>NC_140593.1:668849130-669587130 GCF_964204655.1 Triturus cristatus
ACGTGGAAAATCACTTTTAGAGATAAGATTAGATGTTTAAAGTGATTTTCAAGCTTCCAGGGGTCCTAAACACAAGATTTGAGAAATGGGTAAAAGTGAATGAAAATGGCCAATTTATTCACTCTGAGGCCTTAAAAAGTTTTTCTCCACCCCAGAAAGTGAATTAAATACATTTGTAGGCCTTTATTGTTCAATCAAAAATGCCCGATTTTTGATGAAAGAGATAACCACCCCCCCTTACGACATGCTTCAGAAACAAAAAAAATGGTTCATTTTCAAATGTTGCATCTTTGAACTACAATTCACATTTGTATGTGGATTATCACTTTTAGAGATAAAATGATATGTTTAAAGTGATTTTCATGCGCCCAGGGGTCTTAAACACAAGATTTTTGGAATGGGTAAAAGTGAATGAAAATGGCCAATTTACTCACTCTGCGGCCTTAAAAAGTGTTTCTACTCCACGGGAAGTGAATAAAATAACATTTGGAGGCCTTTATTGTTCATTCAAAAACGCCCATTTTATGGTGAAAGAGATAACCACCCCCCCTTACGACATGCTTCAGAAACGAAAAAAATGGTCCGTTTTCAAATGTTGCCTCTTTGAACTACAATTCACATTTGTACGTGGAAAATCACTTTTAAAGAAAAAATGAGATGTTTAAAGTGATTTTCATGCTTCCAGGGGCCTTAAACACAAGATTTGAGGAATGGGTAAAAGTGAATGAAACTGGCCAACTTACTCACTCTGCGGCCTTATAAAGTGTTTCTCCTCCGTGGTAAGTGAATAAAATAACATTTGAAGGTCTTTATTGTTCAAGCGAAAACGCCAGATTTTTGACGAAAGAGATAACCACCCCCCCCTTACGACATGCTTCAGAAACGAAAAAAATGGTCCATTTTCAAATGTTGCGTCTTTGAACTACAATTCACATTTGTACGTGGATAATCACTTTTAGAGATAAAATTAGATGTTTGAAGTGATTTTCAAGCTTCCCCGGGCCCTAAACACAAGATTTGAGGAATGGGAAAACGTGAATGAAAATGGCCAATTTATTCACTCTGAGGCCTTAAAAAGTTTTTCTCCACCCCAGAAAGTGAATTAAATAACATTTGTAGGCCTTTATTGTTCAATCAAAAATGCCCGATTTTTGATTAAAGAGATAACCACCCCCCCTTACGACATGCTTCAGAAACGAAAAAAATGGTCCGTTTTCAAATGTTGCCTCTTTGAACTACAATTCACAATTGTACGTGGAAAATCACTTTTAAAGAAAAAATGAGATGTTTAAAGTGATTTTCATGCTTCCAGGGGCCTTAAACACAAGATTTGAGGAATGGGTAAAAGTGAATGAAAATTGCCAATTTATTCACTCTGAGGCCTTAAAAAGTTTTTCTCCACCCCAGAAAGTGAATTAAATACATTTGTAGGCCTTTATTGTTCAATCAAAAATGCCCGATTTTTGATGAAAGAGATAACCACCCCCCCTTACGACATGCTTCAGAAACAAAAAAAATGGTTCATTTTCAAATGTTGCATCTTTGAACTACAATTCACATTTGTATGTGGATTATCACTTTTAGAGATAAAATGATATGTTTAAAGTGATTTTCATGCGCCCAGGGGTCTTAAACACAAGATTTTTGGAATGGGTAAAAGTGAATGAAAATGGCCAATTTACTCACTCTGCGGCCTTAAAAAGTGTTTCTACTCCACGGGAAGTGAATAAAATAACATTTGGAGGCCTTTATTGTTCATTCAAAAATGCCCATTTTATGGTGAAAGAGATAACCACCCCCCCTTACGACATGCTTCAGAAACGAAAAAAATGGTCCGTTTTCAAATGTTGCCTCTTTGAACTACAATTCACATTTGTACGTGGATAATCACTTTTAGAGATAAAATTAGATGTTTGAAGTGATTTTCAAGCTTCCCCGGGCCCTAAACACAAGATTTGAGGAATGGGAAAACGTGAATGAAAATGGCCAATTTATTCACTCTGAGGCCTTAAAAAGTTTTTCTCCACCCCAGAAAGTGAATTAAATAACATTTGTAGGCCTTTATTGTTCAATCAAAAATGCCCGATTTTTGATGAAAGAGATAACCACCCCCCCTTACGACATGCTTCAGAAACGAAAAAAATGGTCCGTTTTTAAATGTTGCCTCTTTGAACTACAATTCACAATTGTACGTGGAAAATCACTTTTAAAGAAAAAATGAGATGTTTAAAGTGATTTTCATGCTTCCAGGGGCCTTAAACACAAGATTTGAGGAATGGGTAAAAGTGAATGAAAATGGCCAATTTACTCACTCTGCGGCTTTAAAAAGTGTTTCTACTCCACGGGAAGCGAATTAAATAACATTTGTAGGCCTTTATTGTTCAATCAAAAACGCCCGATTTTTGATGAAAGAGATAACCACCCCCCCTTACGACATGCTTCAGAAACGAAAAAAATGGTCCATTTTCAAATGTTGCCTCTTTGAACTACAATTCACATTTGTATGTGGAAAATCACTTTTAAAGATAAAATTATATGTTTAAAGTGATTTTCATGCTTCCAGGGGCCTTAAACACAAGATTTGAGGAATGGGTAAAAGTGAATGAAAATGGCCAATTTACTCATTCTGAGGCCTTAAAAAGTGTTTCTCCTCCACGGGAAGTGAATTAAATAACATTTGGAGGCCTTTATTGTTCAATCAAAAACGCCAGATTTTTGATGAAAGAGATAACCACCCCCCCTTACGACATGCTTCAGAAACGAAAAAAATGGTTCATTTTCAAATGTTGCATCTTTGAACTACAATTCACATTTGTATGTGGATTATCTCTTTTAGAGATAAAATGATATGTTTAAAGTGATTTTCATGCGTCCAGGGGTCTTAAACACAAGATTTTTGGAATGGGTAAAAGTGAATGAAAATGGCCAATTTACTCACTCTGCGGCCTTAAAAAGTGTTTCTACTCCACTGGAAGTGAATAAAATAACATTTGGAGGCCTTTATTGTTCATTCAAAAACGCCCATTTTTTGGTGAAAGAGATAACCACCCCCCCTTACGACATGCTTCAGAAACGAAAAAAATGGTCCGTTTTCAAATGTTGCCTCTTTGAACTACAATTCACATTTGTATGTGGAAAATCACTTTTAAAGAAAAAATGAGATGTTTAAAGTGATTTTCATGCTTCCAGGGGCCTTAAACACAAGATTTGAGGAATGGGTAAAAGTGAATGAAAATGGCCAATTTACTCACTCTGCGGCCTTAAAAAGTATTTCTACTCCACGGGAAGCGAATTAAATATTATTTGTAGGCATTTATTGTTCAATCAAAAACGCCCGATTTTTGATGAAAGAGATAACCACCCCCCCTTACGACATGCTTCAGAAACGAAATAAATGGTCCATTTTCAAATGTTGCCTCTTTGAACTACAATTCACATTTGTATGTGGAAAATAACTTTTAAAGATAAAATGAGATGTTTAAAGTGATTTTCATGCTTCCAGGGGCCTTAAACACAAGATTTGAGGAATGGGTAAAAGTGAATGGAAATGGCCAATTTACTCATTCTGAGGCCTTAAAAAGTGTTTCTCCTCCACGGGAAGTGAATTAAATAACATTTGGAGGCCTTTATTGTTCAATGAAAAACGCCAGATTTTTGATGAAAGAGATAACCACCCCCCCTTACGACATGCTTCAGAAACGTAAAAAATGGTCCATTTTCAAATGTTGCGTCTTTGAACTACAATTCACATTTGTACGTGGAAAATCACTTTTAGAGATAAGATTAGATGTTTAAAGTGATTTTCAAGCTTCCAGGGGCCCTAAACACAAGATTTGAGAAATGGGTAAAAGTGAATGAAAATGGCCAATTTATTCACTCTGAGGCCTTAACAAGTTTTTCTCCACCCCAGAAAGTGAATTAAATACATTTGTAGGCCTTTATTGTTCAATCAAAAATGCCCGATTTTTGTTGAAAGAGATAACCACCCCCCCTTACGACATGCTTCAGAAACAAAAAAAATGGTTCATTTTCAAATGTTGCATCTTTAAACTACAATTCACATTTGTATGTGGATTATCACTTTTAGAGATAAAATGATATGTTTAAAGTGATTTTCATGCGCCCAGGGGTCTTAAACACAAGATTTTTGGAATGGGTAAAAGTGAATGAAAATGGCCAATTTACTCACTCTGCGGCCTTAAAAAGTGTTTCTACTCCACGGGAAGTGAATTAAATAACATTTGTAGGCCTTTATTGTTCAATCAAAAACGCCCGATTTTTGATGAAAGAGATAACCACCCCCCCTTACGACATGCTTCAGAAACAAAAAAAACTGGTCCATTTTCAAATGTTGCCTCTTTGAACTACAATTCACATTTGTATGTGGAAAATCACTTTTAAAGATAAAATGATATGTTTAAAGTGATTTTCATGCTTCCAGGGGCCTTAAACACAAGATTTGAGGAATGGGTAAAAGTGAATGGAAATGGCCAATTTACTCATTCTGAGGCCTTAAAAAGTGTTTCTCCTCCACGGGAAGTGAATTAAATAACATTTGGAGGCCTTTATTGTTCAATCAAAAATGCCAGATTTTTGATGAAAGAGATAACCACCCCCCCTTACGACATGCTTCAGAAACGAAAATAATGGTTCATTTTCAAATGTTGCATCTTTGAACTACAATTCACATTTGTATGTGGATTATCACTTTTAGAGATAAAATGATATGTTTAAAGTGATTTTCATGCGTCCAGGGGTCTTAAACACAAGATTTTTGGAATGGGTAAAAGTGAATGAAAATGGCCAATTTACTCACTCTGCAGCTTTAAAAAGTGTTTCTACTCCACTGGAAGTGAATAAAATAACATTTAGAGGCCTTTATTGTTCAATCAAAAACGCCCATTTTTTGGTGAAAGAGATAACCACCCCCCCTTACGATATGCTTCAGAAACTAAAAAAATGATCCGTTTTCAAATGTTGCCTCTTTGAACTACAATTCACATTTGTACGTGGAAAATCACTTTTAAAGAAAAAATGAGATGTTTAAAGTGATTTTCATGCTTCCAGGGGCCTTAAACACAAGATTTGAGGAATGGGTAAAAGTGAATGAAACTGGCCAATTTACTCACTCTGCGGCCTTAAAAAGTGTTTCTCCTCCACGGGAAGCGAATTAAATAACATTTGTAGGTCTTTATTGTTCAATCAAAAACGCCCGATTTTTGATGAAAGAGATAACCACCCCCCCTTACGACATGCTTCAGAAACAAAAAAAACTGGTCCATTTTCAAATGTTGCCTCTTTGAACTACAATTCACATTTGTATGTGGAAAATCACTTTTAAAGATAAAATGATATGTTTAAAGTGATTTTTATGCTTCCAGGGGCCTTAAACACAAGATTTGAGGAATGGGTAAAAGTGAATGAAACTGGCCAATTTACTCACTCTGCGGCCTTAAAAAGTGTTTCTCCTCCACGGTAAGTGAATAAAATAACATTTGAAGGTCTTTATTGTTCAAGCGAAAACGCCAGATTTTTGACGAAAGAGATAACCACCCCCCCCTTACGACATGCTTCAGAAACGAAAAAAATGGTCCATTTTCAAATGTTGCGTCTTTGAACTACAATTCACATTTGTACGTGGATAATCACTTTTAGAGATAAAATTAGATGTTTGAAGTGATTTTCAAGCTTCCCCGGGCCCTAAACACAAGATTTGAGGAATGGGAAAACGTGAATGAAAATGGCCAATTTATTCACTCTGAGGCCTTAAAAAGTTTTTCTCCACCCCAGAAAGTGAATTAAATAACATTTGTAGGCCTTTATTGTTCAATCAAAAAATGCCCGATTTTTGATGAAAGAGATAACCACCCCCCCTTACGACATGCTTCAGAAACGAAAAAAATGGTCCGTTTTCAAATGTTGCCTCTTTGAACTACAATTCACATTTGTACGTGGAAAATCACTTTTAAAGAAAAAATGAGATGTTTAAAGTGATTTTCATGCTTCCAGGGGCCTTAAACACAAGATTTTTGGAATGGGTAAAAGTGAATGAAAATGGCCAATTTACTCACTCTGCGGCCTTAAAAAGTGTTTCTACTCCACTGGAAGTGAATAAAATAACATTTGGAGGCCTTTATTGTTCATTCAAAAACGCCCATTTTTTGGTGAAAGAGATAACCACCCCCCCTTACGACATGCTTCAGAAACGAAAAAAATGGTCCGTTTTCAAATGTTGCCTCTTTGAACTACAATTCACATTTGTATGTGGAAAATCACTTTTAAAGAAAAAATGAGATGTTTAAAGTGATTTTCATGCTTCCAGGGGCCTTAAACACAAGATTTGAGGAATGGGTAAAAGTGAATGAAAATGGCCAATTTACTCACTCTGCGGCCTTAAAAAGTATTTCTACTCCACGGGAAGCGAATTAAATAATATTTGTAGGCATTTATTGTTCAATCAAAAACGCCCGATTTTTGATGAAAGAGATAACCACCCCCCCTTACGACATGCTTCAGAAACGAAAAAAATGGTCCATTTTCAAATGTTGCCTCTTTGAACTACAATTCACATTTGTATGTGGAAAATAACTTTTAAAGATAAAATGAGATGTTTAAAGTGATTTTCATGCTTCCAGGGGCCTTAAACACAAGATTTGAGGAATGGGTAAAAGTGAATGGAAATGGCCAATTTACTCATTCTGAGGCCTTAAAAAGTGTTTCTCCTCCACGGGAAGTGAATTAAATAACATTTGGAGGCCTTTATTGTTCAATGAAAAACGCCAGATTTTTGATGAAAGAGATAACCACCCCCCCTTACGACATGCTTCAGAAACGTAAAAAATGGTCCATTTTCAAATGTTGCGTCTTTGAACTACAATTCACATTTGTACGTGGAAAATCACTTTTAGAGATAAGATTAGATGTTTAAAGTGATTTTCAAGCTTCCAGGGGCCCTAAACACAAGATTTGAGAAATGGGTAAAAGTGAATGAAAATGGCCAATTTATTCACTCTGAGGCCTTAACAAGTTTTTCTCCACCCCAGAAAGTGAATTAAATACATTTGTAGGCCTTTATTGTTCAATCAAAAATGCCCGATTTTTGTTGAAAGAGATAACCACCCCCCCTTACGACATGCTTCAGAAACAAAAAAAATGGTTCATTTTCAAATGTTGCATCTTTAAACTACAATTCACATTTGTATGTGGATTATCACTTTTAGAGATAAAATGATATGTTTAAAGTGATTTTCATGCGCCCAGGGGTCTTAAACACAAGATTTTTGGAATGGGTAAAAGTGAATGAAACTGGCCAATTTACTCACTCTGCGGCCTTAAAAAGTGTTTCTCCTCCACGGGAAGTGAATTAAATAACATTTGTAGGCCTTTATTGTTCAATCAAAAACGCCCGATTTTTGATGAAAGAGATAACCACCCCCCCTTACGACATGCTTCAGAAACAAAAAAAACTGGTCCATTTTCAAATGTTGCCTCTTTGAACTACAATTCACATTTGTATGTGGAAAATCACTTTTAAAGATAAAATGATATGTTTAAAGTGATTTTCATGCTTCCAGGGGCCTTAAACACAAGATTTGAGGAATGGGTAAAAGTGAATGGAAATGGCCAATTTACTCATTCTGAGGCCTTAAAAAGTGTTTCTCCTCCACGGGAAGTGAATAAAATAACATTTGGAGGCCTTTATTGTTCAATCAAAAATGCCAGATTTTTGATGAAAGAGATAACCACCCCCCCTTACGACATGCTTCAGAAACGAAAATAATGGTTCATTTTCAAATGTTGCATCTTTGAACTACAATTCACATTTGTATGTGGATTATCACTTTTAGAGATAAAATGATATGTTTAAAGTGATTTTCATGCGTCCAGGGGTCTTAAACACAAGATTTTTGGAATGGGTAAAAGTGAATGAAAATGGCCAATTTACTCACTCTGCAGCTTTAAAAAGTGTTTCTACTCCACTGGAAGTGAATAAAATAACATTTAGAGGCCTTTATTGTTCAATCAAAAACGCCCATTTTTTGGTGAAAGAGATAACCACCCCCCTTACGATATGCTTCAGAAACTAAAAAAATGATCCGTTTTCAAATGTTGCCTCTTTGAACTACAATTCACATTTGTACGTGGAAAATCACTTTTAAAGAAAAAATGAGATGTTTAAAGTGATTTTCATGCTTCCAGGGGCCTTAAACACAAGATTTGAGGAATGGGTAAAAGTGAATGAAACTGGCCAATTTACTCACTCTGCGGCCTTAAAAAGTGTTTCTCCTCCACGGGAAGCGAATTAAATAACATTTGTAGGTCTTTAATGTTCAATCAAAAACGCCCGATTTTTGATGAAAGAGATAACCACCCCCCCTTACGACATGCTTCAGAAACAAAAAAAACTGGTCCATTTTCAAATGTTGCCTCTTTGAACTACAATTCACATTTGTATGTGGAAAATCACTTTTAAAGATAAAATGATATGTTTAAAGTGATTTTCATGCTTCCAGGGGCCTTAAACACAAGATTTGAGGAATGGGTAAAAGTGAATGAAACTGGCCAATTTACTCACTCTGCGGCCTTAAAAAGTGTTTCTCCTCCACGGTAAGTGAATAAAATAACATTTGAAGGTCTTTATTGTTCAAGCGAAAACGCCAGATTTTTGACGAAAGAGATAACCACCCCCCCCTTACGACATGCTTCAGAAACGAAAAAAATGGTCCATTTTCAAATGTTGCGTCTTTGAACTACAATTCACATTTGTACGTGGATAATCACTTTTAGAGATAAAATTAGATGTTTGAAGTGATTTTCAAGCTTCCCCGGGCCCTAAACACAAGATTTGAGGAATGGGAAAACGTGAATGAAAATGGCCAATTTATTCACTCTGAGGCCTTAAAAAGTTTTTCTCCACCCCAGAAAGTGAATTAAATAACATTTGTAGGCCTTTATTGTTCAATCAAAAATGCCCGATTTTTGATGTAAGAGATAACCACCCCCCCTTACGACATGCTTCAGAAACGAAAAAAATGGTCCGTTTTCAAATGTTGCCTCTTTGAACTACAATTCACATTTGTACGTGGAAAATCACTTTTAAAGAAAAAATGAGATGTTTAAAGTGATTTTCATGCTTCCAGGGGCCTTAAACACAAGATTTGAGGAATGGGTAAAAGTGAATGAAAATGGCCAATTTACTCACTCTGCGGCCTTAAAAAGTGTTTCTCCTCCACGGGAAGTGAATTAAATAACATTTGGAGGCCTTTATTGTTCAATCAAAAACGCCAGATTTTTGATGAAAGAGATAACCACCCCCCCTTACGACATGCTTCAGAAACTAAAAAAACTGGTCCATTTTCAAATGTTGCCTCTTTGAACTACAATTCACATTTGTACGTGGAAAATCACTTTTAGAGATAAGATTAGATGTTTAAAGTGATTTTCAAGCTTCCAGGGGCCCTAAACACAAGATTTGAGAAATGGGTAAAAGTGAATGAAAATGGCCAATTTACTCACTCTGCGGCCTTAAAAAGTTTTTCTCCTCCACGGTAAGTGAATAAAATAACATTTGGAGGTCTTTATTGTTCAAGCGAAAACGCCAGATTTTTGACGAAAGAGATAACCACCCCCCTTACGACATGCTTCAGAAACGAAAAAAATGGTCCATTTTCAAATGTTGTGTCTTTGAACTACAATTCACATTTGTACGTGGATAATCACTTTTAGAGATAAAATTAGATGTTTGAAGTGATTTTCAAGCTTCCCTGGGCCCTAAACACAAGATTTGAGGAATGCGAAAACGTGAATGAAAATGGCCAATTTATTCACTCTGAGGCCTTAAAAAGTTTTTCTCCACCCCAGAAAGTGAATTAAATAACATTTGTAGGCCTTTATTGTTCAATCAAAAATGCCCGATTTTTGATGAAAGAGATAACCACCCCCCCTTACGACAAGCTTCAGAAACAAAAAAAATGGTTCATTTTCAAATGTTGCATCTTTGAACTACAATTCACATTTGTATGTGGATTATCACTTTTAGAGATAAAATGATATGTTTAAAGTGATTTTCATGCGTCCAGGGGTCTTAAACACAAGATTTTTGGAATGGGTAAAAGTGAATGAAAATGGCCAATTTACTCACTCTGCGGCTTTAAAAAGTGTTTCTACTCCACTGGAAGTGAATAAAATAACATTTGGAGGCCTTTATTGTTCAATCAAAAACGCCCATTTTTTGGTGAAAGAGATAACCACCCCCCTTACGACATGCTTCAGAAACGAAAAAAATGGTCCGTTTTCAAATGTTGCCTCTTTGAACTACAATTCACATTTGTACGTGGAAAATCACTTTTAAAGAAAAAATGAGATGTTTAAAGTGATTTTCATGCTTCCAGGGGCCTTAAACACAAGATTTGAGGAATGGGTAAAAGTGAATGAAACTGGCCAATTTACTCACTCTGCGGCCTTAAAAAGTGTCTCTCCTCCACGGTAAGTGAATAAAATAACATTTGGAGGTCTTTATTGTTCAAGCGAAAACGCCAGATTTTTGACGAAAGAGATAACCACCCCCCCTTACGACATGCTTCAGAAACAAAAAAAACTGGTCCATTTTCAAATGTTGCGTCTTTGAACTACAATTCACATTTGTACGTGGATAATCACTTTTAGAGATAAAATTAGATGTTTGAAGTGATTTTCAAGCTTCCCTGGGCCCTAAACACAAGATTTGAGGAATGGGAAAACGTGAATGAAAATGGCCAATTTATTCACTCTGAGGCCTTAAAAAGTTTTTCTCCACCCCGGAAAGTGAATTAAATAACATTTGTAGGCCTTTATTGTTCAATCAAAAATGCCCGATTTTTGATGAAAGAGATAACCACCCCCCCTTACGACATGCTTCAGAAACAAAAAAAATGATTCCGTTTCAAATGTTGCATCTTTGAACTACAATTCACATTTGTATGTGGATTATCACTTTTAGAGATAAAATGATATGTTTAAAGTGATTTTCATGCGCCCATGGGTCTTAAACACAAGATTTTTGGAATGGGTAAAAGTGAATGAAAATGGCCAATTTACTCACACTGCGGCCTTAAAAAGTGTTTCTACTCCACGGGAAGTGAATAAAATACCATTTGGAGGCCTTTATTGTTCAATCAAAAACGCCCATTTTTTGGTGAAAGAGATAACCACCCCCTTACGACATGCTTCAGAAACGAAAAAAATGGTCCGTTTTCAAATGTTGCCTCTTTGAACTACAATTCACATTTGTACGTGGAAAATCACTTTTAAAGAAAAAATGAGATGTTTAAAGTGATTTTCATGCTTCCAGGGGCCTTAAACACAAGATTTGAGGAATGGGTAAAAGTGAATGAAAATGGCCAATTTACTCACTCTGGGGCCTTAAAAAGTGTTTCTCCTCCACGGTAAGTGAATAAAATAACATTTGGAGGTCTTTATTGTTCAAGCGAAAACGCCAGATTTTTGACGAAAGAGATAACCACCCCCCCTTACGACATGCTTCAGAAACAAAAAAAACTGGTCCATTTTCAAATGTTGCGTCTTTGAACTACAATTCACATTTGTACGTGGATAATCACTTTTAGAGATAAAATTAGATGTTTGAAGTGATTTTCAAGCTTCCCCGGGCCCTAAGCACAAGATTTGAGGAATGGGAAAACGTGAATGAAAATGGCCAATTTATTCACTCTGAGGCCTTAAAAAGTGTTTCTCCACCCCGGAAAGTGAATTAAATAACATTTGTAGGCCTTTATTGTTCAATCAAAAATGCCCGATTTTTGATGAAAGAGATAACCACCCCCCCTTACGACATGCTTCAGAAACAAAAAAAACTGGTCCATTTTCAAATGTTGCCTCTTTGAACTACAATTCACATTTGTATGTGGAAAATCACTTTTAAAGATAAAATGATATGTTTAAAGTGATTTTCATGCTTCCAGGGGCCTTAAACACAAGATTTGAGGAATGGGTAAAAGTGAATGAAACTGGCCAATTTACTCACTCTGCGGCCTTAAAAAGTGTTTCTCCTCCACGGTAAGTGAATAAAATAACATTTGAAGGTCTTTATTGTTCAAGCGAAAACGCCAGATTTTTGACGAAAGAGATAACCACCCCCCCCCTTACGACATGCTTCAGAAACGAAAAAAATGGTCCATTTTCAAATGTTGCCTCTTTGAACTACAATTCACATTTGTATGTGGAAAATCACTTTTAAAGATAAAATTATATGTTTAAAGTGATTTTCATGCTTCCAGGGGCCTTAAACACAAGATTTGAGGAATGGGTAAAAGTGAATGAAAATGGCCAATTTACTCATTCTGAGGCCTTAAAAAGTGTTTCTCCTCCACGGGAAGTGAATTAAATAACATTTGGAGGCCTTTATTGTTCAATCAAAAACGCCAGATTTTTGATGAAAGAGATAACCACCCCCCCTTACGACATGCTTCAGAAACTAAAAAAACTGGTCCATTTTCAAATGTTGTGTCTTTGAACTACAATTCACATTTGTACGTGGATAATCACTTTTAGAGATAAAATTAGATGTTTGAAGTGATTTTCAAGCTTCCCTGGGCCCTAAACACAAGATTTGAGGAATGGGAAAACGTGAATGAAAATGGCCAATTTATTCACTCTGAGGCCTTAAAAAGTTTTTCTCCACCCCAGAAAGTGAATTAAATAACATTTGTAGGCCTTTATTGTTCAATCAAAAATGCCCGATTTTTGATGAAAGAGATAACCACCCCCCCTTACGACAAGCTTCAGAAACAAAAAAAATGGTTCATTTTCAAATGTTGCATCTTTGAACTACAATTCACATTTGTATGTGGATTATCACTTTTAGAGATAAAATGATATGTTTAAAGTGATTTTCATGCGTCCAGGGGTCTTAAACACAAGATTTTTGGAATGGGTAAAAGTGAATGAAAATGGCCAATTTACTCACTCTGCGGCTTTAAAAAGTGTTTCTACTCCACTGGAAGTGAATAAAATAACATTTGGAGGCCTTTATTGTTCAATCAAAAACGCCCATTTTTTGGTGAAAGAGATAACCACCCCCCTTACGACATGCTTCAGAAACGAAAAAAATGGTCCGTTTTCAAATGTTGCCTCTTTGAACTACAATTCACATTTGTACGTGGAAAATCACTTTTAAAGAAAAAATGAGATGTTTAAAGTGATTTTCATGCTTCCAGGGGCCTTAAACACAAGATTTGAGGAATGGGTAAAAGTGAATGAAACTGGCCAATTTACTCACTCTGCGGCCTTAAATAGTGTCTCTCCTCCACGGTAAGTGAATAAAATAACATTTGGAGGTCTTTATTGTTCAAGCGAAAACGCCAGATTTTTGACGAAAGAGATAACCACCCCCCCTTACGACATGCTTCAGAAACAAAAAAAACTGGTCCATTTTCAAATGTTGCGTCTTTGAACTACAATTCACATTTGTACGTGGATAATCACTTTTAGAGATAAAATTAGATGTTTGAAGTGATTTTCAAGCTTCCCCGGGCCCTAAGCACAAGATTTGAGGAATGGGAAAACGTGAATGAAAATGGCCAATTTATTCACTCTGAGGCCTTAAAAAGTTTTTCTCCACCCCGGAAAGTGAATTAAATAACATTTGTAGGCCTTTATTGTTCAATCAAAAATGCCCGATTTTTGATGAAAGAGATAACCACCCCCCCTTACGACATGCTTCAGAAACAAAAAAAATGATTCCGTTTCAAATGTTGCATCTTTGAACTACAATTCACATTTGTATGTGGATTATCACTTTTAGAGATAAAATGATATGTTTAAAGTGATTTTCATGCGCCCATGGGTCTTAAACACAAGATTTTTGGAATGGGTAAAAGTGAATGAAAATGGCCAATTTACTCACACTGCGGCCTTAAAAAGTGTTTCTACTCCACGGGAAGTGAATAAAATACCATTTGGAGGCCTTTATTGTTCAATCAAAAACGCCCATTTTTTGGTGAAAGAGATAACCACCCCCTTACGACATGCTTCAGAAACGAAAAAAATGGTCCGTTTTCAAATGTTGCCTCTTTGAACTACAATTCACATTTGTATGTGGAAAATCACTTTTAAAGAAAAAATGAGATGTTTAAAGTGATTTTCATGCTTCCAGGGGCCTTAAACACAAGATTTGAGGAATGGGTAAAAGTGAATGAAAATGGCCAATTTACTCACTCTGGGGCCTTAAAAAGTGTTTCTACTCCACGGGAAGCGAATTAAATAACATTTGTAGGCCTTTATTGTTCAATCAAAAACGCCTGATTTTTGATGAAAGAGATAACCACCCCCCCTTACGACATGCTTCAGAAACGAAAAAAATGGTTCATTTTCAAATGTTGCATCTTTGAACTACAATTCACATTTGTATGTGGATTATCACTTTTAGAGATAAAATGATATGTTTAAAGTGATTTTCATGCGTCCAGGGGCCTTAAACACAAGATTTGAGGAATGGGTAAAAGTGAATGAAACTGGCCAATTTACTCACTCTGCGGCCTTAAAAAGTATTTCTACTCCATGGGAAGCGAATTAAATAACATTTGTAGGCCTTTATTGTTCAATCAAAAACGCCCGATTTTTGATGAAAGAGATAACAACCCCCCCTTACGACATGCTTCAGAAACGAAAAAAATGGTCCATTTTCAAATGTTGCCTCTTTGAACTACAATTCACATTTGTATGTGGAAAATCACTTTTAAAGATAAAATTATATGTTTAAAGTGATTTTCATGCTTCCAGGGGCCTTAAACACAAGATTTGAGGAATGGGTAAAAGTGAATGAAAATGGCCAATTTACTCATTCTGAGGCCTTAAAAAGTGTTTCTCCTCCACGGGAAGTGAATTAAATAACATTTGGAGGCCTTTATTGTTCAATCAAAAACGCCAGATTTTTGATGAAAGAGATAACCACCCCCCCTTACGACATGCTTCAGAAACGAAAAAAATGGTTCATTTTCAAATGTTGCATCTTTGAACTACAATTCACATTTGTATGTGGATTATCACTTTTAGAGATAAAATGATATGTTTAAAGTGATTTTCATGCGTCCAGGGGTCTTAAACACAAGTTTTTTGGAATGGGTAAAAGTGAATGAAAATGGCCAATTTACTCACTCTGCGGCCTTAAAAAGTGTTTCTACTCCACTGGAAGTGAATTAAATAACATTTGTAGGCCTTTATTGTTCAATCAAAAACGCCTGATTTTTGATGAAAGCGATAACCACCCCCCCTTACGACATGCTTCAGAAACTAAAAAAATGGTCCATTTTCAAATGTTGCCTCTTTGAACTACAATTCACATTTGTATGTGGAAAATCACTTTTAAAGATAAAATTATATGTTTAAAGTGATTTTCATGCTTCCAGGGGCCTTAAACACAAGATTTGAGGAATGGGTAAAAGTGAATGAAAATGGCCAATTTACTCATTCTGAGGCCTTAAAAAGTGTTTCTCCTCCACGGGAAGTGAATTAAATAACATTTGGAGGCCTTTATTGTTCAATGAAAAACGCCAGATTTTTGATGAAAGAGATAACCACCCCCCCTTACGACATGCTTCAGAAACTAAAAAAACTGGTCCATTTTCAAATGTTGCCTCTTTGAACTACAATTCACATTTGTACGTGGAAAATCACTTTTAGAGATAAGATTAGATGTTTAAAGTGATTTTCAAGCTTCCAGGGGCCCTAAACACAAGATTTGAGAAATGGGTAAAAGTGAATGAAAATGGCCAATTTACTCACTCTGCGGCCTTAAAAAGTTTTTCTCCTCCACGGTAAGTGAATAAAATAACATTTGGAGGTCTTTATTGTTCAAGCGAAAACGCCAGATTTTTGACGAAAGAGATAACCACCCCCCCTTACGACATGCTTCAGAAACGAAAAAAATGGTCCATTTTCAAATGTTGTGTCTTTGAACTACAATTCACATTTGTACGTGGATAATCACTTTTAGAGATAAAATTAGATGTTTGAAGTGATTTTCAAGCTTCCCTGGGCCCTAAACACAAGATTTGAGGAATGGGAAAACGTGAATGAAAATGGCCAATTTATTCACTCTGAGGCCTTAAAAAGTTTTTCTCCACCCCAGAAAGTGAATTAAATAACATTTGTAGGCCTTTATTGTTCAATCAAAAATGCCCGATTTTTGATGAAAGATATAACCACCCCCCCTTACGACAAGCTTCAGAAACAAAAAAAATGGTTCATTTTCAAATGTTGCATCTTTGAACTACAATTCACATTTGTATGTGGATTATCACTTTTAGAGATAAAATGATATGTTTAAAGTGATTTTCATGCGTCCAGGGGTCTTAAACACAAGATTTTTGGAATGGGTAAAAGTGAATGAAAATGGCCAATTTACTCACTCTGCGGCTTTAAAAAGTGTTTCTACTCCACTGGAAGTGAATAAAATAACATTTGGAGGCCTTTATTGTTCAATCAAAAACGCCCATTTTTTGGTGAAAGAGATAACCACCCCCCTTACGACATGCTTCAGAAACGAAAAAAATGGTCCGTTTTCAAATGTTGCCTCTTTGAACTACAATTCACATTTGTACGTGGAAAATCACTTTTAAAGAAAAAATGAGATGTTTAAAGTGATTTTCATGCTTCCAGGGGCCTTAAACACAAGATTTGAGGAATGGGTAAAAGTGAATGAAAATGGCCAATTTACTCATTCTGAGGCCTTAAAAAGTGTTTCTCCTCCACGGGAAGTGAATTAAATAACATTTGGAGGCCTTTATTGTTCAATGAAAAACGCCAGATTTTTGATGAAAGAGATAACCACCCCCCCTTACGACATGCTTCAGAAACTAAAAAAACTGGTCCATTTTCAAATGTTGCCTCTTTGAACTACAATTCACATTTGTACGTGGAAAATCACTTTTAGAGATAAGATTAGATGTTTAAAGTGATTTTCAAGCTTCCAGGGGCCCTAAACACAAGATTTGAGAAATGGGTAAAAGTGAATGAAAATGGCCAATTTACTCACTCTGCGGCCTTAAAAAGTTTTTCTCCTCCACGGTAAGTGAATAAAATAACATTTGGAGGTCTTTATTGTTCAAGCGAAAACGCCAGATTTTTGACGAAAGAGATAACCACCCCCCCTTACGACATGCTTCAGAAACGAAAAAAATGGTCCATTTTCAAATGTTGTGTCTTTGAACTACAATTCACATTTGTACGTGGATAATCACTTTTAGAGATAAAATTAGATGTTTGAAGTGATTTTCAAGCTTCCCTGGGCCCTAAACACAAGATTTGAGGAATGGGAAAACGTGAATGAAAATGGCCAATTTATTCACTCTGAGGCCTTAAAAAGTTTTTCTCCACCCCAGAAAGTGAATTAAATAACATTTGTAGGCCTTTATTGTTCAATCAAAAATGCCCGATTTTTGATGAAAGATATAACCACCCCCCCTTACGACAAGCTTCAGAAACAAAAAAAATGGTTCATTTTCAAATGTTGCATCTTTGAACTACAATTCACATTTGTATGTGGATTATCACTTTTAGAGATAAAATGATATGTTTAAAGTGATTTTCATGCGTCCAGGGGTCTTAAACACAAGATTTTTGGAATGGGTAAAAGTGAATGAAAATGGCCAATTTACTCACTCTGCGGCTTTAAAAAGTGTTTCTACTCCACTGGAAGTGAATAAAATAACATTTGGAGGCCTTTATTGTTCAATCAAAAACGCCCATTTTTTGGTGAAAGAGATAACCACCCCCCTTACGACATGCTTCAGAAACGAAAAAAATGGTCCGTTTTCAAATGTTGCCTCTTTGAACTACAATTCACATTTGTACGTGGAAAATCACTTTTAAAGAAAAAATGAGATGTTTAAAGTGATTTTCATGCTTCCAGGGGCCTTAAACACAAGATTTGAGGAATGGGTAAAAGTGAATGAAACTGGCCAATTTACTCACTCTGCGGCCTTAAAAAGTTTTTCTCCTCCACGGCAAGTGAATAAAATAACATTTGGAGGTCTTTATTGTTCAAGCGAAAACGCCAGATTTTTGACGAAAGAGATAACCACCCCCCCTTACGACATGCTTCAGAAACGAAAAAATGGTCCATTTTCAAATGTTGCGTCTTTGAACTACAATTCACATTTGTACGTGGATAATCACTTTTAGAGATAAAATTAGATGTTTGAAGTGATTTTCAAGCTTCCCCGGGCCCTAAACACAAGATTTGAGGAATGGGAAAACGTGAATGAAAATGGCCAATTTATTCACTCTGAGGCCTTAAAAAGTTTTTCTCCACCCCAGAAAGTGAATTAAATAACATTTGTAGGCCTTTATTGTTCAATCAAAAATGCCCGATTTTTGATGAAAGAGATAACCACCCCCCCTTACGACATGCTTCAGAAACGAAAAAAATGGTTCATTTTCAAATGTTGCATCTTTAAACTACAATTCACATTTGTATGTGGAAAATCACTTTTAAAGATAAAATGATATGTTTAAAGTGATTTTCATGCTTCCAGGGGCCTTAAACACAAGATTTGAGGAATGGGTAAAAGTGAATGGAAATGGCCAATTTACTCATTCTGAGGCCTTAAAAAGTGTTTCTCCTCCACGGGAAGTGAATTAAATAACATTTGGAGGCCTTTATTGTTCAATCAAAAACGCCAGATTTTTGATGAAAGAGATAACCACCCCCCCTTACGACATGCTTCAGAAACGAAAATAATGGTTCATTTTCAAATGTTGCATCTTTGAACTACAATTCACATTTGTATGTGGATTATCACTTTTAGAGATAAAATGATATGTTTAAAGTGATTTTCATGCGTCCAGGGGTCTTAAACACAAGATTTTTGGAATGGGTAAAAGTGAATGAAAATGGCCAATTTACTCACTCTGCAGCTATAAAAAGTTTTTCTCCACCCCAGAGAGTGAATTAAATAACATTTGTAGGCCTTTATTGTTCAATCAAAAATGCCCGATTTTTGATGAAAGAGATAACCACCCCCCCTTACGACATGCTTCAGAAACGAAAAAAATGGTCCATTTTCAAATGTTGCCTCTTTGAACTACAATTCACATTTGTACGTGGAAAATCACTTTTAAAGAAAAAATGAGATGTTTAAAGTGATTTTCATGCTTCCAGGGGCCTTAAACACAAGATTTGAGGAATGGGTAAAAGTGAATGAAAATGGCCAATTTACTCACTCTGCGGCCTTAAAAAGTGTTTCTACTCCACGGGAAGCGAATTAAATAACATTTGTAGGCCTTTATTGTTCAATCAAAAACGCCTGATTTTTGATGAAAGCGATAACCACCCCCCCTTACGACAAGCTTCAGAAACAAAAAAAATGGTTCATTTTCAAATGTTGCATCTTTGAACTACAATTCACATTTGTATGTGGATTATCACTTTTAGAGATAAAATGATATGTTTAAAGTGATTTTCATGCGTCCAGGGGTCTTAAACACAAGATTTTTGGAATGGGTAAAAGTGAATGAAAATGGCCAATTTACTCACTCTGCGGCTTTAAAAAGTGTTTCTACTCCACTGGAAGTGAATAAAATAACATTTGGAGGCCTTTATTGTTCAATCAAAAACGCCCATTTTTTGGTGAAAGAGATAACCACCCCCCTTACGACATGCTTCAGAAACGAAAAAAATGGTCCGTTTTCAAATGTTGCCTCTTTGAACTACAATTCACATTTGTACGTGGAAAATCACTTTTAAAGAAAAAATGAGATGTTTAAAGTGATTTTCATGCTTCCAGGGGCCTTAAACACAAGATTTGAGGAATGGGTAAAAGTGAATGAAACTGGCCAATTTACTCACTCTGCGGCCTTAAAAAGTGTTTCTCCTCCACGGTAAGTGAATAAAATAACATTTGGAGGTCTTTATTGTTCAAGCGAAAACGCCAGATTTTTGACGAAAGATATAACCACCCCCCCTTACGACATGCTTCAGAAACGAAAAAAATCGTCCATTTTCAAATGTTGCGTCTTTGAACTACAATTCACATTTGTACGTGGATAATCACTTTTAGAGATAAAATTAGATGTTTGAAGTGATTTTCAAGCTTCCCCGGGCCCTAAACACAAGATTTGAGGAATGGGAAAACGTGAATGAAAATGGCCAATTTATTCACTCTGAGGCCTTAAAAAGTTTTTCTCCACCCCGGAAAGTGAATTAAATAACATTTGTAGGCCTTTATTGTTCAATCAAAAACGCCCGATTTTTGATGAAAGAGATAACCACCCCCCCTTACGACATGCTTCAGAAACTAAAAAAATGATTCAGTTTCAAATGTTGCCTCTTTGAACTACAATTCACATTTGTATGTGGAAAATCACTTTTAGAGATAAAATGATATGTTTAAAGTGATTTTCATGCGCCCATGGGGCCTTAAACACACGATTTGAGGAATGGGTAAAAGTGAATGGAAATGGCCAATTTACTCATTCTGAGGCCTTAAAAAGTGTTTCTCCTCCACGGGAAGTGAATTAAATAACATTTGGAGGCCTTTATTGTTCAATCAAAAACGCCAGATTTTTGATGAAAGAGATAACCACCCCCCCTTACGACATGCTTCAGAAACGAAAAAAATGGTTCATTTTCAAATGTTGCATCTTTGAACTACAATTCACATTTGTATGTGGATTATCACTTTTAGAGATAAAATGATATGTTTAAAGTGATTTTCATGCGTCCAGGGGCCTTAAACACAAGATTTGAGGAATGGGTAAAAGTGAATGAAACTGGCCAATTTACTCACTCTGCGGCCTTAAAAAGTATTTCTACTCCATGGGAAGCGAATTAAATAACATTTGTAGGCCTTTATTGTTCAATCAAAAACGCCCGATTTTTGATGAAAGAGATAACCACCCCCTCTTACGACATGCTTCAGAAACGAATAAAATGGTCCATTTTCAAATGTTGCCTCTTTGAACTACAATTCACATTTGTACGTAGAAAATCACTTTTAGAGATAAGATTAGATGTTTAAAGTGATTTTCAAGCTTCCAGGGGCCCTAAACACAAGATTTGAGAAATGGGTAAAAGTGAATGAAAATGGCCAATTTACTCACTCTGCGGCCTTAAAAAGTTTTTCTCCTCCACGGCAAGTGAATAAAATAACATTTGGAGGTCTTTATTGTTCAATCAAAAACGCCCGATTTTTGACGAAAGAGATAACCACCCCCCCTTACGACATGCTTCAGAAACGAAAAAAATCGTCCATTTTCAAATGTTGCGTCTTTGAACTACAATTCACATTTGTACGTGGATAATCACTTTTAGAGATAAAATTAGATGTTTGAAGTGATTTTCAAGCTTCCCCGGGCCCTAAACACAAGATTTGAGGAATGGGAAAACGTGAATGAAAATGGCCAATTTATTCACTCTGAGGCCTTAAAAAGTTTTTCTCCACCCCGGAAAGTGAATTAAATAACATTTGTAGGCCTTTATTGTTCAATCAAAAATGCCCGATTTTTGATGAAAGAGATAACCACCCCCCCTTACGACATGCTTCAGAAACAAAAAAAATGATTCAGTTTCAAATGTTGCATCTTTGAACTACAATTCACATTTGTATGTGGATTATCACTTTTAGAGATAAAATGATATGTTTAAAGTGATTTTCATGCGCCCAGGGGTCTTAAACACAAGATTTTTGGAATGGGTAAAAGTGAATGAAAATGGCCAATTTACTCACACTGCGGCCTTAAAAAGTGTTTCTACTCCACGGGAAGTGAATAAAATACCATTTGGAGGCCTTTATTGTTCAATCAAAAACGCCCATTTTTTGGTGAAAGAGATAACCACCCCCTCTTACGACATGCTTCAGAAACGAAAAAAATGGTCCATTTTCAAATGTTGCCTCTTTGAACTACAATTCACATTTGTATGTGGAAAATCACTTTTAAAGATGAAATTATATGTTTAAAGTGATTTTCATGCTTCCAGGGGCCTTAAACACAAGATTTGAGGAATGGGTAAAAGTGAATGGAAATGGCCAATTTACTCACTCTGCGGCCTTAAAAAGTGTTTCTACTCCACGGGAAGCGAATTAAATAACATTTGTAGGCCTTTATTGTTCAATCAAAAACACCCGATTTTTGATGAAAGAGATAACCACCCCCCTTACGACATGCTTCAGAAACGAAAAAAATGGTGCGTTTTCAAATGTTGCCTCTTTGAACTACAATTCACATTTGTACGTGGAAAATCACTTTTAAAGAAAAAATGAGACGTTTAAAGTGATTTTCATGCTTCCAGGGGCCTTAAACACAAGATTTGAGGAATGGGTAAAAGTGAATGAAACTGGCCAATTTACTCACTCTGCGGCCTTAAAAAGTATTTCTACTCCATGGGAAGCGAATTAAATAACATTTGTAGGCCTTTATTGTTCAATCAAAAACGCCCGATTTTTGATGAAAGAGATAACCACCCCCCCTTACGACATGCTTCAGAAACGAAAAAAATGGTCAATTCTCAAATGTTGCGTCTTTGAACTACAATTCACATTTGTACGTGGAAAATCACTTTTAGAGAGAAGATTAGATGTTTAAAGTGATTTTCAAGCTTCCAGGGGCCCTAAACACAAGATTTGAGAAATGGGTAAAAGTGAATGAAAATGGCCAATTTACTCACTCTGCGGCCTTAAAAAGTTTTTCTCCTCCACGGCAAGTGAATAAAATAACATTTGGAGGTCTTTATTGTTCAAGCGAAAACGCCAGATTTTTGACGAAAGAGATAACCACCCCCCCTTACGACATGCTTCAGAAACGAAAAAATGGTCCATTTTCAAATGTTGCGTCTTTGAACTACAATTCACATTTGTACGTGGATAATCACTTTTAGAGATAAAATTAGATGTTTGAAGTGATTTTCAAGCTTCCCCGGGCCCTAAACACAAGATTTGAGGAATGGGAAAACGTGAATGAAAATGGCCAATTTATTCACTCTGAGGCCTTAAAAAGTTTTTCTCCACCCCAGAAAGTGAATTAAATAACATTTGTAGGCCTTTATTGTTCAATCAAAAATGCCCGATTTTTGATGAAAGAGATAACCACCCCCCCTTACGACATGCTTCAGAAACGAAAAAAATGGTTCATTTTCAAATGATGCATCTTTGAACTACAATTCACATTTGTATGTGGATTATCACTTTTAGAGATAAAATGATATGTTTAAAGTGATTTTCATGCGTCCAGGGGTCTTAAACACAAGATTTTTGGAATGGGTAAAAGTGAATGAAACTGGCCAATTTACTCACTCTGCGGCCTTAAAAAGTGTTTCTCCTCCACGGGAAGTGAATTAAATAACATTTGGAGGCCTTTATTGTTCAATCAAAAACGCCAGATTTTTGATGAAAGAGATAACCACCCCCCCTTACGACATGCTTCAGAAACGAAAATAATGGTTCATTTTCAAATGTTGCATCTTTGAACTACAATTCACATTTGTATGTGGATTATCACTTTTAGAGATAAAATGATATGTTTAAAGTGATTTTCATGCGTCCAGGGGTCTTAAACACAAGATTTTTGGAATGGGTAAAAGTGAATGAAAATGGCCAATTTACTCACTCTGCAGCTATAAAAAGTTTTTCTCCACCCCAGAGAGTGAATTAAATAACATTTGTAGGCCTTTATTGTTCAATCAAAAATGCCCGATTTTTGATGAAAGAGATAACCACCCCCCCTTACGACATGCTTCAGAAACGAAAAAAATGGTCCATTTTCAAATGTTGCCTCTTTGAACTACAATTCACATTTGTACGTGGAAAATCACTTTTAAAGAAAAAATGAGATGTTTAAAGTGATTTTCATGCTTCCAGGGGCCTTAAACACAAGATTTGAGGAATGGGTAAAAGTGAATGAAAATGGCCAATTTACTCACTCTGCGGCCTTAAAAAGTGTTTCTACTCCACGGGAAGCGAATTAAATAATATTTGTAGGCCTTTATTGTTCAATCAAAAACGCCTGATTTTTGATGAAAGCGATAACCACCCCCCCTTACGACAAGCTTCAGAAACAAAAAAAATGGTTCATTTTCAAATGTTGCATCTTTGAACTACAATTCACATTTGTATGTGGATTATCACTTTTAGAGATAAAATGATATGTTTAAAGTGATTTTCATGCGTCCAGGGGTCTTAAACACAAGATTTTTGGAATGGGTAAAAGTGAATGAAAATGGCCAATTTACTCACTCTGCGGCTTTAAAAAGTGTTTCTACTCCACTGGAAGTGAATAAAATAACATTTGGAGGCCTTTATTGTTCAATCAAAAACGCCCATTTTTTGGTGAAAGAGATAACCACCCCCCTTACGACATGCTTCAGAAACGAAAAAAATGGTCCGTTTTCAAATGTTGCCTCTTTGAACTACAATTCACATTTGTACGTGGAAAATCACTTTTAAAGAAAAAATGAGATGTTTAAAGTGATTTTCATGCTTCCAGGGGCCTTAAACACAAGATTTGAGGAATGGGTAAAAGTGAATGAAACTGGCCAATTTACTCACTCTGCGGCCTTAAAAAGTGTTTCTCCTCCACGGTAAGTGAATAAAATAACATTTGGAGGTCTTTATTGTTCAAGCGAAAACGCCCGATTTTTGACGAAAGAGATAACCACCCCCCCTTACGACATGCTTCAGAAACGAAAAAAATCGTCCATTTTCAAATGTTGCGTCTTTGAACTACAATTCACATTTGTACGTGGATAATCACTTTTAGAGATAAAATTAGATGTTTGAAGTGATTTTCAAGCTTCCCCGGGCCCTAAACACAAGATTTGAGGAATGGGAAAACGTGAATGAAAATGGCCAATTTATTCACTCTGAGGCCTTAAAAAGTTTTTCTCCACCCCGGAAAGTGAATTAAATAACATTTGTAGGCCTTTATTGTTCAATCAAAAATGCCCGATTTTTGATGAAAGAGATAACCACCCCCCCTTACGACATGCTTCAGAAACAAAAAAAATGATTCAGTTTCAAATGTTGCATCTTTGAACTACAATTCACATTTGTATGTGGATTATCACTTTTAGAGATAAAATGATATGTTTAAAGTGATTTTCATGCGCCCATGGGTCTTAAACACAAGATTTTTGGAATGGGTAAAAGTGAATGAAAATGGCCAATTTACTCACTCTGGGGCATTAAAAAGTGTTTCTACTCCACGGGAAGCGAATTAAATAACATTTGTAGGCCTTTATTGTTCAATCAAAAACGCCCGATTTTTGATGAAAGAGATAACCACCCCCCCTTACGACATGCTTCAGAAACTAAAAAAATGGTCCATTTTCAAATGTTGCCTCTTTGAACTACAATTCACATTTGTATGTGGAAAATCACTTTTAAAGATAAAATGATATGTTTAAAGTGATTTTCATGCTTCCAGGGGCCTTAAACACACGATTTGAGGAATGGGTAAAAGTGAATGGAAATGGCCAATTTACTCATTCTGAGGCCTTAAAAAGTGTTTCTCCTCCACGGGAAGTGAATTAAATAACATTTGGAGGCCTTTATTGTTCAATCAAAAACGCCAGATTTTTGATGAAAGAGATAACCACCCCCCCTTACGACATGCTTCAGAAACGAAAAAAATGGTTCATTTTCAAATGTTGCATCTTTGAACTACAAATCACATTTGTATGTGGATTATCACTTTTAGAGATAAAATGATATGTTTAAAGTGATTTTCATGCGTCCAGGGGCCTTAAACACAAGATTTGAGGAATGGGTAAAAGTGAATGAAACTGGCCAATTTACTCACTCTGCGGCCTTAAAAAGTATTTCTACTCCATGGGAAGCGAATTAAATAACATTTGAAGGCCTTTATTGTTCAATCAAAAACGCCCGATTTTTGATGAAAGAGATAACCACCCCCTCTTACGACATGCTTCAGAAACGAAAAAAATGGTCCATTTTCAAATGTTGCCTCTTTGAACTACAATTCACATTTGTACGTAGAAAATCACTTTTAGAGATAAGATTAGATGTTTAAAGTGATTTTCAAGCTTCCAGGGACCCTAAACACAAGATTTGAGAAATGGGTAAAAGTGAATGAAAATGGCCAATTTACTCACTCTGCGGCCTTAAAAAGTTTTTCTCCTCCACGGCAAGTGAATAAAATAACATTTGGAGGTCTTTATTGTTCAATCAAAAACGCCCGATTTTTGACGAAAGAGATAACCACCCCCCCTTACGACATGCTTCAGAAACGAAAAAAATCGTCCATTTTCAAATGTTGCGTCTTTGAACTACAATTCACATTTGTACGTGGATAATCACTTTTAGAGATAAAATTAGATGTTTGAAGTGATTTTCAAGCTTCCCCGGGCCCTAAACACAAGATTTGAGGAATGGGAAAACGTGAATGAAAATGGCCAATTTATTCACTCTGAGGCCTTAAAAAGTTTTTCTCCACCCCGGAAAGTGAATTAAATAACATTTGTAGGCCTTTATTGTTCAATCAAAAATGCCCGATTTTTGATGAAAGAGATAACCACCCCCCCTTACGACATGCTTCAGAAACAAAAAAAATGATTCAGTTTCAAATGTTGCATCTTTGAACTACAATTCACATTTGTATGTGGATTATCACTTTTAGAGATAAAATGATATGTTTAAAGTGATTTTCATGCGCCCAGGGGTCTTAAACACAAGATTTTTGGAATGGGTAAAAGTGAATGAAAATGGCCAATTTACTCACACTGCGGCCTTAAAAAGTGTTTCTACTCCACGGGAAGTGAATAAAATACCATTTGGAGGCCTTTATTGTTCAATCAAAAACGCCTATTTTTTGGTGAAAGAGATAACCACCCCCTCTTACGACATGCTTCAGAAACGAAAAAAATGGTCCATTTTCAAATGTTGCCTCTTTGAACTACAATTCACATTTGTATGTGGAAAATCACTTTTAAAGAAAAAATGAGACGTTTAAAGTGATTTTCATGCTTCCAGGGGCCTTAAACACAAGATTTGAGGAATGGGTAAAAGTGAATGAAACTGGCCAATTTACTCACTCTGCGGCCTTAAAAAGTATTTCTACTCCATGGGAAGCGAATTAAATAACATTTGTAGGCCTTTATTGTTCAATCAAAAACGCCCGATTTTTGATGAAAGAGATAACCACCCCCCCTTACGACATGCTTCAGAAACGAAAAAAATGGTCAATTCTCAAATGTTGCGTCTTTGAACTACAATTCACATTTGTACGTGGAATATCACTTTTAGAGAGAAGATTAGATGTTTAAAGTGATTTTCAAGCTTCCAGGGGCCCTAAACACAAGATTTGAGAAATGGGTAAAAGTGAATGAAAATGGCCAATTTACTCACTCTGCGGCCTTAAAAAGTTTTTCTCCTCCACGGCAAGTGAATAAAATAACATTTGGAGGTCTTTATTGTTCAAGCGAAAACGCCAGATTTTTGACGAAAGAGATAACCACCCCCCCTTACGACATGCTTCAGAAACGAAAAAATGGTCCATTTTCAAATGTTGCGTCTTTGAACTACAATTCCCATTTGTACGTGGATAATCACTTTTAGAGATAAAATTAGATGTTTGAAGTGATTTTCAAGCTTCCCCGGGCCCTAAACACAAGATTTGAGGAATGGGAAAACGTGAATGAAAATGGCCAATTTATTCACTCTGAGGCCTTAAAAAGTTTTTCTCCACCCCAGAAAGTGAATTAAATAACATTTGTAGGCCTTTATTGTTCAATCAAAAATGCCCGATTTTTGATGAAAGAGATAACCACCCCCCTTACGACATGCTTCAGAAACGAAAAAAATGGTTCATTTTCAAATGTTGCATCTTTGAACTACAATTCACATTTGTATGTGGATTATCACTTTTAGAGATAAAATGATATGTTTAAAGTGATTTTCATGCGTCCAGGGGTCTTAAACACAAGATTTTTGGAATGGGTAAAAGTGAATGAAACTGGCCAATTTACTCACTCTGCGGCCTTAAAAAGTGTTTCTCCTCCACGGGAAGTGAATTAAATAACCTTTGTAGGCCTTTATTGTTCAATCGAAAATGCCCGATTTTTGATGAAAGAGATAACCACCCCCCCTTACGACATGCTTCAGACACTAAAAAAACTGGTCCATTTTCAAATGTTGCCTCTTTGAACTACAATTCACATTTGTATGTGGAAAATCACTTTTAAAGATAAAATGATATGTTTAAAGTGATTTTCATGCTTCCAGGGGCCTTAAACACAAGATTTGAGGAATGGGTAAAAGTGAATGGAAATGGCCAATTTACTCATTCTGAGGCCTTAAAAAGTGTTTCTCCTCCACGGGAAGTGAATTAAATAACATTTGGAGGCCTTTATTGTTCAATCAAAAACGCCAGATTTTTGATGAAAGAGATAACCACCCCCCCTTACGACATGCTTCAGAAACGAAAATAATGGTTCATTTTCAAATGTTGCATCTTTGAACTACAATTCACATTTGTATGTGGATTATCACTTTTAGAGATAAAATGATATGTTTAAAGTGATTTTCATGCGTCCAGGGGTCTTAAACACAAGATTTTTGGAATGGGTAAAAGTGAATGAAAATGGCCAATTTACTCACTCTGCAGCTATAAAAAGTTTTTCTCCACCCCAGAGAGTGAATTAAATAACATTTGTAGGCCTTTATTGTTCAATCAAAAATGCCCGATTTTTGATGAAAGAGATAACCACCCCCCCTTACGACATGCTTCAGAAACGAAAAAAATGGTCCATTTTCAAATGTTGCCTCTTTGAACTACAATTCACATTTGTACGTGGAAAATCACTTTTAAAGAAAAAATGAGATGTTTAAAGTGATTTTCATGCTTCCAGGGGCCTTAAACACAAGATTTGAGGAATGGGTAAAAGTGAATGAAAATGGCCAATTTACTCACTCTGCGGCCTTAAAAAGTGTTTCTACTCCACGGGAAGCGAATTAAATAACATTTGTAGGCCTTTATTGTTCAATCAAAAACGCCTGATTTTTGATGAAAGCGATAACCACCCCCCCCTTACGACATGCTTCAGAAACTAAAAAAATGGTCCATTTTCAAATGTTGCCTCTTTGAACTACAATTCACATTTGTATGTGGAAAATCACTTTTAAAGATAAAATTATATGTTTAAAGTGATTTTCATGCTTCCAGGGGCCTTAAACACAAGATTTGAGGAATGGGTAAAAGTGAATGAAAATGGCCAATTTACTCATTCTGAGGCCTTAAAAAGTGTTTCTCCTCCACGGGAAGTGAATTAAATAACATTTGGAGGCCTTTATTGTTCAATGAAAAACGCCAGATTTTTGATGAAAGAGATAACCACCCCCCCTTACGACATGCTTCAGAAACTAAAAAAACTGGTCCATTTTCAAATGTTGCCTCTTTGAACTACAATTCACATTTGTACGTGGAAAATCACTTTTAGAGATAAGATTAGATGTTTAAAGTGATTTTCAAGCTTCCAGGGGCCCTAAACACAAGATTTGAGAAATGGGTAAAAGTGAATGAAAATGGCCAATTTACTCACTCTGCGGCCTTAAAAAGTTTTTCTCCTCCACGGTAAGTGAATAAAATAACATTTGGAGGTCTTTATTGTTCAAGCGAAAACGCCAGATTTTTGACGAAAGAGATAACCACCCCCCCTTACGACATGCTTCAGAAACGAAAAAAATGGTCCATTTTCAAATGTTGTGTCTTTGAACTACAATTCACATTTGTACGTGGATAATCACTTTTAGAGATAAAATTAGATGTTTGAAGTGATTTTCAAGCTTCCCTGGGCCCTAAACACAAGATTTGAGGAATGGGAAAACGTGAATGAAAATGGCCAATTTATTCACTCTGAGGCCTTAAAAAGTTTTTCTCCACCCCAGAAAGTGAATTAAATAACATTTGTAGGCCTTTATTGTTCAATCAAAAATGCCCGATTTTTGATGAAAGAGATAACCACCCCCCCTTACGACAAGCTTCAGAAACAAAAAAAATGGTTCATTTTCAAATGTTGCATCTTTGAACTACAATTCACATTTGTATGTGGATTATCACTTTTAGAGATAAAATGATATGTTTAAAGTGATTTTCATGCGTCCAGGGGTCTTAAACACAAGATTTTTAGAATGGGTAAAAGTGAATGAAAATGGCCAATTTACTCACTCTGCGGCTTTAAAAAGTGTTTCTACTCCACTGGAAGTGAATAAAATAACATTTGGAGGCCTTTATTGTTCAATCAAAAACGCCCATTTTTTGGTGAAAGAGATAACCACCCCCCTTACGACATGCTTCAGAAACGAAAAAAATGGTCCGTTTTCAAATGTTGCCTCTTTGAACTACAATTCACATTTGCACGTGGAAAATCACTTTTAAAGAAAAAATGAGATGTTTAAAGTGATTTTCATGCTTCCAGGGGCCTTAAACACAAGATTTGAGGAATGGGTAAAAGTGAATGAAACTGGCCAATTTACTCACTCTGCGGCCTTAAAAAGTGTTTCTCCTCCACGGTAAGTGAATAAAATAACATTTGGAGGTCTTTATTGTTCAAGCGAAAACGCCAGATTTTTGACGAAAGAGATAACCACCCCCCCTTACGACATGCTTCAGCAACGAAAAAAATCGTCCATTTTCAAATGTTGCGTCTTTGAACTACAATTCACATTTGTACGTGGATAATCACTTTTAGAGATAAAATTAGATGTTTGAAGTGATTTTCAAGCTTCCCCGGGCCCTAAACACAAGATTTGAGGAATGGGAAAACGTGAATGAAAATGGCCAATTTATTCACTCTGAGGCCTTAAAAAGTTTTTCTCCACCCCGGAAAGTGAATTAAATAACATTTGTAGGCCTTTATTGTTCAATCAAAAATGCCCGATTTTTGATGAAAGAGATAACCACCCCCCCTTACGACATGCTTCAGAAACAAAAAAAATGATTCAGTTTCAAATGTTGCATCTTTGAACTACAATTCACATTTGTATGTGGATTATCACTTTTAGAGATAAAATGATATGTTTAAAGTGATTTTCATGCGCCCATGGGTCTTAAACACAAGATTTTTGGAATGGGTAAAAGTGAATGAAAATGGCCAATTTACTCACACTGCGGCCTTAAAAAGTGTTTCTACTCCACGGGAAGTGAATAAAATACCATTTGGAGGCCTTTATTGTTCAATCAAAAACGCCCATTTTTTGGTGAAAGAGATAACCACCCCCTTACGACATGCTTCAGAAACGCAAAAAATGGTCCGTTTTCAAATGTTGCCTCTTTGAACTACAATTCACATTTGTACGTGGAAAATCACTTTTAAAGAAAAAATGAGATGTTTAAAGTGATTTTCATGCTTCCAGGGGCCTTAAACACAAGATTTGAGGAATGGGTAAAAGTGAATGAAAATGGCCAATTTACTCACTCTGGGGCCTTAAAAAGTGTTTCTACTCCACGGGAAGCGAATTAAATAACATTTGTAGGCCTTTATTGTTCAATCAAAAACGCCCGATTTTTGATGAAAGAGATAACCACCCCCCCTTACGACATGCTTCAGAAACTAAAAAAATGGTCCATTTTCAAATGTTGCCTCTTTGAACTACAATTCACATTTGTATGTGGAAAATCACTTTTAAAGATAAAATGATATGTTTAACCCCTTCGGTGCTCATGACGGAATGGTTCCGTCATGACCCACGGTTGAGCTGTGCTCATGACGGAACCATTCCGTCATGAGCACACCCGCGCAAGATTCCGTCAGCACAGCGGCGGAATCTGCGCAGCATCGAAGGGGTTAAAGTGATTTTCATGCTTCCAGGGGCCTTAAACACAAGATTTGAGGAATGGGTAAAAGTGAATGGAAATGGCCAATTTACTCATTCTGAGGCCTTAAAAAGTGTTTCTCCTCCACGGGAAGTGAATTAAATACTATTTGAAGGCCTTTATTGTTCAATCAAAAACGCCAGATTTTTGATGAAAGAGATAACCACCCCCCCTTACGACATGCTTCAGAAACGAAAAAAATGGTTCATTTTCAAATGTTGCATCTTTGAACTACAATTCACATTTGTATGTGGATTATCACTTTTAGAGATAAAATGATATGTTTAAAGTGATTTTCATGCGTCCAGGGGTCTTAAACACAAGATTTTTGGAATGGGTAAAAGTGAATGAAAATGGCCAATTTACTCACTCTGCGGCCTTAAAAAGTGTTTCTACTCCACCGGAAGTGAATAAAATAACATTTGGAGGCCTTTATTGTTCAATCAAAAACGCCCATTTTTTGGTGAAAGAGATAACCACCCCCCCTTACGACATGCTTCAGAAACGAAAAAAATGGTCCGTTTTCAAATGTTGCCTCTTTGAACTACAATTCACATTTGTACATGGAAAATCACTTTTAAAGAAAAAATGAGATGTATAAAGTGATTTTCATGCTTCCAGGGGCCTTAAACACAAGATTTGAGGAATGGGTAAAAGTGAATGAAACTGGCCAATTTACTCACTCTGCGGCCTTAAAAAGTATTTCTACTCCATGGGAAGCGAATTAAATAACATTTGTAGGCCTTTATTGTTCAATCAAAAACGCCCGATTTTTGATGAAAGAGATAACAACCCCCCCTTACGACATGCTTCAGAAACGAAAAAAATGGTCAATTTTCAAATGTTGCGTCTTTGAACTACAATTCACATTTGTACGTGGAAAATCACTTTTAGAGAGAAGATTAGATGTTTAAAGTGATTTTCAAGCTTCCAGGGGCCCTAAACACAAGATTTGAGAAATGGGTAAAAGTGAATGAAAATGGCCAATTTACTCACTCTGCGGCCTTAAAAAGTTTTTCTCCTCCACGGCAAGTGAATAAAATAACATTTGGAGGTCTTTATTGTTCAAGCGAAAACGCCAGATTTTTGACGAAAGAGATAACCACCCCCCCTTACGACATGCTTCAGAAACGAAAAAAATGGTCCATTTTCAAATGTTGCGTCTTTGAACTACAATTCACATTTGTACGTGGATAATCACTTTTAGAGATAAAATTAGATGTTTGAAGTGATTTTCATGCGTCCAGGGGTCTTAAACAGAAGATTTTTGGAATGGGTAAAAGTGAATGAAAATGGCCAATTTACTCACTCTGCGGCTTTAAAAAGTGTTTCTACTCCACTGGAAGTGAATAAAATAACATTTGGAGGCCTTTATTGTTCAATCAAAAACGCCCATTTTTTGGTGAAAGAGATAACCACCCCCTCTTACGACATGCTTCAGAAACGAAAAAAATGGTCCATTTTCAAATGTTGCCTCTTTGAACTACAATTCACATTTGTATGTGGAAAATCACTTTTAAAGATGAAATTATATGTTTAAAGTGATTTTCATGCTTCCAGGGGCCTTAAACACAAGATTTGAGGAATGGGTAAAAGTGAATGGAAATGGCCAATTTACTCACTCTGCGGTCTTAAAAAGTGTTTCTACTCCACGGGAAGCGAATTAAATAACATTTGTAGGCCTTTATTGTTCAATCAAAAATGCCCGATTTTTGATGAAAGAGATAACCACCCCCCCCTTACGACATGCTTCAGAAACGAAAAAAATGGTCCATTTTCAAATGTTGCCTCTTTGAACTACAATTCACATTTGTACGTGGAAAATCACTTTTAGAGATAAGATTAGATGTTTAAAGTGATTTTCAAGCTTCCAGGGGCCCTAAACACAAGATTTGAGAAATGGGTAAAAGTGAATGAAAATGGCCAATTTACTCACTCTGCGGCCTTAAAAAGTTTTTCTCCTCCACGGCAAGTGAATAAAATAACATTTGGAGGTCTTTATTGTTCAATCAAAAACGCCCGATTTTTGACGAAAGAGATAACCACCCCCCCTTACGACATGCTTCAGAAATGAAAAAAATCGTCCATTTTCAAATGTTGCGTCTTTGAACTATAATTCACATTTGTACGTGGATAATCACTTTTAGAGATAAAATTAGATGTTTGAAGTGATTTTCAAGCTTCCCCGGGCCCTAAACACAAGATTTGAGGAATGGGAAAACGTGAATGAAAATGGCCAATTTATTCACTCTGAGGCCTTAAAAAGTTTTTCTCCACCCCAGAAAGTGAATTAAATAACATTTGTAGGCCTTTATTGTTCAATCAAAAATGCCCGATTTTTGATGAAAGAGATAACCACCCCCCCTTACGACATGCTTCAGAAACAAAAAAAATGATTCAGTTTCAAATGTTGCATCTTTGAACTACAATTCACATTTGTATGTGGATTATCACTTTTAGAGATAAAATGATATGTTTAAAGTGATTTTCATGCGCCCAGGGGTCTTAAACACAAGATTTTTGGAATGGGTAAAAGTGAATGAAAATGGCCAATTTACTCACACTGCGGCCTTAAAAAGTGTTTCTACTCCACGGGAAGTGAATAAAATACCATTTGGAGGCCTTTATTGTTCAATCAAAAACGCCCATTTTTTGGTGAAAGAGATAACCACCCCCTCTTACGACATGCTTCAGAAACGAAAAAAATGGTCCATTTTCAAATGTTGCCTCTTTGAACTACAATTCACATTTGTATGTGGAAAATCACTTTTAAAGATGAAATTATATGTTTAAAGTGATTTTCATGCTTCCAGGGGCCTTAAACACAAGATTTGAGGAATGGGTAAAAGTGAATGGAAATGGCCAATTTACTCACTCTGCGGCCTTAAAAAGTGTTTCTACTCCACGGGAAGTGAATTAAATAACATTTGTAGGCCTTTATTGTTCAATCAAAAACACCCGATTTTTGATGAAAGAGATAACCACCCCCCTTACGACATGCTTCAGAAACGAAAAAAATGGTCAATTTTCAAATGTTGCTTCTTTGAACTACAATTCACATTTGTACGTGGAAAATCACTTTTAGAGAGAAGATTAGATGTTTAAAGTGATTTTCAAGCTTCCAGGGGCCCTAAACACAAGATTTGAGAAATGGGTAAAAGTGAATGAAAATGGCCAATTTACTCACTCTGCGGCCTTAAAAAGTTTTTCTCCTCCACGGCAAGTGAATAAAATAACATTTGGAGGTCTTTATTGTTCAAGCGAAAACGCCAGATTTTTGACGAAAGAGATAACCACCCCCCCTTACGACATGCTTCAGAAACGAAAAAATGGACCATTTTCAAATGTTGCGTCTTTGAACTACAATTCACATTTGTACGTGGATAATCACTTTTAGAGATAAAATTAGATGTTTGAAGTGATTTTCAAGCTTCCCCGGGCCCTAAACACAAGATTTGAGGAATGGGAAAACGTGAATGAAAATGGCCAATTTATTCACTCTGAGGCCTTAAAAAGTTTTTCTCCACCCCAGAAAGTGAATTAAATAACATTTGTAGGCCTTTATTGTTCAATCAAAAATGCCCGATTTTTGATGAAAGAGATAACCACCCCCCCTTACGACATGCTTCAGAAACAAAAAAATGGTTCATTTTCAAATGTTGCATCTTTGAACTACAATTCACATTTGTATGTGGATTATCACTCTTAGAGATAAAATGATATGTTTAAAGTGATTTTCATGCGTCCAGGGGTCTTAAACAGAAGATTTTTGGAATGGGTAAAAGTGAATGAAAATGGCCAATTTACTCACTCTGCGGCTTTAAAAAGTATTTCTACTCCACTGGAAGTGAATAAAATAACATTTGGAGGCCTTTATTGTTCAATCAAAAACGCCCATTTTTTGGTGAAAGAGATAACCACCCCCTCTTACGACATGCTTCAGAAACGAAAAAAATGGTCCGTTTTCAAATGTTGCCTCTTTGAACTACAATTCACATTTGTACGTGGAAAATCACTTTTAAAGAAAAAATGAGATGTTTAAAGTGATTTTCATGCTTCCAGGGGCCTTAAACACAAGATTTGAGGAATGGGTAAAAGTGAATGAAACTGGCCAATTTACTCACTCTTCGGCCTTAAAAAGTGTTTCTCCTCCACGGGAAGTGAATTAAATAACATTTGTAGGCCTTTATTGTTCAATCAAAAACGCCCGATTTTTGATGAAAGAGATAACCACCCCCCCTTACGACATGCTTCAGAAACTAAAAAAACTGGTCCATTTTCAAATGTTGCCTCTTTGAACTACAATTCACATTTGTATGTGGAAAATCACTTTTAAAGATAAAATGATATGTTTAAAGTGATTTTCATGCTTCCAGGGGCCTTAAACACAAGATTTGAGGAATGGGTAAAAGTGAATGGAAATGGCCAATTTACTCATTCTGAGGCCTTAAAAAGTGTTTCTCCTCCACGGGAAGTGAATTAAATAACATTTGGAGGCCTTTATTGTTCAATCAAAAACGCCAGATTTTTGATGAAAGAGATAACCACCCCCCCTTACGACATGCTTCAGAAACGAAAATAATGGTTCATTTTCAAATGTTGCATCTTTGAACTACAATTCACATTTGTATGTGGATTATCACTTTTAGAGATAAAATGATATGTTTAAAGTGATTTTCATGCGTCCAGGGGTCTTAAACACAAGATTTTTGGAATGGGTAAAAGTGAATGAAAATGGCCAATTTACTCACTCTGCAGCTTTAAAAAGTGTTTCTACTCCACTGGAAGTGAATAAAATAACATTTAGAGGCCTTTATTGTTCAATCAAAAACGCCCATTTTTTGGTGAAAGAGATAACCACCCCCCCTTACGATATGCTTCAGAAACGAAAAAAATGGTCCGTTTTCAAATGTTGCCTCTTTGAACTACAATTCACATTTGTACGTGGAAAATCACTTTTAAAGAAAAAATGAGATGTTTAAAGTGATTTTCATGCTTCCAGGGGCCTTAAACACAAGATTTGAGGAATGGGTAAAAGTGAATGAAACTGGCCAATTTACTCACTCTGCGGCCTTAAAAAGTGTTTCTCCTCCACGGGAAGCGAATTAAATAACATTTGTAGGTCTTTATTGTTCAATCAAAAACGCCCGATTTTTGATGAAAGAGATAACCACCCCCCCTTACGACATGCTTAAGAAACTAAAAAAACTGGTCCATTTTCAAATGTTGCCTCTTTGAACTACAATTCACATTTGTATGTGGAAAATCACTTTTAAAGATAAAATGATATGTTTAAAGTGATTTTCATGCTTCCAGGGGCCTTAAACACAAGATTTGAGGAATGGGTAAAAGTGAATGAAACTGGCCAATTTACTCACTCTGCGGCCTTAAAAAGTGTTTCTCCTCCACGGTAAGTGAATAAAATAACATTTGAAGGTCTTTATTGTTCAAGCGAAAACGCCAGATTTTTGACGAAAGAGATAACCACCCCCCCTTACGACATGCTTCAGAAACGAAAAAAATGGTCCATTTTCAAATGTTGCGTCTTTGAACTACAATTCACATTTGTACGTGGATAATCACTTTTAGAGATAAAATTAGATGTTTGAAGTGATTTTCAAGCTTCCCCGGGCCCTAAACACAAGATTTGAGGAATGGGAAAACGTGAATGAAAATGGCCAATTTATTCACTCTGAGGCCTTAAAAAGTTTTTCTCCACCCCAGAAAGTGAATTAAATAACATTTGTAGGCCTTTATTGTTCAATCAAAAATGCCCGATTTTTGATGAAAGAGATAACCACCCCCCCTTACGACATGCTTCAGAAACGAAAAAAATGGTCCGTTTTCAAATGTTGCCTCTTTGAACTACAATTCACATTTGTACGTGGAAAATCACTTTTAAAGAAAAAATGAGATGTTTAAAGTGATTTTCATGCTTCCAGGGGCCTTAAACACAAGATTTGAGGAATGGGTAAAAGTGAATGAAAATGGCCAATTTACTCATTCTGAGGCCTTAAAAAGTGTTTCTCCTCCACGGGAAGTGAATTAAATAACATTTGGAGGCCTTTATTGTTCAATCAAAAACGCCAGATTTTTGATGAAAGAGATAACCACCCCCCCTTACGACATGCTTCAGAAACAAAAAAAATGGTTCATTTTCAAATGTTGCATCTTTGAACTACAATTCACATTTGTATGTGGATTATCACTTTTAGAGATAAAATGATTTGTTTAAAGTGATTTTCATGCGTCCAGGGGTCTTAAACAGAAGATTTTTGGAATGGGTAAAAGTGAATGAAAATGGCCAATTTGCTCACTCTGCGGCTTTAAAAAGTGTTTCTACTCCACTGGAAGTGAATAAAATAACATTTGGAGGCCTTTATTGTTCAATCAAAAACGCCCATTTTTTGGTGAAAGAGATAACCACCCCCTCTTACGACATGCTTCAGAAACGAAAAAAATGGTCCATTTTCAAATGTTGCCTCTTTGAACTACAATTCACATTTGTACGTGGAAAATCACTTTTAAAGATAAGATTAGATGTTTAAAGTGATTTTCAAGCTTCCAGGGGCCCTAAACACAAGATTTGAGAAATGGGTAAAAGTGAATGAAAATGGCCAATTTACTCACTCTGCGGCCTTAAAAAGTGTTTCTCCTCCACGGCAAGTGAATAAAATAACATTTGGAGGTCTTTATTGTTCAATCAAAAATGCCCGATTTTTGACGAAAGAGATAACCACACCCCCCTTACGACATGTTCAGAAACGAAAAAAATCGTCCATTTTCAAATGTTGCGTCTTTGAACTACAATTCACATTTGTACGTGGATAATCACTTTTAGAGATAAAATTAGATGTTTGAAGTGATTCTCAAGCTTCCCCGGGCCCTAAACACAAGATTTGAGGAATGGGAAAACGTGAATGAAAATGGCCAATTTATTCACTCTGAGGCCTTAAAAAGTTTTTCTCCACCCCGGAAAGTGAATTAAATAACATTTGTAGGCCTTTATTGTTCAATCAAAAATGCCCGATTTTTGATGAAAGAGATAACCACCCCCCTTACGACATGCTTCAGACACAAAAAAAATGATTCAGTTTCAAATGTTGCATCTTTGAACTACAATTCACATTTGTATGTGGATTATCACTTTTAGAGATAAAATGATATGTTTAAAGTGATTTTCATGCGCCCAGGGGTCTTAAACACAAGATTTTTGGAATGGGAAAAAGTGAATGAAAATGGCCAATTTACTCACACTGCGGCCTTAAAAAGTGTTTCTACTCCACGGGAAGTGAACAAAATACCATTTGGAGGCCTTTATTGTTCAATCAAAAACGCCCATTTTTTGGTGAAAGAGATAACCACCCCCTCTTACGACATGCTTCAGAAACGAAAAAAATGGTCCATTTTCAAATGTTGCCTCTTTGAACTACAATTCACATTTGTATGTGGAAAATCAATTTTAAAGATGAAATTATATGTTTAAAGTGATTTTCATGCTTCCAGGGGCCTTAAACACAAGATTTGAGGAATGGGTAAAAGTGAATGGAAATGGCCAATTTACTCACTCTGCGGCCTTCAAAAGTGTTTCTACTCCACGGGAAGCGAATTAAATAACATTTGTAGGCCTTTATTGTTCAATCAAAAACACCCGATTTTTGATGAAAGAGATAACCACCCCCCTTACGACATGCTTCAGAAACGAAAAAAATGGTGCATTTTCAAATGTTGCCTCTTTGAACTACAATTCACATTTGTACGTGGAAAATCACTTTTAAAGAAAAAATGAGACGTTTAAAGTGATTTTCATGCTTCCAGGGGCCTTAAACACAAGATTTGAGGAATGGGTAAAAGTGAATGGAAATGGCCAATTTACTCATTCTGAGGCCTTAAAAAGTGTTTCTCCTCCACGGGAAGTGAATTAAATAACATTTGGAGGCCTTTATTGTTCAATCAAAAACGCCAGATTTTTGATGAAAGAGATAACCACCCCCCCTTACGACATGCTTCAGAAACTAAAATAATGGTTCATTTTCAAATGTTGCATCTTTGAACTACAATTCACATTTGTATGTGGATTATCACTTTTAGAGATAAAATGATATGTTTAAAGTGATTTTCATGCGTCCAGGGGTCTTAAACACAAGACTTTTGGAATGGGTAAAAGTGAATGAAAATGGCCAATTTACTCACTCTGCAGCTTTAAAAAGTGTTTCTACTCCACTGGAAGTGAATAAAATAACATTTAGAGGCCTTTATTGTTCAATCAAAAACGCCCATTTTTTGGTGAAAGAGATAACCACCCCCCCTTACGATATGCTTCAGAAACGAAAAAAATGGTCCATTTTCAAATGTTGCCTCTTTGAACTACAATTCACATTTGTACGTGGAAAATCACTTTTAAAGAAAAAATGAGATGTTTAAAGTGATTTTCATGCTTCCAGGGGCCTTAAACACAAGATTTGAGGAATGGGTAAAAGTGAATGAAACTGGCCAATTTACTCACTCTGCGGCCTTAAAAAGTGTTTCTCCTCCACGGGAAGCGAATTAAATAACATTTGTAGGTCTTTATTGTTCAATCAAAAACGCCCGATTTTTGATGAAAGAGATAACCACCCCCCCTTACGACATGCTTAAGAAACTAAAAAAACTGGTCCATTTTCAAATGTTGCCTCTTTGAACTACAATTCACATTTGTATGTGGAAAATCACTTTTAAAGATAAAATGATATGTTTAAAGTGATTTTCATGCTTCCAGGGGCCTTAAACACAAGATTTGAGGAATGGGTAAAAGTGAATGAAACTGGCCAATTTACTCACTCTGCGGCCTTAAAAAGTGTTTCTCCTCCACGGTAAGTGAATAAAATAACATTTGAAGGTCTTTATTGTTCAAGCGAAAACGCCAGATTTTTGACGAAAGAGATAACCACCCCCCCTTACGACATGCTTCAGAAACGAAAAAAATGGTCCATTTTCAAATGTTGCGTCTTTGAACTACAATTCACATTTGTACGTGGATAATCACTTTTAGAGATAAAATTAGATGTTTGAAGTGATTTTCAAGCTTCCCCGGGCCCTAAACACAAGATTTGAGGAATGGGAAAACGTGAATGAAAATGGCCAATTTATTCACTCTGAGGCCTTAAAAAGTTTTTCTCCACCCCAGAAAGTGAATTAAATAACATTTGTAGGCCTTTATTGTTCAATCAAAAATGCCCGATTTTTGATGAAAGAGATAACCACCCCCCCTTACGACATGCTTCAGAAACGAAAAAAATGGTCCGTTTTCAAATGTTGCCTCTTTGAACTACAATTCACATTTGTACGTGGAAAATCACTTTTAAAGAAAAAATGAGATGTTTAAAGTGATTTTCATGCTTCCAGGGGCCTTAAACACAAGATTTGAGGAATGGGTAAAAGTGAATGAAAATGGCCAATTTACTCATTCTGAGGCCTTAAAAAGTGTTTCTCCTCCACGGGAAGTGAATTAAATAACATTTGGAGGCCTTTATTGTTCAATCAAAAACGCCAGATTTTTGATGAAAGAGATAACCACCCCCCCTTACGACATGCTTCAGAAACAAAAAAAATGGTTCATTTTCAAATGTTGCATCTTTGAACTACAATTCACATTTGTATGTGGATTATCACTTTTAGAGATAAAATGATTTGTTTAAAGTGATTTTCATGCGTCCAGGGGTCTTAAACAGAAGATTTTTGGAATGGGTAAAAGTGAATGAAAATGGCCAATTTGCTCACTCTGCGGCTTTAAAAAGTGTTTCTACTCCACTGGAAGTGAATAAAATAACATTTGGAGGCCTTTATTGTTCAATCAAAAACGCCCATTTTTTGGTGAAAGAGATAACCACCCCCTCTTACGACATGCTTCAGAAACGAAAAAAATGGTCCATTTTCAAATGTTGCCTCTTTGAACTACAATTCACATTTGTACGTGGAAAATCACTTTTAAAGATAAGATTAGATGTTTAAAGTGATTTTCAAGCTTCCAGGGGCCCTAAACACAAGATTTGAGAAATGGGTAAAAGTGAATGAAAATGGCCAATTTACTCACTCTGCGGCCTTAAAAAGTGTTTCTCCTCCACGGCAAGTGAATAAAATAACATTTGGAGGTCTTTATTGTTCAATCAAAAATGCCCGATTTTTGACGAAAGAGATAACCACACCCCCCTTACGACATGTTCAGAAACGAAAAAAATCGTCCATTTTCAAATGTTGCGTCTTTGAACTACAATTCACATTTGTACGTGGATAATCACTTTTAGAGATAAAATTAGATGTTTGAAGTGATTTTCAAGCTTCCCCGGGCCCTAAACACAAGATTTGAGGAATGGGAAAACGTGAATGAAAATGGCCAATTTATTCACTCTGAGGCCTTAAAAAGTTTTTCTCCACCCCGGAAAGTGAATTAAATAACATTTGTAGGCCTTTATTGTTCAATCAAAAATGCCCGATTTTTGATGAAAGAGATAACCACCCCCTTACGACATGCTTCAGACACAAAAAAAATGATTCAGTTTCAAATGTTGCATCTTTGAACTACAATTCACATTTGTATGTGGATTATCACTTTTAGAGATAAAATGATATGTTTAAAGTGATTTTCATGCGCCCAGGGGTCTTAAACACAAGATTTTTGGAATGGGAAAAAGTGAATGAAAATGGCCAATTTACTCACACTGCGGCCTTAAAAAGTGTTTCTACTCCACGGGAAGTGAACAAAATACCATTTGGAGGCCTTTATTGTTCAATCAAAAACGCCCATTTTTTGGTGAAAGAGATAACCACCCCCTCTTACGACATGCTTCAGAAACGAAAAAAATGGTCCATTTTCAAATGTTGCCTCTTTGAACTACAATTCACATTTGTATGTGGAAAATCAATTTTAAAGATGAAATTATATGTTTAAAGTGATTTTCATGCTTCCAGGGGCCTTAAACACAAGATTTGAGGAATGGGTAAAAGTGAATGGAAATGGCCAATTTACTCACTCTGCGGCCTTCAAAAGTGTTTCTACTCCACGGGAAGCGAATTAAATAACATTTGTAGGCCTTTATTGTTCAATCAAAAACACCCGATTTTTGATGAAAGAGATAACCACCCCCCTTACGACATGCTTCAGAAACGAAAAAAATGGTGCGTTTTCAAATGTTGCCTCTTTGAACTACAATTCACATTTGTACGTGGAAAATCACTTTTAAAGAAAAAATGAGACGTTTAAAGTGATTTTCATGCTTCCAGGGGCCTTAAACACAAGATTTGAGGAATGGGTAAAAGTGAATGGAAATGGCCAATTTACTCACTCTGCGGCCTTAAAAAGTGTTTCTACTCCACGGGAAGTGAATTAAATAACATTTGTAGGCCTTTATTGTTCAATCAAAAACACCCGATTTTTGATGAAAGAGATAACCACCCCCCTTACGACATGCTTCAGAAACGAAAAAAATGGTCAATTTTCAAATGTTGCTTCTTTGAACTACAATTCACATTTGTACGTGGAAAATCACTTTTAGAGAGAAGATTAGATGTTTAAAGTGATTTTCAAGCTTCCAGGGGCCCTAAACACAAGATTTGAGAAATGGGTAAAAGTGAATGAAAATGGCCAATTTACTCACTCTGCGGCCTTAAAAAGTTTTTCTCCTCCACGGCAAGTGAATAAAATAACATTTGGAGGTCTTTATTGTTCAAGCGAAAACGCCAGATTTTTGACGAAAGAGATAACCACCCCCCCTTACGACATGCTTCAGAAACGAAAAAATGGTCCATTTTCAAATGTTGCGTCTTTGAACTACAATTCACATTTGTACGTGGATAATCACTTTTAGAGATAAAATTAGATGTTTGAAGTGATTTTCAAGCTTCCCCGGGCCCTAAACACAAGATTTGAGGAATGGGAAAACGTGAATGAAAATGGCCAATTTATTCACTCTGAGGCCTTAAAAAGTTTTTCTCCACCCCAGAAAGTGAATTAAATAACATTTGTAGGCCTTTATTGTTCAATCAAAAATGCCCGATTTTTGATGAAAGAGATAACCACCCCCCCTTACGACATGCTTCAGAAACAAAAAAATGGTTCATTTTCAAATGTTGCATCTTTGAACTACAATTCACATTTGTATGTGGATTATCACTCTTAGAGATAAAATGATATGTTTAAAGTGATTTTCATGCGTCCAGGGGTCTTAAACAGAAGATTTTTGGAATGGGTAAAAGTGAATGAAAATGGCCAATTTACTCACTCTGCGGCTTTAAAAAGTATTTCTACTCCACTGGAAGTGAATAAAATAACATTTGGAGGCCTTTATTGTTCAATCAAAAACGCCCATTTTTTGGTGAAAGAGATAACCACCCCCTCTTACGACATGCTTCAGAAACGAAAAAAATGGTCCGTTTTCAAATGTTGCCTCTTTGAACTACAATTCACATTTGTACGTGGAAAATCACTTTTAAAGAAAAAATGAGATGTTTAAAGTGATTTTCATGCTTCCAGGGGCCTTAAACACAAGATTTGAGGAATGGGTAAAAGTGAATGAAACTGGCCAATTTACTCACTCTTCGGCCTTAAAAAGTGTTTCTCCTCCACGGGAAGTGAATTAAATAACATTTGTAGGCCTTTATTGTTCAATCAAAAACGCCCGATTTTTGATGAAAGAGATAACCACCCCCCCTTACGACATGCTTCAGAAACTAAAAAAACTGGTCCATTTTCAAATGTTGCCTCTTTGAACTACAATTCACATTTGTATGTGGAAAATCACTTTTAAAGATAAAATGATATGTTTAAAGTGATTTTCATGCTTCCAGGGGCCTTAAACACAAGATTTGAGGAATGGGTAAAAGTGAATGGAAATGGCCAATTTACTCATTCTGAGGCCTTAAAAAGTGTTTCTCCTCCACGGGAAGTGAATTAAATAACATTTGGAGGCCTTTATTGTTCAATCAAAAACGCCAGATTTTTGATGAAAGAGATAACCACCCCCCCTTACGACATGCTTCAGAAACGAAAATAATGGTTCATTTTCAAATGTTGCATCTTTGAACTACAATTCACATTTGTATGTGGATTATCACTTTTAGAGATAAAATGATATGTTTAAAGTGATTTTCATGCGTCCAGGGGTCTTAAACACAAGATTTTTGGAATGGGTAAAAGTGAATGAAAATGGCCAATTTACTCACTCTGCAGCTTTAAAAAGTGTTTCTACTCCACTGGAAGTGAATAAAATAACATTTAGAGGCCTTTATTGTTCAATCAAAAACGCCCATTTTTTGGTGAAAGAGATAACCACCCCCCTTACGATATGCTTCAGAAACGAAAAAAATGGTCCGTTTTCAAATGTTGCCTCTTTGAACTACAATTCACATTTGTACGTGGAAAATCACTTTTAAAGAAAAAATGAGATGTTTAAAGTGATTTTCATGCTTCCAGGGGCCTTAAACACAAGATTTGAGGAATGGGTAAAAGTGAATGAAACTGGCCAATTTACTCACTCTGCGGCCTTAAAAAGTGTTTCTCCTCCACGGGAAGCGAATTAAATAACATTTGTAGGTCTTTATTGTTCAATCAAAAACGCCCGATTTTTGATGAAAGAGATAACCACCCCCCCTTACGACATGCTTAAGAAACTAAAAAAACTGGTCCATTTTCAAATGTTGCCTCTTTGAACTACAATTCACATTTGTATGTGGAAAATCACTTTTAAAGATAAAATGATATGTTTAAAGTGATTTTCATGCTTCCAGGGGCCTTAAACACAAGATTTGAGGAATGGGTAAAAGTGAATGAAACTGGCCAATTTACTCACTCTGCGGCCTTAAAAAGTGTTTCTCCTCCACGGTAAGTGAATAAAATAACATTTGAAGGTCTTTATTGTTCAAGCGAAAACGCCAGATTTTTGACGAAAGAGATAACCACCCCCCCTTACGACATGCTTCAGAAACGAAAAAAATGGTCCATTTTCAAATGTTGCGTCTTTGAACTACAATTCACATTTGTACGTGGATAATCACTTTTAGAGATAAAATTAGATGTTTGAAGTGATTTTCAAGCTTCCCCGGGCCCTAAACACAAGATTTGAGGAATGGGAAAACGTGAATGAAAATGGCCAATTTATTCACTCTGAGGCCTTAAAAAGTTTTTCTCCACCCCAGAAAGTGAATTAAATAACATTTGTAGGCCTTTATTGTTCAATCAAAAATGCCCGATTTTTGATGAAAGAGATAACCACCCCCCCTTACGACATGCTTCAGAAACGAAAAAAATGGTCCGTTTTCAAATGTTGCCTCTTTGAACTACAATTCACATTTGTACGTGGAAAATCACTTTTAAAGAAAAAATGAGATGTTTAAAGTGATTTTCATGCTTCCAGGGGACTTAAACACAAGATTTGAGGAATGGGTAAAAGTGAATGAAAATGGCCAATTTACTCATTCTGAGGCCTTAAAAAGTGTTTCTCCTCCACGGGAAGTGAATTAAATAACATTTGGAGGCCTTTATTGTTCAATCAAAAACGCCAGATTTTTGATGAAAGAGATAACCACCCCCCCTTACGACATGCTTCAGAAACAAAAAAAATGGTTCATTTTCAAATGTTGCATCTTTGAACTACAATTCACATTTGTATGTGGATTATCACTTTTAGAGATAAAATGATTTGTTTAAAGTGATTTTCATGCGTCCAGGGGTCTTAAACAGAAGATTTTTGGAATGGGTAAAAGTGAATGAAAATGGCCAATTTGCTCACTCTGCGGCTTTAAAAAGTGTTTCTACTCCACTGGAAGTGAATAAAATAACATTTGGAGGCCTTTATTGTTCAATCAAAAACGCCCATTTTTTGGTGAAAGAGATAACCACCCCCTCTTACGACATGCTTCAGAAACGAAAAAAATGGTCCATTTTCAAATGTTGCCTCTTTGAACTACAATTCACATTTGTACGTGGAAAATCACTTTTAAAGATAAGATTAGATGTTTAAAGTGATTTTCAAGCTTCCAGGGGCCCTAAACACAAGATTTGAGAAATGGGTAAAAGTGAATGAAAATGGCCAATTTACTCACTCTGCGGCCTTAAAAAGTGTTTCTCCTCCACGGCAAGTGAATAAAATAACATTTGGAGGTCTTTATTGTTCAATCAAAAATGCCCGATTTTTGACGAAAGAGATAACCACACCCCCCTTACGACATGTTCAGAAACGAAAAAAATCGTCCATTTTCAAATGTTGCGTCTTTGAACTACAATTCACATTTGTACGTGGATAATCACTTTTAGAGATAAAATTAGATGTTTGAAGTGATTTTCAAGCTTCCCCGGGCCCTAAACACAAGATTTGAGGAATGGGAAAACGTGAATGAAAATGGCCAATTTATTCACTCTGAGGCCTTAAAAAGTTTTTCTCCACCCCGGAAAGTGAATTAAATAACATTTGTAGGCCTTTATTGTTCAATCAAAAATGCCCGATTTTTGATGAAAGAGATAACCACCCCCCTTACGACATGCTTCAGACACACAAAAAATGATTCAGTTTCAAATGTTGCATCTTTGAACTACAATTCACTTTTGTATGTGGATTATCACTTTTAGAGATAAAATGATATGTTTAAAGTGATTTTCATGCGCCCAGGGGTCTTAAACACAAGATTTTTGGAATGGGAAAAAGTGAATGAAAATGGCCAATTTACTCACACTGCGGCCTTAAAAAGTGTTTCTACTCCACGGGAAGTGAACAAAATACCATTTGGAGGCCTTTATTGTTCAATCAAAAACGCCCATTTTTTGGTGAAAGAGATAACCACCCCCTCTTACGACATGCTTCAGAAACGAAAAAAATGGTCCATTTTCAAATGTTGCCTCTTTGAACTACAATTCACATTTGTATGTGGAAAATCAATTTTAAAGATGAAATTATATGTTTAAAGTGATTTTCATGCTTCCAGGGGCCTTAAACACAAGATTTGAGGAATGGGTAAAAGTGAATGGAAATGGCCAATTTACTCACTCTGCGACCTTCAAAAGTGTTTCTACTCCACGGGAAGCGAATTAAATAACATTTGTAGGCCTTTATTGTTCAATCAAAAACACCCGATTTTTGATGAAAGAGATAACCACCCCCCTTACGACATGCTTCAGAAACGAAAAAAATGGTGCGTTTTCAAATGTTGCCTCTTTGAACTACAATTCACATTTGTACGTGGAAAATCACTTTTAAAGAAAAAATGAGACGTTTAAAGTGATTTTCATGCTTCCAGGGGCCTTAAACACAAGATTTGAGGAATGGGTAAAAGTGAATGGAAATGGCCAATTTACTCATTCTGAGGCCTTAAAAAGTGTTTCTCCTCCACGGGAAGTGAATTAAATAACATTTGGAGGCCTTTATTGTTCAATCAAAAACGCCAGATTTTTGATGAAAGAGATAACCACCCCCCCTTACGACATGCTTCAGAAACGAAAATAATGGTTCATTTTCAAATGTTGCATCTTTGAACTACAATTCACATTTGTATGTGGATTATCACTTTTAGAGATAAAATGATATGTTTAAAGTGATTTTCATGCGTCCAGGGGTCTTAAACACAAGACTTTTGGAATGGGTAAAAGTGAATGAAAATGGCCAATTTACTCACTCTGCAGCTTTAAAAAGTGTTTCTACTCCACTGGAAGTGAATAAAATAACATTTAGAGGCCTTTATTGTTCAATCAAAAACGCCCATTTTTTGGTGAAAGAGATAACCACCCCCCCTTACGATATGCTTCAGAAACGAAAAAAATGGTCCATTTTCAAATGTTGCCTCTTTGAACTACAATTCACATTTGTACGTGGAAAATCACTTTTAAAGAAAAAATGAGATGTTTAAAGTGATTTTCATGCTTCCAGGGGCCTTAAACACAAGATTTGAGGAATGGGTAAAAGTGAATGAAACTGGCCAATTTACTCACTCTGCGGCCTTAAAAAGTGTTTCTCCTCCACGGGAAGCGAATTAAATAACATTTGTAGGTCTTTATTGTTCAATCAAAAACGCCCGATTTTTGATGAAAGAGATAACCACCCCCCCTTACGACATGCTTAAGAAACTAAAAAAACTGGTCCATTTTCAAATGTTGCCTCTTTGAACTACAATTCACATTTGTATGTGGAAAATCACTTTTAAAGATAAAATGATATGTTTAAAGTGATTTTCATGCTTCCAGGGGCCTTAAACACAAGATTTGAGGAATGGGTAAAAGTGAATGAAACTGGCCAATTTACTCACTCTGCGGCCTTAAAAAGTGTTTCTCCTCCACGGTAAGTGAATAAAATAACATTTGAAGGTCTTTATTGTTCAAGCGAAAACGCCAGATTTTTGACGAAAGAGATAACCACCCCCCCTTACGACATGCTTCAGAAACGAAAAAAATGGTCCATTTTCAAATGTTGCGTCTTTGAACTACAATTCACATTTGTACGTGGATAATCACTTTTAGAGATAAAATTAGATGTTTGAAGTGATTTTCAAGCTTCCCCGGGCCCTAAACACAAGATTTGAGGAATGGGAAAACGTGAATGAAAATGGCCAATTTATTCACTCTGAGGCCTTAAAAAGTTTTTCTCCACCCCAGAAAGTGAATTAAATAACATTTGTAGGCCTTTATTGTTCAATCAAAAATGCCCGATTTTTGATGAAAGAGATAACCACCCCCCCTTACGACATGCTTCAGAAACGAAAAAAATGGTCCGTTTTCAAATGTTGCCTCTTTGAACTACAATTCACATTTGTACGTGGAAAATCACTTTTAAAGAAAAAATGAGATGTTTAAAGTGATTTTCATGCTTCCAGGGGCCTTAAACACAAGATTTGAGGAATGGGTAAAAGTGAATGAAAATGGCCAATTTACTCATTCTGAGGCCTTAAAAAGTGTTTCTCCTCCACGGGAAGTGAATTAAATAACATTTGGAGGCCTTTATTGTTCAATCAAAAACGCCAGATTTTTGATGAAAGAGATAACCACCCCCCCTTACGACATGCTTCAGAAACAAAAAAAATGGTTCATTTTCAAATGTTGCATCTTTGAACTACAATTCACATTTGTATGTGGATTATCACTTTTAGAGATAAAATGATTTGTTTAAAGTGATTTTCATGCGTCCAGGGGTCTTAAACAGAAGATTTTTGGAATGGGTAAAAGTGAATGAAAATGGCCAATTTGCTCACTCTGCGGCTTTAAAAAGTGTTTCTACTCCACTGGAAGTGAATAAAATAACATTTGGAGGCCTTTATTGTTCAATCAAAAACGCCCATTTTTTGGTGAAAGAGATAACCACCCCCTCTTACGACATGCTTCAGAAACGAAAAAAATGGTCCATTTTCAAATGTTGCCTCTTTGAACTACAATTCACATTTGTACGTGGAAAATCACTTTTAAAGATAAGATTAGATGTTTAAAGTGATTTTCAAGCTTCCAGGGGCCCTAAACACAAGATTTGAGAAATGGGTAAAAGTGAATGAAAATGGCCAATTTACTCACTCTGCGGCCTTAAAAAGTGTTTCTCCTCCACGGCAAGTGAATAAAATAACATTTGGAGGTCTTTATTGTTCAATCAAAAATGCCCGATTTTTGACGAAAGAGATAACCACACCCCCCTTACGACATGTTCAGAAACGAAAAAAATCGTCCATTTTCAAATGTTGCGTCTTTGAACTACAATTCACATTTGTACGTGGATAATCACTTTTAGAGATAAAATTAGATGTTTGAAGTGATTTTCAAGCTTCCCCGGGCCCTAAACACAAGATTTGAGGAATGGGAAAACGTGAATGAAAATGGCCAATTTATTCACTCTGAGGCCTTAAAAAGTTTTTCTCCACCCCGGAAAGTGAATTAAATAACATTTGTAGGCCTTTATTGTTCAATCAAAAATGCCCGATTTTTGATGAAAGAGATAACCACCCCCCTTACGACATGCTTCAGACACAAAAAAAATGATTCAGTTTCAAATGTTGCATCTTTGAACTACAATTCACATTTGTATGTGGATTATCACTTTTAGAGATAAAATGATATGTTTAAAGTGATTTTCATGCGCCCAGGGGTCTTAAACACAAGATTTTTGGAATGGGAAAAAGTGAATGAAAATGGCCAATTTACTCACACTGCGGCCTTAAAAAGTGTTTCTACTCCACGGGAAGTGAACAAAATACCATTTGGAGGCCTTTATTGTTCAATCAAAAACGCCCATTTTTTGGTGAAAGAGATAACCACCCCCTCTTACGACATGCTTCAGAAACGAAAAAAATGGTCCATTTTCAAATGTTGCCTCTTTGAACTACAATTCACATTTGTATGTGGAAAATCAATTTTAAAGATGAAATTATATGTTTAAAGTGATTTTCATGCTTCCAGGGGCCTTAAACACAAGATTTGAGGAATGGGTAAAAGTGAATGGAAATGGCCAATTTACTCACTCTGCGGCCTTCAAAAGTGTTTCTACTCCACGGGAAGCGAATTAAATAACATTTGTAGGCCTTTATTGTTCAATCAAAAACACCCGATTTTTGATGAAAGAGATAACCACCCCCCTTACGACATGCTTCAGAAACGAAAAAAATGGTGCGTTTTCAAATGTTGCCTCTTTGAACTACAATTCACATTTGTACGTGGAAAATCACTTTTAAAGAAAAAATGAGACGTTTAAAGTGATTTTCATGCTTCCAGGGGCCTTAAACACAAGATTTGAGGAATGGGTAAAAGTGAATGGAAATGGCCAATTTACTCATTCTGAGGCCTTAAAAAGTGTTTCTCCTCCACGGGAAGTGAATTAAATAACATTTGGAGGCCTTTATTGTTCAATCAAAAACGCCAGATTTTTGATGAAAGACATAACCACCCCCCCTTACGACATGCTTCAGAAACGAAAATAATGGTTCATTTTCAAATGTTGCATCTTTGAACTACAATTCACATTTGTATGTGGATTATCACTTTTAGAGATAAAATGATATGTTTAAAGTGATTTTCATGCGTCCAGGGGTCTTAAACACAAGATTTTTGGAATGGGTAAAAGTGAATGAAAATGGCCAATTTACTCACTCTGCAGCTTTAAAAAGTGTTTCTACTCCACTGGAAGTGAATAAAATAACATTTAGAGGCCTTTATTGTTCAATCAAAAACGCCCATTTTTTGGTGAAAGAGATAACCACCCCCCCTTACGATATGCTTCAGAAACGAAAAAAATGGTCCATTTTCAAATGTTGCCTCTTTGAACTACAATTCACATTTGTACGTGGAAAATCACTTTTAAAGAAAAAATGAGATGTTTAAAGTGATTTTCATGCTTCCAGGGGCCTTAAACACAAGATTTGAGGAATGGGTAAAAGTGAATGAAACTGGCCAATTTACTCACTCTGCGGCCTTAAAAAGTGTTTCTCCTCCACGGGAAGCGAATTAAATAACATTTGTAGGTCTTTATTGTTCAATCAAAAATGCCCGATTTTTGATGAAAGAGATAACCACCCCCCCTTACGACATGCTTAAGAAACTAAAAAAACTGGTCCGTTTTCAAATGTTGCCTCTTTGAACTACAATTCACATTTGTATGTGGAAAATCACTTTTAAAGATAAAATGATATGTTTAAAGTGATTTTCATGCTTCCAGGGGCCTTAAACACAAGATTTGAGGAATGGGTAAAAGTGAATGAAACTGGCCAATTTACTCACTCTGCGGCCTTAAAAAGTGTTTCTCCTCCACGGTAAGTGAATAAAATAACATTTGAAGGTCTTTATTGTTCAAGCGAAAACGCCAGATTTTTGACGAAAGAGATAACCACCCCCCCCTTACGACATGCTTCAGAAACGAAAAAAATGGTCCATTTTCAAATGTTGCGTCTTTGAACTACAATTCACATTTGTACGTGGATAATCACTTTTAGAGATAAAATTAGATGTTTGAAGTGATTTTCAAGCTTCCCCGGGCCCTAAACACAAGATTTGAGGAATGGGAAAACGTGAATGAAAATGGCCAATTTATTCACTCTGAGGCCTTAAAAAGTTTTTCTCCACCCCAGAAAGTGAATTAAATAACATTTGTAGGCCTTTATTGTTCAATCAAAAATGCCCGATTTTTGATGAAAGAGATAACCACCCCCCCTTACAACATGCTTCAGAAACGAAAAAAATGGTCCGTTTTCAAATGTTGCCTCTTTGAACTACAATTCACATTTGTACGTGGAAAATCACTTTTAAAGAAAAAATGAGATGTTTAAAGTGATTTTCATGCTTCCAGGGGCCTTAAACACAAGATTTGAGGAATGGGTAAAAGTGAATGAAAATGGCCAATTTACTCACTCTGCGGCCTTAAAAAGTGTTTCTACTCCACGGGAAGCGAATTAAATAACATTTGTAGGCCTTTATTGTTCAATCAAAAACGCCCGATTTTTGATGAAAGAGATAACCACCCCCCCTTACGACATGCTTCAGAAACGAAAAAAATGGTCCATTTTCAAATGTTGCCTCTTTGAACTACAATTCACATTTGTATGTGGAAAATCACTTTTAAAGATAAAATTATATGTTTAAAGTGATTTTCATGCTTCCAGGTTCCTTAAACACAAGATTTGAGGAATGGGTAAAAGTGAATGAAAATGGCCAATTTACTCATTCTGAGGCCTTAAAAAGTGTTTCTCCTCCACGGGAAGTGAATTAAATAACATTTGGAGGCCTTTATTGTTCAATCAAAAACGCCAGATTTTTGATGAAAGAGATAACCACCCCCCCTTACGACATGCTTCAGAAACGAAAAAAATGGTTCATTTTCAAATGTTGCATCTTTGAACTACAATTCACATTTGTATGTGGATTATCACTTTTAGAGATAAAATGATATGTTTAAAGTGATTTTCATGCGTCCAGGGGTCTTAAACACAAGATTTTTGGAATGGGTAAAAGTGAATGAAAATGGCCAATTTACTCACTCTGCGGCCTTAAAAAGTGTTTCTACTCCACTGGAAGTGAATAAAATAACATTTGGAGGCCTTTATTGTTCATTCAAAAACGCCCATTTTTTGGTGAAAGAGATAACCACCCCCCCTTACGACATGCTTCAGAAACGAAAAAAATGGTCCGTTTTCAAATGTTGCCTCTTTGAACTACAATTCACATTTGTACGTGGAAAATCACTTTTAAAGAAAAAATGAGATGTTTAAAGTGATTTTCATGCTTCCAGGGGCCTTAAACACAAGATTTGAGGAATGGGTAAAAGTGAATGAAAATGGCCAATTTACTCACTCTGCGGCCTTAAAAAGTATTTCTACTCCACGGGAAGCGAATTAAATAATATTTGTAGGCATTTATTGTTCAATCAAAAACGCCCGATTTTTGATGAAAGAGATAACCACCCCCCCTTACGACATGCTTCAGAAACGAAAAAAATGGTCCATTTTCAAATGTTGCCTCTTTGAACTACAATTCACATTTGTATGTGGAAAATCACTTTTAAAGATAAAATGAGATGTTTAAAGTGATTTTCATGCTTCCAGGGGCCTTAAACACAAGATTTGAGGAATGGGTAAAAGTGAATGGAAATGGCCAATTTACTCATTCTGAGGCCTTAAAAAGTGTTTCTCCTCCACGGGAAGTGAATTAAATAACATTTGGAGGCCTTTATTGTTCAATGAAAAACGCCAGATTTTTGATGAAAGAGATAACCACCCCCCCTTACGACATGCTTCAGAAACGTAAAAAATGGTCCATTTTCAAATGTTGCGTCTTTGAACTACAATTCACATTTGTACGTGGAAAATCACTTTTAGAGATAAGATTAGATGTTTAAAGTGATTTTCAAGCTTCCAGGGGCCCTAAACACAAGATTTGAGAAATGGGTAAAAGTGAATGAAAATGGCCAATTTATTCACTCTGAGGCCTTAAAAAGTTTTTCTCCACCCCAGAAAGTGAATTAAATACATTTGTAGGCCTTTATTGTTCAATCAAAAATGCCCGATTTTTGATGAAAGAGATAACCACCCCCCCTTACGACATGCTTCAGAAACAAAAAAATGGTTCATTTTCAAATGTTGCATCTTTGAACTACAATTCACATTTGTATGTGGATTATCACTTTTAGAGATAAAATGATATGTTTAAAGTGATTTTCATGCGCCCAGGGGTCTTAAACACAAGATTTTTGGAATAGGTAAAAGTGAATGAAAATGGCCAATTTACTCACTCTGCGGCCTTAAAAAGTGTTTCTACTCCACGGGAAGTGAATAAAATAACATTTGGAGGCCTTTATTGTTCAATCAAAAACGTCCATTTTTTGGTGAAAGAGATAACCACCCCCCCTTACGACATGCTTCAGAAACGAAAAAAATGGTCCGTTTTCAAATGTTGCCTCTTTGAACTACAATTCACATTTGTACGTGGAAAATCACTTTTAAAGAAAAAATGAGATGTTTAAAGTGATTTTCATGCTTCCAGGGGCCTTAAACACAAGATTTGAGGAATGGGTAAAAGTGAATGAAAATGGCCAATTTACTCACTCTGCGGCCTTAAAAAGTATTTCTACTCCACGGGAAGCGAATTAAATAATATTTGTAGGCATTTATTGTTCAATCAAAAACGCCCGATTTTTGATGAAAGAGATAACCACCCCCCCTTACGACATGCTTCAGAAACGAAAAAAATGGTCCATTTTCAAATGTTGCCTCATTGAACTACAATTCACATTTGTATGTGGAAAATCACTTTTAAAGATAAAATGAGATGTTTAAAGTGATTTTCATGCTTCCAGGGGCCTTAAACACAAGATTTGAGGAATGGGTAAAAGTGAATGGAAATGGCCAATTTACTCATTCTGAGGCCTTAAAAAGTGTTTCTCCTCCACGGGAAGTGAATTAAATACCATTTGGAGGCCTTTATTGTTCAATGAAAAACGCCAGATTTTTGATGAAAGAGATAACCACCCCCCCTTACGACATGCTTCAGAAACGTAAAAAATGGTCCATTTTCAAATGTTGCGTCTTTGAACTACAATTCACATTTGTACGTGGAAAATCACTTTTAGAGATAAGATTAGATGTTTAAAGTGATTTTCAAGCTTCCAGGGGCCCTAAACACAAGATTTGAGAAATGGGTAAAAGTGAATGAAAATGGCCAATTTATTCACTCTGAGGCCTTAAAAAGTTTTTCTCCACCCCAGAAAGTGAATTAAATACATTTGTAGGCCTTTATTGTTCAATCAAAAATGCCCGATTTTTGATGAAAGAGATAACCACCCCCCCTTACGACATGCTTCAGAAACAAAAAAAATGGTTCATTTTCAAATGTTGCATCTTTGAACTACAATTCACATTTGTATGTGGATTATCACTTTTAGAGATAAAATGATATGTTTAAAGTGATTTTCATGCGCCCAGGGGTCTTAAACACAAGATTTTTGGAATGGGTAAAAGTGAATGAAAATGGCCAATTTACTCACTCTGCGGCCTTAAAAAGTGTTTCTCCTCCACGGGAAGTGAATTAAATAACATTTGTAGGCCTTTATTGTTCAATCAAAAACGCCCGATTTTTGATGAAAGAGATAACCACCCCCCCTTACGACATGCTTCAGACACTAAAAAAACTGGTCCATTTTCAAATGTTGCCTCTTTGAACTACAATTCACATTTGTATGTGGAAAATCACTTTTAAAGATAAAATGATATGTTTAAAGTGATTTTCATGCTTCCAGGGGCCTTAAACACAAGATTTGAGGAATGGGTAAAAGTGAATGGAAATGGCCAATTTACTCATTCTGAGGTCTTAAAAAGTGTTTCTCCTCCACGGGAAGTGAATTAAATAACATTTGGAGGCCTTTATTGTTCAATCAAAAACGCCAGATTTTTGATGAAAGAGATAACCACCCCCCCTTACGACATGCTTCAGAAACGAAAATAATGGTTCATTTTCAAATGTTGCATCTTTGAACTACAATTCACATTTGTATGTGGATTATCACTTTTAGAGATAAAATGATATGTTTAAAGTGATTTTCATGCGTCCAGGGGTCTTAAGCACAAGATTTTTGGAATGGGTAAAAGTGAATGAAAATGGCCAATTTACTCACTCTGCAGCTATAAAAAGTTTTTCTCCACCCCAGAGAGTGAATTAAATAACATTTGTAGGCCTTTATTGTTCAATCAAAAATGCCCGATTTTTGATGAAAGAGAAAACCACCCCCCCCTTACGACATGCTTCAGAAACGAAAAAAATGGTCCGTTTTCAAATGTTGCCTCTTTGAACTACAATTCACATTTGTACGTGGAAAATCACTTTTAAAGAAAAAATGAGATGTTTAAAGTGATTTTCATGCTTCCAGGGGCCTTAAACACAAGATTTGAGGAATGGGTAAAAGTGAATGAAAATGGCCAATTTACTCACTCTGCGGCCTTAAAAAGTGTTTCTACTCCACGGGAAGCGAATTAAATAACATTTGTAGGCCTTTATTGTTCAATCAAAAACGCCCGATTTTTGATGAAAGCGATAACCACCCCCCCTTACGACATGCTTCAGAAACTAAAAAAATGGTCCATTTTCAAATGTTGCCTCTTTGAACTACAATTCACATTTGTATGTGGAAAATCACTTTTAAAGATAAAATGATATGTTTAAAGTGATTTTCATGCTTCCAGGGGCCTTAAACACAAGATTTGAGGAATGGGTAAAAGTGAATGGAAATGGCCAATTTACTCATTCTGAGGCCTTAAAAAGTGTTTCTCCTCCACGGGAAGTGAATTAAATAACATTTGGAGGCCTTTATTGTTCAATCAAAAACGCCAGATTTTTGATGAAAGAGATAACCACCCCCCCTTACGACATGCTTCAGAAACGAAAAAAATGGTTCATTTTCAAATGTTGCATCTTTGAACTACAATTCACATTTGTATGTGGATTATCACTTTTAGAGATAAAATGATATGTTTAAAGTGATTTTCATGCGTCCAGGGGTCTTAAACACAAGATTTTTGGAATGGGTAAAAGTGAATGAAAATGGCCAATTTACTCACTCTGCGGCCTTAAAAAGTGTTTCTACTCCACTGGAAGTGAATAAAATAACATTTGGAGGCCTTTATTGTTCAATCAAAAACGCCCATTTTTTGGTGAAAGAGATAACCACCCCCCCTTACGACATGCTTCAGAAACGAAAAAAATGGTCCGTTTTCAAATGTTGCCTCTTTGAACTACAATTCACATTTGTACGTGGAAAATCACTTTTAAAGAAAAAATGAGATGTTTAAAGTGATTTTCATGCTTCCAGGGGCCTTAAACACAAGATTTGAGGAATGGGTAAAAGTGAATAAAACTGGCCAATTTACTCACTCTGCGGCCTTAAAAAGTATTTCTACTCCATGGGAAGCGAATTAAATAACATTTGTAGGCCTTTATTGTTCAATCAAAAACGCCCGATTTTTGATGAAAGAGATAACAACCCCCCCTTACGACATGCTTCAGAAACGAAAAAAATGGTCAATTTTCAAATGTTGCGTCTTTGAACTACAATTCACATTTGTACGTGGAAAATCACTTTTAGAGAGAAGATTAGATGTTTAAAGTGATTTTCAAGCTTCCAGGGGCCCTAAACACAAGATTTGAGAAATGGGTAAAAGTGAATGAAAATGGCCAATTTACTCACTCTGCGGCCTTAAAAAGTTTTTCTCCTCCACGGCAAGTGAATAAAATAACATTTGGAGGTCTTTATTGTTCAAGCGAAAACCAGATTTTTGACGAAAGAGATAACCACCCCCCCTTACGACATGCTTCAGAAACGAAAAAAATGGTCCATTTTCAAATGTTGCGTCTTTGAACTACAATTCACATTTGTACGTGGATAATCACTTTTAGAGATAAAATTAGATGTTTGAAGTGATTTTCAAGCTTCCCCGGGCCCTAAACACAAGATTTGAGGAATGGGAAAACGTGAATGAAAATGGCCAATTTATTCACTCTGAGGCCTTAAAAAGTTTTTCTCCACCCCAGAAAGTGAATTAAATAACATTTGTAGGCCTTTATTGTTCTATCAAAAATGCCCGATTTTTGATGAAAGAGATAACCACCCCCCCTTACAACATGCTTCAGAAACAAAAAAATGATTCATTTTCAAATGTTGCATCTTTGAACTACAATTCACATTTGTATGTGGATTATCACTTTTAGAGATAAAATGATATGTTTAAAGTGATTTTCATGCGTCCAGGGGTCTTAAACAGAAGATTTTTGGAATGGGTAAAAGTGAATGAAAATGGCCAATTTACTCACTCTGCGGCTTTAAAAAGTGTTTCTACTCCACTGGAAGTGAATAAAATAACATTTGGAGGCCTTTATTGTTCAATCAAAAACGCCCATTTTTTGGTGAAAGAGATAACCACCCCCTCTTACGACATGCTTCAGAAACGAAAAAAATGGTCCATTTTCAAATGTTGCCTCTTTGTACTACAATTCACATTTGTACGTGGAAAATCACTTTTAGAGATAAGATTAGATGTTTAAAGTGATTTTCAAGCTTCCAGGGGCCCTAAACACAAGATTTGAGAAATGGGTAAAAGTGAATGAAAATGGCCAATTTACTCACTCTGCGGCCTTAAAAAGTTTTTCTCCTCCACGGCAAGTGAATAAAATAACATTTGGAGGTCTTTATTGTTCAATCAAAAACGCCCGATTTTTGACGAAAGAGATAACCACCCCCCCTTACAACATGCTTCAGAAACGAAAAAAATCGTCCATTTTCAAATGTTGCGTCTTTGAACTACAATTCACATTTGTACGTGGATAATCACTTTTAGAGATAAAATTAGATGTTTGAAGTGATTTTCAAGCTTCCCCGGGCCCTAAACACAAGATTTGAGGAATGGGAAAACGTGAATGAAAATGGCCAATTTATTCACTCTGAGGCCTTAAAAAGTTTTTCTCCACCCTGGAAAGTGAATTAAATAACATTTGTAGGCCTTTATTGTTCAATCAAAAATGCCCGATTTTTGATGAAAGAGATAACCACCCCCCCTTACGACATGCTTCAGAAACAAAAAAAATGATTCAGTTTCAAATGTTGCATCTTTGAACTACAATTCACATTTGTATGTGGATTATCACTTTTAGAGATAAAATGATATGTTTAAAGTGATTTTCATGCGCCCAGGGGTCTTAAACACAAGATTTTTGGAATGGGTAAAAGTGAATGAAAATGGCCAATTTACTCACACTGCGGCCTTAAAAAGTGTTTCTACTCCACGGGAAGTGAATAAAATACCATTTGGAGGCCTTTATTGTTCAATCAAAAACGCCCATTTTTTGGTGAAAGAGATAACCACCCCCTCTTACGACATGCTTCAGAAACGAAAAAAATGGTCCATTTTCAAATGTTGCCTCTTTGAACTACAATTCACATTTGTATGTGGAAAATCACTTTTAAAGATGAAATTATATGTTTAAAGTGATTTTCATGCTTCCAGGGGCCTTAAACACAAGATTTGAGGAATGGGTAAAAGTGAATGGAAATGACCAATTTACTCACTCTGCGGCCTTAAAAAGTGTTTCTACTCCACGGGAAGCGAATTAAATAACATTTGTAGGCCTTTATTGTTCAATCAAAAACACCCGATTTTTGATGAAAGAGATAACCACCCCCCCTTACGACATGCTTCAGAAACGAAAAAAATGGTCCATTTTCAAATGTTGCCTCTTTGAACTACAATTCACATTTGTATGTGGAAAATCAATTTTAAAGATGAAATTATATGTTTAAAGTGATTTTCATGCTTCCAGGGGCCTTAAACACAAGATTTGAGGAATGGGTAAAAGTGAATGGAAATGGCCAATTTACTCACTCTGCGGCCTTCAAAAGTGTTTCTACTCCACGGGAAGCGAATTAAATAACATTTGTAGGCCTTTATTGTTCAATCAAAAACACCCGATTTTTGATGAAAGAGATAACCACCCCCCTTACGACATGCTTCAGAAACGAAAAAAATGGTGCGTTTTCAAATGTTGCCTCTTTGAACTACAATTCACATTTGTACGTGGAAAATCACTTTTAAAGAAAAAATGAGACGTTTAAAGTGATTTTCATGCTTCCAGGGGCCTTAAACACAAGATTTGAGGAATGGGTAAAAGTGAATGGAAATGGCCAATTTACTCATTCTGAGGCCTTAAAAAGTGTTTCTCCTCCACGGGAAGTGAATTAAATAACATTTGGAGGCCTTTATTGTTCAATCAAAAACGCCAGATTTTTGATGAAAGACATAACCACCCCCCCTTACGACATGCTTCAGAAACGAAAATTATGGTTCATTTTCAAATGTTGCATCTTTGAACTACAATTCACATTTGTATGTGGATTATCACTTTTAGAGATAAAATGATATGTTTAAAGTGATTTTCATGCGTCCAGGGGTCTTAAACACAAGATTTTTGGAATGGGTAAAAGTGAATGAAAATGGCCAATTTACTCACTCTGCAGCTTTAAAAAGTGTTTCTACTCCACTGGAAGTGAATAAAATAACATTTGGAGGCCTTTATTGTTCAATCAAAAACGCCCATTTTTTGGTGAAAGAGATAACCACCCCCCCTTACGATATGCTTCAGAAACGAAAAAAATGGTCCATTTTCAAATGTTGCCTCTTTGAACTACAATTCACATTTGTACGTGGAAAATCACTTTTAAAGAAAAAATGAGATGTTTAAAGTGATTTTCATGCTTCCAGGGGCCTTAAACACAAGATTTGAGGAATGGGTAAAAGTGAATGAAACTGGCCAATTTACTCACTCTGCGGCCTTAAAAAGTGTTTCTCCTCCACGGGAAGCGAATTAAATAACATTTGTAGGTCTTTATTGTTCAATCAAAAATGCCCGATTTTTGATGAAAGAGATAACCACCCCCCCTTACGACATGCTTAAGAAACTAAAAAAACTGGTCCGTTTTCAAATGTTGCCTCTTTGAACTACAATTCACATTTGTATGTGGAAAATCACTTTTAAAGATAAAATGATATGTTTAAAGTGATTTTCATGCTTCCAGGGGCCTTAAACACAAGATTTGAGGAATGGGTAAAAGTGAATGAAACTGGCCAATTTACTCACTCTGCGGCCTTAAAAAGTGTTTCTCCTCCACGGTAAGTGAATAAAATAACATTTGAAGGTCTTTATTGTTCAAGCGAAAACGCCAGATTTTTGACGAAAGAGATAACCACCCCCCCCTTACGACATGCTTCAGAAACGAAAAAAATGGTCCATTTTCAAATGTTGCGTCTTTGAACTACAATTCACATTTGTACGTGGATAATCACTTTTAGAGATAAAATTAGATGTTTGAAGTGATTTTCAAGCTTCCCCGGGCCCTAAACACAAGATTTGAGGAATGGGAAAACGTGAATGAAAATGGCCAATTTATTCACTCTGAGGCCTTAAAAAGTTTTTCTCCACCCCAGAAAGTGAATTAAATAACATTTGTAGGCCTTTATTGTTCAATCAAAAATGCCCGATTTTTGATGAAAGAGATAACCACCCCCCCTTACAACATGCTTCAGAAACGAAAAAAATGGTCCGTTTTCAAATGTTGCCTCTTTGAACTACAATTCACATTTGTACGTGGAAAATCACTTTTAAAGAAAAAATGAGATGTTTAAAGTGATTTTCATGCTTCCAGGGGCCTTAAACACAAGATTTGAGGAATGGGTAAAAGTGAATGAAAATGGCCAATTTACTCACTCTGCGGCCTTAAAAAGTGTTTCTACTCCACGGGAAGCGAATTAAATAACATTTGTAGGCCTTTATTGTTCAATCAAAAACGCCCGATTTTTGATGAAAGAGATAACCACCCCCCCTTACGACATGCTTCAGAAACGAAAAAAATGGTCCATTTTCAAATGTTGCCTCTTTGAACTACAATTCACATTTGTATGTGGAAAATCACTTTTAAAGATAAAATTATATGTTTAAAGTGATTTTCATGCTTCCAGGGGCCTTAAACACAAGATTTGAGGAATGGGTAAAAGTGAATGAAAATGGCCAATTTACTCATTCTGAGGCCTTAAAAAGTGTTTCTCCTCCACGGGAAGTGAATTAAATAACATTTGGAGGCCTTTATTGTTCAATCAAAAACGCCAGATTTTTGATGAAAGAGATAACCACCCCCCCTTACGACATGCTTCAGAAACGAAAAAAATGGTTCATTTTCAAATGTTGCATCTTTGAACTACAATTCACATTTGTATGTGGATTATCACTTTTAGAGATAAAATGATATGTTTAAAGTGATTTTCATGCGTCCAGGGGTCTTAAACACAAGATTTTTGGAATGGGTAAAAGTGAATGAAAATGGCCAATTTACTCACTCTGCGGCCTTAAAAAGTGTTTCTACTCCACTGGAAGTGAATAAAATAACATTTGGAGGCCTTTATTGTTCATTCAAAAACGCCCATTTTTTGGTGAAAGAGATAACCACCCCCCCTTACGACATGCTTCAGAAACGAAAAAAATGGTCCGTTTTCAAATGTTGCCTCTTTGAACTACAATTCACATTTGTACGTGGAAAATCACTTTTAAAGAAAAAATGAGATGTTTAAAGTGATTTTCATGCTTCCAGGGGCCTTAAACACAAGATTTGAGGAATGGGTAAAAGTGAATGAAAATGGCCAATTTACTCACTCTGCGGCCTTAAAAAGTATTTCTACTCCACGGGAAGCGAATTAAATAATATTTGTAGGCATTTATTGTTCAATCAAAAACGCCCGATTTTTGATGAAAGAGATAACCACCCCCCCTTACGACATGCTTCAGAAACGAAAAAAATGGTCCATTTTCAAATGTTGCCTCTTTGAACTACAATTCACATTTGTATGTGGAAAATCACTTTTAAAGATAAAATGAGATGTTTAAAGTGATTTTCATGCTTCCAGGGGCCTTAAACACAAGATTTGAGGAATGGGTAAAAGTGAATGGAAATGGCCAATTTACTCATTCTGAGGCCTTAAAAAGTGTTTCTCCTCCACGGGAAGTGAATTAAATAACATTTGGAGGCCTTTATTGTTCAATGAAAAACGCCAGATTTTTGATGAAAGAGATAACCACCCCCCCTTACGACATGCTTCAGAAACGTAAAAAATGGTCCATTTTCAAATGTTGCGTCTTTGAACTACAATTCACATTTGTACGTGGAAAATCACTTTTAGAGATAAGATTAGATGTTTAAAGTGATTTTCAAGCTTCCAGGGGCCCTAAACACAAGATTTGAGAAATGGGTAAAAGTGAATGAAAATGGCCAATTTATTCACTCTGAGGCCTTAAAAAGTTTTTCTCCACCCCAGAAAGTGAATTAAATACATTTGTAGGCCTTTATTGTTCAATCAAAAATGCCCGATTTTTGATGAAAGAGATAACCACCCCCCCTTACGACATGCTTCAGAAACAAAAAAATGGTTCATTTTCAAATGTTGCATCTTTGAACTACAATTCACATTTGTATGTGGATTATCACTTTTAGAGATAAAATGATATGTTTAAAGTGATTTTCATGCGCCCAGGGGTCTTAAACACAAGATTTTTGGAATAGGTAAAAGTGAATGAAAATGGCCAATTTACTCACTCTGCGGCCTTAAAAAGTGTTTCTACTCCACGGGAAGTGAATAAAATAACATTTGGAGGCCTTTATTGTTCAATCAAAAACGTCCATTTTTTGGTGAAAGAGATAACCACCCCCCCTTACGACATGCTTCAGAAACGAAAAAAATGGTCCGTTTTCAAATGTTGCCTCTTTGAACTACAATTCACATTTGTATGTGGAAAATCACTTTTAAAGATAAAATGAGATGTTTAAAGTGATTTTCATGCTTCCAGGGGCCTTAAACACAAGATTTGAGGAATGGGTAAAAGTGAATGGAAATGGCCAATTTACTCATTCTGAGGCCTTAAAAAGTGTTTCTCCTCCACGGGAAGTGAATTAAATACCATTTGGAGGCCTTTATTGTTCAATGAAAAACGCCAGATTTTTGATGAAAGAGATAACCACCCCCCCTTACGACATGCTTCAGAAACGTAAAAAATGGTCCATTTTCAAATGTTGCGTCTTTGAACTACAATTCACATTTGTACGTGGAAAATCACTTTTAGAGATAAGATTAGATGTTTAAAGTGATTTTCAAGCTTCCAGGGGCCCTAAACACAAGATTTGAGAAATGGGTAAAAGTGAATGAAAATGGCCAATTTATTCACTCTGAGGCCTTAAAAAGTTTTTCTCCACCCCAGAAAGTGAATTAAATACATTTGTAGGCCTTTATTGTTCAATCAAAAATGCCCGATTTTTGATGAAAGAGATAACCACCCCCCCTTACGACATGCTTCAGAAACAAAAAAAATGGTTCATTTTCAAATGTTGCATCTTTGAACTACAATTCACATTTGTATGTGGATTATCACTTTTAGAGATAAAATGATATGTTTAAAGTGATTTTCATGCGCCCAGGGGTCTTAAACACAAGATTTTTGGAATGGGTAAAAGTGAATGAAAATGGCCAATTTACTCACTCTGCGGCCTTAAAAAGTGTTTCTCCTCCACGGGAAGTGAATTAAATAACATTTGTAGGCCTTTATTGTTCAATCAAAAACGCCCGATTTTTGATGAAAGAGATAACCACCCCCCCTTACGACATGCTTCAGACACTAAAAAAACTCGTCCATTTTCAAATGTTGCCTCTTTGAACTACAATTCACATTTGTATGTGGAAAATCACTTTTAAAGATAAAATGATATGTTTAAAGTGATTTTCATGCTTCCAGGGGCCTTAAACACAAGATTTGAGGAATGGGTAAAAGTGAATGGAAATGGCCAATTTACTCATTCTGAGGTCTTAAAAAGTGTTTCTCCTCCACGGGAAGTGAATTAAATAACATTTGGAGGCCTTTATTGTTCAATCAAAAACGCCAGATTTTTGATGAAAGAGATAACCACCCCCCCTTACGACATGCTTCAGAAACGAAAATAATGGTTCATTTTCAAATGTTGCATCTTTGAACTACAATTCACATTTGTATGTGGATTATCACTTTTAGAGATAAAATGATATGTTTAAAGTGATTTTCATGCGTCCAGGGGTCTTAAGCACAAGATTTTTGGAATGGGTAAAAGTGAATGAAAATGGCCAATTTACTCACTCTGCAGCTATAAAAAGTTTTTCTCCACCCCAGAGAGTGAATTAAATAACATTTGTAGGCCTTTATTGTTCAATCAAAAATGCCCGATTTTTGATGAAAGAGAAAACCACCCCCCCCTTACGACATGCTTCAGAAACGAAAAAAATGGTCCGTTTTCAAATGTTGCCTCTTTGAACTACAATTCACATTTGTACGTGGAAAATCACTTTTAAAGAAAAAATGAGATGTTTAAAGTGATTTTCATGCTTCCAGGGGCCTTAAACACAAGATTTGAGGAATGGGTAAAAGTGAATGAAAATGGCCAATTTACTCACTCTGCGGCCTTAAAAAGTGTTTCTACTCCACGGGAAGCGAATTAAATAACATTTGTAGGCCTTTATTGTTCAATCAAAAACGCCCGATTTTTGATGAAAGCGATAACCACCCCCCCTTACGACATGCTTCAGAAACTAAAAAAATGGTCCATTTTCAAATGTTGCCTCTTTGAACTACAATTCACATTTGTATGTGGAAAATCACTTTTAAAGATAAAATGATATGTTTAAAGTGATTTTCATGCTTCCAGGGGCCTTAAACACAAGATTTGAGGAATGGGTAAAAGTGAATGGAAATGGCCAATTTACTCATTCTGAGGCCTTAAAAAGTGTTTCTCCTCCACGGGAAGTGAATTAAATAACATTTGGAGGCCTTTATTGTTCAATCAAAAACGCCAGATTTTTGATGAAAGAGATAACCACCCCCCCTTACGACATGCTTCAGAAACGAAAAAAATGGTTCATTTTCAAATGTTGCATCTTTGAACTACAATTCACATTTGTATGTGGATTATCACTTTTAGAGATAAAATGATATGTTTAAAGTGATTTTCATGCGTCCAGGGGTCTTAAACACAAGATTTTTGGAATGGGTAAAAGTGAATGAAAATGGCCAATTTACTCACTCTGCGGCCTTAAAAAGTGTTTCTACTCCACTGGAAGTGAATAAAATAACATTTGGAGGCCTTTATTGTTCAATCAAAAACGCCCATTTTTTGGTGAAAGAGATAACCACCCCCCCTTACGACATGCTTCAGAAACGAAAAAAATGGTCCGTTTTCAAATGTTGCCTCTTTGAACTACAATTCACATTTGTACGTGGAAAATCACTTTTAAAGAAAAAATGAGATGTTTAAAGTGATTTTCATGCTTCCAGGGGCCTTAAACACAAGATTTGAGGAATGGGTAAAAGTGAATAAAACTGGCCAATTTACTCACTCTGCGGCCTTAAAAAGTATTTCTACTCCATGGGAAGCGAATTAAATAACATTTGTAGGCCTTTATTGTTCAATCAAAAACGCCCGATTTTTGATGAAAGAGATAACAACCCCCCCTTACGACATGCTTCAGAAACGAAAAAAATGGTCAATTTTCAAATGTTGCGTCTTTGAACTACAATTCACATTTGTACGTGGAAAATCACTTTTAGAGAGAAGATTAGATGTTTAAAGTGATTTTCAAGCTTCCAGGGGCCCTAAACACAAGATTTGAGAAATGGGTAAAAGTGAATGAAAATGGCCAATTTACTCACTCTGCGGCCTTAAAAAGTTTTTCTCCTCCACGGCAAGTGAATAAAATAACATTTGGAGGTCTTTATTGTTCAAGCGAAAACGCCAGATTTTTGACGAAAGAGATAACCACCCCCCCTTACGACATGCTTCAGAAACGAAAAAAATGGTCCATTTTCAAATGTTGCGTCTTTGAACTACAATTCACATTTGTACGTGGATAATCACTTTTAGAGATAAAATTAGATGTTTGAAGTGATTTTCAAGCTTCCCCGGGCCCTAAACACAAGATTTGAGGAATGGGAAAACGTGAATGAAAATGGCCAATTTATTCACTCTGAGGCCTTAAAAAGTTTTTCTCCACCCCAGAAAGTGAATTAAATAACATTTGTAGGCCTTTATTGTTCTATCAAAAATGCCCGATTTTTGATGAAAGAGATAACCACCCCCCCTTACAACATGCTTCAGAAACAAAAAAATGATTCATTTTCAAATGTTGCATCTTTGAACTACAATTCACATTTGTATGTGGATTATCACTTTTAGAGATAAAATGATATGTTTAAAGTGATTTTCATGCGTCCAGGGGTCTTAAACAGAAGATTTTTGGAATGGGTAAAAGTGAATGAAAATGGCCAATTTACTCACTCTGCGGCTTTAAAAAGTGTTTCTACTCCACTGGAAGTGAATAAAATAACATTTGGAGGCCTTTATTGTTCAATCAAAAACGCCCATTTTTTGGTGAAAGAGATAACCACCCCCTCTTACGACATGCTTCAGAAACGAAAAAAATGGTCCATTTTCAAATGTTGCCTCTTTGTACTACAATTCACATTTGTACGTGGAAAATCACTTTTAGAGATAAGATTAGATGTTTAAAGTGATTTTCAAGCTTCCAGGGGCCCTAAACACAAGATTTGAGAAATGGATAAAAGTGAATGAAAATGGCCAATTTACTCACTCTGCGGCCTTAAAAAGTTTTTCTCCTCCACGGCAAGTGAATAAAATAACATTTGGAGGTCTTTATTGTTCAATCAAAAACGCCCGATTTTTGACGAAAGAGATAACCACCCCCCCTTACAACATGCTTCAGAAACGAAAAAAATCGTCCATTTTCAAATGTTGCGTCTTTGAACTACAATTCACATTTGTACGTGGATAATCACTTTTAGAGATAAAATTAGATGTTTGAAGTGATTTTCAAGCTTCCCCGGGCCCTAAACACAAGATTTGAGGAATGGGAAAACGTGAATGAAAATGGCCAATTTATTCACTCTGAGGCCTTAAAAAGTTTTTCTCCACCCTGGAAAGTGAATTAAATAACATTTGTAGGCCTTTATTGTTCAATCAAAAATGCCCGATTTTTGATGAAAGAGATAACCACCCCCCCTTACGACATGCTTCAGAAACAAAAAAAATGATTCAGTTTCAAATGTTGCATCTTTGAACTACAATTCACATTTGTATGTGGATTATCACTTTTAGAGATAAAATGATATGTTTAAAGTGATTTTCATGCGCCCAGGGGTCTTAAACACAAGATTTTTGGAATGGGTAAAAGTGAATGAAAATGGCCAATTTACTCACACTGCGGCCTTAAAAAGTGTTTCTACTCCACGGGAAGTGAATAAAATACCATTTGGAGGCCTTTATTGTTCAATCAAAAACGCCCATTTTTTGGTGAAAGAGATAACCACCCCCTCTTACGACATGCTTCAGAAACGAAAAAAATGGTCCATTTTCAAATGTTGCCTCTTTGAACTACAATTCACATTTGTATGTGGAAAATCACTTTTAAAGATGAAATTATATGTTTAAAGTGATTTTCATGCTTCCAGGGGCCTTAAACACAAGATTTGAGGAATGGGTAAAAGTGAATGGAAATGACCAATTTACTCACTCTGCGGCCTTAAAAAGTGTTTCTACTCCACGGGAAGCGAATTAAATAACATTTGTAGGCCTTTATTGTTCAATCAAAAACACCCGATTTTTGATGAAAGAGATAACCACCCCCCCTTACGACATGCTTCAGAAACGAAAAAAATGGTCCATTTTCAAATGTTGCCTCTTTGAACTACAATTCACATTTGTATGTGGAAAATCACTTTTAAAGATAAAATGATATGTTTAAAGTGATTTTCATGCTTCCAGGGGCCTTAAACACAAGATTTGAGGAATGGGTAAAAGTGAATGGAAATGGCCAATTTACTCATTCTGAGGCCTTAAAAAGTGTTTCTCCTCCACGGGAAGTGAATTAAATAACATTTGGAGGCCTTTATTGTTCAATCAAAAACGCCAGATTTTTGATGAAAGAGATAACCACCCCCCCTTACGACATGCTTCAGAAACGAAAAAAATGGTTCATTTTCAAATGTTGCATCTTTGAACTACAATTCACATTTGTATGTGGATTATCACTTTTAGAGATAAAATGATATGTTTAAAGTGATTTTCATGCGTCCAGGGGTCTTAAACACAAGATTTTTGGAATGGGTAAAAGTGAATGAAAATGGCCAATTTACTCACTCTGCGGCCTTAAAAAGTGTTTCTACTCCACTGGAAGTGAATAAAATAACATTTGGAGGCCTTTATTGTTCAATCAAAAACGCCCATTTTTTGGTGAAAGAGATAACCACCCCCCCTTACGACATGCTTCAGAAACGAAAAAAATGGTCCGTTTTCAAATGTTGCCTCTTTGAACTACAATTCACATTTGTACGTGGAAAATCACTTTTAAAGAAAAAATGAGATGTTTAAAGTGATTTTCATGCTTCCAGGGGCCTTAAACACAAGATTTGAGGAATGGGTAAAAGTGAATGAAACTGGCCAATTTACTCACTCTGCGGCCTTAAAAAGTATTTCTACTCCATGGGAAGCGAATTAAATAACATTTGTAGGCCTTTATTGTTCAATCAAAAACGCCCGATTTTTGATGAAAGAGATAACAACCCCCCCTTACGACATGCTTCAGAAACGAAAAAAATGGTCAATTTTCAAATGTTGCGTCTTTGAACTACAATTCACATTTGTACGTGGAAAATCACTTTTAGAGAGAAGATTAGATGTTTAAAGTGATTTTCAAGCTTCCAGGGGCCCTAAACACAAGATTTGAGAAATGGGTAAAAGTGAATGAAAATGGCCAATTTACTCACTCTGCGGCCTTAAAAAGTTTTTCTCCTCCACGGCAAGTGAATAAAATAACATTTGGAGGTCTTTATTGTTCAAGCGAAAACGCCAGATTTTTGACGAAAGAGATAACCACCCCCCCTTACGACATGCTTCAGAAACGAAAAAAATGGTCCATTTTCAAATGTTGCGTCTTTGAACTACAATTCACATTTGTACGTGGATAATCACTTTTAGAGATAAAATTAGATGTTTGAAGTGATTTTCAAGCTTCCCCGGGCCCTAAACACAAGATTTGAGGAATGGGAAAACGTGAATGAAAATGGCCAATTTATTCACTCTGAGGCCTTAAAAAGTTTTTCTCCACCCCAGAAAGTGAATTAAATAACATTTGTAGGCCTTTATTGTTCAATCAAAAATGCCCGATTTTTGATGAAAGAGATAACCACCCCCCCTTACAACATGCTTCAGAAACAAAAAAATGATTCATTTTCAAATGTTGCATCTTTGAACTACAATTCACATTTGTATGTGGATTATCACTTTTAGAGATAAAATGATATGTTTAAAGTGATTTTCATGCGTCCAGGGGTCTTAAACAGAAGATTTTTGGAATGGGTAAAAGTGAATGAAAATGGCCAATTTACTCACTCTGCGGCTTTAAAAAGTGTTTCTACTCCACTGGAAGTGAATAAAATAACATTTGGAGGCCTTTATTGTTCAATCAAAAACGCCCATTTTTTGGTGAAAGAGATAACCACCCCCTCTTACGACATGCTTCAGAAACGAAAAAAATGGTCCATTTTCAAATGTTGCCTCTTTGAACTACAATTCACATTTGTACGTGGAAAATCACTTTTAGAGATAAGATTAGATGTTTAAAGTGATTTTCAAGCTTCCAGGGGCCCTAAACACAAGATTTGAGAAATGGGTAAAAGTGAATGAAAATGGCCAATTTACTCACTCTGCGGCCTTAAAAAGTTTTTCTCCTCCACGGCAAGTGAATAAAATAACATTTGGAGGTCTTTATTGTTCAAGCGAAAACGCCAGATTTTTGACGAAAGAGATAACCACCCCCCTTACGACATGCTTCAGAAACGAAAAAAATCGTCCATTTTCAAATGTTGCGTCTTTGAACTACAATTCACATTTGTACGTGGATAATCACTTTTAGAGATAAAATTAGATGTTTGAAGTGATTTTCAAGCTTGCCCGGGCCCTAAACACAAGATTTGAGGAATGGGAAAACGTGAATGAAAATGGCCAATTTATTCACTCTGAGGCCTTAAAAAGTTTTTCTCCACCCCGGAAAGTGAATTAAATAACATTTGTAGGCCTTTATTGTTCAATCAAAAATGCCCGATTTTTGATGAAAGAGATAACCACCCCCCCTTACGACATGCTTCAGAAACAAAAAAAATGATTCAGTTTCAAATGTTGCATCTTTGAACTACAATTCACATTTGTATGTGGATTATCACTTTTAGAGATAAAATGATATGTTTAAAGTGATTTTCATGCGCCCAGGGGTCTTAAACACAAGATTTTTGGAATGGGTAAAAGTGAATGAAAATGGCCAATTTACTCACACTGCGGCCTTAAAAAGTGTTTCTACTCCACGGGAAGTGAATAAAATACCATTTGGAGGCCTTTATTGTTCAATCAAAAACGCCCATTTTTTGGTGAAAGAGATAACCACCCCCTTACGACATGCTTCAGAAACGAAAAAAATGGTCCGTTTTCAAATGTTGCCTCTTTGAACTACAATTCACATTTGTACGTGAAAAATCACTTTTAAAGAAAAAATGAGATGTTTAAAGTGATTTTCATGCTTCCAGGGGCCTTAAACACAAGATTTGAGGAATGGGTAAAAGTGAATGAAAATGGCCAATTTACTCACTCTGGGGCCTTAAAAAGTGTTTCGACTCCACGGGAAGCGAATTAAATAACATTTGCAGGCCTTTATTGTTCAATCAAAAACGCCCGATTTTTGATGAAAGAGATAACCACCCCCCCTTACGACATGCTTCAGAAACTAAAAAAATGGTCCATTTTCAAATGTTGCCTCTTTGAACTACAATTCACATTTGTATGTGGAAAATCACTTTTAAAGATAAAATGATATGTTTAAAGTGATTTTCATGCTTCCAGGGGCCTTAAACACAAGATTTGAGGAATGGGTAAAAGTGAATGGAAATGGCCAATTTACTCATTCTGAGGCCTTAAAAAGTGGTTCTCCTCCACGGGAAGTGAATTAAGTAACATTTGGAGGCCTTTATTGTTCAATCAAAAACGCCAGATTTTTGATGAGAGATAACCACCCCCCCTTACGACATGCTTCAGAAACGAAAAAAATGGTTCATTTTCAAATGTTGCATCTTTGAACTACAATTCACATTTGTATGTGGATTATCACTTTTAGAGATAAAATGATATGTTTAAAGTGATTTTCATGCGTCCAGGGGTCTTAAACACAAGATTTTTGGAATGGGTAAAAGTGAATGAAAATGGCCAATTTACTCACTCTGCGGCCTTAAAAAGTGTTTCTACTCCACTGGAAGTGAATAAAATAACATTTGGAGGCCTTTATTGTTCAATCAAAAACGCCCATTTTTTGGTGAAAGAGATAACCACCCCCCCTTACGACATGCTTCAGAAACGAAAAAAATGGTCCGTTTTCAAATGTTGCCTCTTTGAACTACAATTCACATTTGTACGTGGAAAATCACTTTTAAAGAAAAAATGAGATGTTTAAAGTGATTTTCATGCTTCCAGGGGCCTTAAACACAAGATTTGAGGAATGGGTAAAAGTGAATGAAACTGGCCAATTTACTCACTCTGCGGCCTTAAAAAGTATTTCTACTCCATGGGAAGCGAATTAAATAACATTTGTAGGCCTTTATTGTTCAATCAAAAACGCCCGATTTTTGATGAAAGAGATAACAACCCCCCCTTACGACATGCTTCAGAAACGAAAAAAATGGTCAATTTTCAAATGTTGCGTCTTTGAACTACAATTCACATTTGTACGTGGAAAATCACTTTTAGAGAGAAGATTAGATGTTTAAAGTGATTTTCAAGCTTCCAGGGGCCCTAAACACAAGATTTGAGAAATGGGTAAAAGTGAATGAAAATGGCCAATTTACTCACTCTGCGGCCTTAAAAAGTTTTTCTCCTCCACGGCAAGTGAATAAAATAACATTTGGAGGTCTTTATTGTTCAAGCGAAAACGCCAGATTTTTGACGAAAGAGATAACCACCCCCCCTTACGACATGCTTCAGAAACGAAAAAAATGGTCCATTTTCAAATGTTGCGTCTTTGAACTACAATTCACATTTGTACGTGGATAATCACTTTTAGAGATAAAATTAGATGTTTGAAGTGATTTTCAAGCTTCCCCGGGCCCTAAACACAAGATTTGAGGAATGGGAAAACGTGAATGAAAATGGCCAATTTATTCACTCTGAGGCCTTAAAAAGTTTTTCTCCACCCCAGAAAGTGAATTAAATAACATTTGTAGGCCTTTATTGTTCAATCAAAAATGCCCGATTTTTGATGAAAGAGATAACCACCCCCCCTTACAACATGCTTCAGAAACAAAAAAATGATTCATTTTCAAATGTTGCATCTTTGAACTACAATTCACATTTGTATGTGGATTATCACTTTTAGAGATAAAATGATATGTTTAAAGTGATTTTCATGCGTCCAGGGGTCTTAAACAGAAGATTTTTGGAATGGGTAAAAGTGAATGAAAATGGCCAATTTACTCACTCTGCGGCTTTAAAAAGTGTTTCTACTCCACTGGAAGTGAATAAAATAACATTTGGAGGCCTTTATTGTTCAATCAAAAACGCCCATTTTTTGGTGAAAGAGATAACCACCCCCTCTTACGACATGCTTCAGAAACGAAAAAAATGGTCCATTTTCAAATGTTGCCTCTTTGAACTACAATTCACATTTGTACGTGGAAAATCACTTTTAGAGATAAGATTAGATGTTTAAAGTGATTTTCAAGCTTCCAGGGGCCCTAAACACAAGATTTGAGAAATGGGTAAAAGTGAATGAAAATGGCCAATTTACTCACTCTGCGGCCTTAAAAAGTTTTTCTCCTCCACGGCAAGTGAATAAAATAACATTTGGAGGTCTTTATTGTTCAATCAAAAACGCCCGATTTTTGACGAAAGAGATAACCACCCCCCCTTACGACATGCTTCAGAAACGAAAAAAATCGTCCATTTTCAAATGTTGCGTCTTTGAACTACAATTCACATTTGTACGTGGATAATCACTTTTAGAGATAAAATTAGATGTTTGAAGTGATTTTCAAGCTTCCCCGGGCCCTAAACACAAGATTTGAGGAATGGGAAAACGTGAATGAAAATGGCCAATTTATTCACTCTGAGGCCTTAAAAAGTTTTTCTCCACCCCGGAAAGTGAATTAAATAACATTTGTAGGCCTTTATTGTTCAATCAAAAATGCCCGATTTTTGATGAAAGAGATAACCACCCCCCCTTACGACATGCTTCAGAAACAAAAAAAATGATTCAGTTTCAAATGTTGCATCTTTGAACTACAATTCACATTTGTATGTGGATTATCACTTTTAGAGATAAAATGATATGTTTAAAGTGATTTTCATGCGCCCAGGGGTCTTAAACACAAGATTTTTGGAATGGGTAAAAGTGAATGAAAATGGCCAATTTACTCACACTGCGGCCTTAAAAAGTGTTTCTACTCCACGGGAAGTGAATAAAATACCATTTGGAGGCCTTTATTGTTCAATCAAAAACGCCCATTTTTTGGTGAAAGAGATAACCACCCCCTCTTACGACATGCTTCAGAAACGAAAAAAATGGTCCATTTTCAAATGTTGCCTCTTTGAACTACAATTCACATTTGTATGTGGAAAATCACTTTTAAAGATGAAATTATATGTTTAAAGTGATTTTCATGCTTCCAGGGGCCTTAAACACAAGATTTGAGGAATGGGTAAAAGTGAATGGAAATGGCCAATTTACTCACTCTGCGGCCTTAAAAAGTGTTTCTACTCCACGGGAAGCGAATTAAATAACATTTGTAGGCCTTTATTGTTCAATCAAAAACACCCGATTTTTGATGAAAGAGATAACCACCCCCCTTACGACATGCTTCAGAAACGAAAAAAATGGTGCGTTTTCAAATGTTGCCTCTTTGAACTACAATTCACATTTGTACGTGGAAAATCACTTTTAAAGAAAAAATGAGACGTTTAAAGTGATTTTCATGCTTCCAGGGGCCTTAAACACAAGATTTGAGGAATGGGTAAAAGTGAATGAAACTGGCCAATTTACTCACTCTGCGGCCTTAAAAAGTATTTCTACTCCATGGGAAGCGAATTAAATAACATTTGTAGGCCTTTATTGTTCAATCAAAAACGCCTGATTTTTGATGAAAGAGATAACCACCCCCCCTTACGACATGCTTCAGAAACGAAAAAAATGGTCAATTTTCAAATGTTGCGTCTTTGAACTACAATTCACATTTGTACGTGGAAAATCACTTTTAGAGAGAAGATTAGATGTTTAAAGTGATTTTCAAGCTTCCAGGGGCCCTAAACACAAGATTTGAGAAATGGGTAAAAGTGAATGAAAATGGCCAATTTACTCACTCTGCGGCCTTAAAAAGTTTTTCTCCTCCACGGCAAGTGAATAAAATAACATTTGGAGGTCTTTATTGTTCAATCAAAAACGCCCATTTTTTGGTGAAAGACATAACCACCCCCTCTTACGACATGCTTCAGAAACGACAAAAAAATGGTCCGTTTTCAAATGTTGCCTCTTTGAACTACAATTCACATTTGTACGTGGAAAATCACTTTTAAAGAAAAAATGAGATGTTTAAAGTGATTTTCATGCTTCCAGGGGCCTTAAACACAAGATTTGAGGAATGGGTAAAAGTGAATGAAACTGGCCAATTTACTCACTCTGCGGCCTTAAAAAGTGTTTCTCCTCCACGGGAAGTGAATTAAATAACATTTGTAGGCCTTTATTGTTCAATCAAAAACGCCAGATTTTTGATGAAAGAGATAACCACCCCCCTTACCACATGCTTCAGAAACTAAAAAAACTGGTCCATTTTCAAATGTTGCCTCTTTGAACTACAATTCACATTTGTATGTGGAAAATCACTTTTAAAGATAAAATGATATGTTTAAAGTGATTTTCATGCTTCCAGGGGCCTTAAACACAAGATTTGAGGAATGGGTAAAAGTGAATGGAAATGGCCAATTTACTCATTCTGAGGCCTTAAAAAGTGTTTCTCCTCCACGGGAAGTAAATTAAATAACATTTGGAGGCCTTTATTGTTCAATCAAAAACGCCAGATTTTTGATGAAAGAGATAACCACCCCCCCTTACGACATGCTTCAGAAACGAAAATAATGGTCCATTTTCAAATGTTGCATCTTTGAACTACAATTCACATTTGTATGTGGATTATCACTTTTAGAGACAAAATGATATGTTTAAAGTGATTTTCATGCGTCCAGGGGTCTTAAACACAAGATTTTTGGAATGGGTAAAAGTGAATGAAAATGGCCAATTTACTCACTCTGCAGCTTTAAAAAGTGTTTCTACTCCACTGGAAGTGAATAAAATAACATTTGGAGGCCTTTATTGTTCAATCAAAAACGCCCATTTTTTGGTGAAAGAGATAACCACCCCCCTTACGATATGCTTCAGAAACGAAAAAAATGGTCCGTTTTCAAATGTTGCCTCTTTGAACTACAATTCACATTTGTACGTGGAAAATCACTTTTAAAGAAAAATGAGATGTTTAAAGTGATTTTCATGCTTCCAGGGGCCTTAAACACAAGATTTGAGGAATGGGTAAAAGTGAATGAAACTGGCCAATTTACTCACTCTGCGGCCTTAAAAAGTGTTTCTCCTCCACGGGAAGCGAATTAAATAACATTTGTAGGCCTTTATTGTTGAATGAAAAACGCCAGATTTTTGATGAAAGAGATAACCGCCCCCCCTTACGACATGCTTCAGAAACTAAAAAAACTGGTCCATTTTCAAATGTTGCCTCTTTGAACTACAATTCACATTTGTATGTGGAAAATCACTTTTAAAGATAAAATGATATGTTTAAAGTGATTTTCATGCTTCCAGGGGCCTTAAACACAAGATTTGAGGAATGGGTAAAAGTGAATGGAAATGGCCAATTTACTCATTCTGAGGCCTTAAAAAGTGTTTCTCCTCCACGGGAAGTGAATTAAATACCATTTGGAGGCCTTTATTGTTCAATCAAAAACGCCAGATTTTTGATGAAAGAGATAACCACCCCCCCTTACGACATGCTTCAGAAACGAAAATAATGGTTCATTTTCAAATGTTGCATCTTTGAACTACAATTCACATTTGTATGTGGATTATCACTTTTAGAGTTAAAATGAGATGTTTAAAGTGATTTTCATGCTTCCAGGGGCCTTAAACACAAGATTTGAGGAATGGGTAAAAGTGAATGGAAATGGCCATTTTACTCATTCTGAGGCCTTAAAAAGTGTTTCTCCTCCACGGGAAGTGAACTAAATAACATTTGGAGGCCTTTATTGTTCAATGAAAAACGCCAGATTTTTGATGAAAGAGATAACCACCCCCCCTTATGACATGCTTCAGAAACGAAAAAAATGGTCCATTTTCAAATGTTGCGTCTTTGAACTACAATTCACATTTGTACGTGGAAAATCACTTTTAGAGATAAGATTAGATGTTTAAAGTGATTTTCAAGCTTCCAGGGGCCCTAAACACAAGATTTAAGAAACGGGTAAAAGTGAATGAAAATGGCCAATTTACTCACTCTGCGGCCTTAAAAAGTTTTTCTCCTCCACGGCAAGTGAATAAAATAACATTTGGAGGTCTTTATTGTTCAATCAAAAATGCCCGATTTTTGACGAAAGAGATAACCACCCCCCCTTACGACATGCTTCAGAAACGAAAAAAATCATCCATTTTCAAATGTTGCGTCTTTGAACTACAATTCACATTTGTACGTGGATAATCACTTTTAGAGATAAAATTAGATGTTTGAAGTGATTTTCAAGCTTCCCCGGGCCCTAAACACAAGATTTGAGGAATGGGAAAACGTGAATGAAAATGGCCAATTTATTGACTCTGAGGCCTTAAAAAGTTTTTCTCCACCCCAGAAAGTGAATTAAATAACATTTGTAGGCCTTTATTGTTCAATCAAAAATGCCCGATTTTTGATGAAAGAGATAACCACCCCCCCTTACGACATGCTTCAGAAACAAAAAAAACGATTCAGTTTCAAATGTTGCATCTTTGAACTACAATTCACATTTGTATGTGGATTATCACTTTTAGAGATAAAATGATATGTTTAAAGTGATTTTCATGCGCCCAGGGGTCTTAAACACAAGATTTTTGGAATGGGTAAAAGTGAATGAAAATGGCCAATTTACTCACACTGCGGCCTTAAAAAGTGTTTCTACTCCACGGGAAGTGAATAAAATACCATTTGGAGGCCTTTATTGTTCAATCAAAAACGCCCATTTTTTGGTGAAAGAGATAACCACCCCCTTACGACATGCTTCAGAAACGAAAAAAATGGTCCGTTTTCAAATGTTGCCTCTTTGAACTACAATTCACATTTGTACGTGGAAAATCACTTTTAAAGAAAAAATGAGATGTTTAAAGTGATTTTCATGCTTCCAGAGGCCTTAAACACAAGATTTGAGGAATGGGTAAAAGTGAATGAAAATGGCCCATTTACTCACTCTGCGGCCTTAAAAAGTGTTTCTACTCCACGGGAAGCGAATTAAATAACATTTGTAGGCCTTTATTGTTCAATCAAAAACACCAGATTTTTGATGAAAGAGATAACCACCCCCCCTTACGACATGCTTCAGAAACTAAAAAAATGGTCCATTTTCAAATGTTGCCTCTTTGAACTACAATTCACATTTGTATGTGGAAAATCACTTTTAAAGATAAAATGATATGTTTAAAGTGATTTTCATGCTTCCAGGGGCCTTAAACACAAGATTTGAGGAATGGGTAAAAGTGAATGGAAATGGCCAATTTACTCATTCTGAGGCCTTAAAAAGTGTTTCTCCTCCACGGGAAGTAAATTAAATAACATTTGGAGGCCTTTATTGTTCAATCAAAAACGCCAGATTTTTGATGAAAGAGATAACCACCCCCCCTTACGACATGCTTCAGAAACGAAAATAATGGTCCATTTTCAAATGTTGCATCTTTGAACTACAATTCACATTTGTATGTGGATTATCACTTTTAGAGACAAAATGATATGTTTAAAGTGATTTTCATGCGTCCAGGGGTCTTAAACACAAGATTTTTGGAATGGGTAAAAGTGAATGAAAATGGCCAATTTACTCACTCTGCAGCTTTAAAAAGTGTTTCTACTCCACTGGAAGTGAATAAAATAACATTTGGAGGCCTTTATTGTTCAATCAAAAACGCCCATTTTTTGGTGAAAGAGATAACCACCCCCCTTACGATATGCTTCAGAAACGAAAAAAATGGTCCGTTTTCAAATGTTGCGTCTGTGAACTACAATTCACATTTGTACGTGGAAAATCACTTTTAGAGATAAGATTAGATGTTTAAAGTGATTTTCAAGCTTCCAGGGGCCCTAAACACAAGATTTGAGAAATGGGTAAAAGTGAATGAAAATGGCCAATTTACTCACTCTGTGGCCTTAAAACGTTTTTCTCCTCCACGGCAAGTGAATAAAATAACATTTGGAGGTCTTTATTGTTCAATCAAAAACGCCCGATTTTTGATGAAAGAGATAACCACCCCCCCTTACGACATGCTTCAGAAACTAAAAAAACTGGTCCATTTTCAAATGTTGCCTCTTTGAACTACAATTCACATTTGTACGTGGAAAATCACTTTTAGAGATAAGATTAGATGTTTAAAGTGATTTTCAAGCTTCCAGGGGCCCTAAACACAAGATTTGAGAAATGGGTAAAAGTGAATGAAAATGGCCAATTTACTCACTCTGCGGCCTTAAAAAGTTTTTCTCCTCCACGGCAAGTGAATAAAATAACATTTGGAGGTCTTTATTGTTCAATCAAAAATGCCCGATTTTTGACGAAAGAGATAACCACCCCCCCTTACGACATGCTTCAGAAACGAAAAAAATCATCCATTTTCAAATGTTGCGTCTTTGAACTACAATTCACATTTGTACGTGGATAATCACTTTTAGAGATAAAATTAGATGTTTGAAGTGATTTTCAAGCTTCCCCGGGCCCTAAACACAAGATTTGAGGAATGGGAAAACGTGAATGAAAATGGCCAATTTATTGACTCTGAGGCCTTAAAAAGTTTTTCTCCACCCCAGAAAGTGAATTAAATAACATTTGTAGGCCTTTATTGTTCAATCAAAAATGCCCGATTTTTGATGAAAGAGATAACCACCCCCCCTTACGACATGCTTCAGAAACAAAAAAAACGATTCAGTTTCAAATGTTGCATCTTTGAACTACAATTCACATTTGTATGTGGATTATCACTTTTAGAGATAAAATGATATGTTTAAAGTGATTTTCATGCGCCCAGGGGTCTTAAACACAAGATTTTTGGAATGGGTAAAAGTGAATGAAAATGGCCAATTTACTCACACTGCGGCCTTAAAAAGTGTTTCTACTCCACGGGAAGTGAATAAAATACCATTTGGAGGCCTTTATTGTTCAATCAAAAACGCCCATTTTTTGGTGAAAGAGATAACCACCCCCTTACGACATGCTTCAGAAACGAAAAAAATGGTCCGTTTTCAAATGTTGCCTCTTTGAACTACAATTCACATTTGTACGTGGAAAATCACTTTTAAAGAAAAAATGAGATGTTTAAAGTGATTTTCATGCTTCCAGAGGCCTTAAACACAAGATTTGAGGAATGGGTAAAAGTGAATGAAAATGGCCAATTTACTCACTCTGCGGCCTTAAAAAGTTTTTCTCCTCCACGGCAAGTGAATAAAATAACATTTGGAGGTCTTTATTGTTCAAGCGAAAACGCCAGATTTTTGACGAAAGAGATAACCACCCCCCCTTACGACATGCTTCAGAAACGAAAAAATGGTCCATTTTCAAATGTTGCGTCTTTGAACTACAATTCACATTTGTACGTGGATAATCACTTTTAGAGATAAAATTAGATGTTTGAAGTGATTTTCAAGCTTCCCCGGGCCCTAAACACAAGATTTGAGGAATGGGAAAACGTGAATGAAAATGGCCAATTTATTCACTCTGAGGCCTTAAAAAGTTTTTCTCCACCCCAGAAAGTGAATTAAATAACATTTGTAGGCCTTTATTGTTCAATCAAAAATGCCCGATTTTTGATGAAAGAGATAACCACCCCCCCTTACGACATGCTTCAGAAACAAAAAAATGGTTCATTTTCAAATGTTGCATCTTTGAACTACAATTCACATTTGTATGTGGATTATCACTCTTAGAGATAAAATGATATGTTTAAAGTGATTTTCATGCATCCAGGGGTCTTAAACAGAAGATTTTTGGAATGGGTAAAAGTGAATGAAAATGGCCAATTTACTCACTCTGCGGCTTTAAAAAGTATTTCTACTCCACTGGAAGTGAATAAAATAACATTTGGAGGCCTTTATTGTTCAATCAAAAACGCCCATTTTTTGGTGAAAGAGATAACCACCCCCTCTTACGACATGCTTCAGAAACGACAAAAAAATGGTCCGTTTTCAAATGTTGCCTCATTGAACTACAATTCACATTTGTACGTGGAAAATCACTTTTAAAGAAAAAATGAGATGTTTAAAGTGATTTTCATGCTTCCAGGGGCCTTACACACAAGATTTGAGGAATGGGTAAAAGTGAATGAAACTGGCCAATTTACTCACTCTGCGGCCTTAAAAAGTGTTTCTCCTCCACGGGAAGTGAATTAAATAACATTTGTAGGCCTTTATTGTTCAATCAAAAACGCCCGATTTTTGATGAAAGAGATAACCACCCCCCCTTACCACATGCTTCAGAAACTAAAAAAACTGGTCCATTTTCAAATGTTGCCTCTTTGAACTACAATTCACATTTGTATGTGGAAAATCACTTTTAATGATAAAATGATATGTTTAAAGTGATTTTCATGCTTCCAGGGGCCTTAAACACAAGATTTGAGGAATGGGTAAAAGTGAATGGAAATGGCCAATTTACTCATTCTGAGGCCTTAAAAAGTGTTTCTCCTCCACGGGAAGTAAATTAAATAACATTTGGAGGCCTTTATTGTTCAATCAAAAACGCCAGATTTTTGATGAAAGAGATAACCACCCCCCCTTACGACATGCTTCAGAAACGAAAATAATGGTCCATTTTCAAATGTTGCATCTTTGAACTACAATTCACATTTGTATGTGGATTATCACTTTTAGAGACAAAATGATATGTTTAAAGTGATTTTCATGCGTCCAGGGGTCTTAAACCCAAGATTTTTGGAATGGGTAAACGTGAATGAAAATGGCCAATTTACTCACTCTGCAGCTTTAAAAAGTGTTTCTACTCCACTGGAAGTGAATAAAATAACATTTGGAGGCCTTTATTGTTCAATCAAAAACGCCCATTTTTTGGTGAAAGAGATAACCACCCCCCTTACGATATGCTTCAGAAACGAAAAAAATGGTCCGTTTTCAAATGTTGCCTCTTTGAACTACAATTCACATTTGTACGTGGAAAATCACTTTTAAAGAAAAATGAGATGTTTAAAGTGATTTTCATGCTTCCAGGGGCCTTAAACACAAGATTTGAGGAATGGGTAAAAGTGAATGAAACTGGCCAATTTACTCACTCTGCGGCCTTAAAAAGTGTTTCTCCTCCACGGGAAGCGAATTAAATAACATTTGTAGGCCTTTATTGTTCAATGAAAAACGCCAGATTTTTGATGAAAGAGATAACCGCCCCCCCTTACGACATGCTTCAGAAACTAAAAAAACTGGTCCATTTTCAAATGTTGCCTCTTTGAACTACAATTCACATTTGTATGTGGAAAATCACTTTTAAAGATAAAATGATGTGTTTAAAGTGATTTTCATGCTTCCAGGGGCCTTAAACACAAGATTTGAGGAATGGGTAAAAGTGAATGGAAATGGCCAATTTACTCATTCTGAGGCCTTAAAAAGTGTTTCTCCTCCACGGGAAGTGAATTAAATTCCATTTGGAGGCCTTTATTGTTCAATCAAAAACGCCAGATTTTTGATGAAAGAGATAACCACCCCCCCTTACGACATGCTTCAGAAACGAAAATAATGGTTCATTTTCAAATGTTGCATCTTTGAACTACAATTCACATTTGTATGTGGATTATCACTTTTAGAGTTAAAATGAGATGTTTAAAGTGATTTTCATGCTTCCAGGGGCCTTAAACACAAGATTTGAGGAATGGGTAAAAGTGAATGGAAATGGCCATTTTACTCATTCTGAGGCCTTAAAAAGTGTTTCTCCTCCACAGGAAGTGAACTAAATAACATTTGGAGGCCTTTATTGTTCAATGAAAAACGCCAGATTTTTGATGAAAGAGATAACCACCCCCCCTTACGACATGCTTCAGAAACGAAAAAAATGGTCCATTTTCAAATGTTGCGTCTTTGAACTACAATTCACATTTGTACGTGGAAAATCACTTTTAGAGATAAGATTAGATGTTTAAAGTGATTTTCAAGCTTCCAGGGGCCCTAAACACAAGATTTGAGAAATGGGTAAAAGTGAATGAAAATGGCCAATTTACTCACTCTGTGGCCTTAAAAAGTGTTTCTCCTCCAGGGCAAGTGAATAAAATAACATTTGGAGGTCTTTATTGTTCAATCAAAAACGCCCGATTTTTGATGAAAGAGATAACCACCCCCCCTTACGACATGCTTCAGAAACTAAAAAAACTGGTCCATTTTCAAATGTTGCCTCTTTGAACTACAATTCACATTTGTACGTGGAAAATCACTTTTAGAGATAAGATTAGATGTTTAAAGTGATTTTCAAGCTTCCAGGGGCCCTAAACACAAGATTTGAGAAATGGGTAAAAGTGAATGAAAATGGCCAATTTACTCACTCTGCGGCCTTAAAAAGTTTTTCTCCTCCACGGCAAGTGAATAAAATAACATTTGGAGGTCTTTATTGTTCAATCAAAAATGCCCGATTTTTGACGAAAGAGATAACCAGCCCCCCTTACGACATGCTTCAGAAACGAAAAAAATCATCCATTTTCAAATGTTGCGTCTTTGAACTACAATTCACATTTGTACGTGGATAATCACTTTTAGAGATAAAATTAGATGTTTGAAGTGATTTTCAAGCTTCCCCGGGCCCTAAACACAAGATTTGAGGAATGGGAAAACGTGAATGAAAATGGCCAATTTATTGACTCTGAGGCCTTAAAAAGTTTTTCTCCACCCCAGAAAGTGAATTAAATAACATTTGTAGGCCTTTATTGTTCAATCAAAAATGCCCGATTTTTGATGAAAGAGATAACCACCCCCCCTTACGACATGCTTCAGAAACAAAAAAAACGATTCAGTTTCAAATGTTGCATCATTGAACTACAATTCACATTTGTACGTGGAAAATCACTTTTAAAGAAAAAATGAGATGTTTAAAGTGATTTTCATGCTTCCAGAGGCCTTAAACACAAGATTTGAGGAATGGGTAAAAGTGAATGAAAATGGCCCATTTACTCACTCTGCGGCCTTAAAAAGTGTTTCTACTCCACGGGAAGCGAATTAAATAACATTTGTAGGCCTTTATTGTTCAATCAAAAACACCAGATTTTTGATGAAAGAGATAACCACCCCCCCTTACGACATGCTTCAGAAACTAAAAAAATGGTCCATTTTCAAATGTTGCCTCTTTGAACTACAATTCACATTTGTATGTGGAAAATCACTTTTAAAGATAAAATGATATGTTTAAAGTGATTTTCATGCTTCCAGGGGCCTTAAACACAAGATTTGAGGAATGGGTAAAAGTGAATGGAAATGGCCAATTTACTCATTCTGAGGCCTTAAAAAGTGTTTCTCCTCCACGGGAAGTAAATTAAATAACATTTGGAGGCCTTTATTGTTCAATCAAAAACGCCAGATTTTTGATGAAAGAGATAACCACCCCCCCTTACGACATGCTTCAGAAACGAAAATAATGGTCCATTTTCAAATGTTGCATCTTTGAACTACAATTCACATTTGTATGTGGATTATCACTTTTAGAGACAAAATGATATGTTTAAAGTGATTTTCATGCGTCCAGGGGTCTTAAACACAAGATTTTTGGAATGGGTAAAAGTGAATGAAAATGGCCAATTTACTCACTCTGCAGCTTTAAAAAGTGTTTCTACTCCACTGGAAGTGAATAAAATAACATTTGGAGGCCTTTATTGTTCAATCAAAAACGCCCATTTTTTGGTGAAAGAGATAACCACCCCCCTTACGATATGCTTCAGACACGAAAAAAATGGTCCGTTTTCAAATGTTGCCTCTTTGAACTACAATTCACATTTGTACGTGGAAAATCACTTTTAAAGAAAAATGAGATGTTTAAAGTGATTTTCATGCTTCCAGGGGCCTTAAACACAAGATTTGAGGAATGGGTAAAAGTGAATGAAACTGGCCAATTTACTCACTCTGCGGCCTTAAAAAGTGTTTCTACTCCACGGGAAGCGAATTAAATAACATTTGTAGGCCTTTATTGTTCAATGAAAAACGCCAGATTTTTGATGAAAGAGATAACCGCCCCCCCTTACGACATGCTTCAGAAACTAAAAAAACTGGTCCATTTTCAAATGTTGCCTCTTTGAACTACAATTCACATTTGTATGTGGAAAATCACTTTTAAAGATAAAATGATATGTTTAAAGTGATTTTCATGCTTCCAGGGGCCTTAAACACAAGATTTGAGGAATGGGTAAAAGTGAATGGAAATGGCCAATTTACTCATTCTGAGGCCTTAAAAAGTGTTTCTCCTCCACGGGAAGTGAATTAAATACCATTTGGAGGCCTTTATTGTTGAATCAAAAACGCCAGATTTTTGATGAAAGAGATAACCACCCCCCCTTACGACATGCTTCAGAAACGAAAATAATGGTTCATTTTCAAATGTTGCATCTTTGAACTACAATTCACATTTGTATGTGGATTATCACTTTTAGAGTTAAAATGAGATGTTTAAAGTGATTTTCATGCTTCCAGGGGCCTTAAACACAAGATTTGAGGAATGGGTAAAAGTGAATGGAAATGGCCATTTTACTCATTCTGAGGCCTTAAAAAGTGTTTCTCCTCCACGGGAAGTGAATTAAATAACATTTGGAGGCCTTTATTGTTCAATGAAAAACGCCAGATTTTTGATGAAAGAGATAACCACCCCCCCTTACGACATGCTTCAGAAACGAAAAAAATGGTCCATTTTCAAATGTTGCGTCTGTGAACTACAATTCACATTTGTACGTGGAAAATCACTTTTAGAGATAAGATTAGATGTTTAAAGTGATTTTCAAGCTTCCAGGGGCCCTAAACACAAGATTTGAGAAATGGGTAAAAGTGAATGAAAATGGCCAATTTACTCACTCTGTGGCCTTAAAAAGTTTTTCTCCTCCACGGCAAGTGAATAAAATAACATTTGGAGGTCTTTATTGTTCAATCAAAAACGCCCGATTTTTGATGAAAGAGATAACCACCCCCCCTTACGACATGCTTCAGAAACTAAAAAAACTGGTCCATTTTCAAATGTTGCCTCTTTGAACTACAATTCACAAATTGTACGTGGAAAATCACTTTTAGAGATAAGATTAGATGTTTAAAGTGATTTTCAAGCTTCCAGGGGCCCTAAACACAAGATTTGAGAAATGGGTAAAAGTGAATGAAAATGGCCAATTTACTCACTCTGCGGCCTTAAAAAGTTTTTCTCCTCCACGGCAAGTGAATAAAATAACATTTGGAGGTCTTTATTGTTCAATCAAAAATGCCCGATTTTTGACGAAAGAGATAACCACCCCCCCTTACGACATGCTTCAGAAACGAAAAAAATCATCCATTTTCAAATGTTGCGTCTTTGAACTACAATTCACATTTGTACGTGGATAATCACTTTTAGAGATAAAATTAGATGTTTGAAGTGATTTTCAAGCTTCCCCGGGCCCTAAACACAAGATTTGAGGAATGGGAAAACGTGAATGAAAATGGCCAATTTATTGACTCTGAGGCCTTAAAAAGTTTTTCTCCACCCCAGAAAGTGAATTAAATAACATTTGTAGGCCTTTATTGTTCAATCAAAAATGCCCGATTTTTGATGAAAGAGATAACCACCCCCCCTTACGACATGCTTCAGAAACAAAAAAAACGATTCAGTTTCAAATGTTGCATCTTTGAACTACAATTCACATTTGTATGTGGATTATCACTTTTAGAGATAAAATGATATGTTTAAAGTGATTTTCATGCGCCCAGGGGTCTTAAACACAAGATTTTTGGAATGGGTAAAAGTGAATGAAAATGGCCAATTTACTCACACTGCGGCCTTAAAAAGTGTTTCTACTCCACGGGAAGTGAATAAAATACCATTTGGAGGCCTTTATTGTTCAATCAAAAACGCCCATTTTTTGGTGAAAGAGATAACCACCCCCTTACGACATGCTTCAGAAACGAAAAAAATGGTCCGTTTTCAAATGTTGCCTCTTTGAACTACAATTCACATTTGTACGTGGAAAATCACTTTTAAAGAAAAAATGAGATGTTTAAAGTGATTTTCATGCTTCCAGGGGCCTTAAACACAAGATTTGAGGAATGGGTAAAAGTGAATGAAAATGGCCAATTTACTCACTCTGCGACCTTAAAAAGTGTTTCTACTCCACGGGAAGCGAATTAAATAACATTTGGAGGCCTTTATTGTTCAATCAAAAATGCCCATTTTTTGGTGAAAGAGATAACCACCCCCCCTTACGACATGCTTCAGAAACAAAAAAAATGGTCCGTTTTCAAATGTTGCCTCTTTGAACTACAATTCACATTTGTACGTGGAAAATCACTTTTAAAGAAAAAATGAGATGTTTAAAGTGATTTTCATGCTTCCAGGGGCCTTAAACACAAGATTTGAGGAATGGGTAAAAGTGAATGAAACTGGCCAATTTACTCACTCTGCGGCCTTAAAAAGTGTTTCTCCTCCACGGTAAGTGAATAAAATAACATTTGGAGGTCTTTATTGTTCAAGCGAAAACGCCAGATTTTTGACGAAAGAGATAACCACCCCCCCTTACGACATGCTTCAGAAACGAAATAAATCGTCCATTTTCAAATGTTGCGTCTTTGAACTACAATTCACATTTGTACGTGCATAATCACTTTTAGAGATAAAATTAGATGTTTGAAGTGATTTTCAAGCTTCCCCGGGCCCTAAACACAAGATTTGAGGAATGGGAAAACGTGAATGAAAATGGCCAATTTATTCACTCTGAGGCCTTAAAAAGTTTTTCTCCACCCCGGAAAGTGAATTAAATAACATTTGTAGGCCTTTATTGTTCAATCAAAAATGCCCGATTTTTGATGAAAGAGATTACCACCCCCCCTTACGACATGCTTCAGAAACAAAAAAAATGATTCAGTTTCAAATGTTGCATCTTTGAACTACAATTCACATTTGTATGTGGATTATCACTTTTAGAGATAAAATGATATGTTTAAAGTGATTTTCATGCGCCCAGGGGTCTTAAACACAAGATTTTTGGAATGGGTAAAAGTGAATGAAAATGGCCAATTTACTCACACTGCGGCCTTAAAAAGTGTTTCTACTCCACGGGAAGTGAATAAAATACCATTTGGAGGCCTTTATTGTTCAATCAAAAACGCCCATTTTTTGGTGAAAGAGATAACCACCCCCTTACGACATGCTTCAGAAACGAAAAAAATGGTCCGTTTTCAAATGTTGCCTCTTTGAACTACAATTCACATTTGTACGTGGAAAATCACTTTTAAAGAAAAAATGAGATGTTTAAAGTGATTTTCATGCTTCCAGGGGCCTTAAACAGAAGATTTGAGGAATGGGTAAAAGTGAATGAAAATGGCCAATTTACTCACTCTGCGGCCTTAAAAAGTGTTTCTACTCCACGGGAAGCGAATTAAATAACATTTGGAGGCCTTTATTGTTCAATCAAAAACGCCAGATTTTTGATGAAAGAGATAACCACCCCCCCTTACGACATGCTTCAGAAACGAAAAAAATGGTTCATTTTCAAATGTTGCATCTTTGAACTACAATTCACATTTGTATGTGGATTATCACTTTTAGAGATAAAATGATATGTTTAAAGTGATTTTCATGCGTCCAGGGGTCTTAAACACAAGATTTTTGGAATGGGTAAAAGTGAATGAAAATGGCCAATTTACTCACTCTGCGGCCTTAAAAAGTGTTTCTACTCCACTGGAAGTGAATAAAATAACATTTGGAGGCCTTTATTGTTCAATCAAAAACGCCCATTTTTTGGTGAAAGAGATAACCACCCCCCCTTACGACATGCTTCAGAAACGAAAAAAATGGTCCGTTTTCAAATGTTGCCTCTTTGAACTACAATTCACATTTGTACGTGGAAAATCACTTTTAAAGAAAAAATGAGATGTTTAAAGTGATTTTCATGCTTCCAGGGGCCTTAAACACAAGATTTGAGGAATGGGTAAAAGTGAATGCAACTGGCCAATTTACTCACTCTGCGGCCTTAAAAAGTATTTCTACTCCATGGGAAGCGAATTAAATAACATTTGTAGGCCTTTATTGTTCAATCAAAAATGCCCGATTTTTGATGAAAGAGATAACCACCCCCCCTTACGACATGCTTCAGAAACGAAAAAAATGGTCAATTTTCAAATGTTGCGTCTTTGAACTACAATTCACATTTGTACGTGGATAATCACTTTTAAAGATAAAATTAGATGTTTGAAGTGATTTTCAAGCTTCCCCGGGCCCTAAACACAAGATTTGAGGAATGGGAAAACGTGAATGAAAATGGCCAATTTATTCACTCTGAGGCCTTAAAAAGTTTTTCTCCACCCCAGAAAGTGAATTAAATAACATTTGTAGGCCTTTATTGTTCAATCAAAAATGCCCGATTTTTGATGAAAGAGATAACCACCCCCCTTACGACATGCTTCAGAAACAAAAAAATGATTCATTTTCAAATGTTGCATCTTTGAACTACAATTCACATTTGTATGTGGATTATCACTTTTAGAGATAAAATGATATGTTTAAAGTGATTTTCATGCGTCCAGGGGTCTTAAACAGAAGATTTTTAGAATGGGTAAAAGTGAATGAAAATGGCCAATTTACTCACTCTGCGGCTTTAAAAAGTGTTTCTACTCCACTGGAAGTGAATAAAATAACATTTGGAGGCCTTTATTGTTCAATCAAAAACGCCCATTGTTTGGTGAAAGAGATAACCACCCCCTCTTATGACATGCTTCAGAAACGAAAAAAATGGTCCGTTTTCAAATGTTGCCTCTTTGAACTACAATTCACATTTGTACGTGGAAAATCACTTTTAAAGAAAAAATGAGATGTTTAAAGTGATTTTCATGCTTCCAGAGGCCTTAAACACAAGATTTGAGGAATGGGTAAAAGTGAATGAAAATGGCCCATTTACTCACTCTGCGGCCTTAAAAAGTGTTTCTACTCCACGGGAAGCGAATTAAATAACATTTGTAGGCCTTTATTGTTCAATCAAAAACACCAGATTTTTGATGAAAGAGATAACCACCCCCCCTTACGACATGCTTCAGAAACTAAAAAAATGGTCCATTTTCAAATGTTGCCTATTTGAACTACAATTCACATTTGTATGTGGAAAATCACTTTTAAAGATAAAATTATATGTTTAAAGTGATTTTCATGCTTCCAGGGGCCTTAAACACAAGATTTGAGGAATGGGTAAAAGTGAATGGAAATGGCCAATTTACTCATTCTGAGGCCTTAAAAAGTGTTTCTCCTCCACGGGAAGTGAATTAAATAACATTTGGAGGCCTTTATTGTTCAATCAAAAACGCCAGATTTTTGATGAAAGAGATAACCACCCCCCCTTACGACATGCTTCAGAAACGAAAAAAATGGTTCATTTTCAAATGTTGCATCTTTGAACTACAATTCACATTTGTATGTGGATTATCACTTTTAGAGATAAAATGATATGTTTAAAGTGATTTTCATGCGTCCAGGGGTCTTAAATACAAGATTTTTGGAATGGGTAAAAGTGAATGAAAATGGCCAATTTACTCACTCTGCGGCCTTAAAAAGTGTTTCTACTCCACTGGAAGTGAATAAAATAACATTTGGAGGCCTTTATTGTTCAATGAAAAACGCCAGATTTTTGATGAAAGAGATAACCACCCCCCCTTACGACATGCTTCAGAAACGAAAAAAATGGTCCATTTTCAAATGTTGCCTCTTTGAACTACAATTCACATTTGTATGTGGAAAATCACTTTTAAAGATAAAATGAGATGTTTAAAGTGATTTTCATGCTTCCAGGGGCCTTAAACACAAGATTTGAGGAATGGGTAAAAGTGAATGGAAATGGCCAATTTACTCATTCTGAGGCCTTAAAAAGTGTTTCTCCTCCACGGGAAGTGAATTAAATAACATTTGGAGGCCTTTATTGTTCAATGAAAAACGCCAGATTTTTGATGAAAGAGATAACCACCCCCCTTTACGACATGCTTCAGAAACGAAAAAAATGGTCCATTTTCAAATGTTGCGTCTTTGAACTACAATTCACATTTGTACGTGGAAAATCACTTTTAGAGATAAGATTAGATGTTTAAAGTGATTTTCAAGCTTCCAGTGGCCCTAAACACAAGATTTGAGAAATGGGTAAAAGTGAATGAAAATGGCCAATTTACTCACTCTGCGGCCTTAAAAAGTTTTTCTCCTCCACGGCAAGTGAATAAAATAACATTTGGAGGTCTTTATTGTTCAAGCGAAAACGCCAGATTTTTGACGAAAGAGATAACCACCCCTCCCTTACAACATGCTTCAGAAACGAAAAAAATGGTTCATTTTCAAATGTTGCATCTTTGAACTACAATTCACATTTGTATGTGGATTATCACTTTTAGACATAAAATGATATGTTTAAAGTGATTTTCATGGGTCCAGGGGTCTTAAATACAAGATTTTTGGAATGGGTAAAAGTGAATGAAAATGGCCAATTTACTCACTCTGTGGCCTTAAAAAGTGTTTCTACTCCACTGGAAGTGAATAAAATAACATTTGGAGGCCTTTATTGTTCAATCAAAAACGCCCATTTTTTGGTGAAAGAGATAACCACCCCCCCTTACGACATGCTTCAGAAACGAAAAAAATGGTCTGTTTTCAAATGTTGCCTCTTTGAACTACAATTCACATTTGTACGTGGAAAATCACTTTTAAAGAAAAAATGAGATGTTTAAAGTGATTTTCATGCTTCCAGGGGCCTTAAACACAAGATTTGAGGAATGGGTAAAAGTGAATGAAAATGGCCAATTTACTCATTCTGAGGCCTTAAAAAGTGTTTCTCCTCCACGGGAAGTGAATTAAATAACATTTGGAGGCCTTTATTGTTCAATCAAAAACGCCAGATTTTTGATGAAAGAGATAACCACCCCCCTTACGACATGCTTCAGAAACGAAAAAAATGGTTCATTTTCAGATGTTGCATCTTTGAACTACAATTCACATTTGTATGTGGATTATCACTTTTAGAGATAAAATGATATATTTAAAGTGATTTTCATGCGTCCAGGGGTCTTAAACACAAGATTTTTGGAATGGGTAAAAGTGAATGAAAATGGCCAATTTACTCACTCTGCGGCCTTAAAAAGTGTTTCTACTCCACTGGAAGTGAATAAAATAACATTTGGAGGCCTTTATTGTTCAATCAAAAACGCCCATTTTTTGGTGAAAGAGATAACCACCCCCCCTTACGACATGCTTCAGAAATGAAAAAAATGGTCCATTTTCAAATGTTGCGTCTTTGAACTACAATTCACATTTGTACGTGGAAAATCACTTTTAGAGATAAGATTAGATGTTTAAAGTGATTTTCAAGCTTCCAGGGGCCCTAAACACAAGATTTGAGAAATGGGTAAAAGTGAATGAAAATGGCCAATTTACTCACTCTGCGGCCTTAAAAAGTTTTTCTCCTCCACGGCAAGTGAATAAAATAACATTTGGAGGTCTTTATTGTTCAAGCGAAAACGCCAGATTTTTGACGAAAGAGATAACCACCCCCCCTTACGACATGCTTCAGAAACGAAAAAAATGGTCCATTTTCAAATGTTGCGTCTTTGAACTACAATTCACATTTGTACGTGGATAATCACTTTTAGAGATAAAATTAGATGTTTGAAATGATTTTCAAGCTTCCCCGGGCCCTAAACACAAGATTTGAGGAATGGGAAAACGTGAATGAAAATGGCCAATTTATTCACTCTGAGGCCTTAAAAAGTTTTTCTCCACCCCAGAAAGTGAATTAAATAACATTTGTAGGCCTTTATTGTTCAATCAAAAATGCCCGATTTTTGATGAAAGAGATAACCACCCCCCCTTACGACATGCTTCAGAAACAAAAAAAATGGTTCATTTTCAAATGTTGCATCTTTGAACTACAATTCACATTTGTATGTGGATTATCACTTTTAGAGATAAAATGATATGTTTGAAGTGATTTTCATGCGCCCAGGGGTCTTAAACACAAGATTTTTGGAATGGGTAAAAGTGAATGAAAATGGCCAATTTACTCACACTGCGGCCTTAAAAAGTGTTTCTACTCCACGGGAAGTGAATAAAATACCATTTGGAGGCCTTTATTGTTCAATCAAAAACGCCCATTTTTTGGTGAAAGAGATAACCACCCCCTTACGACATGCTTCAGAAACGAAAAAAATGGTCCGTTTTCAAATGTTGCCTCTTTGAACTACAATTCACATTTGTACGTGGAAAATCACTTTTAAAGAAAAAATGAGATGTTTAAAGTGATTTTCATGCTTCCAGGGGCCTTAAACACAAGATTTGAGGAATGGGTAAAAGTGAATGAAAATGGCCAATTTACTCACTCTGCGACCTTAAAAAGTGTTTCTACTCCACGGGAAGCGAATTAAATAACATTTGGAGGCCTTTATTGTTCAATCAAAAACGCCCATTTTTTGGTGAAAGAGATAACCACCCCCCCTTACGACATGCTTCAGAAACAAAAAAAATGGTCCGTTTTCAAATGTTGCCTCTTTGAACTACAATTCACATTTGTATGTGGAAAATCACTTTTAAAGAAAAAATGAGATGTTTAAAGTGATTTTCATGCTTCCAGGGGCCTTAAACACAAGATTTGAGGAATGGGTAAAAGTGAATGAAACTGGCCAATTTACTCACTCTGCGGCCTTAAAAAGTGTTTCTCCTCCACGGTAAGTGAATAAAATAACATTTGGAGGTCTTTATTGTTCAAGCGAAAACGCCAGATTTTTGACGAAAGAGATAACCACCCCCCCTTACGACATGCTTCAGAAATGAAATAAATCGTCCATTTTCAAATGTTGCGTCTTTGAACTACAATTCACATTTGTACGTGCATAATCACTTTTAGAGATAAAATTAGATGTTTGAAGTGATTTTCAAGCTTCCCCGGGCCCTAAACACAAGATTTGAGGAATGGGAAAACGTGAATGAAAATGGCCAATTTATTCACTCTGAGGCCTTAAAAAGTTTTTCTCCACCCCGGAAAGTGAATTAAATAACATTTGTAGGCCTTTATTGTTCAATCAAAAATGCCCGATTTTTGATGAAAGAGATTACCACCCCCCCTTACGACATGCTTCAGAAACAAAAAAAATGATTCAGTTTCAAATGTTGCATCTTTGAACTACAATTCACATTTGTATGTGGATTATCACTTTTAGAGATAAAATGATATGTTTAAAGTGATTTTCATGCGCCCAGGGGTCTTAAACACAAGATTTTTGGAATGGGTAAAAGTGAATGAAAATGGCCAATTTACTCACACTGCGGCCTTAAAAAGTGTTTCTACTCCACGGGAAGTGAATAAAATACCATTTGGAGGCCTTTATTGTTCAATCAAAAACGCCCATTTTTTGGTGAAAGAGATAACCACCCCCCCTTACGACATGCTTCAGAAACGAAAAAAATGGTCCGTTTTCAAATGTTGCCTCTTTGAACTACAATTCACATTTGTACGTGGAAAATCACTTTTAAAGAAAAAATGAGATGTTTAAAGTGATTTTCATGCTTCCAGGGGCCTTAAACACAAGATTTGAGGAATGGGTAAAAGTGAATGCAACTGGCCAATTTACTCACTCTGCGGCCTTAAAAAGTATTTCTACTCCATGGGAAGCGAATTAAATAACATTTGTAGGCCTTTATTGTTCAATCAAAAATGCCCGATTTTTGATGAAAGAGATAACCACCCCCCCTTACGACATGCTTCAGAAACGAAAAAAATGGTCAATTTTCAAATGTTGCGTCTTTGAACTACAATTCACATTTGTACGTGGATAATCACTTTTAAAGATAAAATGATATGTTTAAAGTGATTTTCATGCTTCCAGGGGCCTTAAACACAAGATTTGAAGAATGGGTAAAAGTGAATGGAAATGGCCAATTTACTCATTCTGAGGCCTTAAAAAGTGTTTCTCCTCCACGGGAAGTGAATTAAATAACATTTGGAGGCCTTTATGGTTCAATGAAAAACGCCAGATTTCTGATGAAAGAGATAACCACCCCCCCTTACGACATGCTTCAGAAACGAAAAAAATGGTCCATTTTCAAATGTTGCGTCTTTGAACTACAATTCACATTTGTATGTGGATTATCACTTTTAGACATAAAATGATATGTTTAAAGTGATTTTCATGGGTCCAGGGGTCTTAAATACAAGATTTTTGGAATGGGTAAAAGTGAATGAAAATGGCCAATTTACTCACTCTGTGGCCTTAAAAAGTGTTTCTACTCCACTGGAAGTGAATAAAATAACATTTGGAGGCCTTTATTGTTCAATCAAAAACGCCCATTTTTTGGTGAAAGAGATAACCACCCCCCCTTACGACATGCTTCAGAAACGAAAAAAATGGTCCGTTTTCAAATGTTGCCTCTTTGAACTACAATTCACATTTGTACGTGGAAAATCACTTTTAAAGAAAAAATGAGATGTTTAAAGTGATTTTCATGCTTCCAGGGGCCTTAAACACAAGATTTGAGGAATGGGTAAAAGTGAATGGAAATGGCCAATTTACTCATTCTGAGGCCTTAAAAAGTGTTTCTCCTCCACGGGAAGTGAATTAAATAACATTTGGAGGCCTTTATTGTTCAATGAAAAACGCCAGATTTTTGATGAAAGAGATAACCACCCCCCCTTACGACATGCTTCAGAAACTAAAAAAATGGTCCATTTTCAAATGTTGCGTCTTTGAACTACAATTCACATTTGTATGTGGATTATCACTTTTAGACATAAAATGATATGTTTAAAGTGATTTTCATGCTTCCAGGGGCCTTAAACACAAGATTTGAGGAATGGGTAAAAGTGAATGAAAATGGCCAATTTACTCACTCTGCAGCCTTAAAAAGTATTTCTACTCCACGGGAAGCGAATTAAATAACATTTGTAGGCCTTTATTGTTCAATCAAAAACGCCCGATTTTTGATGAAAGAGATAACCACCCCCCCTTACGACATGCTTCAGAAACGAAAAAAATGGTCCATTTTCAAATGTTGCCTCTTTGAACTACAATTCACATTTGTATGTGGAAAATCACTTTTAAAGATAAAATGAGATGTTTAAAGTGATTTTCATGCTTCCAGGGGCCTTAAACACAAGATTTGAGGAATGGGTAAAAGTGAATGGAAATGGCCAATTTACTCATTCTGAGGCCTTAAAAAGTGTTTCTCCTCCACGGGAAGTGAATTAAATAACATTTGGAGGCCTTTATTGTTCAATGAAAAACGCCAGATTTTTGATGAAAGAGATAACCACCCCCCCTTACGACATGCTTCAGAAACGTAAAAAATGGTCCATTTTCAAATGTTGCGTCTTTGAACTACAATTCACATTTGTACGTGGAAAATCACTTTTAGAGATAAGATTAGATGTTTAAAGTGATTTTCAAGCTTCCAAGGGCCCTAAACACAAGATTTGAGAAATGGGTAAAAGTGAATGAAAATGGCCAATTTACTCACTCTGCGGCCTTAAAAAGTTATTCTCCTCCATGGCAAGTGAATAAAATAACATTTGGAGGTCTTTATTGTTCAAGCAAAAACGCCAGATTTTTGACGAAAGAGATAACCACCCCCCCTTACGACATGCCTCTGAAACTAAAAAAATGGTCCATTTTCAAATGTTGCCTCTTTGAACTACATTTCACATTTGTATGTGGAAAATCACTTTTAAAGATAAAATTATATGTTTAAAGTGATTTTCATGCTTCCAGGGGCCTTAAACACAAGATTTGAGGAATGGGTCAAAGTGAATGAAACTGGCCAATTTACTCATTCTGAGGCCTTAAAAAGTGTTTCTCCTCCACGGGAAGTGAATTAAATAACATTTGGAGGCCTTTATTGTTCAATCAAAAACGCCAGATTTTTGATGAAAGAGATAACCACCCCCCCTTACGACATGCTTCAGAAACAAAAAAAATGGTCCGTTTTCAAATGTTGCCTCTTTGAACTACAATTCACATTTGTATGTGGAAAATCACTTTTAGAGATAAAATGATATGTTTAAAGTGATTTTCATGCGTCCAGGGGTCTTAAACAGAAGATTTTTGGAATGGGTAAAAGTGAATGAAAATGGCCAATTTACTCACTCTGCGGCTTTAAAAAGTGTTTCTACTCCACTGGAAGTGAATAAAATAACATTTGGAGGCCTTTATTGTTCAATCAAAAACGCCCATTTTTTGGTGAAAGAGATAACCACCCCCTCTTACGACATGCTTCAGAAACGAAAAAAATGGTCCGTTTTCAAATGTTGCCTCTTTGAACTACAATTCACATTTGTACGTGGAAAATCACTTTTAGAGATAAAATTAGATGTTTGAAGTGATTTTCAAGCTTCCCCGGGCCCTAAACACAAGATTTGAGGAATGGGAAAACGTGAATGAAAATGGCCAATTTATTCACTCTGAGGCCTTAAAAAGTTTTTCTCCACCCCAGAAAGTGAATTAAATAACATTTGTAGGCCTTTATTGTTCAATCAAAAATGCCCGATTTTTGATGAAAGAGATAACCACCCCCTCTTACGACATGCTTCAGAAACAAAAAAATGATTCATTTTCAAATGTTTAATCTTTGAACTACAATTCACATTTGTATGTGGATTATCACTTTTAGAGATAAAATGATATGTTTAAAGTGATTTTCATGCGTCCAGGGGTCTTAAACAGAAGATTTTTGGAATGGGTAAAAGTGAATGAAAATGGCCAATTTACTCACTCTGCGGCTTTAAAAAGTGTTTCTACTCCACTGGAAGTGAATAAAATAACATTTGGAGGCCTTTATTGTTCAATCAAAAACGCCCATTTTTTGGTGAAAGAGATAACCACCCCCTCTTACGACATGCTTCAGAAACGAAAAAAATGGTCCGTTTTCAAATGTTGCCTCTTTGAACTACAATTCACATTTGTACGTGGAAAATCACTTTTAAAGAAAAAATGAGACGTTTAAAGTGATTTTCATGCTTCCAGGGGCCTTAAACACAAGATTTGAGGAATGGGTCAAAGTGAATGAAACTGGCCAATTTACTCATTCTGAGGCCTTAAAAAGTGTTTCTCCTCCACGGGAAGTGAATTAAATAACATTTGGAGGCCTTTATTGTTCAATCAAAAACGCCAGATTTTTGATGAAAGAGATAACCACCCCCCCTTACGACATGCTTCAGAAACGAAAAAAATGGTTCATTTTCAAATGTTGCATCTTTGAACTACAATTCACATTTGTATGTGGATTATCACTTTTAGAGATAAAATGATATGTTTAAAGTGATTTTCATGCGTCCAGGGGTCTTAAATACAAGATTTTTGGAATGGGTAAAAGTGAATGAAAATGGCCAATTTACTCACTCTGTGGCCTTAAAAAGTGTTTCTACTCCACTGGAAGTGAATAAAATAACATTTGGAGGCCTTTATTGTTCAATCAAAAACGCCCATTTTTTGGTGAAAGAGATAACCACCCCCCCTTACGACATGCTTCAGAAACGAAAAAAATGGTCCGTTTTCAAATGTTGCCTCTTTGAACTACAATTCACATTTGTACGTGGATAATCACTTTTAGAGATAAAATTAGATGTTTGAAGTGATTTTCAAGCTTCCCCGGGCCCTAAACACAAGATTTGAGGAATGGGAAAACGTGAATGAAAATGGCCAATTTATTCACTCTGAGGCCTTAAAAAGTTTTTCTCCACCCCAGAAAGTGAATTAAATAACATTTGTAGGCCTTTATTGTTCAATCAAAAATGCCCGATTTTTGATGAAAGAGATAACCACCCCCTCTTACGACATGCTTCAGAAACAAAAAAATGATTCATTTTCAAATGTTTCATCTTTGAACTACAATTCACATTTGTATGTGGATTATCACTTTTAGAGATAAAATGATATGTTTAAAGTGATTTTCATGCGTCCAGGGGTCTTAAACAGAAGATTTTTGGAATGGGTAAAAGTGAATGAAAATGGCCAATTTACTCACTCTGCGGCTTTAAAAAGTGTTTCTACTCCACTGGAAGTGAATAAAATAACATTTGGAGGCCTTTATTGTTCAATCAAAAACGCCCATTTTTTGGTGAAAGAGATAACCACCCCCTCTTACGACATGCTTCAGAAACGAAAAAAATGGTCCGTTTTCAAATGTTGCCTCTTTGAACTACAATTCACATTTGTACGTGGAAAATCACTTTTAAAGAAAAAATGAGACGTTTAAAGTGATTTTCATGCTTCCAGGGGCCTTAAACACAAGATTTGAGGAATGGGTCAAAGTGAATGAAACTGGCCAATTTACTCACTCTGCGGCTTTAAAAAGTATTTCTACTCAATGGGAAGCAAATTAAATAACATTTGTAGGCCTTTATTGTTCAATCAAAAACGCCCGATTTTTGATGAAAGAGATAACCACCCCCCCTTACGACATGCTTCAGAAACGAAAAAAATGGTCCATTTTCAAATGTTGCGTCTTTGAACTACAATTCACATTTGTATGTGGATTATCACTTTTAGACATAAAATGATATGTTTAAAGTGATTTTCATGGGTCCAGGGGTCTTAAATACAAGATTTTTGGAATGGGTAAAAGTGAATGAAAATGGCCAATTTACTCACTCTGTGGCCTTAAAAAGTGTTTCTACTCCACTGGAAGTGAATAAAATAACATTTGGAGGCCTTTATTGTTCAATCAAAAACGCCCATTTTTTGGTGAAAGAGATAACCACCCCCCCTTACGACATGCTTCAGAAACGAAAAAAATGGTCCGTTTTCAAATGTTGCCTCTTTGAACTACAATTCACATTTGTACGTGGAAAATCACTTTTAAAGAAAAAATGAGATGTTTAAAGTGATTTTCATGCTTCCAGGGGCCTTAAACACAAGATTTGAGGAATGGGTAAAAGTGAATGGAAATGGCCAATTTACTCATTCTGAGGCCTTAAAAAGTATTTCTCCTCCACGGGAAGTGAATTAAATAACATTTGGAGGCCTTTATTGTTCAATGAAAAACGCCAGATTTTTGATGAAAGAGATAACCACCCCCCCTTACGACATGCTTCAGAAACGAAAAAAATGGTCCATTTTCAAATGTTGCGTCTTTGAACTACAATTCACATTTGTATGTGGATTATCACTTTTAGACATAAAATGATATGTTTAAAGTGATTTTCATGCTTCCAGGGGCCTTAAACACAAGATTTGAGGAATGGGTAAAAGTGAATGAAAATGGCCAATTTACTCACTCTGCGGCCTTAAAAAGTATTTCTACTCCACGGGAAGCGAATTAAATAACATTTGTAGGCCTTTATTGTTCAATCAAAAACGCCCGATTTTTGATGAAAGAGATAACCACCCCCCCTTACGACATGCTTCAGAAACGAAAAAAATGGTCCGTTTTCAAATGTTGCCTCTTTGAACTACAATTCACATTTGTACGTGGAAAATCACTTTTAGAGATAAGATTAGATGTTTAAAGTGATTTTCAAGCTTCCAAGGGCCCTCAACACAAGATTTGAGAAATGGGTAAAAGTGAATGAAAATGGCCAATTTACTCACTCTGCGGCCTTAAAAAGTTATTCTCCTCCATGGCAAGTGAATAAAATAACATTTGGAGGTCTTTATTGTTCAAGCAAAAACGCCAGATTTTTGACGAAAGAGATAACCACCCCCCCTTACGACATGCTTCTGAAACTAAAAAAATGGTCCATTTTCAAATGTTGCCTCTTTGAACTACATTTCACATTTGTATGTGGAAAATCACTTTTAAAGATAAAATTATATGTTTAAAGTGATTTTCATGCTTCCAGGGGCCTTAAACACAAGATTTGAGGAATGGGTAAAAGTGAATGGAAATGGCCAATTTACTCATTCTGAGGCCTTAAAAAGTTTTTCTCCTCCACGGGAAGTGAATTAAATAACATTTGGAGGCCTTTATTGTTCAATCAAAAACGCCAGATTTTTGATGAAAGAGATAACCACCCCCCCTTACGACATGCTTCAGAAACAAAAAAAATGGTCCATTTTCAAATGTTGCGTCTTTGAACTACAATTCACATTTGTACGTGGATAATCACTTTTAGAGATAAAATTAGATGTTTGAAGTGATTTTCAAGCTTCCCCGGGCCCTAAACACAAGATTTGAGGAATGGGAAAACGTGAATGAAAATGGCCAATTTATTCACTCTGAGGCCTTAAAAAGTTTTTCTCTACCCCAGAAAGTGAATTAAATAACATTTGTAGGCCTTTATTGTTCAATCAAAAATGCCCGATTTTTGATGAAAGAGATAACCACCCCCTCTTACGACATGCTTCAGAAACAAAAAAATGATTCATTTTCAAATGTTGTATCTTTGAACTACAATTCACATTTGTATGTGGATTATCACTTTTAGAGATAAAATGATATGTTTAAAGTGATTTTCATGCGTCCAGGGGTCTTAAACAGAAGATTTTTGGAATGGGTAAAAGTGAATGAAAATGGCCAATTTACTCACTCTGCGGCCTTAAAAAGTGTTTCTCCTCCACGGGAAGTGAATTAAATAACATTTGTAGGCCTTTATTGTTCAATCAAAAACGCCTGATTTTTGATGAAAGAGATAACCCCCCCCCCTTACGACATGCTTCAGAAACTAAAAAAACTGGTCCATTTTCAAATGTTGCCTCTTTGAACTACAATTCACATTTGTACGTGGAAAATCACTTTTAAAGAAAAAATGAGATGTTTAAAGTGATTTTCATGCTTCCAGAGGCCTTAAACACAAGATTTGAGGAATGGGTAAAAGTGAATGAAAATGGCCAATTTACTCACTCTGCGGCCTTAAAAAGTGATTCTACTCCACTGGAAGTGAATAAAATAACATTTGTAGGCCTTTATTGTTCAATCAAAAACACCCGATTTTTGATGAAAGAGATAACCACCCCCTCTTACGACATGCTTCAGAAACGAAAAAAATGGTCCGTTTTCAAATGTTGCCTCTTTGAACTACAATTCACATTTGTACGTGGAAAATCACTTTTAAAGAAAAAATGAGATGTTTAAAGGGATTTTCATGCTTCCAGGGGCCTTAAACACAAGATTTGAGGAATGGGTAAAAGTGAATGAAAATGGCCAATTTACTCACTCTGCGGCCTTAAAAAGTATTTCTACTCCACGGGAAGCGAATTAAATAACATTTGTAGGCCTTTATTGTTCAATCAAAAACGCCCGATTTTTGATGAAAGAGATAACCACCCCCCCTTACGACATGCTTCAGAAACGAAAAAAATGGTCCATTTTCAAATGTTGCCTCTTTGAACTACAATTCACATTTGTATGTGGAAAATCACTTTTAAAGATAAAATGAGATGTTTAAAGTGATTTTCATGCTTCCAGGGGCCTTAAACACAAGATTTGAGGAATGGGTAAAAGTTAATGGAAATGGCCAATTTACTCATTCTGAGGCCTTAAAAAGTGTTCCTCCTCCACGGGAAGTGAATTAAATAACATTTGGAGGCCTTTATTGTTCAATGAAAAACGCCAGATTTTTGATGAAAGAGATAACCACCCCCCCTTACGACATGCTTCAGAAACGTAAAAAATGGTCCATTTTCAAATGTTGCGTCTTTGAACTACAATTCACATTTGTACGTGGAAAATCACTTTTAGAGATAAGATTAGATGTTTAAAGTGATTTTCAAGCTTCCAAGGGCCCTTAACACAAGATTTGAGAAATGGGTAAAAGTGAATGAAAATGGCCAATTTACTCACTCTGCGGCCTTAAAAAGTTATTCTCCTCCACGGCAAGTGAATAAAATAACATTTGGTGGTCTTTATTGTTCAAGCAAAAACGCCAGATTTTTGACGAAAGAGATAACCACCCCCCCTTACGACATGCTTCAGAAACTAAAAAAATGGTCCATTTTCAAATGTTGCCTCTTTGAACTACATTTCACATTTGTATGTGGAAAATCACTTTTAAAGATAAAATTATATGTTTAAAGTGATTTTCATGCTTCCAGGGGCCTTAAACACAAGATTTGAGGAATGGGTAAAAGTGAATGGAAATGGCCAATTTACTCATTCTGAGGCCTTAAAAAGTGGTTCTCCTCCACGGGAAGTGAATTAAATAACATTTGGAGGCCTTTATTGTTCAATCAAAAATGCCCGATTTTTGAGGAAAGAGATAACCACCCCCCCTTACGACATGATTCAGAAACAAAAAAAATGGTTCATTTTCAAATGTTGCATCTTTGAACTACAATTCACATTTGTATGTGGATTATCACTTTTAGAGATAAAGTTAGATGTTTGAAGTGATTTTCAAGCTTCCCCGGGCCCTAAACACAAAATTTGAGGAATGGGTAAAAGTGAATGAAAATGGCCAATTTACTCACTCTGCGGCCTTAAAAAGTGTTTCTACTCCACTGGAAGTGAATAAAATAACATTTGGAGGCCTTTATTGTTCAATCAAAAACGCCCATTTTTTGGTGAAAGAGATAACCACCCCCCCTTACGACATGCTTCAGAAACTAAAAAAATGGTCCATTTTCAAATGTTGCCTATTTGAACTACAATTCACATTTGTATGTGGAAAATCACTTTTAAAGATAAAATTATATGTTTAAAGTGATTTTCATGCTTCCAGGGGCCTTAAACACAAGATTTGAGGAATGGGTAAAAGTGAATGGAAATGGCCAATTTACTCATTCTGAGGCCTTAAAAAGTGTTTCTCCTCCACGGGAAGTGAATTAAATAACATTTGGAGGCCTTTATTGTTCAATCAAAAACGCCCATTTTTTGGTGAAAGAGATAACCACCCCCCCTTACGACATGCTTCAGAAACAAAAAAAATGGTCCGTTTTCAAATGTTGCCTCTTTGAACTACAATTCACATTTGTACGTGGAAAATCACTTTTAAAGAAAAAATGAGATGTTTAAAGTGATTTTCATGCTTCCAGGGGCCTTAAACACAAGATTTGAGGAATGGGTCAAAGTGAATGAAACTGGCCAAATTACTCACTCTGCGGCCTTAAAAAGTGTTTCTCCTCCACGGGAAGTGAATTAAATAACATTTGTAGGCCTTTATTGTTCAATCAAAAACGCCTGATTTTTGATGAAAGAGATAACCCCCCCCCCCTTACGACATGCTTCAGAAACTAAAAAAACTGGTCCATTTTCAAATGTTGCCTCTTTGAACTACAATTCACATTTGTATGTGGAAAATCACTTTTAAAGATAAAATGATATGTTTAAAGTGATTTTCATGTTTCCAGGGGCCTTAAACACAAGATTTGAGGAATGGGTAAAAGTGAATGGAAATGGCCAATTTACTCATTCTGAGGCCTTAAAAAGTGTTTCTCCTCCACGGGAAGTGAATTAAATAACATTTGGAGGCCTTTATTGTTCAATCAAAAACGCCAGATTTTTGATGAAAGAGATAACCACCCCCCCTTACGACATGCTTCAGAAACGAAAATAATGGTCCCTTTTCAAATGTTGCATCTTTGAACTACAATTCACATTTGTATGTGGATTATCACTTTTAGAGATAAAATGATATGTTTAAAGTGATTTTCATGCATCCAGGGGTCCTAAACACAAGATTTTTGGAATGGTGAAAGTGAATGAAAATGGCCAATTTACTCACTCTGCAGCTTTAAAAAGTGTTTCTACTCCACTGGAAGTGAATAAAATAACATTTGGAGGCCTTTATTGTTCAATCAAAAACGCCCATTTTTTGGTGAAAGAGATAACCACCCCCCCTTACGATATGCTTCAGAAACGAAAAAAATGGTCCGTTTTCAAATGTTGCCTCTTTGAACTACAATTCACATTTGTAAGTGGAAAATCACTTTTAAAGAAAAAATGAGATGTTTAAAGTGATTTTCATGCTTCCAGGGGCCTTAAACACAAGATTTGAGGAATGGGTAAAAGTGAATGAAACTGGCCAATTTACTCACTCTGCGGCCTTAAAAAGTGTTTCTCCTCCACGGGAAGCGAATTAAATAACATTTGTAGGCCTTTATTGTTCAATCAAAAACGCCCGATTTTGGATGAAAGAGATAACCACCCCCCCTTACGACATGCTTCAGAAACTAAAAAAACTGGTCCATTTTCAAATGTTGCCTCTTTGAACTACAATTCACATTTGTATGTGGAAAATCACTTTTAAAGATAAAATGATATGTTTAAAGTGATTTTCATGCTTCCAGGGGCCTTAAACACAAGATTTGAGGAATGGGTAAAAGTGAATGGAAATGGTCAATTTACTCATTCTGAGGCCTTAAAAAGTGTTTCTCCTCCACGGGAAGTGAATTAAATACCATTTGGAGGCCTTTATTGTTCAATCAAAAATGCCAGATTTTTGATGAAAGAGATAACCACCCCCCCTTACGACATGCTTCAGAAACGAAAATAATGGTTCATTTTCAAATGTTGCATCTTTGAACTACAATTCACATTTGTATGTGGATTATCACTTTTAGAGATAAAATGAGATGTTTAAAGTGATTTTCATGCTTCCAGGGGCCTTAAACACAAGATTTGAGGAATGGGTAAAAGTGAATGGAAATGGCCAATTTACTCATTCTGAGGCCTTAAAAAGTGTTTCTCCTCCACGGGAAGTGAATTAAATAACATTTGGAGGCCTTTATTGTTCAATGAAAAACGCCAGATTTTTGATGAAAGAGATAACCACCCCCCCCCTTACGACATGCTTCAAAAACTAAAAAAACTGGTCCATTTTCAAATGTTGCCTCTTTGAACTACAATTCACATTTGTACGTGGAAAATCACTTTTAGAGATAAGATTAGATGTTTAAAGTGATTTTCAAGCTTCCAGGGGCCCTAAACACAAGATTTGAGAAATGGGTAAAAGTGAATGAAAATGGCCAATTTACTCACTCTGCGGCCTTAAAAAGTTTTTCTCCTCCACGGCAGGTGAATAAAATAACATTTGGAGGTCTTTATTGTTCAATCAAAAACGCCTGATTTTTGACGAAAGAGATAACCACCCCTCCTTACGACATGCTTCAGAAACGAAAAAAATCATCCATTTTCAAATGTTGCGTCTTTGAACTACAATTCACATTTGTACGTGGATAATCACTTTTAGAGATAAAATTAGATGTTTGAAGTGATTTTCAAGCTTCCCCGGGCCCTAAACACAAGATTTGAGGAATGGGAAAACGTGAATGAAAATGGCCAATTTATTCACTCTGACGCCTTAAAAAGTTTTTCTCCACCCCAGAAAGTGAATTAAATAACATTTGTAGGCCTTTATTGTTCAATCAAAAATGCCCGATTTTTGATGAAAGAGATAACCACCCCCCCTTACGACATGCTTCAGAAACAAAAAAAATGATTCAGTTTCAAATGTTGCATCTTTGAACTACAATTCACATTTGTATGTGGATTATCACTTTTAGAGATAAAATGATATGTTTAAAGTGATTTTCATGCGCCCAGGGGTCTTAAACACAAGATTTTTGGAATGGGTAAAAGTGAATGAAAATGGCCAATTTACTCACACTGCGGCCTTAAAAAGTGTTTCTACTCCACGGGAAGTGAATAAAATACCATTTGGAGGCCTTTATTGTTCAATCAAAAACGCCCATTTTTTGGTGAAAGAGATAACCACCCCCTTACGACATGCTTCAGAAACGAAAAAAATGGTCCGTTTTCAAATGTTGCCTCTTTGAACTACAATTCACATTTGTACGTGGAAAATCACTTTTAAAGAAAAAATGAGATGTTTAAAGTGATTTTCATGCTTCCAGAGGCCTTAAACACAAGATTTGAGGAATGGGTAAAAGTGAATGAAAATGGCCAATTTACTCACTCTGCGGCCTTAAAAAGTGTTTCTACTCCACGGTAAGCGAATTAAATAACATTTGTAGGCCTTTATTGTTCAATCAAAAACACCCGATTTTTGATGAAAGAGATAACCACCCCCTCTTACGACATGCTTCAGAAACTAAAAAAATGGTCCATTTTCAAATGTTGCCTATTTGAACTACAATTCACATTTGTATGTGGATTATCACTATTAGAGATAAAATGATATGTTTAAAGTGATTTTCATGTGTCCAGGGGTCTTAAACACAAGATTTGAGGAATGGGTAAAAGTGAATGAAAATGGCCAATTTACTCACTCTGCGGCCTTAAAAAGTGATTCTACTCCACTGGAAGTGAATAAAATAACATTTGGAGTCCTTTATTGTTCAATCAAAAATGCCCATTTTTTGGTGAAAGAGATAACCACCCCCCCTTACGACATGCTTCAGAAACTAAAAAAATGGTCCATTTTCAAATGTTGCCTATTTGAACTACAATTCACATTTGTATGTGGAAAATCACTTTTAAAGATAAAATTATATGTTTAAAGTGATTTTCATGCTTCCAGGGGCCTTAAACACAAGATTTGAGGAATGGGTCAAAGTGAATGAAACTGGCCAATTTACTCATTCTGAGGCCTTAAAAAGTGTTTCTCCTCCACGGGAAGTGAATTAAATAACATTTGGAGGCCTTTATTGTTCAATCAAAAACGCCAGATTTTTGATGAAAGAGATAACCACCCCCCCTTACGACATGCTTCAGAAACGAAAAAAATGGTTCATTTTCAAATGTTGCATCTTTGAACTACAATTCACATTTGTATGTGGATTATCACTTTTAGAGATAAAATGATATGTTTAAAGTGATTTTCATGCGTCCAGGGGTCTTAAATACAAGATTTTTGGAATGGGTAAAAGTGAATGAAAATGGCCAATTTACTCACTCTGTGGCATTAAAAAGTGTTTCTACTTCACTGGAAGTGAATAAAATAACATTTGGAGGCCTTTATTGTTCAATCAAAAATGCCCATTTTTTGGTGAAAGAGATAACCACCCCCCCTTACGACATGCTTCAGAAACGAAAAAAATGGTCCGTTTTCAAATGTTGCCTCTTTGAACTACAATTCACATTTGTACGTGGATAATCACTTTTAGAGATAAAATTAGATGTTTGAAGTGATTTTCAAGCTTCCCCGGGCCCTAAACACAAGATTTGAGAAATGGGAAAACGTGAATGAAAATGGCCAATTTATTCACTCTGAGGCCTTAAAAAGTTTTTCTCCACCCCAGAAAGTGAATTAAATAACATTTGTAGGCCTTTATTGTTCAATCAAAAATGCCCGATTTTTGATGAAAGAGATAACCACCCCCTCTTACGACATGCTTCAGAAACAAAAAAATGATTCATTTTCAAATGTTTAATCTTTGAACTACAATTCACATTTGTATGTGGATTATCACTTTTAGAGATAAAATGATATGTTTAAAGTGATTTTCATGCGTCCAGGGGTCTTAAACAGAAGATTTTTGGAATGGGTAAAAGTGAATGAAAATGGCCAATTTACTCACTCTGCGGCTTTAAAAAGTGTTTCTACTCCACTGGAAGTGAATAAAATAACATTTGGAGGCCTTTATTGTTCAATCAAAAACGCCCATTTTTTGGTGAAAGAGATAACCACCCCCTCTTACGACATGCTTCAGAAACGAAAAAAATGGTCCGTTTTCAAATGTTGCCTCTTTGAACTACAATTCACATTTGTACGTGGAAAATCACTTTTAAAGAAAAAATGAGACGTTTAAAGTGATTTTCATGCTTCCAGGGGCCTTAAACACAAGATTTGAGGAATGGGTCAAAGTGAATGAAACTGGCCAATTTACTCATTCTGAGGCCTTAAAAAGTGTTTCTCCTCCACGGGAAGTGAATTAAATAACATTTGGAGGCCTTTATTGTTCAATCAAAAACGCCAGATTTTTGATGAAAGAGATAACCACCCCCCCTTACGACATGCTTCAGAAACGAAAAAAATGGTTCATTTTCAAATGTTGCATCTTTGAACTACAATTCACATTTGTATGTGGATTATCACTTTTAGAGATAAAATGATATGTTTAAAGTGATTTTCATGCGTCCAGGGGTCTTAAATACAAGATTTTTGGAATGGGTAAAAGTGAATGAAAATGGCCAATTTACTCACTCTGTGGCCTTAAAAAGTGTTTCTACTCCACTGGAAGTGAATAAAATAACATTTGGAGGCCTTTATTGTTCAATCAAAAACGCCCATTTTTTGGTGAAAGAGATAACCACCCCCCCTTACGACATGCTTCAGAAACGAAAAAAATGGTCCGTTTTCAAATGTTGCCTCTTTGAACTACAATTCACATTTGTACGTGGATAATCACTTTTAGAGATAAAATTAGATGTTTGAAGTGATTTTCAAGCTTCCCCGGGCCCTAAACACAAGATTTGAGGAATGGGAAAACGTGAATGAAAATGGCCAATTTATTCACTCTGAGGCCTTAAAAAGTTTTTCTCCACCCCAGAAAGTGAATTAAATAACATTTGTAGGCCTTTATTGTTCAATCAAAAATGCCCGATTTTTGATGAAAGAGCTAACCACCCCCTCTTACGACATGCTTCAGAAACAAAAAAATGATTCATTTTCAAATGTTTCATCTTTGAACTACAATTCACATTTGTATGTGGATTATCACTTTTAGAGATAAAATGATATGTTTAAAGTGATTTTCATGCGTCCAGGGGTCTTAAATACAAGATTTTTGGAATGGGTAAAAGTGAATGAAAATGGCCAATTTACTCACTCTGTGGCCTTAAAAAGTGTTTCTACTCCACTGGAAGTGAATAAAATAACATTTGGAGGCCTTTATTGTTCAATCAAAAACGCCCATTTTTTGGTGAAAGAGATAACCACCCCCCCTTACGACATGCTTCAGAAACGAAAAAAATGGTCCGTTTTCAAATGTTGCCTCTTTGAACTACAATTCACATTTGTACGTGGATAATCACTTTTAGAGATAAAATTAGATGTTTGAAGTGATTTTCAAGCTTCCCCGGGCCCTAAACACAAGATTTGAGGAATGGGAAAACGTGAATGAAAATGGCCAATTTATTCACTCTGAGGCCTTAAAAAGTTTTTCTCCACCCCAGAAAGTGAATTAAATAACATTTGTAGGCCTTTATTGTTCAATCAAAAATGCCCGATTTTTGATGAAAGAGCTAACCACCCCCTCTTACGACATGCTTCAGAAACAAAAAAATGATTCATTTTCAAATGTTTCATCTTTGAACTACAATTCACATTTGTATGTGGATTATCACTTTTAGAGATAAAATGATATGTTTAAAGTGATTTTCATGCGTCCAGGGGTCTTAAACAGAAGATTTTTGGAATGGGTAAAAGTGAATGAAAATGGCCAATTTACTCACTCTGCGGCTTTAAAAAGTGTTTCTACTCCACTGGAAGTGAATAAAATAACATTTGGAGGCCTTTATTGTTCAATCAAAAACGCCCATTTTTTGGTGAAAGAGATAACCACCCCCTCTTACGACATGCTTCAGAAACGAAAAAAATGGTCCGTTTTCAAATGTTGCCTCTTTGAACTACAATTCACATTTGTACGTGGAAAATCACTTTTAAAGAAAAAATGAGACGTTTAAAGTGATTTTCATGCTTCCAGGGGCCTTAAACACAAGATTTGAGGAATGGGTCAAAGTGAATGAAACTGGCCAATTTACTCACTCTGCGGCTTTAAAAAGTATTTCTACTCAATGGGAAGCAAATTAAATAACATTTGTAGGCCTTTATTGTTCAATCAAAAACGCCCGATTTTTGATGAAAGAGATAACCACCCCCCCTTACGACATGCTTCAGAAACGAAAAAAATGGTCCGTTTTCAAATGTTGCCTCTTTGAACTACAATTCACATTTGTACGTGGATAATCACTTTTAGAGATAAAATTAGATGTTTGAAGTGATTTTCAAGCTTCCCCGGGCCCTAAACACAAGATTTGAGGAATGGGAAAACGTGAATGAAAATGGCCAATTTATTCACTCTGAGGCCTTAAAAAGTTTTTCTCCACCCCAGAAAGTGAATTAAATAACATTTGTAGGCCTTTATTGTTCAATCAAAAATGCCCGATTTTTGATGAAAGAGCTAACCACCCCCTCTTACGACATGCTTCAGAAACAAAAAAATGATTCATTTTCAAATGTTTCATCTTTGAACTACAATTCACATTTGTATGTGGATTATCACTTTTAGAGATAAAATGATATGTTTAAAGTGATTTTCATGCGTCCAGGGGTCTTAAACAGAAGATTTTTGGAATGGGTAAAAGTGAATGAAAATGGCCAATTTACTCACTCTGCGGCTTTAAAAAGTGTTTCTACTCCACTGGAAGTGAATAAAATAACATTTGGAGGCGTTTATTGTTCAATCAAAAACGCCCATTTTTTGGTGAAAGAGATAACCACCCCCTCTTACGACATGCTTCAGAAACGAAAAAAATGGTCCGTTTTCAAATGTTGCCTCTTTGAACTACAATTCACATTTGTACGTGGAAAATCACTTTTAAAGAAAAAATGAGACGTTTAAAGTGATTTTCATGCTTCCAGGGGCCTTAAACACAAGATTTGAGGAATGGGTCAAAGTGAATGAAACTGGCCAATTTACTCACTCTGCGGCTTTAAAAAGTATTTCTACTCAATGGGAAGCAAATTAAATAACATTTGTAGGCCTTTATTGTTCAATCAAAAACGCCCGATTTTTGATGAAAGAGATAACCACCCCCCCTTACGACATGCTTCAGAAACGAAAAAAATGGTCCATTTTCAAATGTTGCGTCTTTGAACTACAATTCACATTTGTATGTGGATTATCACTTTTAGACATAAAATGATATGTTTAAAGTGATTTTCATGGGTCCAGGGGTCTTAAATACAAGATTTTTGGAATGGGTAAAAGTGAATGAAAATGGCCAATTTACTCACTCTGTGGCCTTAAAAAGTGTTTCTACTCCACTAGAAGTGAATAAAATAACATTTGGAGGCCTTTATTGTTCAATCAAAAACGCCCATTTTTTGGTGAAAGAGATAACCACCCCCCCTTACGACATGCTTCAGAAACGAAAAAAATGGTCCGTTTTCAAATGTTGCCTCTTTGAACTACAATTCACATTTGTACGTGGAAAATCACTTTTAAAGAAAAAATGAGATGTTTAAAGTGATTTTCATGCTTCCAGGGGCCTTAAACACAAGATTTGAGGAATGGGTAAAAGTGAATGGAAATGGCCAATTTACTCATTCTGAGGCCTTAAAAAGTATTTCTCCTCCACGGGGAGTGAATTAAATAACATTTGGAGGCCTTTATTGTTCAATGAAAAACGCCAGATTTTTGATGAAAGAGATAACCACCCCCCCTTACGACATGCTTCAGAAACGAAAAAAATGGTCCATTTTCAAATGTTGCGTCTTTGAACTACAATTCACATTTGTATGTGGATTATCACTTTTAGACATAAAATGATATGTTTAAAGTGATTTTCATGCTTCCAGGGGCCTTAAACACAAGATTTGAGGAATGGGTAAAAGTGAATGAAAATGGCCAATTTACTCACTCTGCGGCCTTAAAAAGTATTTCTACTCCACGGGAAGCGAATTAAATAACATTTGTAGGCCTTTATTGTTCAATCAAAAACGCCCGATTTTTGATGAAAGAGATAACCACCCCCCCTTACGACATGCTTCAGAAACGAAAAAAATGGTCCGTTTTCAAATGTTGCCTCTTTGAACTACAATTCACATTTGTACGTGGAAAATCACTTTTAGAGATAAGATTAGATGTTTAAAGTGATTTTCAAGCTTCCAAGGGCCCTCAACACAAGATTTGAGAAATGGGTAAAAGTGAATGAAAATGGCCAATTTACTCACTCTGCGGCCTTAAAAAGTTATTCTCCTCCATGGCAAGTGAATAAAATAACATTTGGAGGTCTTTATTGTTCAAGCAAAAACGCCAGATTTTTGACGAAAGAGATAACCACCCCCCCTTACGACATGCTTCTGAAACTAAAAAAATGGTCCATTTTCAAATGTTGCCTCTTTGAACTACATTTCACATTTGTATGTGGAAAATCACTTTTAAAGATAAAATTATATGTTTAAAGGGATTTTCATGCTTCCAGGGGCCTTAAACACAAGATTTGAGGAATGGGTAAAAGTGAATGGAAATGGCCAATTTACTCATTCTGAGGCCTTAAAAAGTTTTTCTCCTCCACGGGAAGTGAATTAAATAACATTTGGAGGCCTTTATTGTTCAATCAAAAACGCCAGATTTTTGATGAAAGAGATAACCACCCCCCCTTACGACATGCTTCAGAAACAAAAAAAATGGTCCATTTTCAAATGTTGCGTCTTTGAACTACAATTCACATTTGTACGTGGATAATCACTTTTAGAGATAAAATTAGATGTTTGAAGTGATTTTCAAGCTTCCCCGGGCCCTAAACACAAGATTTGAGGAATGGGAAAACGTGAATGAAAATGGCCAATTTATTCACTCTGAGGCCTTAAAAAGTTTTTCTCCACCCCAGAAAGTGAATTAAATAACATTTGTAGGCCTTTATTGTTCAATCAAAAATGCCCGATTTTTGATGAAAGAGATAACCACCCCCTCTTACGACATGCTTCAGAAACAAAAAAATGATTCATTTTCAAATGTTTAATCTTTGAACTACAATTCACATTTGTATGTGGATTATCACTTTTAGAGATAAAATGATATGTTTAAAGTGATTTTCATGCGTCCAGGGGTCTTAAACAGAAGATTTTTGGAATGGGTAAAAGTGAATGAAAATGGCCAATTTACTCACTCTGCGGCTTTAAAAAGTGTTTCTACTCCACTGGAAGTGAATAAAATAACATTTGGAGGCCTTTATTGTTCAATCAAAAACGCCCATTTTTTGGTGAAAGAGATAACCACCCCCTCTTACGACATGCTTCAGAAACGAAAAAAATGGTCCGTTTTCAAATGTTGCCTCTTTGAACTACAATTCACATTTGTACGTGGAAAATCACTTTTAAAGAAAAAATGAGACGTTTAAAGTGATTTTCATGCTTCCAGGGGCCTTAAACACAAGATTTGAGGAATGGGTCAAAGTGAATGAAACTGGCCAATTTACTCACTCTGCGGCTTTAAAAAGTATTTCTACTCAATGGGAAGCAAATTAAATAACATTTGTAGGCCTTTATTGTTCAATCAAAAACGCCCGATTTTTGATGAAAGAGATAACCACCCCCCCTTACGACATGCTTCAGAAACGAAAAAAATGGTCCGTTTTCAAATGTTGCCTCTTTGAACTACAATTCACATTTGTACGTGGATAATCACTTTTAGAGATAAAATTAGATGTTTGAAGTGATTTTCAAGCTTCCCCGGGCCCTAAACACAAGATTTGAGGAATGGGAAAACGTGAATGAAAATGGCCAATTTATTCACTCTGAGGCCTTAAAAAGTTTTTCTCCACCCCAGAAAGTGAATTAAATAACATTTGTAGGCCTTTATTGTTCAATCAAAAATGCCCGATTTTTGATGAAAGAGCTAACCACCCCCTCTTACGACATGCTTCAGAAACAAAAAAATGATTCATTTTCAAATGTTTCATCTTTGAACTACAATTCACATTTGTATGTGGATTATCACTTTTAGAGATAAAATGATATGTTTAAAGTGATTTTCATGCGTCCAGGGGTCTTAAACAGAAGATTTTTGGAATGGGTAAAAGTGAATGAAAATGGCCAATTTACTCACTCTGCGGCTTTAAAAAGTGTTTCTACTCCACTGGAAGTGAATAAAATAACATTTGGAGGCGTTTATTGTTCAATCAAAAACGCCCATTTTTTGGTGAAAGAGATAACCACCCCCTCTTACGACATGCTTCAGAAACGAAAAAAAATGGTCCGTTTTCAAATGTTGCCTCTTTGAACTACAATTCACATTTGTACGTGGAAAATCACTTTTAAAGAAAAAATGAGACGTTTAAAGTGATTTTCATGCTTCCAGGGGCCTTAAACACAAGATTTGAGGAATGGGTCAAAGTGAATGAAACTGGCCAATTTACTCACTCTGCGGCTTTAAAAAGTATTTCTACTCAATGGGAAGCAAATTAAATAACATTTGTAGGCCTTTATTGTTCAATCAAAAACGCCCGATTTTTGATGAAAGAGATAACCACCCCCCCTTACGACATGCTTCAGAAACGAAAAAAATGGTCCATTTTCAAATGTTGCGTCTTTGAACTACAATTCACATTTGTATGTGGATTATCACTTTTAGACATAAAATGATATGTTTAAAGTGATTTTCATGGGTCCAGGGGTCTTAAATACAAGATTTTTGGAATGGGTAAAAGTGAATGAAAATGGCCAATTTACTCACTCTGTGGCCTTAAAAAGTGTTTCTACTCCACTAGAAGTGAATAAAATAACATTTGGAGGCCTTTATTGTTCAATCAAAAACGCCCATTTTTTGGTGAAAGAGATAACCACCCCCCCTTACGACATGCTTCAGAAACGAAAAAAATGGTCCGTTTTCAAATGTTGCCTCTTTGAACTACAATTCACATTTGTACGTGGAAAATCACTTTTAAAGAAAAAATGAGATGTTTAAAGTGATTTTCATGCTTCCAGGGGCCTTAAACACAAGATTTGAGGAATGGGTAAAAGTGAATGGAAATGGCCAATTTACTCATTCTGAGGCCTTAAAAAGTATTTCTCCTCCACGGGGAGTGAATTAAATAACATTTGGAGGCCTTTATTGTTCAATGAAAAACGCCAGATTTTTGATGAAAGAGATAACCACCCCCCCTTACGACATGCTTCAGAAACGAAAAAAATGGTCCATTTTCAAATGTTGCGTCTTTGAACTACAATTCACATTTGTATGTGGATTATCACTTTTAGACATAAAATGATATGTTTAAAGTGATTTTCATGCTTCCAGGGGCCTTAAACACAAGATTTGAGGAATGGGTAAAAGTGAATGAAAATGGCCAATTTACTCACTCTGCGGCCTTAAAAAGTATTTCTACTCCACGGGAAGCGAATTAAATAACATTTGTAGGCCTTTATTGTTCAATCAAAAACGCCCGATTTTTGATGAAAGAGATAACCACCCCCCCTTACGACATGCTTCAGAAACGAAAAAAATGGTCCGTTTTCAAATGTTGCCTCTTTGAACTACAATTCACATTTGTACGTGGAAAATCACTTTTAGAGATAAGATTAGATGTTTAAAGTGATTTTCAAGCTTCCAAGGGCCCTCAACACAAGATTTGAGAAATGGGTAAAAGTGAATGAAAATGGCCAATTTACTCACTCTGCGGCCTTAAAAAGTTATTCTCCTCCATGGCAAGTGAATAAAATAACATTTGGAGGTCTTTATTGTTCAAGCAAAAACGCCAGATTTTTGACGAAAGAGATAACCACCCCCCATTACGACATGCTTCTGAAACTAAAAAAATGGTCCATTTTCAAATGTTGCCTCTTTGAACTACATTTCACATTTGTATGTGGAAAATCACTTTTAAAGATAAAATTATATGTTTAAAGTGATTTTCATGCTTCCAGGGGCCTTAAACACAAGATTTGAGGAATGGGTAAAAGTGAATGGAAATGGCCAATTTACTCATTCTGAGGCCTTAAAAAGTTTTTCTCCTCCACGGGAAGTGAATTAAATAACATTTGGAGGCCTTTATTGTTCAATCAAAAACGCCAGATTTTTGATGAAAGAGATAACCACCCCCCCTTACGACATGCTTCAGAAACAAAAAAAATGGTCCATTTTCAAATGTTGCGTCTTTGAACTACAATTCACATTTGTACGTGGATAATCACTTTTAGAGATAAAATTAGATGTTTGAAGTGATTTTCAAGCTTCCCCGGGCCCTAAACACAAGATTTGAGGAATGGGAAAACGTGAATGAAAATGGCCAATTTATTCACTCTGAGGCCTTAAAAAGTTTTTCTCCACCCCAGAAAGTGAATTAAATAACATTTGTAGGCCTTTATTGTTCAATCAAAAATGCCCGATTTTTGATGAAAGAGATAACCACCCCCTCTTACGACATGCTTCAGAAACAAAAAAATGATTCATTTTCAAATGTTTAATCTTTGAACTACAATTCACATTTGTATGTGGATTATCACTTTTAGAGATAAAATGATATGTTTAAAGTGATTTTCATGCGTCCAGGGGTCTTAAACAGAAGATTTTTGGAATGGGTAAAAGTGAATGAAAATGGCCAATTTACTCACTCTGCGGCTTTAAAAAGTGTTTCTACTCCACTGGAAGTGAATAAAATAACATTTGGAGGCCTTTATTGTTCAATCAAAAACGCCCATTTTTTGGTGAAAGAGATAACCACCCCCTCTTACGACATGCTTCAGAAACGAAAAAAATGGTCCGTTTTCAAATGTTGCCTCTTTGAACTACAATTCACATTTGTACGTGGAAAATCACTTTTAAAGAAAAAATGAGACGTTTAAAGTGATTTTCATGCTTCCAGGGGCCTTAAACACAAGATTTGAGGAATGGGTCAAAGTGAATGAAACTGGCCAATTTACTCATTCTGAGGCCTTAAAAAGTGTTTCTCCTCCACGGGAAGTGAATTAAATAACATTTGGAGGCCTTTATTGTTCAATCAAAAACGCCAGATTTTTGATGAAAGAGATAACCACCCCCCCTTACGACATGCTTCAGAAACGAAAAAAATGGTTCATTTTCAAATGTTGCATCTTTGAACTACAATTCACATTTGTATGTGGATTATCACTTTTAGAGATAAAATGATATGTTTAAAGTGATTTTCATGCGTCCAGGGGTCTTAAATACAAGATTTTTGGAATGGGTAAAAGTGAATGAAAATGGCCAATTTACTCACTCTGTGGCCTTAAAAAGTGTTTCTACTCCACTGGAAGTGAATAAATTAACATTTGGAGGCCTTTATTGTTCAATCAAAAACGCCCATTTTTTGGTGAAAGAGATAACCACCCCCCCTTACGACATGCTTCAGAAACGAAAAAAATGGTCCGTTTTCAAATGTTGCCTCTTTGAACTACAATTCACATTTGTACGTGGATAATCACTTTTAGAGATAAAATTAGATGTTTGAAGTGATTTTCAAGCTTCCCCGGGCCCTAAACACAAGATTTGAGGAATGGGAAAACGTGAATGAAAATGGCCAATTTATTCACTCTGAGGCCTTAAAAAGTTTTTCTCCACCCCAGAAAGTGAATTAAATAACATTTGTAGGCCTTTATTGTTCAATCAAAAATGCCCGATTTTTGATGAAAGAGCTAACCACCCCCTCTTACGACATGCTTCAGAAACAAAAAAATGATTCATTTTCAAATGTTTCATCTTTGAACTACAATTCACATTTGTATGTGGATTATCACTTTTAGAGATAAAATGATATGTTTAAAGTGATTTTCATGCGTCCAGGGGTCTTAAACAGAAGATTTTTGGAATGGGTAAAAGTGAATGAAAATGGCCAATTTACTCACTCTGCGGCTTTAAAAAGTGTTTCTACTCCACTGGAAGTGAATAAAATAACATTTGGAGGCCTTTATTGTTCAATCAAAAACGCCCATTTTTTGGTGAAAGAGATAACCACCCCCTCTTACGACATGCTTCAGAAACGAAAAAAATGGTCCGTTTTCAAATGTTGCCTCTTTGAACTACAATTCACATTTGTACGTGGAAAATCACTTTTAAAGAAAAAATGAGACGTTTAAAGTGATTTTCATGCTTCCAGGGGCCTTAAACACAAGATTTGAGGAATGGGTCAAAGTGAATGAAACTGGCCAATTTACTCACTCTGCGGCTTTAAAAAGTATTTCTACTCAATGGGAAGCAAATTAAATAACATTTGTAGGCCTTTATTGTTCAATCAAAAACGCCCGATTTTTGATGAAAGAGATAACCACCCCCCCTTACGACATGCTTCAGAAACGAAAAAAATGGTCCATTTTCAAATGTTGCGTCTTTGAACTACAATTCACATTTGTATGTGGATTATCACTTTTAGACATAAAATGATATGTTTAAAGTGATTTTCATGGGTCCAGGGGTCTTAAATACAAGATTTTTGGAATGGGTAAAAGTGAATGAAAATGGCCAATTTACTCACTCTGTGGCCTTAAAAAGTGTTTCTACTCCACTGGAAGTGAATAAAATAACATTTGGAGGCCTTTATTGTTCAATCAAAAACGCCCATTTTTTGGTGAAAGAGATAACCACCCCCCCTTACGACATGCTTCAGAAACGAAAAAAATGGTCCGTTTTCAAATGTTGCCTCTTTGAACTACAATTCACATTTGTACGTGGAAAATCACTTTTAAAGAAAAAATGAGATGTTTAAAGTGATTTTCATGCTTCCAGGGGCCTTAAACACAAGATTTGAGGAATGGGTAAAAGTGAATGGAAATGGCCAATTTACTCATTCTGAGGCCTTAAAAAGTATTTCTCCTCCACGGGGAGTGAATTAAATAACATTTGGAGGCCTTTATTGTTCAATGAAAAACGCCAGATTTTTGATGAAAGAGATAACCACCCCCCCTTACGACATGCTTCAGAAACGAAAAAAATGGTCCATTTTCAAATGTTGCGTCTTTGAACTACAATTCACATTTGTATGTGGATTATCACTTTTAGACATAAAATGATATGTTTAAAGTGATTTTCATGCTTCCAGGGGCCTTAAACACATGATTTGAGGAATGGGTAAAAGTGAATGAAAATGGCCAATTTACTCACTCTGCGGCCTTAAAAAGTATTTCTACTCCACGGGAAGCGAATTAAATAACATTTGTAGGCCTTTATTGTTCAATCAAAAACGCCCGATTTTTGATGAAAGAGATAACCACCCCCCCTTACGACATGCTTCAGAAACGAAAAAAATGGTCCGTTTTCAAATGTTGCCTCTTTGAACTACAATTCACATTTGTACGTGGAAAATCACTTTTAGAGATAAGATTAGATGTTTAAAGTGATTTTCAAGCTTCCAAGGGCCCTCAACACAAGATTTGAGAAATGGGTAAAAGTGAATGAAAATGGCCAATTTACTCACTCTGCGGCCTTAAAAAGTTATTCTCCTCCATGGCAAGTGAATAAAATAACATTTGGAGGTCTTTATTGTTCAAGCAAAAACGCCAGATTTTTGACGAAAGAGATAACCACCCCCCCTTACGACATGCTTCTGAAACTAAAAAAATGGTCCATTTTCAAATGTTGCCTCTTTGAACTACATTTCACATTTGTATGTGGAAAATCACTTTTAAAGATAAAATTATATGTTTAAAGTGATTTTCATGCTTCCAGGGGCCTTAAACACAAGATTTGAGGAATGGGTAAAAGTGAATGGAAATGGCCAATTTACTCATTCTGAGGCCTTAAAAAGTTTTTCTCCTCCACGGGAAGTGAATTAAATAACATTTGGAGGCCTTTATTGTTCAATCAAAAACGCCAGATTTTTGATGAAAGAGATAACCACCCCCCCTTACGACATGCTTCAGAAACAAAAAAAATGGTCCATTTTCAAATGTTGCGTCTTTGAACTACAATTCACATTTGTACGTGGATAATCACTTTTAGAGATAAAATTAGATGTTTGAAGTGATTTTCAAGCTTCCCCGGGCCCTAAACACAAGATTTGAGGAATGGGAAAACGTGAATGAAAATGGCCAATTTATTCACTCTGAGGCCTTAAAAAGTTTTTCTCCACCCCAGAAAGTGAATTAAATAACATTTGTAGGCCTTTATTGTTCAATCAAAAATGCCCGATTTTTGATGAAAGAGATAACCACCCCCTCTTACGACATGCTTCAGAAACAAAAAAATGATTCATTTTCAAATGTTGTATCTTTGAACTACAATTCACATTTGTATGTGGATTATCACTTTTAGAGATAAAATGATATGTTTAAAGTGATTTTCATGCGTCCAGGGGTCTTAAACAGAAGATTTTTGGAATGGGTAAAAGTGAATGAAAATGGCCAATTTACTCACTCTGCGGCTTTAAAAAGTGTTTCTACTCCACTGGAAGTGAATAAAATAACATTTGGAGGCCTTTATTGTTCAATCAAAAACGCCCATTTTTTGGTGAAAGAGATAACCACCCCCTCTTACGGCATGCTTCAGAAACGAAAAAAATGGTCCGTTTTCAAATGTTGCCTCTTTGAACTACAATTCACATTTGTACGTGGAAAATCACTTTTAAAGAAAAAATGAGACGTTTAAAGTGATTTTCATGCTTCCAGGGGCCTTAAACACAAGATTTGAGGAATGGGTCAAAGTGAATGAAACTGGCCAATTTACTCACTCTGCGGCCTTAAAAAGTATTTCTACTCAATGGGAAGCAAATTAAATAACATTTGTAGGCCTTTATTGTTCAATCAAAAACGCCCGATTTTTGATGAAAGAGATAACCACCCCCCCTTACGACATGCTTCAGAAACGAAAAAAATGGTCCATTTTCAAATGTTGCCTCTTTGAACTACAATTCACATTTGTATGTGGAAAATCACTTTTAAAGATAAAATGAGATGTTTAAAGTGATTTTCATGCTTCCAGGGGCCTTAAACACAAGATTTGAGGAATGGGTAAAAGTGAATGGAAATGGCCAATTTACTCATTCTGAGGCCTTAAAAAGTGTTTATCCTCCACGGGAAGTGAATTAAATAACATTTGGAGACCTTTATTGTTCAATGAAAAACGCCAGATTTTTGATGAAAGAGATAACCACCCTCCCTTACGACATGCTTCAGAAACGAAAAAAATGGTCCATTTTCAAATGTTGCGTCTTTGAACTACAATTCACATTTGTACGTGGAAAATCACTTTTAGAGATAAGATTAGATGTTTAAAGTGATTTTCAAGCTTCCAGTGGCCCTAAACACAAGATTTGAGAAATGGGTAAAAGTGAATGAAAATGGCCAATTTACTCACTCTGCGGCCTTAAAAAGTTTTTCTCCTCCACGGCAAGTGAATAAAATAACCTTTGGAGGTCTTTATTGTTCAAGCGAAAACGCCAGATTTTTGACGAAAGAGATAACCACCCTCCCCTTACGACATGCTTCAGAAACGAAAAAAAATGGTTCATTTTCAAATGTTGCATCTTTGAACTACAATTCACATTTGTATGTGGATTATCACTTTTAGACATAAAATGATATGTTTAAAGTGATTTTCATGGGTCCAGGGGTCTTAAATACAAGATTTTTGGAATGGGTAAAAGTGAATGAAAATGGCCAATTTACTCACTCTGTGGCCTTAAAAAGTGTTTCTACTCCACTGGAAGTGAATAAAATAACATTTGGAGGCCTTTATTTTTCAATCAAAAACGCCCATTTTTTGGTGAAAGAGATAACCACCCCCCCTTACGACATGCTTCAGAAACGAAAAAAATGGTCCGTTTTCAAATGTTGCCTCTTTGAACTACAATTCACATTTGTACGTGGAAAATCACTTTTAAAGATAAAATGAGATGTTTAAAGTGATTTTCATGCTTCCAGGGGCCTTAAACACAAGATTTGAGGAATGGGTAAAAGTTAATGGAAATGGCCAATTTACTCATTCTGAGGCCTTAAAAAGTGTTCCTCCTCCACGGGAAGTGAATTAAATAACATTTGGAGGCCTTTATTGTTCAATGAAAAACGCCAGATTTTTGATGAAAGAGATAACCACCCCCCCTTACGACATGCTTCAGAAACGTAAAAAATGGTCCATTTTCAAATGTTGCGTCTTTGAACTACAATTCACATTTGTACGTGGAAAATCACTTTTAGAGATAAGATTAGATGTTTAAAGTGATTTTCAAGCTTCCAAGGGCCCTTAACACAAGATTTGAGAAATGGGTAAAAGTGAATGAAAATGGCCAATTTACTCACTCTGCGGCCTTAAAAAGTTATTCTCCTCCACGGCAAGTGAATAAAATAACATTTGGTGGTCTTTATTGTTCAAGCAAAAACGCCAGATTTTTGACGAAAGAGATAACCACCCCCCCTTACGACATGCTTCAGAAACTAAAAAAATGGTCCATTTTCAAATGTTGTCTCTTTGAACTACATTTCACATTTGTATGTGGAAAATCACTTTTAAAGATAAAATTATATGTTTAAAGTGATTTTCATGCTTCCAGGGGCCTTAAACACAAGATTTGAGGAATGGGTAAAAGTGAATGGAAATGGCCAATTTACTCATTCTGAGGCCTTAAAAAGTGGTTCTCCTCCACGGGAAGTGAATTAAATAACATTTGGAGGCCTTTATTGTTCAATCAAAAATGCCCGATTTTTGAGGAAAGAGATAACCACCCCCCCTTACGACATGATTCAGAAACAAAAAAAATGGTTCATTTTCAAATGTTGCATCTTTGAACTACAATTCACATTTGTATGTGGATTATCACTTTTAGAGATAAAGTTAGATGTTTGAAGTGATTTTCAAGCTTCCCCGGGCCCTAAACACAAAATTTGAGGAATGGGTAAAAGTGAATGAAAATGGCCAATTTACTCACTCTGCGGCCTTAAAAAGTGTTTCTACTCCACTGGAAGTGAATAAAATAACATTTGGAGGCCTTTATTGTTCAATCAAAAACGCCCATTTTTTGGTGAAAGAGATAACCACCCCCCCTTACGACATGCTTCAGAAACTAAAAAAATGGTCCATTTTCAAATGTTGCCTATTTGAACTACAATTCACATTTGTATGTGGAAAATCACTTTTAAAGATAAAATTATATGTTTAAAGTGATTTTCATGCTTCCAGGGGCCTTAAACACAAGATTTGAGGAATGGGTAAAAGTGAATGGAAATGGCCAATTTACTCATTCTGAGGCCTTAAAAAGTGTTTCTCCTCCACGGGAAGTGAATTAAATAACATTTGGAGGCCTTTATTGTTCAATCAAAAACGCCCATTTTTTGGTGAAAGAGATAACCACCCCCCCTTACGACATGCTTCAGAAACAAAAAAAATGGTCCGTTTTCAAATGTTGCCTCTTTGAACTACAATTCACATTTGTACGTGGAAAATCACTTTTAAAGAAAAAATGAGATGTTTAAAGTGATTTTCATGCTTCCAGGGGCCTTAAACACAAGATTTGAGGAATGGGTCAAAGTGAATGAAACTGGCCAAATTACTCACTCTGCGGCCTTAAAAAGTGTTTCTCCTCCACGGGAAGTGAATTAAATAACATTTGTAGGCCTTTATTGTTCAATCAAAAACGCCTGATTTTTGATGAAAGAGATAACCCCCCCCCCTTACGACATGCTTCAGAAACTAAAAAAACTGGTCCATTTTCAAATGTTGCCTCTTTGAACTACAATTCACATTTGTATGTGGAAAATCACTTTTAAAGATAAAATGATATGTTTAAAGTGATTTTCATGTTTCCAGGGGCCTTAAACACAAGATTTGAGGAATGGGTAAAAGTGAATGGAAATGGCCAATTTACTCATTCTGAGGCCTTAAAAAGTGTTTCTCCTCCACGGGAAGTGAATTAAATAATATTTGGAGGCCTTTATTGTTCAATCAAAAACGCCAGATTTTTGATGAAAGAGATAACCACCCCCCCTTACGACATGCTTCAGAAACGAAAATAATGGTCCCTTTTCAAATGTTGCATCTTTGAACTACAATTCACATTTGTATGTGGATTATCACTTTTAGAGATAAAATGATATGTTTAAAGTGATTTTCATGCATCCAGGGGTCCTAAACACAAGATTTTTGGAATGGTGAAAGTGAATGAAAATGGCCAATTTACTCACTCTGCAGCTTTAAAAAGTGTTTCTACTCCACTGGAAGTGAATAAAATAACATTTGGAGGCCTTTATTGTTCAATCAAAAACGCCCATTTTTTGGTGAAAGAGATAACCACCCCCCCTTACGATATGCTTCAGAAACGAAAAAAATGGTCCGTTTTCAAATGTTGCCTCTTTGAACTACAATTCACATTTGTAAGTGGAAAATCACTTTTAAAGAAAAAACGAGATGTTTAAAGTGATTTTCATGCTTCCAGGGGCCTTAAACACAAGATTTGAGGAATGGGTCAAAGTGAATGAAACTGGCCAATTTACTCACTCTGCGGCCTTAAAAAGTGTTTCTCCTCCACGGGAAGCGAATTAAATAACATTTGTAGGCCTTTATTGTTCAATCAAAAACGCCCGATTTTGGATGAAAGAGATAACCACCCCCCCTTACGACATGCTTCAGAAACTAAAAAAACTGGTCCATTTTCAAATGTTGCCTCTTTGAACTACAATTCACATTTGTATGTGGAAAATCACTTTTAAAGATAAAATGATATGTTTAAAGTGATTTTCATGCTTCCAGGGGCCTTAAACACAAGATTTGAGGAATGGGTAAAAGTGAATGGAAATGGCCAATTTACTCATTCTGAGGCCTTAAAAAGTGTTTCTCCTCCACGGGAAGTGAATTAAATACCATTTGGAGGCCTTTATTGTTCAATCAAAAATGCCAGATTTTTGATGAAAGAGATAACCACCCCCCCTTACGACATGCTTCAGAAACGAAAATAATGGTTCATTTTCAAATGTTGCATCTTTGAACTACAATTCACATTTGTATGTGGATTATCACTTTTAGAGATAAAATGAGATGTTTAAAGTGATTTTCATGCTTCCAGGGGCCTTAAACACAAGATTTGAGGAATGGGTAAAAGTGAATGGAAATGGCCAATTTACTCATTCTGAGGCCTTAAAAAGTGTTTCTCCTCCACGGGAAGTGAATTAAATAACATTTGGAGGCCTTTATTGTTCAATGAAAAACGCCAGATTTTTGATGAAAGAGATAACCACCCCCCCCCCTTACGACATGCTTCAGAAACTAAAAAAACTGGTCCATTTTCAAATGTTGCCTCTTTGAACTACAATTCACATTTGTACGTGGAAAATCACTTTTAGAGATAAGATTAGATGTTTAAAGTGATTTTCAAGCTTCCAGGGGCCCTAAACACAAGATTTGAGAAATGGGTAAAAGTGAATGAAAATGGCCAATTTACTCACTCTGCGGCCTTAAAAAGTTTTTCTCCTCCACGGCAGGTGAATAAAATAACATTTGGAGGTCTTTATTGTTCAATCAAAAACGCCTGATTTTTGACGAAAGAGATAACCACCCCTCCTTACGACATGCTTCAGAAACGAAAAAAATCATCCATTTTCAAATGTTGCGTCTTTGAACTACAATTCACATTTGTACGTGGATAATCACTTTTAGAGATAAAATTAGATGTTTGAAGTGATTTTCAAGCTTCCCCGGGCCCTAAACACAAGATTTGAGGAATGGGAAAACGTGAATGAAAATGGCCAATTTATTCACTCTGACGCCTTAAAAAGTTTTTCTCCACCCCAGAAAGTGAATTAAATAACATTTGTAGGCCTTTATTGTTCAATCAAAAATGCCCGATTTTTGATGAAAGAGATAACCACCCCCCCTTACGACATGCTTCAGAAACAAAAAAAATGATTCAGTTTCAAATGTTGCATCTTTGAACTACAATTCACATTTGTATGTGGATTATCACTTTTAGAGATAAAATGATATGTTTAAAGTGATTTTCATGCGCCCAGGGGTCTTAAACACAAGATTTTTGGAATGGGTAAAAGTGAATGAAAATGGCCAATTTACTCACACTGCGGCCTTAAAAAGTGTTTCTACTCCACGGGAAGTGAATAAAATACCATTTGGAGGCCTTTATTGTTCAATCAAAAACGCCCATTTTTTGGTGAAAGAGATAACCACCCCCTTACGACATGCTTCAGAAACGAAAAAAATGGTCCGTTTTCAAATGTTGCCTCTTTGAACTACAATTCACATTTGTACGTGGAAAATCACTTTTAAAGAAAAAATGAGATGTTTAAAGTGATTTTCATGCTTCCAGAGGCCTTAAACACAAGATTTGAGGAATGGGTAAAAGTGAATGAAAATGGCCAATTTACTCACTCTGCGGCCTTAAAAAGTGTTTCTACTCCACGGTAAGCGAATTAAATAACATTTGTAGGCCTTTATTGTTCAATCAAAAACACCCGATTTTTGATGAAAGAGATAACCACCCCCTCTTACGACATGCTTCAGAAACTAAAAAAATGGTCCATTTTCAAATGTTGCCTATTTGAACTACAATTCACATTTGTATGTGGATTATCACTATTAGAGATAAAATGATATGTTTAAAGTGATTTTCATGTGTCCAGGGGTCTTAAACACAAGATTTGAGGAATGGGTAAAAGTGAATGAAAATGGCCAATTTACTCACTCTGCGGCCTTAAAAAGTGATTCTACTCCACTGGAAGTGAATAAAATAACATTTGGAGTCCTTTATTGTTCAATCAAAAACGCCCATTTTTTGGTGAAAGAGATAACCACCCCCCCTTACGACATGCTTCAGAAACTAAAAAAATGGTCCATTTTCAAATGTTGCCTATTTGAACTACAATTCACATTTGTATGTGGAAAATCACTTTTAAAGATAAAATTATATGTTTAAAGTGATTTTCATGCTTCCAGGGGCCTTAAACACAAGATTTGAGGAATGGGTAAAAGTGAATGGAAATGGCCAATTTACTCATTCTGAGGCCTTAAAAAGTGTTTCTCCTCCACGGGAAGTGAATTAAATAACATTTGGAGGCCTTTATTGTTCAATCAAAAACGCCAGATTTTTGATGAAAGAGATAACCACCCCCCCTTACGACATGCTTCAGAAACAAAAAAAATGGTTCATTTTCAAATGTTGCATCTTTGAACTACAATTCACATTTGTATGTGGATTATCACTTTTAGAGATAAAATGATATGTTTAAAGTGATTTTCATGCGTACAGGGGTCTTAAACACAAGATTTTTGGAATGGGTAAAAGTGAATGAAAATGGCCAATTTACTCACTCTGCGGCCTTAAAAAGTATTTCTACTCCATGGGAAGCGAATTAAATAACATTTGTAGGCCTTTATTGTTCAATCAAAAACGCCCGATTTTTGATGAAAGAGATAACCACCCCCCCTTACGACATGCTTCAGAAACGAAAAAAATGGTCAATTTTCAAATGTTGCGTCTTTGAACTACAATTCACATTTGTACGTGGAAAATCACTTTTAGAGATAAGATTAGATGTTTAAAGTGATTTTCAAGCTTCCAGGGGCCCTAAACACAAGATTTGAGAAATGGGTAAAAGTGAATGAAAATGGCCAATTTACTCACTCTGAGGCCTTAAAAAGTTTTTCTCCACCCCAGAAAGTGAATTAAATAACATTTTTAGGCCTTTATTGTTCAATCAAAAATGCCCGATTTTTGATGAAAGAGATAACCACCCCCTCTTACGACATGCTTCAGAAACAAAAAAATGATTCATTTTCAAATGTTGCATCTTTGAACTACAATTCACATTTGTATGTGGATTATCACTTTTAGAGATAAAATGATATGTTTAAAGTGATTTTCATGCGTCCAGGGGTCTTAAACAGAAGATTTTTGGAATGGGTAAAAGTGAATGAAAATGGCCAATTTACTCACTCTGCGGCTTTAAAAAGTGTTTCTACTCCACTGGAAGTGAATAAAATAACATTTGGAGGCCTTTATTGTTCAATCAAAAACGCCCATTTTTTGGTGAAAGAGATAACCACCCCCTCTTACGACATGCTTCAGAAACGAAAAAAATGGTCCGTTTTCAAATGTTGCCTCTTTGAACTACAATTCACATTTGTACGTGGAAAATCACTTTTAAAGAAAAAATGAGATGTTTAAAGTGATTTTCATGCTTCCAGGGGCCTTAAACACAAGATTTGAGGAATGGGTCAAAGTGAATGAAACTGGCCAATTTACTCACTCTGCGGCCTTAAAAAGTGTTTCTCCTCCACGGGAAGTGAATTAAATAACATTGGTAGGCCTTTATTGTTCAATCAAAAACGCCCGATTTTTGATGAAAGAGATAACCACCCCCCCTTACGACATGCTTCAGAAACTAAAAAAACTGGTCCATTTTCAAATGTTGCCTCTTTGAACTACAATTCACATTTGTATGTGGAAAATCACTTTTAAAGATAAAATGATATGTTTAAAGTGATTTTCAAGCTTCCAGGGGCCCTAAACACAAGATTTGAGAAATGGGTAAAAGTGAATGAAAATGGCCAATTTACTCACTCTGAGGCCTTAAAAAGTTTTTCTCCACCCCAGAAAGTGAATTAAATAACATTTTTAGGCCTTTATTGTTCAATCAAAAATGCCCGATTTTTGATGAAAGAGATAACCACCCCCTCTTACGACATGCTTCAGAAACAAAAAAATGATTCATTTTCAAATGTTGCATCTTTGAACTACAATTCACATTTGTATGTGGATTATCACTTTTAGAGATAAAATGATATGTTTAAAGTGATTTTCATGCGTCCAGGGGTCTTAAACAGAAGATTTTTGGAATGGGTAAAAGTGAATGAAAATGGCCAATTTACTCACTCTGCGGCTTTAAAAAGTGTTTCTACTCCACTGGAAGTGAATAAAATAACATTTGGAGGCCTTTATTGTTCAATCAAAAACGCCCATTTTTTGGTGAAAGAGATAACCACCCCCTCTTACGACATGCTTCAGAAACGAAAAAAATGGTCCGTTTTCAAATGTTGCCTCTTTGAACTACAATTCACATTTGTACGTGGAAAATCACTTTTAAAGAAAAAATGAGATGTTTAAAGTGATTTTCATGCTTCCAGGGGCCTTAAACACAAGATTTGAGGAATGGGTCAAAGTGAATGAAACTGGCCAATTTACTCACTCTGCGGCCTTAAAAAGTGTTTCTCCTCCACGGGAAGTGAATTAAATAACATTGGTAGGCCTTTATTGTTCAATCAAAAACGCCCGATTTTTGATGAAAGAGATAACCACCCCCCCTTACGACATGCTTCAGAAACTAAAAAAACTGGTCCATTTTCAAATGTTGCCTCTTTGAACTACAATTCACATTTGTATGTGGAAAATCACTTTTAAAGATAAAATGATATGATTAAAGTGATTTTCATGCTTCCAGGGGCCTTAAACACAAGATTTGAGGAATGGGTAAAAGTGAATGGAAATGGCCAATTTACTCATTCTGAGGCCTTAAAAAGTGTTTCTCCTCCATGGGAAGTGAATTAAATAACATTTGGAGGCCTTTATTGTTCAATCAAAAACGCAAGATTTTTGATGAAAGAGATAACCACCCCCCCTTACGACATGCTTCAGAAACGAAAATAATAGTCCCTTTTCAAATGTTGCATCTTTGAACTACAATTCACATTTGTATGTGGATTATCACTTTTAGAGATAAAATGATATGTTTAAAGTGATTTTCATGCGTCCAGGGGTCTTAAACACAAGATTTTTGGAATGGTGAAAGTGAATGAAAATGGCCAATTTACTCACTCTGCAGCTTTAAAAAGTGTTTCTACTCCACTGGAAGTGAATAAAATAACATTTGGAGGCCTTTATTGTTCAATCAAAAACGCCCATTTTTTGGTGAAAGAGATAACCACCCCCCCTTACGATATGCTTCAGAAACGAAAAAAATGGTCCGTTTTCAAATGTTGCCTCTTTGAACTACAATTCACATTTGTACGTGGAAAATCACTTTTAGAGATAAGATTAGATGTTTAAAGTGATTTTCATGCTTCCAGGGGCCTTAAACACAAGATTTGAGGAATGGGTAAAAGTGAATGAAACTGGCCAATTTACTCACTCTGCGGCCTTAAAAAGTGTTTCTCCTCCACGGGAAGCGAATTAAATAACATTTGTAGGCCTTTATTGTTCAATCAAAAACGCCCGATTTTGGATGAAAGAGATAACCACCCCCCCTTACGACATGCTTCAGAAACTAAAAAAACTGGTCCATTTTCAAATGTTGCCTCTTTGAACTACAATTCACATTTGTATGTGGAAAATCACTTTTAAAGATAAAATGATATGTTTAAAGTGATTTTCATGCTTCCAGGGGCCTTAAACACAAGATTTGAGGAATGGGTAAAAGTGAATGGAAATGGCCAATTTACTCATTCTGAGGCCTTAAAAAGTGTTTCTCCTCCACGGGAAGTGAATTAAATACCATTTGGAGGCCTTTATTGTTCAATCAAAAATGCCAGATTTTTGATGAAAGAGATAACCACCCCCCCTTACGACATGCTTCAGAAACGAAAATAATGGTTCATTTTCAAATGTTGCATCTTTGAACTACAATTCACATTTGTATGTGGATTATCACTTTTAGAGATAAAATGAGATGTTTAAAGTGATTTTCATGCTTCCAGGGGCCTTAAACACAAGATTTGAGGAATGGGTAAAAGTGAATGGAAATGGCCAATTTACTCATTCTGAGGCCTTAAAAAGTGTTTCTCCTCCACGGGAAGTGAATTAAATAACATTTGGAGGCCTTTATTGTTCAATGAAAAACGCCAGATTTTTGATGAAAGAGATAACCACCCCCCCCCTTACGACATGCTTCAGAAACTAAAAAAACTGGTCCATTTTCAAATGTTGCCTCTTTGAACTACAATTCACATTTGTACGTGGAAAATCACTTTTAGAGATAAGATTAGATGTTTAAAGTGATTTTCAAGCTTCCAGGGGCCCTAAACACAAGATTTGAGAAATGGGTAAAAGTGAATGAAAATGGCCAATTTACTCACTCTGCGGCCTTAAAAAGTTTTTCTCCTCCACGGCAGGTGAATAAAATAACATTTGGAGGTCTTTATTGTTCAATCAAAAACGCCTGATTTTTGACGAAAGAGATAACCACCCCTCCTTACGACATGCTTCAGAAACGAAAAAAATCATCCATTTTCAAATGTTGCGTCTTTGAACTACAATTCACATTTGTACGTGGATAATCACTTTTAGAGATAAAATTAGATGTTTGAAGTGATTTTCAAGCTTCCCCGGGCCCTAAACACAAGATTTGAGGAATGGGAAAACGTGAATGAAAATGGCCAATTTATTCACTCTGACGCCTTAAAAAGTTTTTCTCCACCCCAGAAAGTGAATTAAATAACATTTGTAGGCCTTTATTGTTCAATCAAAAATGCCCGATTTTTGATGAAAGAGATAACCACCCCCCCTTACGACATGCTTCAGAAACAAAAAAAATGATTCAGTTTCAAATGTTGCATCTTTGAACTACAATTCACATTTGTATGTGGATTATCACTTTTAGAGATAAAATGATATGTTTAAAGTGATTTTCATGCGCCCAGGGGTCTTAAACACAAGATTTTTGGAATGGGTAAAAGTGAATGAAAATGGCCAATTTACTCACACTGCGGCCTTAAAAAGTGTTTCTACTCCACGGGAAGTGAATAAAATACCATTTGGAGGCCTTTATTGTTCAATCAAAAACGCCCATTTTTTGGTGAAAGAGATAACCACCCCCTTACGACATGCTTCAGAAACGAAAAAAATGGTCCGTTTTCAAATGTTGCCTCTTTGAACTACAATTCACATTTGTACGTGGAAAATCACTTTTAAAGAAAAAATGAGATGTTTAAAGTGATTTTCATGCTTCCAGAGGCCTTAAACACAAGATTTGAGGAATGGGTAAAAGTGAATGAAAATGGCCAATTTACTCACTCTGCGGCCTTAAAAAGTGTTTCTACTCCACGGTAAGCGAATTAAATAACATTTGTAGGCCTTTATTGTTCAATCAAAAACACCCGATTTTTGATGAAAGAGATAACCACCCCCTCTTACGACATGCTTCAGAAACTAAAAAAATGGTCCATTTTCAAATGTTGCCTATTTGAACTACAATTCACATTTGTATGTGGATTATCACTATTAGAGATAAAATGATATGTTTAAAGTGATTTTCATGTGTCCAGGGGTCTTAAACACAAGATTTGAGGAATGGGTAAAAGTGAATGAAAATGGCCAATTTACTCACTCTGCGGCCTTAAAAAGTGATTCTACTCCACTGGAAGTGAATAAAATAACATTTGGAGTCCTTTATTGTTCAATCAGAAACGCCCATTTTTTGGTGAAAGAGATAACCACCCCCCCTTACGACATGCTTCAGAAACTAAAAAAATGGTCCATTTTCAAATGTTGCCTATTTGAACTACAATTCACATTTGTATGTGGAAAATCACTTTTAAAGATAAAATTATATGTTTAAAGTGATTTTCATGCTTCCAGGGGCCTTAAACACAAGATTTGAGGAATGGGTAAAAGTGAATGGAAATGGCCAATTTACTCATTCTGAGGCCTTAAAAAGTGTTTCTCCTCCACGGGAAGTGAATTAAATAACATTTGGAGGCCTTTATTGTTCAATCAAAAACGCCAGATTTTTGATGAAAGAGATAACCACCCCCCCTTACGACATGCTTCAGAAACAAAAAAAATGATTCATTTTCAAATGTTGCATCTTTGAACTACAATTCACATTTGTATGTGGATTATCACTTTTAGAGATAAAATGATATGTTTAAAGTGATTTTCATGCGTACAGGGGTCTTAAACACAAGATTTTTGGAATGGGTAAAAGTGAATGAAAATGGCCAATTTACTCACTCTGCGGCCTTAAAAAGTATTTCTACTCCATGGGAAGCGAATTAAATAACATTTGTAGGCCTTTATTGTTCAATCAAAAACGCCCGATTTTTGATGAAAGAGATAACCACCCCCCCTTACGACATGCTTCAGAAACGAAAAAAATGGTCAATTTTCAAATGTTGCGTCTTTGAACTACAATTCACATTTGTACGTGGAAAATCACTTTTAGAGATAAGATTAGATGTTTAAAGTGATTTTCAAGCTTCCAGGGGCCCTAAACACAAGATTTGAGAAATGGGTAAAAGTGAATGAAAATGGCCAATTTACTCACTCTGAGGCCTTAAAAAGTTTTTCTCCACCCCAGAAAGTGAATTAAATAACATTTTTAGGCCTTTATTGTTCAATCAAAAATGCCCGATTTTTGATGAAAGAGATAACCACCCCCTCTTACGACATGCTTCAGAAACAAAAAAATGATTTATTTTCAAATGTTGCATCTTTGAACTACAATTCACATTTGTATGTGGATTATCACTTTTAGAGATAAAATGATATGTTTAAAGTGATTTTCATGCGTCCAGGGGTCTTAAACAGAAGATTTTTGGAATGGGTAAAAGTGAATGAAAATGGCCAATTTACTCACTCTGCGGCTTTAAAAAGTGTTTCTACTCCACTGGAAGTGAATAAAATAACATTTGGAGGCCTTTATTGTTCAATCAAAAACGCCCATTTTTTGGTGAAAGAGATAACCACCCCCTCTTACGACATGCTTCAGAAACGAAAAAAATGGTCCGTTTTCAAATGTTGCCTCTTTGAACTACAATTCACATTTGTACGTGGAAAATCACTTTTAAAGAAAAAATGAGATGTTTAAATTGATTTTCATGCTTCCAGGGGCCTTAAACACAAGATTTGAGGAATGGGTCAAAGTGAATGAAACTGGCCAATTTACTCACTCTGCGGCCTTAAAAAGTGTTTCTCCTCCACGGGAAGTGAATTAAATAACATTGGTAGGCCTTTATTGTTCAATCAAAAACGCCCGATTTTTGATGAAAGAGATAACCACCCCCCCTTACGACATGCTTCAGAAACTAAAAAAACTGGTCCATTTTCAAATGTTGCGTCTTTGAACTACAATTCACATTTGTATGTGGAAAATCACTTTTAAAGATAAAATGATATGATTAAAGTGATTTTCATGCTTCCAGGGGCCTTAAACACAAGATTTGAGGAATGGGTAAAAGTGAATGGAAATGGCCAATTTACTCATTCTGAGGCCTTAAAAAGTGTTTCTCCTCCATGGGAAGTGAATTAAATAACATTTGGAGGCCTTTATTGTTCAATCAAAAACGCAAGATTTTTGATGAAAGAGATAACCACCCCCCCTTACGACATGCTTCAGAAACGAAAATAATAGTCCCTTTTCAAATGTTGCATCTTTGAACTACAATTCACATTTGTATGTGGATTATCACTTTTAGAGATAAAATGATATGTTTAAAGTGATTTTCATGCGTCCAGGGGTCTTAAACACAAGATTTTTGGAATGGTGAAAGTGAATGAAAATGGCCAATTTACTCACTCTGCAGCTTTAAAAAGTGTTTCTACTCCACTGGAAGTGAATAAAATAACATTTGGAGGCCTTTATTGTTCAATCAAAAACGCCCATTTTTTGGTGAAAGAGATAACCACCCCCCTTACGATATGCTTCAGAAACGAAAAAAATGGTCCGTTTTCAAATGTTGCCTCTTTGAACTACAATTCACATTTGTACGTGGAAAATCACTTTTAGAGATAAGATTAGATGTTTAAAGTGATTTTCAAGCTTCCAGGGGCCCTAAACACAAGATTTGAGGAATGGGTAAAAGTGAATGGAAATGGCCAATTTACTCATTCTGAGGCCTTAAAAAGTGTTTCTCCTCCACGGGAAGTGAATTAAATAACATTTGGAGGCCTTTATTGTTCAATCAAAAACGCCAGATTTTTGATGAAAGAGATAACCACCCCCCCTTACGACATGCTTCAGAAACAAAAAAAATGATTCAGTTTCAAATGTGGCATCTTTGAACTACAATTCACATTTGTACGTGGAAAATCACTTTTAAAGAAAAAATGAGATGTTTAAAGTGATTTTCATGCTTCCAGAGGCCTTAAACACAAGATTTGAGGAATGGGTAAAAGTGAATGAAAATGGCCAATTTACTCACTCTGCGGCCTTAAAAAGTGTTTCTACTCCACGGGAAGCGAATTAAATAACATTTGTAGGCCTTTATTGTTCAATCAAAAACACCCGATTTTTGATGAAAGAGATAACCACCCCCTCTTACGACATGCTTCAGAAACTAAAAAAATGGTCCATTTTCAAATGTTGCCTATTTGAACTACAATTCACATTTGTATGTGGATTATCACTATTAGAGATAAAATGATATGTTTAAAGTGATTTTCATGTGTCCAGGGGTCTTAAACACAAGATTTTTGGAATGGGTAAAAGTGAATGAAAATGGCCAATTTACTCACTCTGCGGCCTTAAAAAGTGTTTCTACTCCACTGGAAGTGAATAAAATAACATTTGGAGGCCTTTATTGTTCAATCAAAAACGCCCATTTTTTGGTGAAAGAGATAACCACCCCCCCTTACGACATGCTTCAGAAACTAAAAAAATGGTCCATTTTCAAATGTTGCCTATTTGAACTACAATTCACATTTGTACGTGGAAAATCACTTTTAAAGAAAAAATGAGATGTTTAAAGTGATTTTCATGCTTCCAGGGGCCTTAAACACAAGATTTGAGGAATGGGTAAAAGTGAATGGAAATGGCCAATTTACTCATTCTGAGGCCTTAAAAAGTGTTTCTCCTCCACGGGAAGTGAATTAAATAACATTTGGAGGCCTTTATTGTTCAATGAAAAACGCCAGATTTTTGATGAAAGAGATAACCACCCCCCCTTACGACATGCTTCAGAAACGAAAAAAATGGTCCATTTTCAAATGTTGCGTCTTTGAACTACAATTCACATTTGTATGTGGATTATCACTTTTAGACATAAAATGATATGTTTAAAGTGATTTTCATGCTTCCAGGGGCCTTAAACACAAGATTTGAGGAATGGGTAAAAGTGAATGAAAATGGCCAATTTACTCACTCTGCGGCCTTAAAAAGTATTTCTACTCCACGGGAAGCGAATTAAATAACATTTGTAGGCCTTTATTGTTCAATCAAAAACGCCCGATTTTTGATGAAAGAGATAACCACCCCCCCTTACGACATGCTTCAGAAACGAAAAAAATGGTCCATTTTCAAATGTTGCCTCTTTGAACTACAATTCACATTTGTATGTGGAAAATCACTTTTAAAGATAAAATGAGATGTTTAAAGTGATTTTCATGCTTCCAGGGGCCTTAAACACAAGATTTGAGGAATGGGTAAAAGTGAATGGAAATGGCCAATTTACTCATTCTGAGGCCTTAAAAAGTGTTTCTCCTCCGCGGGAAGTGAATTAAATAACATTTGGAGGCCTTTATTGTTCAATGAAAAACGCCAGATTTTTGATGAAAGAGATAACCACCCTCCCCTTACGACATGCTTCAGAAACGTAAAAAATGGTCCATTTTCAAATGTTGCGTCTTTGAACTACAATTCACATTTGTACGTGGAAAATCACTTTTAGAGATAAGATTAGATGTTTAAAGTGATTTTCAAGCTTCCAAGGGCCCTAAACACAAGATTTGAGAAATGGGTAAAAGTGAATGAAAATGGCCAATTTACTCACTCTGCGGTCTTAAAAAGTTATTCTCCTCCATGGCAAGTGAATAAAATAACATTTGGAGGTCTTTATTGTTCAAGCAAAAACGCCAGATTTTTGACGAAAGAGATAACCACCCCCCCTTACGACATGCTTCTGAAACTAAAAAAATGGTCCATTTTCAAATGTTGCCTCTTTGAACTACATTTCACATTTGTATGTAGAAAATCACTTTTAAAGATAAAATTATATGTTTAAAGTGATTTACATGCTTCCAGGGGCCTTAAACACAAGATTTGAGGAATGGGTAAAAGTGAATGGAAATGGCCAATTTACTCATTCTGAGGCCTTAAAAAGTGTTTCTCCTCCACGGGAAGTGAATTAAATAACATTTGGAGGTCTTTATTGTTCAATCAAAAACGCCAGATTTTTGATGAAAGAGATAACCACCCCCCCTTACGACATGCTTCAGAAACAAAAAAAATGGTCCATTTTCAAATGTTGCGTCTTTGAACTACAATTCACATTTGTACGTGGATAATCACTTTTAGAGATAAAATTAGATGTTTGAAGTGATTTTCAAGCTTCCCCGGGCCCTAAACACAAGATTTGAGGAATGGGAAAACGTGAATGAAAATGGCCAATTTATTCACTCTGAGGCCTTAAAAAGTTTTTCCCCACCCCAGAAAGTGAATTAAATAACATTTGTAGGCCTTTATTGTTCAATCAAAAATGCCTGATTTTTGATGAAAGAGATAACCACCCCCCTTACGACATGCTTCAGAAACAAAAAAATGATTCATTTTCAAATGTTGCATCTTTGAACTACAATTCACATTTGTATGTGGATTATCACTTTTAGAGATAAAATGATATGTTTAAAGTGATTTTCATGCGTCCAGGGGTCTTAAACAGAAGATTTTTGGAATGGGTAAAAGTGAATGAAAATGGCCAATTTACTCACTCTGCGGCTTTAAAAAGTGTTTCTACTCCACTGGAAGTGAATAAAATAACATTTGGAGGCCTTTATTGTTCAATCAAAAACGCCCATTTTTTGGTGAAAGAGATAACCACCCCCTCTTACGACATGCTTCAGAAACGAAAAAAATGGTCCGTTTTCAAATGTTGCCTCTTTGAACTACAATTCACATTTGTACGTGGAAAATCACTTTTAAAGAAAAAATGAGACGTTTAAAGTGATTTTCATGCTTCCAGGGGCCTTAAACACAAGATTTGAGGAATGGGTCAAAGTGAATGAAACTGGCCAATTTACTCACTCTGCGGCCTTAAAAAGTATTTCTACTCAATGGGAAGCAAATTAAATAACATTTGTAGGCCTTTATTGTTCAATCAAAAACGCCCGATTTTTGATGAAAGAGATAACCACCCCCCCTTACGACATGCTTCAGAAACGAAAAAAATGGTCCATTTTCAAATGTTGCCTCTTTGAACTACAATTCACATTTGTATGTGGAAAATCACTTTTAAAGATAAAATGAGATGTTTAAAGTGATTTTCATGCTTCCAGGGGCCTTAAACACAAGATTTGAGGAATGGGTAAAAGTGAATGGAAATGGCCAATTTACTCATTCTGAGGCCTTAAAAAGTGTTTCTCCTCCACGGGAAGTGAATTAAATAACATTTGGAGACCTTTATTGTTCAATGAAAAACACAAGATTTTTGATGAAAGAGATAACCACCCCCCCTTATGACATGCTTCAGAAACGAAAAAAATGGTCCATTTTCAAATGTTGCGTCTTTGAACTACAATTCACATTTGTATGTGGATTATCACTTTTAGACATAAAATGATATGTTTAAGGTGATTTTCATGGGTCCAGGCGTCTTAAATACAAGATTTTTGGAATGGGTAAAAGTGAATGAAAATGGCCAATTTACTCACTCTGTGGCCTTAAAAAGTGTTTCTACTCCACTGGAAGTGAATAAAATAACATTTGGAGGCCTTTATTGTTCAATCAAAAACGCCCATTTTTTGGTGAAAGAGATAACCACCCCCCCTTACGACATGCTTCAGAAACGAAAAAAATGGTCCGTTTTCAAATGTTGCCTCTTTGAACTACAATTCACATTTGTACGTGGATAATCACTTTTAGAGATAAAATTAGATGTTTGAAGTGATTTTCAAGCTTCCCCGGGCCCTAAACACAAGATTTGAGGAATGGGAAAACGTGAATGAAAATGGCCAATTTATTCACTCTGAGGCCTTAAAAAGTTTTTCTCCACCCCAGAAAGTGAATTAAATAACATTTGTAGGCCTTTATTGTTCAATCAAAAATGCCCGATTTTTGATGAAAGAGATAACCACCCCCTCTTACGACATGCTTCAGAAACAAAAAAATGATTCATTTTCAAATGTTGCATCTTTGAACTACAATTCACATTTGTATGTGGATTATCACTTTTAGAGATAAAATGATATGTTTAAAGTGATTTTCATGCGTCCAGGGGTCTTAAACAGAAGATTTTTGGAATGGGTAAAAGTGAATGAAAATGGCCAATTTACTCACTCTGCGGCTTTAAAAAGTGTTTCTACTCCACTGGAAGTGAATAAAATAACATTTGGAGGCCTTTATTGTTCAATCAAAAACGCCCATTTTTTGGTGAAAGAGATAACCACCCCCTCTTACGACATGCTTCAGAAACGAAAAAAATGGTCCGTTTTCAAATGTTGCCTCTTTGAACTACAATTCACATTTGTACGTGGAAAATCACTTTTAAAGAAAAAATGAGACGTTTAAAGTGATTTTCATGCTTCCAGGGGCCTTAAACACAAGATTTGAGGAATGGGTCAAAGTGAATGAAACTGGCCAATTTACTCACTCTGCGGCTTTAAAAAGTATTTCTACTCAATGGGAAGCAAATTAAATAACATTTGTAGGCCTTTATTGTTCAATCAAAAACGCCCGATTTTTGATGAAAGAGATAACCACCCCCCCTTACGACATGCTTCAGAAACGAAAAAAATGGTCCATTTTCAAATGTTGCGTCTTTGAACTACAATTCACATTTGTATGTGGATTATCACTTTTAGACATAAAATGATATGTTTAAAGTGATTTTCATGGGTCCAGGGGTCTTAAATACAAGATTTTTGGAATGGGTAAAAGTGAATGAAAATGGCCAATTTACTCACTCTGTGGCCTTAAAAAGTGTTTCTACTCCACTGGAAGTGAATAAAATAACATTTGGAGGCCTTTATTGTTCAATCAAAAACGCCCATTTTTTGGTGAAAGAGATAACCACCCCCCCTTACGACATGCTTCAGAAACGAAAAAAATTGTCCGTTTTCAAATGTTGCCTCTTTGAACTACAATTCACATTTGTACGTGGAAAATCACTTTTAAAGAAAAAATGAGATGTTTAAAGTGATTTTCATGCTTCCAGGGGCCTTAAACACAAGATTTGAGGAATGGGTAAAAGTGAATGGAAATGGCCAATTTACTCATTCTGAGGCCTTAAAAAGTGTTTCTCCTCCACGGGAAGTGAATTAAATAACATTTGGAGGCCTTTATTGTTCAATCAAAAACGCCCGATTTTTGATGAAAGAGATAACCACCCCCCCTTACGACGTGCTTCAGAAACGAAAAAAATGGTCCATTTTCAAATGTTGCCTCTTTGAACTACAATTCACATTTGTATGTGGAAAATCACTTTTAAAGATAAAATGAGATGTTTAAAGTGATTTTCATGCTTCCAGGGGCCTTAAACACAAGATTTGAGGAATGGGTAAAAGTGAATGGAAATGGCCAATTTACTCATTCTGAGGCCTTAAAAAGTGTTTCTCCTCCACGGGAAGTGAATTAAATAACATTTGGAGGCCTTTATTGTTCAATGAAAAACGCCAGATTTTTGATGAAAGAGATAACCACCCCCCCTTACGACATGCTTCAGAAACGTAAAAAATGGTCCATTTTCAAATGTTGCGTCTTTGAACTACAATTCACATTTGTACGTGGAAAATCACTTTTAGAGATAAGATTAGATGTTTAAAGTGATTTTCAAGCTTCCAAGGGCCCTAAACACAAGATTTGAGAAATGGGTAAAAGTGAATGAAAATGGCCAATTTACTCACTCTGCGGCCTTAAAAAGTTATTCTCCTCCATGGCAAGTGAATAAAATAACATTTGGAGGTCTTTATTGTTCAAGCAAAAACGCCAGATTTTTGACGAAAGAGATAACCACCCCCCCTTACGACATGCTTCTGAAACTAAAAAAATGGTCCATTTTCAAATGTTGCCTCTTTGAACTACATTTCACATTTGTATGTGGAAAATCACTTTTAAAGATAAAATTATATGTTTAAAGTGATTTTCATGCTTCCAGGGGCCTTAAACACAAGATTTGAGGAATGGGTAAAAGTGAATGGAAATGGCCAATTTACTCATTCTGAGGCCTTAAAAAGTGTTTCTCCTCCACGGGAAGTGAATTAAATAACATTTGGAGGCCTTTATTGTTCAATCAAAAACGCCAGATTTTTGATGAAAGAGATAACCACCCCCCCTTACGACATGCTTCAGAAACAAAAAAAATGGTCCATTTTCAAATGTTGCGTCTTTGAACTACAATTCACATTTGTACGTGGATAATCACTTTTAGAGATAAAATTAGATGTTTGAAGTGATTTTCAAGCTTCCCCGGGCCCTAAACACAAGATTTGAGGAATGGGAAAACGTGAATGAAAATGGCCAATTTATTCACTCTGAGGCCTTAAAAAGTTTTTCCCCACCCCAGAAAGTGAATTAAATAACATTTGTAGGCCTTTATTGTTCAATCAAAAATGCCTGATTTTTGATGAAAGAGATAACCACCCCCCCTTACGACATGCTTCAGAAACAAAAAAATGATTCATTTTCAAATGTTGCATCTTTGAACTACAATTCACATTTGTATGTGGATTATCACTTTTAGAGATAAAATGATATGTTTAAAGTGATTTTCATGCGTCCAGGGGTCTTAAACAGAAGATTTTTGGAATGGGTAAAAGTGAATGAAAATGGCCAATTTACTCACTCTGCGGCTTTAAAAAGTGTTTCTACTCCACTGGAAGTGAATAAAATAACATTTGGAGGCCTTTATTGTTCAATCAAAAACGCCCATTTTTTGGTGAAAGAGATAACCACCCCCTCTTACGACATGCTTCAGAAACGAAAAAAATGGTCCGTTTTCAAATGTTGCCTCTTTGAACTACAATTCACATTTGTACGTGGAAAATCACTTTTAAAGAAAAAATGAGACGTTTAAAGTGATTTTCATGCTTCCAGGGGCCTTAAACACAAGATTTGAGGAATGGGTCAAAGTGAATGAAACTGGCCAATTTACTCACTCTGCGGCCTTAAAAAGTATTTCTACTCAATGGGAAGCAAATTAAATAACATTTGTAGGCCTTTATTGTTCAATCAAAAACGCCCGATTTTTGATGAAAGAGATAACCACCCCCCCTTACGACATGCTTCAGAAACGAAAAATATGGTCCATTTTCAAATGTTGCCTCTTTGAACTACAATTCACATTTGTATGTGGAAAATCACTTTTAAAGATAAAATGAGATGTTTAAAGTGATTTTCATGCTTCCAGGGGCCTTAAACACAAGATTTGAGGAATGGGTAAAAGTGAATGGAAATGGCCAATTTACTCATTCTGAGGCCTTAAAAAGTGTTTCTCCTCCACGGGAAGTGAATTAAATAACATTTGGAGACCTTTATTGTTCAATGAAAAACACCAGATTTTTGATGAAAGAGATAACCACCCCCCCTTACGACATGCTTCAGAAACGAAAAAAATGGTCCATTTTCAAATGTTGCGTCTTTGAACTACAATTCACATTTGTATGTGGATTATCACTTTTAGACATAAAATGATATGTTTAAAGTGATTTTCATGGGTCCAGGCGTCTTAAATACAAGATTTTTGGAATGGGTAAAAGTGAATGAAAATGGCCAATTTACTCACTCTGTGGCCTTAAAAAGTGTTTCTACTCCACTGGAAGTGAATAAAATAACATTTGGAGGCCTTAATTGTTCAATCAAAAACGCCCATTTTTTGGTGAAAGAGATAACCACCCCCCCTTACGACATGCTTCAGAAACGAAAAAAATGGTCCGTTTTCAAATGTTGCCTCTTTGAACTACAATTCACATTTGTACGTGGATAATCACTTTTAGAGATAAAATTAGATGTTTGAAGTGATTTTCAAGCTTCCCCGGGCCCTAAACACAAGATTTGAGGAATGGGAAAACGTGAATGAAAATGGCCAATTTATTCACTCTGAGGCCTTAAAAAGTTTTTCTCCACCCCAGAAAGTGAATTAAATAACATTTGTAGGCCTTTATTGTTCAATCAAAAATGCCCGATTTTTGATGAAAGAGATAACCACCCCCTCTTATGACATGCTTCAGAAACAAAAAAATGATTCATTTTCAAATGTTGCATCTTTGAACTACAATTCACATTTGTATGTGGATTATCACTTTTAGAGATAAAATGATATGTTTAAAGTGATTTTCATGCGTCCAGGGGTCTTAAACAGAAGATTTTTGGAATGGGTAAAAGTGAATGAAAATAGCCAATTTACTCACTCTGCGGCTTTAAAAAGTGTTTCTACTCCACTGGAAGTGAATAAAATAACATTTGGAGGCCTTTATTGTTCAATCAAAAACGCCCATTTTTTGGTGAAAGAGATAACCACCCCCTCTTACGACATGCTTCAGAAACGAAAAAAATGGTCCGTTTTCAAATGTTGCCTCTTTGAACTACAATTCACATTTGTACGTGGAAAATCACTTTTAAAGAAAAAATGAGACGTTTAAAGTGATTTTCATGCTTCCAGGGGCCTTAAACACAAGATTTGAGGAATGGGTCAAAGTGAATGAAACTGGCCAATTTACTCACTCTGCGGCTTTAAAAAGTATTTCTACTCAATGGGAAGCAAATTAAATAACATTTGTAGGCCTTTATTGTTCAATCAAAAACGCCCGATTTTTGATGAAAGAGATAACCACCCCCCCTTACGACATGCTTCAGAAACAAAAAAAATGGTCCATTTTCAAATGTTGCGTCTTTGAACTACAATTCACATTTGTATGTGGATTATCACTTTTAGACATAAAATGATATGTTTAAAGTGATTTTCATGGGTCCAGGGGTCTTAAATACAAGATTTTTGGAATGGGTAAAAGTGAATGAAAATGGCCAATTTACTCACTCTGTGGCCTTAAAAAGTGTTTCTACTCCACTGGAAGTGAATAAAATAACATTTGGAGGCCTTTATTGTTCAATCAAAAACGCCCATTTTTTGGTGAAAGAGATAACCACCCCCCCTTACGACATGCTTCAGAAACGAAAAAAATTGTCCGTTTTCAAATGTTGCCTCTTTGAACTACAATTCACATTTGTACGTGGAAAATCACTTTTAAAGAAAAAATGAGATGTTTAAAGTGATTTTCATGCTTCCAGGGGCCTTAAACACAAGATTTGAGGAATGGGTAAAAGTGAATGGAAATGGCCAATTTACTCATTCTGAGGCCTTAAAAAGTGTTTCTCCTCCACGGGAAGTGAATTAAATAACATTTGGAGGCCTTTATTGTTCAATGAAAAACGCCAGATTTTTGATGAAAGAGATAACCACCCCCCCTTACGACATGCTTCAGAAACGAAAAAAATGGTCCATTTTCAAATGTTGCGTCTTTGAACTACAATTCACATTTGTATGTGGATTATCACTTTTAGACATAAAATGATATGTTTAAAGTGATTTTCATGCTTCCAGGGGCCTTAAACACAAGATTTGAGGAATGGGTAAAAGTGAATGAAAATGGCCAATTTACTCACTCTGCGGCCTTAAAAAGTGTTTCTCCTCCACGGGAAGCGAATTAAATAACATTTGTAGGACTTTATTGTTCAATCAAAAACGCCCGATTTTTGATGAAAGAGATAACCACCCCCCCTTACGACATGCTTCAGAAACGAAAAAAATGGTCCATTTTCAAATGTTGCCTCTTTGAACTACAATTCACATTTGTATGTGGAAAATCACTTTTAAAGATAAAATGAGATGTTTAAAGTGATGTTCATGCTTCCAGGGGCCTTAAACACAAGATTTGAGGAATGGGTAAAAGTGAATGGAAATGGCCAATTTACTCATTCTGAGGCCTTAAAAAGTGTTTCTCCTCCACGGGAAGTGAATTAAATAACATTTGGAGGCCTTTATTGTTCAATGAAAAACGCCAGATTTTTGATGAAAGAGATAACCACCCCCCCTTACGACATGCTTCAGAAACGTAAAAAATGGTCCATTTTCAAATGTTGCGTCTTTGAACTACAATTCACATTTGTACGTGGAAAATCACTTTTAGAGATAAGATTAGATGTTTAAAGTGATTTTCAAGCTTCCAAGGGCCCTAAACACAAGATTTGAGAAATGGGTAAAAGTGAATGAAAATGGCCAATTTACTCACTCTGCGGCCTTAAAAAGTTATTCTCCTCCATGGCAAGTGAATAAAATAACATTTGGAGGTCTTTATTGTTCAAGCAAAAACGCCAGATTTTTGACGAAAGAGATAACCACCCCCCCTTACGACATGCTTCTGAAACTAAAAAAATGGTCCATTTTCAAATGTTGCCTCTTTGAACTACATTTCACATTTGTATGTGGAAAATCACTTTTAAAGATAAAATTATATGTTTAAAGTGATTTTCATGCTTCCAGGGGCCTTAAACACAAGATTTGAGGAATGGGTAAAAGTGAATGGAAATGGCCAATTTACTCATTCTGAGGCCTTAAAAAGTGTTTCTCCTCCACGGGAAGTGAATTAAATAACATTTGGAGGCCTTTATTGTTCAATCAAAAACGCCAGATTTTTGATGAAAGAGATAACCACCCCCCCTTACGACATGCTTCAGAAACAAAAAAAATGGTCCATTTTCAAATGTTGCGTCTTTGAACTACAATTCACATTTGTACGTGGATAATCACTTTTAGAGATAAAATTAGATGTTTGAAGTGATTTTCAAGCTTCCCCGGGCCCTAAACACAAGATTTGAGGAATGGGAAAACGTGAATGAAAATGGCCAATTTATTCACTCTGAGGCCTTAAAAAGTTTTTCTCCACCCCAGAAAGTGAATTAAATAACATTTGTAGGCCTTTATTGTTCAATCAAAAATGCCCGATTTTTGATGAAAGAGATAACCACCCCCTCTTACGACATGCTTCAGAAACAAAAAAATGATTCATTTTCAAATGTTGCATCTTTGAACTACAATTCACATTTGTATGTGGATTATCACTTTTAGAGATAAAATGATATGTTTAAAGTGATTTTCATGCGTCCAGGGGTCTTAAACAGAAGATTTTTGGAATGGGTAAAAGTGAATGAAAATGGCCAATTTACTCACTCTGCGGCTTTAAAAAGTGTTTCTACTCCACTGGAAGTGAATAAAATAACATTTGGAGGCCTTTATTGTTCAATCAAAAACGCCCATTTTTCGGTGAAAGAGATAACCACCCCCTCTTACGACATGCTTCAGAAACGAAAAAAATGGTCCGTTTTCAAATGTTGCCTCTTTGAACTACAATTCACATTTGTACGTGGAAAATCACTTTTAAAGAAAAAATGAGACGTTTAAAGTGATTTTCATGCTTCCAGGGGCCTTAAACACAAGATTTGAGGAATGGGTCAAAGTGAATGAAACTGGCCAATTTACTCACTCTGCGGCCTTAAAAAGTATTTCTACTCAATGGGAAGCAAATTAAATAACATTTGTAGGCCTTTATTGTTCAATCAAAAACGCCCGATTTTTGATGAAAGAGATAACCACCCCCCCTTACGACATGCTTCAGAAACGAAAAAAATGGTCCATTTTCAAATGTTGCCTCTTTGAACTACAATTCACATTTGTATGTGGAAAATCACTTTTAAAGATAAAATGAGATGTTTAAAGTGATTTTCATGCTTCCAGGGGCCTTAAACACAAGATTTGAGGAATGGGTAAAAGTGAATGGAAATGGCCAATTTACTCATTCTGAGGCCTTAAAAAGTGTTTCTCCTCCACGGGAAGTGAATTAAATAACATTTGGAGGCCTTTATTGTTCAATGAAAAACGCCAGATTTTTGATGAAAGAGATAACCACCCCCCCTTACGACATGCTTCAGAAACGTAAAAAATGGTCCATTTTCAAATGTTGCGTCTTTGAACTACAATTCACATTTGTACGTGGAAAATCACTTTTAGAGATAAGATTAGATGTTTAAAGTCATTTTCAAGCTTCCAAGGGCCCTAAACACAAGATTTGAGAAATGGGTAAAAGTGAATGAAAATGGCCAATTTACTCACTCTGCGGCCTTAAAAAGTTATTCTCCTCCACGGCAAGTGAATAAAATAACATTTGGAGGTCTTTATTGTTCAAGCAAAAACGCCAGATTTTTGACGAAAGAGATAACCACCCCCCCTTACGACATGCTTCAGAAACTAAAAAAATGGTCCATTTTCAAATATTGCCTCTTTGAACTACATTTCACATTTGTATGTGGAAAATCACTTTTAAAGATAAAATTATATGTTTAAAGTGATTTTCATGCTTCCAGGGGCCTTAAACACAAGATTTGAGGAATGGGTAAAAGTGAATGGAAATGGCCAATTTACTCATTCTGAGGCCTTAAAAAGTGTTTCTCCTCCACGGGAAGTGAATTAAATAACATTTGGAGGCCTTTATTGTTCAATCAAAAACGCCAGATTTTTGATGAAAGAGATAACCACCCCCCCTTACGACATGCTTCAGAAACAAAAAAAATGGTCCATTTTCAAATGTTGCGTCTTTGAACTACAATTCACATTTGTACGTGGATAATCACTTTTAGAGATAAAATTAGATGTTTGAAGTGATTTTCAAGCTTCCCCGGGCCCTAAACACAAGATTTGAGGAATGGGAAAACGTGAATGAAAATGGCCAATTTATTCACTCTGAGGCCTTAAAAAGTTTTTCTCCACCCCAGAAAGTGAATTAAATAACATTTGTAGGCCTTTATTGTTCAATCAAAAATGCCCGATTTTTGATGAAAGAGATAACCACCCCCTCTTACGACATGCTTCAGAAACAAAAAAATGATTCATTTTCAAATGTTGTATCTTTGAACTACAATTCACATTTGTATGTGGATTATCACTTTTAGAGATAAAATGATATGTTTAAAGTGATTTTCATGCGTCCAGGGGTCTTAAACAGAAGATTTTTGGAATGGGTAAAAGTGAATGAAAATGGCCAATTTACTCACTCTGCGGCTTTAAAAAGTGTTTCTACTCCACTGGAAGTGAATAAAATAACATTTGGAGGCCTTTATTGTTCAATCAAAAACGCCCATTTTTTGGTGAAAGAGATATCCACCCCCTCTTACGGCATGCTTCAGAAACGAAAAAAATGGTCCGTTTTCAAATGTTGCCTCTTTGAACTACAATTCACATTTGTACGTGGAAAATCACTTTTAAAGAAAAAATGAGACGTTTAAAGTGATTTTCATGCTTCCAGGGGCCTTAAACACAAGATTTGAGGAATGGGTCAAAGTGAATGAAACTGGCCAATTTACTCACTCTGCGGCCTTAAAAAGTATTTCTACTCAATGGGAAGCAAATTAAATAACATTTGTAGGCCTTTATTGTTCAATCAAAAACGCCCGATTTTTGATGAAAGAGATAACCACCCCCCCTTGACATGCTTCAGAAACGAAAAAAATGGTCCATTTTCAAATGTTGCCTCTTTGAACTACAATTCACATTTGTATGTGGAAAATCACTTTTAAAGATAAAATGAGATGTTTAAAGTGATTTTCATGCTTCCAGGGGCCTTAAACACAAGATTTGAGGAATGGGTAAAAGTGAATGGAAATGGCCAATTTACTCATTCTGAGGCCTTAAAAAGTGTTTCTCCTCCACGGGAAGTGAATTAAATAACATTTGGAGACCTTTATTGTTCAATGAAAAATGCCAGATTTTTGATGAAAGAGATAACCACCCTCCCTTACGACATGCTTCAGAAACGAAAAAAATGGTCCATTTTCAAATGTTGCGTCTTTGAACTACAATTCACATTTGTACGTGGAAAATCACTTTTAGAGATAAGATTAGATGTTTAAAGTGATTTTCAAGCTTCCAGTGGCCCTAAACACAAGATTTGAGAAATGGGTAAAAGTGAATGAAAATGGCCAATTTACTCACTCTGCGGCCTTAAAAAGTTTTTCTCCTCCACGGCAAGTGAATAAAATAACCTTTGGAGGTCTTTATTGTTCAAGCGAAAATGCCAGATTTTTGACGAAAGAGATAACCACCCCCCCTTACGACATGCTTCAGAAACGAAAAAAAATGGTTCATTTTCAAATGTTGCATCTTTGAACTACAATTCACATTTGTATGTGGATTATCACTTTTAGACATAAAATGATATGTTTAAAGTGATTTTCATGGGTCCAGGGGTCTTAAATACAAGATTTTTGGAATGGGTAAAAGTGAATGAAAATGGCCAATTTACTCACTCTGTGGCCTTAAAAAGTGTTTCTACTCCACTGGAAGTGAATAAAATAACATTTGGAGGCCTTTATTGTTCAATCAAAAACGCCCATTTTTTGGTGAAAGAGATAACCACCCCCCCTTACGACATGCTTCAGAAACGAAAAAAATGGTCCGTTTTCAAATGTTGCCTCTTTGAACTAAAATTCACATTTGTACGTGGAAAATCACTTTTAAAGAAAAAATGAGATGTTTAAAGTGATTTTCATGCTTCCAGGGGCCTTAAACACAAGATTTGAGGAATGGGTAAAAGTGAATGAAAATGGCCAATTTACTCACTCTGCGGCCTTAAAAAGTATTTCTACTCCACGGGAAGCGAATTAAATACCATTTGTAGGCCTTTATTGTTCAATCAAAAACGCCCGATTTTTGATGAAAGAGATAACCACCCCCCCTTACGACATGCTTCAGAAACGAAAAAAATGGTCCATTTTCAAATGTTGCCTCTTTGAACTACAATTCACATTTGTATGTGGAAAATCACTTTTAAAGATAAAATGAGATGTTTAAAGTGATTTTCATGCTTCCAGGGGCCTTAAACACAAGATTTGAGGAATGGGTAAAAGTTAATGGAAATGGCCAATTTACTCATTCTGAGGCCTTAAAAAGTGTTCCTCCTCCACGGGAAGTGAATTAAATAACATTTGGAGGCCTTTATTGTTCAATGAAAAACGCCAGATTTTTGATGAAAGAGATAACCACCCCCCCTTACGACATGCTTCAGAAACGTAAAAAATGGTCCATTTTCAAATGTTGCGTCTTTGAACTACAATTCACATTTGTACGTGGAAAATCACTTTTAGAGATAAGATTAGATGTTTAAAGTGATTTTCAAGCTTCCAAGGGCCCTTAACACAAGATTTGAGAAATGGGTAAAAGTGAATGAAAATGGCCAATTTACTCACTCTGCGGCCTTAAAAAGTTATTCTCCTCCACGGCAAGTGAATAAAATAACATTTGGTGGTCTTTATTGTTCAAGCAAAAACGCCAGATTTTTGACGAAAGAGATAACCACCCCCCCTTACGACATGCTTCAGAAACTAAAAAAATGGTCCATTTTCAAATGTTGCCTCTTTGAACTACATTTCACATTTGTATGTGGAAAATCACTTTTAAAGATAAAATTATATGTTTAAAGTGATTTTCATGCTTCCAGGGGCCTTAAACACAAGATTTGAGGAATGGGTAAAAGTGAATGGAAATGGCCAATTTACTCATTCTGAGGCCTTAAAAAGTGTTTCTCCTCCACGGGAAGTGAATTAAATAACATTTGGAGGCCTTTATTGTTCAATCAAAAACGCCCATTTTTTGGTGAAAGAGATAACCACCCCCCCTTACGACATGATTCAGAAACAAAAAAAATGGTTCATTTTCAAATGTTGCATCTTTGAACTACAATTCACATTTGTATGTGGATTATCACTTTTAGAGATAAAGTTAGATGTTTGAAGTGATTTTCAAGCTTCCCCGGGCCCTAAACACAAGATTTGAGGAATGGGTAAAAGTGAATGAAAATGGCCAATTTACTCACTCTGCGGCCTTAAAAAGTGTTTCTACTCCACTGGAAGTGAATAAAATAACATTTGGAGGCCTTTATTGTTCAATCAAAAACGCCCATTTTTTGGTGAAAGAGATAACCACCCCCCCTTACGACATGCTTCAGAAACAAAAAAAATGGTCCGTTTTCAAATGTTGCCTCTTTGAACTACAATTCACATTTGTACGTGGAAAATCACTTTTAAAGAAAAAATGAGATGTTTAAAGTGATTTTCATGCTTCCAGGGGCCTTAAACACAAGATTTGAGGAATGGGTAAAAGTGAATGGAAATGGCCAATTTACTCATTCTGAGGCCTTAAAAAGTGTTTCTCCTCCACGCGAAGTGAATTAAATAACATTTGGAGGCCTTTATTGTTCAATCAAAAACGCCCATTTTTTGGTGAAAGAGATAACCACCCCCCCTTACGACATGCTTCAGAAACAAAAAAAATGGTCCGTTTTCAAATGTTGCCTCTTTGAACTACAATTCACATTTGTACGTGGAAAATCACTTTTAAAGAAAAAATGAGATGTTTAAAGTGATTTTCATGCTTCCAGGGGCCTTAAACACAAGATTTGAGGAATGGGTCAAAGTGAATGAAACTGGCCAAATTACTCACTCTGCGGCCTTAAAAAGTGTTTCTCCTCCACGGGAAGTGAATTAAATAACATTTGTAGGCCTTTATTGTTCAATCAAAAACGCCTGATTTTTGATGAAAGAGATAACCACCCCCCCTTACGCCATGCTTCAGAAACTAAAAAAACTGGTCCATTTTCAAATGTTGCCTCTTTGAACTACAATTCACATTTGTATGTGGAAAATCACTTTTAAAGATAAAATGATATGTTTAAAGTGATTTTCATGTTTCCAGGGGCCTTAAACACAAGATTTGAGGAATGGGTAAAAGTGAATGGAAATGGCCAATTTACTCATTCTGAGGCCTTAAAAAGTGTTTCTCCTCCACGGGAAGTGAATTAAATAACATTTGGAGGCCTTTATTGTTCAATCAAAAACGCCAGATTTTTGATGAAAGAGATAACCACCCCCCCTTACGACATGCTTCAGAAACGAAAATAATGGTCCCTTTTCAAATGTTGCATCTTTGAACTACAATTCACATTTGTATGTGGATTATCACTTTTAGAGATAAAATGATATGTTTAAAGTGATTTTCATGCGTCCAGGGGTCTTAAACACAAGATTTTTGGAATGGTGAAAGTGAATGAAAATGGCCAATTTACTCACTCTGCAGCTTTAAAAAGTGTTTCTACTCCACTGGAAGTGAATAAAATAACATTTGGAGGCCTTTATTGTTCAATCAAAAACGCCCATTTTTTGGTGAAAGAGATAACCACCCCCCCTTACGATATGCTTCAGAAACGAAAAAAATGGTCCGTTTTCAAATGTTGCCTCTTTGAACTACAATTCACATTTGTAAGTGGAAAATCACTTTTAAAGAAAAAATGAGATGTTTAAAGTGATTTTCATGCTTCCAGGGGCCTTAAACACAAGATTTGAGGAATGGGTAAAAGTGAATGAAACTGGCCAATTTACTCACTCTGCGGCCTTAAAAAGTGTTTCTCCTCCACGGGAAGCGAATTAAATAACATTTGTAGGCCTTTATTGTTCAATCAAAAACGCCAGATTTTTGATGAAAGAGATAACCACCCCCCCCCCTTACGACATGCTTCAGAAACTAAAAAAACTGGTCCATTTTCAAATGTTGCCTCTTTGAACTACAATTCACATTTGTACGTGGAAAATCACTTTTAGAGATAAGATTAGATGTTTAAAGTGATTTTCAAGCTTCCAGGGGCCCTAAACACAAGATTTGAGAAATGGGTAAAAGTGAATGAAAATGGCCAATTTACTCACTCTGCGGCCTTAAAAAGATTTTCTCCTCCACGGCAGGGGAATAAAATAACATTTGGAGGTCTTTATTGTTCAATCAAAAACGCCCGATTTTTGACGAAAGAGATAACCACCCCCCCCCCTTACGACATGCTTCAGAAACGAAAAAAATCATCCATTTTCAAATGTTGCGTCTTTGAACTACAATTCACATTTGTACGTGGATAATCACTTTTAGAGATAAAATTAGATGTTTGAAGTGATTTTCAAGCTTCCCCGGGCCCTAAACACAAGATTTGAGGAATGGGAAAACGTGAATGAAAATGGCCAATTTATTCACTCTGAGGCCTTAAAAAGTTTTTCTCCACCCCAGAAAGTGAATTAAATAACATTTGTAGGCCTTTATTGTTCAATCAAAAATGCCCGATTTTTGATGAAAGAGATAACCACCCCCCTTACGACATGCTTCAGAAACAAAAAAAATGATTCAGTTTCAAATGTTGCATCTTTGAACTACAATTCACATTTGTATGTGGATTATCACTTTTAGAGATAAAATGATATGTTTAAAGTGATTTTCATGCGCCCAGGGGTCTTAAACACAAGATTTTTGGAATGGGTAAAAGTGAATGAAAATGGCCAATTTACTCACACTGCGGCCTTAAAAAGTGTTTCTACTCCACGGGAAGTGAATAAAATACCATTTGGAGGCCTTTATTGTTCAATCAAAAACGCCCATTTTTTGGTGAAAGAGATAACCACCCCCTTACGACATGCTTCAGAAACGAAAAAAATGGTCCGTTTTCAAATGTTGCCTCTTTGAACTACAATTCACATTTGTACGTGGAAAATCACTTTTAAAGAAAAAATGAGATGTTTAAAGTGATTTTCATGCTGCCAGAGGCCTTAAACACAAGATTTGAGGAATGGGTAAAAGTGAATGAAAATGGCCAATTTACTCACTCTGCGGCCTTAAAAAGTGTTTCTACTCCACGGGAAGCGAATTAAATAACATTTGTAGGCCTTTATTGTTCAATCAAAAACACCCGATTTTTGATGAAAGAGATAACCACCCCCTCTTACGACATGCTTCAGAAACTAAAAAAATGGTCCATTTTCAAATGTTGCCTATTTGAACTACAATTCACATTTGTATGTGGAAAATCACTTTTAAAGATAAAATTATATGTTTAAAGTGATTTTCATGCTTCCAGGGGCCTTAAACACAAGATTTGAGGAATGGGTAAAAGTGAATGGAAATGGCCAATTTACTCATTCTGAGGCCTTAAAAAGTGTTTCTCCTCCACGGGAAGTGAATTAAATAACATTTGGAGGCCTTTATTGTTCAATCAAAAACGCCAGATTTTTGATGAAAGAGATAACCACCCCCCCTTACGACATGCTTCAGAAACAAAAAAATGGTTCATTTTCAAATGTTGCATCTTTGAACTACAATTCACATTTGTATGTGGATTATCACTTTTAGAGATAAAATGATATGTTTAAAGTGATTTTCATGCGTACAGGGGTCTTAAACACAAGATTTTTGGAATGGGTAAAAGTGAATGAAAATGGCCAATTTACTCACTCTGCGGCCTTAAAAAGTATTTCTACTCCATGGGAAGCGAATTAAATAACATTTGTAGGCCTTTATTGTTCAATCAAAAACGCCCGATTTTTGATGAAAGAGATAACCACCCCCCCTTACGACATGCTTCAGAAACGAAAAAAATGGTCAATTTTCAAATGTTGCGTCTTTGAACTACAATTCACATTTGTACGTGGAAAATCACTTTTAGAGATAAGATTAGATGTTTAAAGTGATTTTCAAGCTTCCAGGGGCCCTAAACACAAGATTTGAGAAATGGGTAAAAGTGAATGAAAATGGCCAATTTACTCACTCTGAGTCCTTAAAATGTTTTTCTCCACCCCAGAAAGTGAATTAAATAACATTTTTAGGCCTTTATTGTTCAATCAAAAATGCCCGATTTTTGATGAAAGAGATAACCACCCCCTCTTACGACATGCTTCAGAAACAAAAAAATGATTCATTTTCAAATGTTGCATCTTTGAACTACAATTCACATTTGTATGTGGATTATCACTTTTAGAGATAAAATGATATGTTTAAAGTGATTTTCATGCGTCCAGGGGTCTTAAACAGAAGATTTTTGGAATGGGTAAAAGTGAATGAAAATGGCCAATTTACTCACTCTGCGGCTTTAAAAAGTGTTTCTACTCCACTGGAAGTGAATAAAATAACATTTGGAGGCCTTTATTGTTCAATCAAAAACGCCCATTTTTTGGTGAAAGAGATAACCACCCCCTCTTACGACATGCTTCAGAAACGAAAAAAATGGTCCGTTTTCAAATGTTGCCTCTTTGAACTACAATTCACATTTGTACGTGGAAAATCACTTTTAAAGAAAAAATGAGATGTTTAAAGTGATTTTCATGCTTCCAGGGGCCTTAAACACAAGATTTGAGGAATGGGTCAAAGTGAATGAAACTGGCCAATTTACGCACTCTGCGGCCTTAAAAAGTGTTTCTCCTCCACGGGAAGTGAATTAAATAACATTGGTAGGCCTTTATTGTTCAATCAAAAACGCCCGATTTTTGATGAAAGAGATAACCACCCCCCCTTACGACATGCTTCAGAAACTAAAAAAACTGGTCCATTTTCAAATGTTGCCTCTTTGAACTACAATTCACATTTGTATGTGGAAAATCACTTTTAAAGATAAAATGATATGATTAAAGTGATTTTCATGCTTCCAGTGGCCTTAAACACAAGATTTGAGGAATGGGTAAAAGTGAATGGAAATGGCCAATTTACTCATTCTGAGGCCTTAAAAAGTGTTTCTCCTCCACGGGAAGTGAATTAAATAACATTTGGAGGCCTTTATTGTTCAATCAAAAACGCCAGATTTTTGATGAAAGAGATAACCACCCCCCCTTACGACATGCTTCAGAAACGAAAATAATGGTCCCTTTTCAAATGTTGCATCTTTGAACTACAATTCACATTTGTATGTGGATTATCACTTTTAGAGATAAAATGATATGTTTAAAGTGATTTTCATGCGTCCAGGGGTCTTAAACACAAGATTTTTGGAATGGTGAAAGTGAATGAAAATGGCCAATTTACTCACTCTGCAGCTTTAAAAAGTGTTTCTACTCCACTGGAAGTGAATAAAATAACATTTGGAGGCCTTTATTGTTCAATCAAAAACGCCCATTTTTTGGTGAAAGAGATAACCACCCCCCCTTACGATATGCTTCAGAAACGAAAAAAATGGTCCGTTTTCAAATGTTGCCTCTTTGAACTACAATTCACATTTGTACGTGGAAAATCACTTTTAGAGATAAGATTAGATGTTTAAAGTGATTTTCAAGCTTCCAGGGGCCCTAAACACAAGATTTGAGAAATGGGTAAAAGTGAATGAAAATGGCCAATTTACTCACTCTGAGGCCTTAAAAAGTTTTTCTCCACCCCAGAAAGTGAATTAAATAACATTTGTAGGCCTTTATTGTTCAATCAAAAATGCCCGATTTTTGATGACAGAGATAACCACCCCCTCTTACGACATGCTTCAGAAACAAAAAAATGATTCATTTTCAAATGTTGCATCTTTGAACTACAATTCACATTTGTATGTGGATTATCACTTTTAGAGATAAAATGATATGTTTAAAGTGATTTTCATGCGTCCAGGGGTCTTAAACAGAAGATTTTTGGAATGGGTAAAAGTGAATGAAAATGGCCAATTTACTCACTCTGCGGCTTTAAAAAGTGTTTCTACTCCACTGGAAGTGAATAAAATAACATTTGGAGGCCTTTATTGTTCAATCAAAAACGCCCATTTTTTGGTAAAAGAGATAACCACCCCCTCTTACGACATGCTTCAGAAACAAAAAAATGATTCATTTTCAAATGTTGCATCTTTGAACTACAATTCACATTTGTATGTGGATTATCACTTTTAGAGATAAAATGATATGTTTAAAGTGATTTTCATGCGTCCAGGGGTCTTAAACAGAAGATTTTTGGAATGGGTAAAAGTGAATGAAAATGGCCAATTTACTCACTCTGCGGCTTTAAAAAGTGTTTCTACTCCACTGGAAGTGAATAAAATAACATTTGGAGGCCTTTATTGTTCAATCAAAAACGCCCATTTTTTGGTGAAAGAGATAACCACCCCCTCTTACGACATGCTTCAGAAACGAAAAAAATGGTCCGTTTTCAAATGTTGCCTCTTTGAACTACAATTCACATTTGTACGTGGAAAATCACTTTTAAAGAAAAAATGAGATGTTTAAAGTGATTTTCATGCTTCCAGGGGCCTTAAACACAAGATTTGAGGAATGGGTCAAAGTGAATGAAACTGGCCAATTTACTCACTCTGCGGCCTTAAAAAGAGTTTCTCCTCCACGGGAAGTGAATTAAATAACATTGGTAGGCCTTTATTGTTCAATCAAAAACGCCCGATTTTTGATGAAAGAGATAACCACCCCCCCTTACGACATGCTTCAGAAACTAAAAAAACTGGTCCATTTTCAAATGTTGCCTCTTTGAACTACAATTCACATTTGTATGTGGAAAATCACTTTTAAAGATAAAATGATATGATTAAAGTGATTTTCATGCTTCCAGTGGCCTTAAACACAAGATTTGAGGAATGGGTAAAAGTGAATGGAAATGGCCAATTTACTCATTCTGAGGCCTTAAAAAGTGTTTCTCCTCCACGGGAAGTGAATTAAATAACATTTGGAGGCCTTTATTGTTCAATCAAAAACGCCAGATTTTTGATGAAAGAGATAACCACCCCCCCTTACGACATGCTTCAGAAACAAAAATAATGGTCCCTTTTCAAATGTTGCATCTTTGAACTACAATTCACATTTGTATGTGGATTATCACTTTTAGAGATAAAATGATATGTTTAAAGTGATTTTCATGCGTCCAGGGGTCTTAAACACAAGATTTTTGGAATGGTGAAAGTGAATGAAAATGGCCAATTTACTCACTCTGCAGCTTTAAAAAGTGTTTCTACTCCACTGGAAGTGAATAAAATAACATTTGGAGGCCTTTATTGTTCAATCAAAAACGCCCATTTTTTGGTGAAAGAGATAACCACCCCCCCTTACGATATGCTTCAGAAACGAAAAAAATGGTCCGTTTTCAAATGTTGCCTCTTTGAACTACAATTCACATTTGTACGTGGAAAATCACTTTTAGAGATAAGATTAGATGTTTAAAGTGATTTTCAAGCTTCCAGGGGCCCTAAACACAAGATTTGAGAAATGGGTAAAAGTATATGAAAATGGCCAATTTACTCACTCTGAGGCCTTAAAAAGTTTTTCTCCACCCCAGAAAGTGAATTAAATAACATTTGTAGGCCTTTATTGTTCAATCAAAAATGCCCGATTTTTGATGACAGAGATAACCACCCCCTCTTACGACATGCTTCAGAAACAAAAAAATGATTCATTTTCAAATGTTGCATCTTTGAACTACAATTCACATTTGTATGTGGATTATCACTTTTAGAGATAAAATGATATGTTTAAAGTGATTTTCATGCGTCCAGGGGTCTTAAACAGAAGATTTTTGGAATGGGTAAAAGTGAATGAAAATGGCCAATTTACTCACTCTGCGGCTTTAAAAAGTGTTTCTACTCCACTGGAAGTGAATAAAATAACATTTGGAGGCCTTTATTGTTCAATCAAAAACGCCCATTTTTTGGTGAAAGAGATAACCACCCCCTCTTACGACATGCTTCAGAAACGAAAAAAATGGCCCGTTTTCAAATGTTGCCTCTTTGAACTACAATTCACATTTGTACGTGGAAAATCACTTTTAAAGAAAAAATGAGATGTTTAAAGTGATTTTCATGCTTCCAGGGGCCTTAAACACAAGATTTGACGAATGGGTCAAAGTGAATGAAACTGGCCAATTTACTCACTCTGCGGCCTTAAAAAGTGTTTCTACTCCACGGGAAGTGAATTAAATAACATTGGTAGGCCTTTATTGTTCAATCAAAAACGCCCGATTTTTGATGAAAGAGATAACCACCCCCCCTTACGACATGCTTCAGAAACTAAAAAAACTGGTCCATTTTCAAATGTTGCCTCTTTGAACTACAATTCACATTTGTATGTGGAAAATCACTTTTAAAGATAAAATGATATGTTTAAAGTGATTTTCATGCTTCCAGGGGCCTTAAACACAAGATTTGAGGAATGGGTAAAAGTGAATGGAAATGGCCAATTTACTCATTCTGAGGCCTTAAAAAGTGTTTCTCCTCCACGGGAAGTGAATTAAATAACATTTGGAGGCCTTTATTGTTCAATCAAAAACGCCAGATTTTTGATGAAAGAGATAACCAACCCCCCTTACGACATGCTTCAGAAACGAAAATAATGGTCCATTTTCAAATGTTGCATCTTTGAACTACAATTCACATTTGTATGTGGATTATCACTTTTAGAGATAAAATGATATGTTTAGTGATTTTCATGCGTCCAGGGGTCTTAAACACAAGATTTTTGGAATGGGTAAAAGTGAATGAAGATGGCCAATTTACTCACTCTGCAGCTTTAAAAAGTGTTTCTACTCCACTGGAAGTGAATAAAATAACATTTGGAGGCCTTTATTGTTCAATCAAAAACGCCCATTTTTTGGTGAAAGAGATAACCACCCCCCTTACGATATGCTTCAGAAACGAAAAAAATGGTCCGTTTTCAAATGTTGCCTCTTTGAACTACAATTCACATTTGTACGTGGAAAATCACTTTTAAAGAAAAAATGAGATGTTTAAAGTGATTTTCATGCTTCCAGGGGCCTTAAACACAAGATTTGAGGAATGGGTAAAAGTGAATGAAACTGGCCAATTTACTCACTCTGCGGCCTTAAAAAGTGTTTCTCCTCCACGGGAAGCGAATTAAATAACATTTGTAGGCCTTTATTGTTCAATCAAAAACGCCCGATTTTTGATGAAAGAGATAACCACCCCCCCTTACGACATGCTTCAGAAACGAAAATAATGGTTCATTTTCAAATGTTGCATCTTTGAACTACAATTCACATTTGTATGTGGATTATCACTTTTAGAGATAAAATGAGATGTTTAAAGTGATTTTCATGCTTCCAGGGGCCTTAAACACAAGATTTGAGGAATGGGTAAAAGTGAATGGAAATGGCCAATTTACTCATTCTGAGGCCTTAAAAAGTGTTTCTCCTCCATGGGAAGTGAATTAAATAACATTTGGAGTCCTTTATTGTTCAATGAAAAACGCCAGATTTTTGATGAAAGAGATAACCACCCCCCCCTTACGACATGCTTCAGAAACTAAAAAAACTGGTCCATTTTCAAATGTTGCCTCTTTGAACTACAATTCACATTTGTACGTGGAAAATCACTTTTAGAGATAAGATTAGATGTTTAAAGTGATTTTCAAGCTTCCAGGGGCCCTAAACACAAGATTTGAGAAATGGGTAAAAGTGAATGAAAATGGCCAATTTACTCACTCTGCGGCCTTAAAAAGGTTTTCTCCTCCACGGCAAGTGAATAAAATAGAATTTGGAGGTCTTTATTGTTCAATCAAAAACGCCCGATTTTTGACGAAAGAGATAACCACCCCCCCTTACGACATGCTTCAGAAACGAAAAAAATCATCCATTTTCAAATGTTGCGTCTTTGAACTACAATTCACATTTGTACGTGGATAATCACTTTTAGAGATAAAATTAGATGTTTGAAGTGATTTTCAAGCTTCCCCGGGCCCTAAACACAAGATTTGAGGAATGGGAAAACGTGAATGAAAATGGCCAATTTATTCACTCTGAGGCCTTAAAAAGTTTTTCTCCACCCCAGAAAGTGAATTAAATAACATTTGTAGGCCTTTATTGTTCAATCAAAAATGCCCGATTTTTGATGAAAGAGATAACCACCCCCCCTTACGACATGCTTCAGAAACAAAAAAAATGATTCAGTTTCAAATGTGGCATCTTTGAACTACAATTAACATTTGTATGTGGATTATCACTTTTAGAGATAAAATGATATGTTTAAAGTGATTTTCACGCGCCCAGGGGTCTTAAACACAAGATTTTTGGAATGGGTAAAAGTGAATGAAAATGGCCAATTTACTCACACTGCGACCTTAAAAAGTGTTTCTCCTCCACGGGAAGTGAATAAAATAACATTTGGAGGCCTTTATTGTTCAATCAAAAACGCCCGATTTTTGATGAAAGAGATAACCACCCCCCCTTACGACATGCTTCAGAAACAAAAAAAATGATTCAGTTTCAAATGTGGCATCTTTGAACTACAATTCACATTTGTATGTGGATTATCACTATTAGAGATAAAATGATATGTTTAAAGTGATTTTCATGTGTCCAGGGGTCTTAAACACAAGATTTTTGGAATGGGTAAAAGTGAATGAAAATGGCCAATTTACTCACTCTGCGGCCTTAAAAAGTGTGTCTACTCCACTGGAAGTGAATAAAATAACATTTGGAGGCCTTTATTGTTCAATCAAAAACGCCCATTTTTTGGTGAAAGAGATAACCACCCCCCCTTACGACATGCTTCAGAAACTAAAAAAATGGTCCATTTTCAAATGTTGCCTATTTGAACTACAATTCACATTTGTATGTGGAAAATCACTTTTAAAGATAAAATTATATGTTTAAAGTGATTTTCATGCTTCCAGGGGCCTTAAACACAAGATTTGAGGAATGGGTAAAAGTGAATGGAAATGGCCAATTTACTCATTCTGAGGCCTTAAAAAGTGTTTCTCCTCCACGGGAAGTGAATTAAATAACATTTGGAGGCCTTTATTGTTCAATCAAAAACGCCAGATTTTTGATGAAAGAGATAACCACCCCCCCTTACGACATGCTTCAGAAACAAAAAAAATGGTTCATTTTCAAATGTTGCATCTTTGAACTACAATTCACATTTGTATGTGGATTATCACTTTTAGAGATAAAATGATATGTTTAAAGTGATTTTCATGCGTCCAGGGGTCTTAAACACAAGATTTTTGGAATGGGTAAAAGTGAATGAAAATGGCCAATTTACTCACTCTGCGGCCTTAAAAAGTGTTTCTACTCCACTGGAAGTGAATAAAATAACATTTGTAGGCCTTTATTGTTCAATCAAAAACGCCCATTTTTTGGTGAAAGAGATAACCACCCCCCCTTACGACATGCTTCAGAAATGAAAAAAATGGTCCGTTTTCAAATGTTGCCTCTTTGAACTACAATTCACATTTGTACGTGGAAAATCACTTTTAAAGAAAAAATGAGATGTTTAAAGTGATTTTCATGCTTCCAGGGGCCTTAAACACAAGATTTGAGGAATGGGTAAAAGTGAATGAAACTGGCCAATTTACTCACTCTGCGGCCTTAAAAAGTATTTCTACTCCATGGGACGGAATTAAATAACATTTGTAGGCCTTTATTGTTCAATCAAAAACGCCCATTTTTTGGTGAAAGAGATAACCACCCCCCCCTTACGACATGCTTCAGAAACAAAAAAAATGGTCCATTTTCAAATGTTGCCTATTTGAACTACAATTCACATTTGTATGTGGAAAATCACTTTTAAAGATAAAATTATATGTTTAAAGTGATTTTCATGCTTCCAGGGGCCTTAAACACAAGATTTGAGGAATGGGTAAAAGTGAATGGAAATGGCCAATTTACTCATTCTGAGGCCTTAAAAAGTGTTTCTCCTCCACGGGAAGTGAATTAAATAACATTTGGAGGCCTTTATTGTTCAATCAAAAACGCCAGATTTTTGATGAAAGAGATAACCACCCCCCCTTACGACATGCTTCAGAAACAAAAAAAATGGTTCATTTTCAAATGTTGCATCTTTGAACTACAATTCACATTTGTATGTGGATTATCACTTTTAGAGATAAAATGATATGTTTAAAGTGATTTTCATGCGTCCAGGGGTCTTAAACACAAGATTTTTGGAATGGGTAAAAGTGAATGAAAATGGCCAATTTACTCACTCTGCAGCCTTAAAAAGTGTTTCTACTCCACTGGAAGTGAATAAAATAACATTTGGAGGCCTTTATTGTTCAATCAAAAACGCCCATTTTTTGGTGAAAGAGATAACCACCCCCCCTTACGACATGCTTCAGAAATGAAAAAAATGGTCCGTTTTCAAATGTTGCCTCTTTGAACTACAATTCACATTTGTACGTGGAAAATCACTTTTAAAGAAAAAATGAGATGTTTAAAGTGATTTTCATGCTTCCAGGGGCCTTAAACACAAGATTTGAGGAATGGGTAAAAGTGAATGAAACTGGCCAATTTACTCACTCTGCGGCCTTAAAAAGTATTTCTACTCCATGGGAAGCGAATTAAATAACATTTGTAGGCCTTTATTGTTCAATCAAAAACGCCTGATTTTTGATGAAAGAGATAACCACCCCCCCTTACGACATGCTTCCGAAACGAAAAAAATGGTCAATTTTCAAATGTTGCGTCTTTGAACTACAATTCACATTTGTACGTGGAAAATCACATTTAAAGAAACAATGAGATGTTTAAAGTGATTTTCATGCTTCCAGGGGCCTTAAACACAAGATTTGAGGAATGGGTAAAAGTGAATGGAAATGGCCAATTTACTCATTCTGAGGCCTTAAAAAGTGTTTCTCCTCCACGGGAAGTGAATTAAATAACATTTGGAGGCCTTTATTGTTCAATCAAAAATGCCCGATTTTTGATGAAAGAGATAACCACCCCCTCTTACGACATGCTTCAGAAACAAAAAAATGATTCATTTTCAAATGTTGCATCTTTGAACTACAATTCACATTTGTATGTGGATTATCACTTTTAGAGATAAAATGATATGTTTAAAGTGATTTTCATGCGTCCAGGGGTCTTAAACAGAAGATTTTTGGAATGGGTAAAAGTGAATGAAAATGGCCAATTTACTCACTCTGCGGCTTTAAAAAGTGTTTCTACTCCACTGGAAGTGAATAAAATAACATTTGGAGGCCTTTATTGTTCAATCAAAAACGCCCATTTTTTGGTGAAAGAGATAACCACCCCCTCTTACGACATGCTTCAGAAACGAAAAAAATGGTCCGTTTTCAAATGTTGCCTCTTTGAACTACAATTCACATTTGTACGTGGAAAATCACTTTTAAAGAAAAAATGAGACGTTTAAAGTGATTTTCATGCTTCCAGGGGCCTTAAACACAAGATTTGAGGAATGGGTCAAAGTGAATGAAACTGGCCAATTTACTCACTCTGCGGCCTTAAAAAGTATTTCTACTCAATGGGAAGCAAATTAAATAACATTTGTAGGCCTTTATTGTTCAATCAAAAACGCCCAATTTTTGATGAAAGAGATAACCACCCCCCCTTACGACATGCTTCAGAAACGAAAAAAATGGTCCATTTTCAAATGTTGCCTCTTTGAACTACAATTCACATTTGTATGTGGAAAATCACTTTTAAAGATAAAGGGCCTCATGTAGGTAAAAAAAAATTACCGGTTCTTAAATACCGAGCCGTACCGAATCGGTAAATTAGAATCGGTAAGTTATATGTAGGTAAAAATTCGGTAACAGTTACCGATTCGGTAACATTCGGTAAATACGAATCGGAATTCACCGATTCGGTAAATACCGAGGTGATAATTACCGATTCGGAAAATACCGAGGTGGAATCTACCGAATCGGAAAATACCGAGGTGGTATCTACCGAATCGGAAAATACCGAATCGGTACGTACGGATTCGGTAAATAACATCACATGACTGGACGAAACAGCTAATCCTGTGCAACGACAGCCCACCCAACCAGGAACTGCCCACACCCAGGCAGGTGTACACAATTAGCCGAAGTGGCCACACCCAGGCAGGTGTACATAATTAGCCGACCCTGGAGAGGCTCGGAGTGCAGAGGAGAGGCAGGGAGCAGTTGCATGTGCGAGCGGGAAACGAACAGCATGTCCAGCCAGAGAACACAGAAAGACGGAGGGGAAAGGAGGAGGAAGCTCAAATTCAGCCCCAAGGAACTCCAGGTGCTGGTGGAGGAGGTGGTGAAGCAGCACCAGAAGCTGTTTGGGAGGCAATCCCTGCAAGTGCCTGAGGCCGAAAAGCGCAACATATGGCTGGCCATCCAGGTGCAGGTCAATGCTGTGGGAGTGACCCACAGGGACATTGAGGTCCTCAAAAAGCGCTGGTATGACCTGAGGATTGTGACCAAGAGGAAGATGGGCGACATCCAGAAGGAGGCCAGCCAGACCGGAGGTGGAACCAACAGGGCACCTGCCCTCACCGAACTGGAGGAGCTGGTGGCGGCCACACTCGAGCAAGAGAGCGTCGTGGGTCTTGGGGACGCCGACAGCACTGCCAGAGCCGCAACACAGCAAGGTAAGACGAAAGCACAGCAATGTAGCCGCCCCTACCCCTATCCCACATCCCCCATTGTGAAACGAGAATCACACTGCAGTCCACACGTGTCAGTGCAGACAGGCAATGCATTCCGGGAGATGTAGTCAGGGCAACACTAACCATGACGTAAATGTCACAGGGCAACAAGGCATGTCACGCACTCGAGGCACAAGGAGACAGAGGACAGATTGGAATGTGAAATGATTTATTGTGACGCTTGCAATGCAGCCCTTCGGGGACTCTGAGCCAATGTTGTTTTTCTGTCCACAGATGTGACAACATGCAGTACAGGGCATGCTGCAGGGGAGACGGCACACCGGCCACAAAAATCACCTCTAGCCAGCACGAGTTCAGACCAGGGAGCAGGCCCACTTGCAGCCGCACCACCTACGCAGCCAGCCTCGCCGCACACAGAGCCAGCATCACCTCACCGAGAGCCAGCATCACCACCACCAGAGCCAGCATCGCCACTCATGTTCGATTCACCGGCCACATCTCCGCTTGCAGGTGTGAGAATGAGGAGGCGTCCAGCAGCCAGGCTACGAGCCTTAGACACCTCGTCAGACGACAGCATGGGCCCAGAAGACCGCACCGGGCCCCAGGAAGGGAGCCATTCCACTGTGCCCCACACCTCACAGGCAGCACAGACGGGAGCAAGAGGGCGCCGCAGGTCGCGTGTCCAGAGTCCACTAGCACCCACTGACGGCCATGGTGTCTTCTTGGGGCTCGAGGGCCAAATGTTGAAGCAACAGCGCCTGCAATCAAAGGCAGTAATGTCAGTCCAGAGGCACATGCGGGTGATGAGGACAAGCTTAGTCAACATGGACACAAACATTGGCGGCATGGCTGCGGGCATTCGGGACATGTCCCAGTCAATCCAGCAGTTGTGCAGCAAATTAGATGCTGACATCGAAGCACGGCGCCGGGAACGCCAGAGAAGGGACACTACCAGCAGGGCACTCAACCGTCTGGCAACTGCGACTTCCCTACTTTGCCGGCGCTCTGTGACGATGCAGGAGGGCCTAACACAGTGCTGCAGCGACCTGTCTCGGGGGATGGTGCAGGTGACAAGTGCACTAGGGGTGCTATTGACTAGTCAGGCGTCGACAACTGCTGCAGGGGATGCTGCGGAGAGCATCGACACCAGCAGCAGCATCACACCCCCCGTCCCAGAAGCACGCAGGAGCAGCAGGCGGCTTGGGGTTGGCTCTAGTGAGGATGCACAGGCCGTGCAATCCACCACTGCAGCGCGTATGCGCAAACATTGATGTGGCCCTGCTTATCCACTTGCCATTGGGTGACGTAACCCTGGACATACTCATTGTATAGATGGCATATTGCCAGATTGGCCTGTTCATGTGTTCATGGCGTGGTGCCACATTAAACTACGTCATGACTTCTCACAACTCGCTGTGTCCCCTCACTTACTCAGAAATAGTTGCATGTGATCTCTGCCCGTCTCTCTCTCCCATCGATTGCAGTTGGCACTCTAGCTGCGCTGCCCTCTGGCTGGCCTGACTCATCCTCGTTGTCCTCAAAATATGTTAGTTCCACATCTGTACCTTTTTTCGTGGCAAGGTTGTGCAGCATTGCACAAGTGGCAATTATCTTGCAGCAGGTGATGGGTTTGTACTGGCGTGCGCCTCCGCTCTTGTGGAGGCAGCGGAACCTGCTCTTCAGCAGTCCAAACGTGCGCTCCACCACATTGCGTGTAGATTTGTGGGCCACGTTGTATCGTCTCTCACTCTGGGTTGCTGGGTGTAGGTAGGGAGTGAGGATGAATGAACGGCATGCATATGGACTGTCGCCTGGATGAGTAAAAGGGAACCATCAGTTACATGCCTCTATACACTCTGATTTGCAGGTTTCAAGGGGCGTCACTGTTACTTACCCAGCAGGTATCCCTCTCCGAATTCTCCGGCTCTCAGTCGTGTGTAGATCCCACTATTCTGGAAGATGTAAGAGTCGTGGGTGCTCCCAGGAAACTTTGCAACAATATCTGTGATGATGTTCCCTGCATCACAGATCACCTGCACATTGATGGAGTGGGTGGACTTCCTGTTCCTGTAGATGTGCTCTGTCTCAGCTGGTGGACAGATTGGGATGTGTGTACCATCAATACAGCCGATGACATGGGGGAACTGTGCCATGTGATAAAAGTCTGTTTTTGTTTTCTGCAGTGCAGCCTGTGTGTTTGGGAAGCTTATGTAGTGGTGCATTCTCTGCATCATGGCATCCAGGAACTTCCTGAAGAAACGTGACAGGCAACTCTGGGATACCCCACCCACCGCAGCTATCACCACCTGATAACTGCCGGATGCCAACAGATGTAGGCTGCAGAGCACCTGCACATGTGGGGGTATGGCGTGCGCCCTTCTTATTGGCTGGTCCAGGAGTGGGTGAAGGTCCCTGATTAAGTCCATGATGGTTTCGGGGTGTAGCCTGTACCTCTCATGTATCTCTGCATCAGTCAGCTGGAATAGTGTGATGCGCTGTCTGTAGATTTGTTCCTCCCGTCGCCACACCCTCAGTCCTGCTGCCTGTAGACGTAGGCGCCTTGCAATGACGTACATGGCGGCCATGTTGTCCACGCTGTTGCATTTTGGGATTGCTTATGTGCATTGTTGATGGTTACCACCTGCTTTCCATCCGTGTTAATTACCGACTCTTATTTACCGATTTTCCTGGATTTCTTAATTACCGACTGCTCCTACATGTCATTTTAAAGTTTTACCACTTCATATTTACCACTTCATATTTACCGATTCGTTAATAATGTATTCGGTAAATATGAATCGTATTTTAGAATTCGGTAACTATGAATCGGTATTTACCGCCTCATATTTACCGAAAAGTGGTTTTTGGACTCCTACATCTCACTTGTCTGAATACCGGTCGGTAACGGCATATTTACCGAAAATCGGCCGTTACCGACCGGTATTTGGCTACCTACATGAGGCCCAAAATGAGATGTTTAAAGTGATTTTCATGCTTCCAGGGGCCTTAAACACAAGATTTGAGGAATGGGTAAAAGTGACTGGAAATGGCCAATTTACTCATTCTGAGGCCTTAAAAAGTGTTTCTCCTCCACGGGAAGTGAATTAAATAACATTTGGAGGCCTTTATTGTTCAATGAAAAATGCCAGATTTTTGATGAAAGAGATAACCACCCCCCCTTACGACATGCTTCAGAAACGTAAAAAATGGTCCATTTTCAAATGTTGCGTCTTTGAACTACAATTCACATTTGTACGTGGAAAATCACTTTTAGAGATAAGATTAGATGTTTAAAGTGATTTTCAAGCTTCCAAGGGCCCTAAACACAAGATTTGAGAAATGGGTAAAAGTGAATGAAAATGGCCAATTTACTCACTCGGCGGCCTTAAAAAGTTATTCTCCTCCACGGCAAGTGAATAAAATAACATTTGGAGGTCTTTATTGTTCAAGCAAAAACGCCAGATTTTTGACGAAAGAGATAACCACCCCCCCTTACGACATGCTTCAGAAACTAAAAAAATGGTCCATTTTCAAATGTTGCCTCTTTGAACTACATTTCACATTTGTATGTGGAAAATCACTTTTAAAGATAAAATTATATGTTTAAAGTGATTTTCATGCTTCCAGGGGCCTTAAACACAAGATTTGAGGAATGGGTAAAAGTGAATGGAAATGGCCAATTTACTCATTCTGAGGCCTTAAAAAGTGTTTCTCCTCCACGGGAAGTGAATTAAATAACATTTGGAGGCCTTTATTGTTCAATCAAAAATGCCCGATTTTTGATGAAAGAGATAACCACCCCCCCTTACGACATGCTTCAGAAACAAAAAAAATGGTTTATTTTCAAATGTTGCATCTTTGAACTACAATTCACATTTGTATGTGGATTATCACTTTTAGAGATAAAGTTAGATGTTTGAAGTGATTTTCAAGCTTCCCCGGGCCCTAAACACAAGATTTGAGGAATGGGTAAAAGTGAATGAAAATGGCCAATTTACTCACTCTGCGGCCTTAAAAAGTGTTTCTACTCCACTGGAAGTGAATAAAATAACATTTGGAGGCCTTTATTGTTCAATCAAAAACGCCCATTTTTTGGTGAAAGAGATAACCACCCCCCCTTACGACATGCTTCAGAAACTAAAAAAATGGTCCATTTTCAAATGTTGCCTATTTGAACTACAATTCACATTTGTATGTGGATTATCACTTTTAGAGATAAAATGATATGTTTAAAGTGATTTTCATGCGTCCAGGGGTCTTAAACACAAGATTTTTGGAATGGGTAAAAGTGAATGAAAATGGCCAATTTACTCACTCTGCGGCCTTAAAAAGTATTTCTACTCCATGGGAAGCGAATTAAATAACATTTGTAGGCCTTTATTGTTCAATCAAAAACGCCCGATTTTTGATGAAAGAGATAACCACCCCCCCTTACGACATGCTTCAGAAACGAAAAAAATGGTCAATTTTCAAATGTTGCGTCTTTGAACTACAATTCACATTTGTACGTGGAAAATCACTTTTAGAGATAAGATTAGATGTTTAAAGTGATTTTCAAGCTTCCAGGGGCCCTAAACACAAGATTTGAGAAATGGGTAAAAGTGAATGAAAATGGCCAATTTACTCACTCTGCGGCCTTAAACAGTTTTTCTCCTCCACGGCAAGTGAATAAAAAACCATTTGGAGGTCTTTATAGTTCAAGCGAAAACGCCAGATTTTTGACGAAAGAGATAACCACCCCCCCTTACGACATGCTTCAGAAACGAAAAAAATGGTCCATTTTCAAATGTTGCGTCTTTGAACTACAATTCACATTTGTACGTGGATAATCACTTTTAAAGATAAAATTAGATGTTTGAAGTGATTTTCAAGCTTCCCCGGGCCCTAAACACAAGATTTGAGGAATGGGAAAACGTGAATGAAAATGGCCAATGTATTCACTCTGAGGCCTTAAAAAGTTTTTCTCCACCCCAGAAAGTGAATTAAATAACATTTGTAGGCCTTTATTGTTCAATCAAAAACACCAGATTTTTGATGAAAGAGATAACCACCCCCTCTTACTACATGCTTCAGAAACAAAAAAATGATTCATTTTCAAATGTTGCATCTTTGAACTACAATTCACATTTGTATGTGGATTATCACTTTTAGAGATAAAATGATATGTTTAAAGTGATTTTCATGCGTCCAGGGGTCTTAAACAGAAGATTTTTGGAATGGGTAAAAGTGAATGAAAATGGCCAATTTACTCACTCTGCGGCTTTAAAAAGTGTTTCTACTCCACTGGAAGTGAATAAAATAACATTTGGAGGCCTTTATTGTTCAATCAAAAACGCCCATTTTTTGGTGAAAGAGATAACCACCCCCTCTTACGATATGCTTCAGAAACGAAAAAAATGGTCCGTTTTCAAATGTTGCCTCTTTGAACTACAATTCACATTTGTACGTGGAAAATCACTTTTAAAGAAAAAATGAGATGTTTAAAGTGATTTTCATGCTTCCAGGGGCCTTAAACACAAGATTTGAGGAATGGGTCAAAGTGAATGAAACTGGCCAATTTACTCACTCTGCGGCCTTAAAAAGTGTTTCTCCTCCACGGGAAGTGAATTAAATAACATTTGTAGGCCTTTATTGTTCAATCAAAAACGCCCGATTTTTGATGAAAGAGATAACCACCCCCCCTTACGACATGCTTCAGAAACTAAAAAAACTGGTCCATTTTCAAATGTTGCCTCTTTGAACTACAATTCACATTTGTATGTGGAAAATCACTTTTAAAGATAAAATGATATGTTTAAAGTGATTTTCATGCTTCCAGGGGCCTTAAACACAAGATTTGAGGAATGGGTAAAAGTGAACGGAAATGGCCAATTTACTCATTCTGAGGCCTTAAAAAGTGTTTCTCCTCCACGGGAAGTGAATTAAATAACATTTGGAGGCCTTTATTGTTCAATCAAAAACGCCAGATTTTTGATGAAAGAGATAACTACCCCCCCTTACGACATGCTTCAGAAACGAAAATAATGGTCCCTTTTCAAATGTTGCATCTTTGAACTACAATTCACATTTGTATGTGGATTATCACTTTTAGAGATAAAATGATATGTTTAAAGTGATTTTCATGCGTCCAGGGGTCTTAAACACAAGATTTTTGGAATGGTGAAAGTGAATGAAAATGGCCAATTTACTCACTCTGCAGCTTTAAAAAGTGTTTCTACTCCACTGGAAGTGAATAAAATAACATTTGGAGGCCTTTATTGTTCAATCAAAAACGCCCATTTTTTGGTGAAAGAGATAACCACCCCCCCTTACGATATGCTTCAGAAACGAAAAAAATGGTCCGTTTTCAAATGTTGCCTCTTTGAACTACAATTCACATTTGTACGTGGAAAATCACTTTTAAAGAAAAAATGAGATGTTTAAAGTGATTTTCATGCTTCCAGAGGCCTTAAACACAAGATTTGAGGAATGGGTAAAAGTGAATGAAAATGGCCAATTTACTCACTCTGCGGCCTTAAAAAGTGTTTCTACTCCACGGGAAGCGAATTAAATAACATTTGTAGGCCTTTATTGTTCAATCAAAAACACCCGATTTTTGATGAAAGAGATAACCACCCCCTCTTACGACATGCTTCAGAAACTAAAAAAATGGTCCATTTTCAAATGTTGCCTATTTGAACTACAATTCACATTTGTATGTGGATTATCACTATTAGAGATAAAATGATATGTTTAAAGTGATTTTCATGTGTCCAGGGGTCTTAAACACAAGATTTTTGGAATGGGTAAAAGTGAATGAAAATGGCCAATTTACTCACTCTGCGGCCTTAAAAAGTGTTTCTACTCCACTGGAAGTGAATAAAATAACATTTGGAGGCCTTTATTGTTCAATCAAAAACGCCCATTTTTTGGTGAAAGAGATAACCACCCCCTCTTACGATATGCTTCAGAAACGAAAAAAATGGTCCGTTTTCAAATGTTGCCTCTTTGAACTACAATTCACATTTGTACGTGGAAAATCACTTTTAAAGAAAAAATGAGATGTTTAAAGTGATTTTCATGCTTCCAGGGGCCTTAAACACAAGATTTGAGGAATGGGTCAAAGTGAATGAAACTGGCCAATTTACTCACTCTGCGGCCTTAAAAAGTGCTTCTCCTCCACGGGAAGTGAATTAAATAACATTTGTAGGCCTTTATTGTTCAATCAAAAACGCCCGATTTTTGATGAAAGAGATAACCACCCCCCCTTACGACATGCTTCAGAAACTAAAAAAACTGGTCCATTTTCAAATGTTGCCTCTTTGAACTACAATTCACATTTGTATGTGGAAAATCACTTTTAAAGATAAAATGATATGTTTAAAGTGATTTTCATGCTTCCAGGGGCCTTAAACACAAGATTTGAGGAATGGGTAAAAGTGAACGGAAATGGCCAATTTACTCATTCTGAGGCCTTAAAAAGTGTTTCTCCTCCACGGGAAGTGAATTAAATAACATTTGGAGGCCTTTATTGTTCAATCAAAAACGCCAGATTTTTGATGAAAGAGATAACTACCCCCCCTTACGACATGCTTCAGAAACGAAAATAATGGTCCCTTTTCAAATGTTGCATCTTTGAACTACAATTCACATTTGTATGTGGATTATCACTTTTAGAGATAAAATGATATGTTTAAAGTGATTTTCATGCGTCCAGGGGTCTTAAACACAAGATTTTTGGAATGGTGAAAGTGAATGAAAATGGCCAATTTACTCACTCTGCAGCTTTAAAAAGTGTTTCTACTCCACTGGAAGTGAATAAAATAACATTTGGAGGCCTTTATTGTTCAATCAAAAACGCCCATTTTTTGGTGAAAGAGATAACCACCCCCCCTTACGATATGCTTCAGAAACGAAAAAAATGGTCCGTTTTCAAATGTTGCCTCTTTGAACTACAATTCACATTTGTACGTGGAAAATCACTTTTAAAGAAAAAATGAGATGTTTAAAGTGATTTTCATGCTTCCAGGGGCCTTAAACACAAGATTTGAGGAATGGGTAAAAGTGAATGAAACTGGCCAATTTACTCACTCTGCGGCCTTAAAAAGTGTTTCTCCTCCACGGGAAGCGAATTAAATAACATTTGTAGGCCTTTATTGTTCAATCAAAAACGCCCGATTTTGGATGAAAGAGATAACCACCCCCCCTTACGACATGCTTCAGAAACTAAAAAAACTGGTCCATTTTCAAATGTTGCCTCTTTGAACTACAATTCACATTTGTACGTGGAAAATCACTTTTAGAGATAAGATTAGATGTTTAAAGTGATTTTCAAGCTTCCAGGGGCCCTAAACACAAGATTTGAGAAATGGGTAAAAGTGAATGAAAATGGCCAATTTACTCACTCTGCGGCCTTAATAAGTTTTTCTCCTCCACGGCAAGTGAATAAAATAACATTTGGAAGTCTTTATTGTTCAATCAAAAACGCCCGATTTTTGACGAAAGAGATAACCACCCCCCCTTAAGACATGCTTCAGAAACAAAAAAAATGATTCAGTTTCAAATGTTGCATCTTTGAACTACAATTCACATTTGTATGTGGATTATCACTTTTAGAGATAAAATGATATGTTTAAAGTGATTTTCATGCGCCCAGGGGTCTTAAACACAAGATTTTTGGAATGGGTAAAAGTGAATGAAAATGGCCAATTTACTCACACTGCGGCCTTAAAAAGTGTTTCTACTCCACGGGAAGTGAATAAAATACCATTTGGAGGCGTTTATTGTTCAATCAAAAACGCCCATTTTTTGGTGAAAGAGATAACCACCCCCTTACGACATGCTTCAGAAACGAAAAAAATGGTCCGTTTTCAAATGTTGCCTCTTTGAACTACAATTCACATTTGTACGTGGAAAATCACTTTTAAAGAAAAAATGAGATGTTTAAAGTGATTTTCATGCTTCCAGAGGCCTTAAACACAAGATTTGAGGAATGGGTAAAAGTGAATGAAAATGGCCAATTTACTCACTCTGCGGCCTTAAAAAGTGTTTCTACTCCACGGGAAGCGAATTAAATAACATTTGTAGGCCTTTATTGTTCAATCAAAAACACCCGATTTTTGATGAAAGAGATAACCACCCCCTCTTACGACATGCTTCAGAAACTAAAAAAATGGTCCATTTTCAAATGTTGCCTATTTGAACTACAATTCACATTTGTATGTGGATTATCACTATTAGAGATAAAATGATATGTTTAAAGTGATTTTCATGTGTCCAGGGGTCTTAAACACAAAATTTTTGGAATGGGTAAAAGTGAATGAAAATGGCCAATTTACTCACTCTGCGGCCTTAAAAAGTGTTTCTACTCCACTGGAAGTGAATAAAATAACATTTGGAGGCCTTTATTGTTCAATCAAAAACGCCCATTTTTTGGTGAAAGAGATAACCACCCCCCCTTACGACATGCTTCAGAAACTAAAAAAATGGTCCATTTTCAAATGTTGCCTATTTGAACTACAATTCACATTTGTATGTGGAAAATCACTTTTAAAGATAAAATTATATGTTTAAAGTGATTTTCATGCTTCCAGGGGCCTTAAACACAAGATTTGAGGAATGGGTAAAAGTGAATGGAAATGGCCAATTTACTCATTCTGAGGCCTTAAAAAGTGTTTCTCCTCCACGGGAAGTGAATTAAATAACATTTGGAGGCCTTTATTGTTCAATCAAAAACGCCAGATTTTTGATGAAAGAGATAACCACCCCCCCTTACGACATGCTTCAGAAACAAAAAAAATGGTTCATTTTCAAATGTTGCATCTTTGAACTACAATTCACATTTGTATGTGGATTATCACTTTTAGAGATAAAATGATATGTTTAAAGTGATTTTCATGCGTCCAGGGGTCTTAAACACAAGATTTTTGGAATGGGTAAAAGTGAATGAAAATGGCCAATTTACTCACTCTGCGGCCTTAAAAAGTGTTTCTACTCCACTGGAAGTGAATAAAATAACATTTGGAGGCCTTTATTGTTCAATCAAAAACGCCCATTTTTTGGTGAAAGAGATAACCACCCCCCCTTACGACATGCTTCAGAAATGAAAAAAATGGTCCGTTTTCAAATGTTGCCTCTTTGAACTACAATTCACATTTGTACGTGGAAAATCACTTTTAAAGAAAAAATGAGATGTTTAAAGTGATTTTCATGCTTCCAGGGGCCTTAAACACAAGATTTGAGGAATGGGTAAAAGTGAATGAAACTGTCCAATTTACTCACTCTGCGGCCTTAAAAAGTATTTCTACTCCATGGGACGGAATTAAATAACATTTGTAGGCCTTTATTGTTCAATCAAAAACGCCCATTTTTTGGTGAAAGAGATAACCACCCCCCCCTTACGACATGCTTCAGAAACAAAAAAAATGGTCCATTTTCAAATGTTGCCTATTTGAACTACAATTCACATTTGTATGTGGAAAATCACTTTTAAAGATAAAAATATATGTTTAAAGTGATTTTCATGCTTCCAGGGGCCTTAAACACAAGATTTGAGGAATGGGTAAAAGTGAATGGAAATGGCCAATTTACTCATTCTGAGGCCTTAAAAAGTGTTTCTCCTCCACGGGAAGTGAATTAAATAACATTTGGAGGCCTTTATTGTTCAATCAAAAACGCCAGATTTTTGATGAAAGAGATAACCACCCCCCCTTACGACATGCTTCAGAAACAAAAAAAATGGTTCATTTTCAAATGTTGCATCTTTGAACTACAATTCACATTTGTATGTGGATTATCACTTTTAGAGATAAAATGATATGTTTAAAGTGATTTTCATGCGTCCAGGGGTCTTAAACACAAGATTTTTGGAATGGGTAAAAGTGAATGAAAATGGCCAATTTACTCACTCTGCAGCCTTAAAAAGTGTTTCTACTCCACTGGAAGTGAATAAAATAACATTTGGAGGCCTTTATTGTTCAATCAAAAACGCCCATTTTTTGGTGAAAGAGATAACCACCCCCCCTTACGACATGCTTCAGAAATGAAAAAAATGGTCCGTTTTCAAATGTTGCCTCTTTGAACTACAATTCACATTTGTACGTGGAAAATCACTTTTAAAGAAAAAATGAGATGTTTAAAGTGATTTTCATGCTTCCAGGGGCCTTAAACACAAGATTTGAGGAATGGGTAAAAGTGAATGAAACTGGCCAATTTACTCACTCTGCGGCCTTAAAAAGTATTTCTACTCCATGGGAAGCGAATTAAATAACATTTGTAGGCCTTTATTGTTCAATCAAAAACGCCTGATTTTTGATGAAAGAGATAACCACCCCCCCTTACGACATGCTTCCGAAACGAAAAAAATGGTCAATTTTCAAATGTTGCGTCTTTGAACTACAATTCACATTTGTACGTGGAAAATCACATTTAAAGAAACAATGAGATGTTTAAAGTGATTTTCATGCTTCCAGGGGCCTTAAACACAAGATTTGAGGAATGGGTAAAAGTGAATGGAAATGGCCAATTTACTCATTCTGAGGCCTTAAAAAGTGTTTCTCCTCCACGGGAAGTGAATTAAATAACATTTGGAGGCCTTTATTGTTCAATCAAAAATGCCCGATTTTTGATGAAAGAGATAACCACCCCCTCTTACGACATGCTTCAGAAACAAAAAAATGATTCATTTTCAAATGTTGCATCTTTGAACTACAATTCACATTTGTATGTGGATTATCACTTTTAGAGATAAAATGATATGTTTAAAGTGATTTTCATGCGTCCAGGGGTCTTAAACAGAAGATTTTTGGAATGGGTAAAAGTGAATGAAAATGGCCAATTTACTCACTCTGCGGCTTTAAAAAGTGTTTCTACTCCACTGGAAGTGAATAAAATAACATTTGGAGGCCTTTATTGTTCAATCAAAAACGCCCATTTTTTGGTGAAAGAGATAACCACCCCCTCTTACGACATGCTTCAAAAACGAAAAAAATGGTCCGTTTTCAAATGTTTCCTCTTTGAACTACAATTCACATTTGTACGTGGAAAATCACTTTTAAAGAAAAAATGAGACGTTTAAAGTGATTTTCATGCTTCCAGGGGCCTTAAACACAAGATTTGAGGAATGGGTCAAAGTGAATGAAACTGGCCAATTTACTCACTCTGCGGCCTTAAAAAGTATTTCTACTCAATAGGAAGCAAATTAAATAACATTTGTAGGCCTTTATTGTTCAATCAAAAACGCCCAATTTTTGATGAAAGAGATAACCACCCCCCCTTACGACATGCTTCAGAAACGAAAAAAATGGTCCATTTTCAAATGTTGCCTCTTTGAACTACAATTCACATTTGTATGTGGAAAATCACTTTTAAAGATAAAGGGCCTCATGTAGGTAAAAAAAATTTACCGGTTCTTAAATACCGAGCCGTACCGAATCGGTAAATTAGAATCGGTAAGTTATATGTAGGTAAAAATTCGGTAACAGTTACCGATTCGGTAACATTCGGTAAATACGAATCGGAATTCACCGATTCGGTAAATACCGAGGTGATAATTACCGATTCGGAAAATACCGAGGTGGAATCTACCGAATCGGAAAATACCGAGGTGGTATCTACCGAATCGGAAAATACCGAATCGGTACGTACGGATTCGGTAAATAACATCACATGACTGGACGAAACAGCTAATCCTGTGCAACGACAGCCCACCCAACCAGGAACTGCCCACACCCAGGCAGGTGTACACAATTAGCCGAAGTGGCCACACCCAGGCAGGTGTACATAATTAGCCGACCCTGGAGAGGCTCGGAGTGCAGAGGAGAGGCAGGGAGCAGTTGCATGTGCGAGCGGGAAACGAACAGCATGTCCAGCCAGAGAACACAGAAAGACGGAGGGGAAAGGAGGAGGAAGCTCAAATTCAGCCCCAAGGAACTCCAGGTGCTGGTGGAGGAGGTGGTGAAGCAGCACCAGAAGCTGTTTGGGAGGCAATCCCTGCAAGTGCCTGAGGCCGAAAAGCGCAACATATGGCTGGCCATCCAGGCGCAGGTCAATGCTGTGGGAGTGACCCACAGGGACATTGAGGTCCTCAAAAAGCGCTGGTATGACCTGAGGATTGTGACCAAGAGGAAGATGGGCGACATCCAGAAGGAGGCCAGCCAGACCGGAGGTGGAACCAACAGGGCACCTGCCCTCACCGAACTGGAGGAGCTGGTGGCGGCCACACTCGAGCAAGAGAGCGTCGTGGGTCTTGGGGACGCCGACAGCACTGCCAGAGCCGCAACACAGCAAGGTAAGACGAAAGCACAGCAATGTAGCCGCCCCTACCCCTATCCCACATCCCCCATTGTGAAACGAGAATCACACTGCAGTCCACACGTGTCAGTGCAGACAGGCAATGCATTCCGGGAGATGTAGTCAGGGCAACACTAACCATGACGTAAATGTCACAGGGCAACAAGGCATGTCACGCACTCGAGGCACAAGGAGACAGAGGACAGATTGGAATGTGAAATGATTTATTGTGACGCTTGCAATGCAGCCCTTCGGGGACACTGAGCCAATGTTGTTTTTCTGTCCACAGATGTGACAACATGCAGTACAGGGCATGCTGCAGGGGAGACGGCACACTGGCCACAAAAATCACCTCTAGCCAGCACGAGTTCAGACCAGGGAGCAGGCCCACTTGCAGCCGCACCACCTATGCAGCCAGCCTCGCCGCACACAGAGCCAGCATCACCTCACCGAGAGCCAGCATCACCACCACCAGAGCCAGCATCGCCACTCATGTTCGATTCACCGGCCACATCTCCGCTTGCAGGTGTGAGAATGAGGAGGCGTCCAGCAGCCAGGCTACGAGCCTTAGACACCTCGTCAGACGACAGCATGGGCCCAGAAGACCGCACCGGGCCCCAGGAAGGGAGCCATCCCACTGTGCCCCACACCTCACAGGCAGCACAGACGGGAGCAAGAGGGCGCCGCAGGTCGCGTGTCCAGAGTCCACCAGCACCCACTGACGGCCATGGTGTCTTCTTGGGGCTCGAGGGCCAAATGTTGAAGCAACAGCGCCTGCAATCAAAGGCAGTAATGTCAGTCCAGAGGCACATGCGGGTGATGAGGACAAGCTTAGTCAACATGGACACAAACATTGGCGGCATGGCTGCGGGCATTCGGGACATGTCCCAGTCAATCCAGCAGTTGTGCAGCAAATTAGATGCTGACATCGAAGCACGGCGCCGGGAACGCCAGAGAAGGGACACTACCAGCAGGGCACTCAACCGTCTGGCAACTGCGACTTCCCTACTTTGCCGGCGCTCTGTGACGATGCAGGAGGGCCTAACACAGTGCTGCAGCGACCTGTCTCGGGGGATGGTGCAGGTGACAAGTGCACTAGGGGTGCTATTGACTAGTCAGGCGTCGACAACTGCTGCAGGGGATGCTGCGGAGAGCATCGACACCAGCAGCAGCATCACACCCCCCGTCCCAGAAGCACGCAGGAGCAGCAGGCGGCTTGGGGTTGGCTCTAGTGAGGATGCACAGGCCGTGCAATCCACCACTGCAGCGCGTATGCGCAAACATTGATGTGGCCCTGCTTATCCACTTGCCATTGGGTGACGTAACCCTGGACATACTCATTGTATAGATGGCATATTGCCAGATTGGCCTGTTCATGTGTTCATGGCGTGGTGCCACATTAAACTACGTCATGACTTCTCACAACTCGCTGTGTCCCCTCACTTACTCAGAAATAGTTGCATGTGATCTCTGCCCGTCTCTCTCTCCCATCGATTGCAGTTGGCACTCTAGCTGCGCTGCCCTCTGGCTGGCCTGACTCATCCTCGTTGTCCTCAAAATATGTTAGTTCCACATCTGTACCTTTTTTCGTGGCAAGGTTGTGCAGCATTGCACAAGTGGCAATTATCTTGCAGCAGGTGATGGGTTTGTACTGGCGTGCGCCTCCGCTCTTGTGGAGGCAGCGGAACCTGCTCTTCAGCAGTCCAAACGTGCGCTCCACCACATTGCGTGTAGATTTGTGGGCCACGTTGTATCGTCTCTCACTCTGGGTTGCTGGGTGTAGGTAGGGAGTGAGGATGAATGAACGGCATGCATATGCACTGTCGCCTGGATGAGTAAAAGGGAACCATCAGTTACATGCCTCTATACACTCTGATTTGCAGGTTTCAAGGGGCGTCACTGTTACTTACCCAGCAGGTATCCCTCTCCGAATTCTCCGGCTCTCAGTCGTGTGTAGATCCCACTATTCTGGAAGATGTAAGAGTCGTGGGTGCTCCCAGGAAACTTTGCAACAATATCTGTGATGATGTTCCCTGCATCACAGATCACCTGCACATTGATGGAGTGGGTGGACTTCCTGTTCCTGTAGATGTGCTCTGTCTCAGCTGGTGGACAGATTGGGATGTGTGTACCATCAATACAGCCGATGACATGGGGGAACTGTGCCATGTGATAAAAGTCTGTTTTTGTTTTCTGCAGTGCAGCCTGTGTGTTTGGGAAGCTTATGTAGTGGTGCATTCTCTGCATCATGGCATCCAGGAACTTCCTGAAGAAACGTGACAGGCAACTCTGGGATACCCCACCCACCGCAGCTATCACCACCTGATAACTGCCGGATGCCAACAGATGTAGGCTGCAGAGCACCTGCACATGTGGGGGTATGGCGTGCGCCCTTCTTATTGGCTGGTCCAGGAGTGGGTGAAGGTCCCTGATTAAGTCCATGATGGTTTCGGGGTGTAGCCTGTACCTCTCATGTATCTCTGCATCAGTCAGCTGGAATAGTGTGATGCGCTGTCTGTAGATTTGTTCCTCCCGTCGCCACACCCTCAGTCCTGCTGCCTGTAGACGTAGGCGCCTTGCAATGACGTACATGGCGGCCATGTTGTCCACGCTGTTGCATTTTGGGATTGCTTATGTGCATTGTTGATGGTTACCACCTGCTTTCCATCCGTGTTAATTACCGACTCTTATTTACCGATTTTCCTGGATTTCTTAATTACCGACTGCTCCTACATGTCATTTTAAAGTTTTACCACTTCATATTTACCACTTCATATTTACCGATTCGTTAATAATGTATTCGGTAAATATGAATCGGTATTTTAGAATTCGGTAACTATGAATCGGTATTTACCGCCTCATATTTACAGAAAAGTGGTTTTTGGACTCCTACATCTCACTTGTCTGAATACCGGTCGGTAACGGCATATTTACCGAAAATCGGCCGTTACCGACCGGTATTTGGCTACCTACATGAGGCCCAAAATGAGATGTTTAAAGTGATTTTCATGCTTCCAGGGGCCTTAAACACAAGATTTGAGGAATGGGTAAAAGTGACTGGAAATGGCCAATTTACTCATTCTGAGGCCTTAAAAAGTGTTTCTCCTCCACGGGAAGTGAATTAAATAACATTTGGAGGCCTTTATTGTTCAATGAAAAATGCCAGATTTTTGATGAAAGAGATAACCACCCCCCCTTACGACATGCTTCAGAAACGTAAAAAATGGTCCATTTTCAAATGTTGCGTCTTTGAACTACAATTCACATTTGTACGTGGAAAATCACTTTTAGAGATAAGATTAGATGTTTAAAGTGATTTTCAAGCTTCCAAGGGCCCTAAACACAAGATTTGAGAAATGGGTAAAAGTGAATGAAAATGGCCAATTTACTCACTCTGCGGCCTTAAAAAGTTATTCTCCTCCACGGCAAGTGAATAAAATAACATTTGGAGGTCTTTATTGTTCAAGCAAAAACGCCAGATTTTTGACGAAAGAGATAACCACCCCCCCTTACGACATGCTTCAGAAACTAAAAAAATGGTCCATTTTCAAATGTTGCCTCTTTGAACTACATTTCACATTTGTATGTGGAAAATCACTTTTAAAGATAAAATTATATGTTTAAAGTGATTTTCATGCTTCCAGGGGCCTTAAACACAAGATTTGAGGAATGGGTAAAAGTGAATGGAAATGGCCAATTTACTCATTCTGAGGCCTTAAAAAGTGTTTCTCCTCCACGGGAAGTGAATTAAATAACATTTGGAGGCCTTTATTGTTCAATCAAAAATGCCCGATTTTTGATGAAAGAGATAACCACCCCCCCTTACGACATGCTTCAGAAACAAAAAAAATGGTTTATTTTCAAATGTTGCATCTTTGAACTACAATTCACATTTGTATGTGGATTATCACTTTTAGAGATAAAGTTAGATGTTTGAAGTGATTTTCAAGCTTCCCCGGGCCCTAAACACAAGATTTGAGGAATGGGTAAAAGTGAATGAAAATGGCCAATTTACTCACTCTGCGGCCTTAAAAAGTGTTTCTACTCCACTGGAAGTGAATAAAATAACATTTGGAGGCCTTTATTGTTCAATCAAAAACGCCCATTTTTTGGTGAAAGAGATAACCACCCCCCCTTACGACATGCTTCAGAAACTAAAAAAATGGTCCATTTTCAAATGTTGCCTATTTGAACTACAATTCACATTTGTATGTGGATTATCACTTTTAGAGATAAAATGATATGTTTAAAGTGATTTTCATGCGTCCAGGGGTCTTAAACACAAGATTTTTGGAATGGGTAAAAGTGAATGAAAATGGCCAATTTACTCACTCTGCGGCCTTAAAAAGTATTTCTACTCCATGGGAAGCGAATTAAATAACATTTGTAGGCCTTTATTGTTCAATCAAAAACGCCCGATTTTTGATGAAAGAGATAACCACCCCCCCTTACGACATGCTTCAGAAACGAAAAAAATGGTCAATTTTCAAATGTTGCGTCTTTGAACTACAATTCACATTTGTACGTGGAAAATCACTTTTAGAGATAAGATTAGATGTTTAAAGTGATTTTCAAGCTTCCAGGGGCCCTAAACACAAGATTTGAGAAATGGGTAAAAGTGAATGAAAATGGCCAATTTACTCACTCTGCGGCCTTAAAAAGTTTTTCTCCTCCACGGCAAGTGAATAAAAAACCATTTGGAGGTCTTTATAGTTCAAGCGAAAACGCCAGATTTTTGACGAAAGAGATAACCACCCCCCCTTACGACATGCTTCAGAAACGAAAAAAATGGTCCATTTTCATATGTTGCGTCTTTGAACTACAATTCACATTTGTACGTGGATAATCACTTTTAGAGATAAAATTAGATGTTTGAAGTGATTTTCAAGCTTCCCCGGGCCCTAAACACAAGATTTGAGGAATGGGAAAACGTGAATGAAAATGGCCAATGTATTCACTCTGAGGCCTTAAAAAGTTTTTCTCCACCCCAGAAAGTGAATTAAATAACATTTGTAGGCCTTTATTGTTCAATCAAAAACACCAGATTTTTGATGAAAGAGATAACCACCCCCTCTTACTACATGCTTCAGAAACAAAAAAATGATTCATTTTCAAATGTTGCATCTTTGAACTACAATTCACATTTGTATGTGGATTATCACTTTTAGAGATAAAATGATATGTTTAAAGTGATTTTCATGCGTCCAGGGGTCTTAAACAGAAGATTTTTGGAATGGGTAAAAGTGAATGAAAATGGCCAATTTACTCACTCTGCGGCTTTAAAAAGTGTTTCTACTCCACTGGAAGTGAATAAAATAACATTTGGAGGCCTTTATTGTTCAATCAAAAATGCCCATTTTTTGGTGAAAGAGATAACCACCCCCTCTTACGATATGCTTCAGAAACGAAAAAAATGGTCCGTTTTCAAATGTTGCCTCTTTGAACTACAATTCACATTTGTACGTGGAAAATCACTTTTAAAGAAAAAATGAGATGTTTAAAGTGATTTTCATGCTTCCAGGGGCCTTAAACACAAGATTTGAGGAATGGGTCAAAGTGAATGAAACTGGCCAATTTACTCACTCTGCGGCCTTAAAAAGTGTTTCTCCTCCACGGGAAGTGAATTAAATAACATTTGTAGGCCTTTATTGTTCAATCAAAAACGCCCGATTTTTGATGAAAGAGATAACCACCCCCCCTTACGACATGCTTCAGAAACTAAAAAAACTGGTCCATTTTCAAATGTTGCCTCTTTGAACTACAATTCACATTTGTATGTGGAAAATCACTTTTAAAGATAAAATGATATGTTTAAAGTGATTTTCATGCTTCCAGGGGCCTTAAACACAAGATTTGAGGAATGGGTAAAAGTGAACGGAAATGGCCAATTTACTCATTCTGAGGCCTTAAAAAGTGTTTCTCCTCCACGGGAAGTGAATTAAATAACATTTGGAGGCCTTTATTGTTCAATCAAAAACGCCAGATTTTTGATGAAAGAGATAACCACCCCCCCTTACGACATGCTTCAGAAACGAAAATAATGGTCCCTTTTCAAATGTTGCATCTTTGAACTACAATTCACATTTGTATGTGGATTATCACTTTTAGAGATAAAATGATGTGTTTAAAGTGATTTTCATGCGTCCAGGGGTCTTAAACACAAGATTTTTGGAATGGTGAAAGTGAATGAAAATGGCCAATTTACTCACTCTGCAGCTTTAAAAAGTGTTTCTACTCCACTGGAAGTGAATAAAATAACATTTGGAGGCCTTTATTGTTCAATCAAAAACGCCCATTTTTTGGTGAAAGAGATAACCACCCCCCCTTACGATATGCTTCAGAAACGAAAAAAATGGTCCGTTTTCAAATGTTGCCTCTTTGAACTACAATTCACATTTGTACGTGGAAAATCACTTTTAAAGAAAAAATGAGATGTTTAAAGTGATTTTCATGCTTCCAGGGGCCTTAAACACAAGATTTGAGGAATGGGTAAAAGTGAATGAAACTGGCCAATTTACTCACTCTGCGGCCTTAAAAAGTGTTTCTCCTCCACGGGAAGCGAATTAAATAACATTTGTAGGCCTTTATTGTTCAATCAAAAACGCCCGATTTTGGATGAAAGAGATAACCACCCCCCCTTACGACATGCTTCAGAAACTAAAAAAACTGGTCCATTTTCAAATGTTGCCTCTTTGAACTACAATTCACATTTGTACGTGGAAAATCACTTTTAGAGATAAGATTAGATGTTTAAAGTGATTTTCAAGCTTCCAGGGGCCCTAAACACAAGATTTGAGAAATGGGTAAAAGTGAATGAAAATGGCCAATTTACTCACTCTGCGGCCTTAATAAGTTTTTCTCCTCCACGGCAAGTGAATAAAATAACATTTGGAGGTCTTTATTGTTCAATCAAAAACGCCCGATTTTTGACGAAAGAGATAACCACCCCCCCTTAAGACATGCTTCAGAAACAAAAAAAATGATTCAGTTTCAAATGTTGCATCTTTGAACTACAATTCACATTTGTATGTGGATTATCACTTTTAGAGATAAAATGATATGTTTAAAGTGATTTTCATGCGCCCAGGGGTCTTAAACACAAGATTTTTGGAATGGGTAAAAGTGAATGAAAATGGCCAATTTACTCACACTGCGGCCTTAAAAAGTGTTTCTACTCCACGGGAAGTGAATAAAATACCATTTGGAGGCGTTTATTGTTCAATCAAAAACGCCCATTTTTTGGTGAAAGAGATAACCACCCCCTTACGACATGCTTCAGAAACGAAAAAAATGGTCCGTTTTCAAATGTTGCCTCTTTGAACTACAATTCACATTTGTACGTGGAAAATCACTTTTAAAGAAAAAATGAGATGTTTAAAGTGATTTTCATGCTTCCAGAGGCCTTAAACACAAGATTTGAGGAATGGGTAAAAGTGAATGAAAATGGCCAATTTACTCACTCTGCGGCCTTAAAAAGTGTTTCTACTCCACGGGAAGCGAATTAAATAACATTTGTAGGCCTTTATTGTTCAATCAAAAACACCCGATTTTTGATGAAAGAGATAACCACCCCCTCTTACGACATGCTTCAGAAACTAAAAAAATGGTCCATTTTCAAATGTTGCCTATTTGAACTACAATTCACATTTGTATGTGGATTATCACTATTAGAGATAAAATGATATGTTTAAAGTGATTTTCATGTGTCCAGGGGTCTTAAACACAAGATTTTTGGAATGGGTAAAAGTGAATGAAAATGGCCAATTTACTCACTCTGCGGCCTTAAAAAGTGTTTCTACTCCACTGGAAGTGAACAAATTAACATTTGGAGGCCTTTATTGTTCAATCAAAAACGCCCATTTTTTGGTGAAAGAGATAACCACCCCCCCTTACGACATGCTTCAGAAACTAAAAAAATGGTCCATTTTCAAATGTTGCCTATTTGAACTACAATTCACATTTGTATGTGGAAAATCACTTTTAAAGATAAAATTATATGTTTAAAGTGATTTTCATGCTTCCAGGGGCCTTAAACACAAGATTTGAGGAATGGGTAAAAGTGAATGGAAATGGCCAATTTACTCATTCTGAGGCCTTAAAAAGTGTTTCTCCTCCACGGGAAATGAATTAAATAACATTTGGAGGCCTTTATTGTTCAATCAAAAACGCCAGATTTTTGATGAAAGAGATAACCACCCCCCCTTACGACATGCTTCAGAAACGAAAAAAATGGTTCATTTTCAAATGTTGCATCTTTGAACTACAATTCACATTTGTATGTGGATTATCACTTTTAGAGATAAAATGATATGTTTAAAGTGATTTTCATGCGTCCAGGGGTCTTAAACACAAGATTTTTGGAATGGGTAAAAGTGAATGAAAATGGCCAATTTACTCACTCTGCGGCCTTAAAAAGTGTTTCTACTCCACTGGAAGTGAATAAAATAACATTTGGAGGCCTTTATTGTTCAATCAAAAACGCCCATTTTTTGGTGAAAGAGATAACCACCCCCCCTTACGACATGCTTCAGAAACGAAAAAAATGGTCCGTTTTCAAATGTTGCCTCTTTGAACTACAATTCACATTTGTACGTGGAAAATCACTTTTAGAGATAAGATTAGATGTTTAAAGTGATTTTCAAGCTTCCAGGGGCCCTAAACACAAGATTTGAGAAATGGGTAAAAGTGAATGAAAATGGCCAATTTACTCACTCTGCGGCCTTAAAAAGTTTTTCTCCTCCACGGCAAGTGAATAAAATAACATTTGGAGGTCTTTATTGTTCAAGCGAAAACGCCAGATTTTTGACGAAAGAGATAACCACCCCCCCTTACGACATGCTTCAGAAACGAAAAAAATGGTCCATTTTCAAATGTTGCGTCTTTGAACTACAATTCACATTTGTACGTGGATAATCACTTTTAGAGATAAAATTAGATGTTTGAAGTGATTTTCAAGCTTCCCCGGGCCCTAAACACAAGATTTGAGGAATGGGAAAACGTGAATGAAAATGGCCAATTTATTCACTCTGAGGCCTTAAAAAGTTTTTCTCCACCCCAGAAAGTGAATTAAATAACATTTGTAGGCCTTTATTGTTCAATCAAAAATGCCCGATTTTTGATGAAAGAGATAACCACCCCCCCTTACGACATGCTTCAGAAACAAAAAAATGATTCATTTTTAAATGTTGCATCTTTGAACTACAATTCACATTTGTATGTGGATTATCACTTTTAGAGATAAAATGATATGTTTAAAGTGATTTTCATGCGTCCAGGGGTCTTAAACACAAGATTTTTGGAATGGGTAAAAGTGAATGAAAATGGCCAATTTACTCACTCTGCGGCCTTAAAAAGTGTTTCTACTCCACTGGAAGTGAATAAAATAACATTTGGAGGCCTTTATTGTTCAATCAAAAACGCCCATTTTTTGGTGAAAGAGATAACCACCCCCCCTTACGACATGCTTCAGCAACGAAAAAAATGGTCCGTTTTCAAATGTTGCCTCTTTGAACTACAATTCACATTTGTACGTGGAAAATCACTTTTAGAGATAAGATTAGATGTTTAAAGTGATTTTCAAGCTTCCAGGGGCCCTAAACACAAGATTTGAGAAATGGGTAAAAGTGAATGAAAATGGCCAATTTACTCACTCTGCGGCCTTAAAAAGTTTTTCTCCTCCACGGCAAGTGAATAAAATAACATTTGGAGGTCTTTATTGTTCAAGCGAAAACGCCAGATTTTTGACGAAAGAGATAACCACCCCCCCTTACGACATGCTTCAGAAACGAAAAAAATGGTCCATTTTCAAATGTTGCGTCTTTGAACTACAATTCACATTTGTACGTGGATAATCACTTTTAGAGATAAAATTAGATGTTTGAAGTGATTTTCAAGCTTCCCCGGGCCCTAAACACAAGATTTGAGGAATGGGAAAACGTGAATGAAAATGGCCAATTTATTCACTCTGAGGCCTTAAAAAGTTTTTCTCCACCCCAGAAAGTGAATTAAATAACATTTGGAGGCCTTTATTGTTCAATCAAAAACGCCCATTTTTTGGTGAAAGAGATAACCACCCCCTCTTACGATATGCTTCAGAAACGAAAAAAATGGTCCGTTTTCAAATGTTGCCTCTTTGAACTACAATTCACATTTGTACGTGGAAAATCACTTTTAAAGAAAAAATTAGATGTTTAAAGTGATTTTCATGCTTCCAGGGGCCTTAAACACAAGATTTGAGGAATGGGTCAAAGTGAATGAAACTGGCCAATTTACTCACTCTGCGGCCTTAAAAAGTGTTTCTCCTCCACGGGAAGTGAATTAAATAACATTTGTAGGCCTTTATTGTTCAATCAAAAACGCCCGATTTTTGATGAAAGAGATAACCACCCCCCCTTACGACATGCTTCAGAAACTAAAAAAAACTGGTCCATTTTCAAATGTTGCCTCTTTGAACTACAATTCACATTTGTATGTGGAAAATCACTTTTAAAGATAAAATGATATGTTTAAAGTGATTTTCATGCTTCCAGGGGCCTTAAACACAAGATTTGAGGAATGGGTAAAAGTGAACGGAAATGGCCAATTTACTCATTCTGAGGCCTTAAAAAGTGTTTCTCCTCCACGGGAAGTGAATTAAATAACATTTGGAGGCCTTTATTGTTCAATCAAAAACGCCAGATTTTTGATGAAAGAGATAACCACCCCCCCTTACGACATGCTTCAGAAACGAAAATAATGGTCCCTTTTCAAATGTTGCATCTTTGAACTACAATTCACATTTGTATGTGGATTATCACTTTTAGAGATAAAATGATATGTTTAAAGTGATTTTCATGCGTCCAGGGGTCTTAAACACAAGATTTTTGGAATGGTGAAAGTGAATGAAAATGGCCAATTTACTCACTCTGCAGCTTTAAAAAGTGTTTCTACTCCACTGGAAGTGAATAAAATAACATTTGGAGGCCTTTGTTGTTCAATCAAAAACGCCCATTTTTTGGTGAAAGAGATAACCACCCCCCCTTACGATATGCTTCAGAAACGAAAAAAATGGTCCGTTTTCAAATGTTGCCTCTTTGAACTACAATTCACATTTGTACGTGGAAAATCACTTTTAAAGAAAAAATGAGATGTTTAAAGTGATTTTCATGCTTCCAGGGGCCTTAAACACAAGATTTGAGGAATGGGTAAAAGTGAATGAAACTGGCCAATTTACTCACTCTGCGGCCTTAAAAAGTGTTTCTCCTCCACGGGAAGCGAATTAAATAACATTTGTAGGCCTTTATTGTTCAATCAAAAACGCCCGATTTTGGATGAAAGAGATAACCACCCCCCCTTACGACATGCTTCAGAAACTAAAAAAACTGGTCCATTTTCAAATGTTGCCTCTTTGAACTACAATTCACATTTGTACGTGGAAAATCACTTTTAGAGATAAGATTAGATGTTTAAAGTGATTTTCAAGCTTCCAGGGGCCCTAAACACAAGATTTGAGAAATGGGTAAAAGTGAATGAAAATGGCCAATTTACTCACTCTGCGGCCTTAATAAGTTTTTCTCCTCCACGGCAAGTGAATAAAATAACATTTGGAGGTCTTTATTGTTCAATCAAAAACGCCCGATTTTTGACGAGAGAGATAACCACCCCCCCTTAAGACATGCTTCAGAAACAAAAAAAATGATTCAGTTTCAAATGTTGCATCTTTGAACTACAATTCACATTTGTATGTGGATTATCACTTTTAGAGATAAAATGATATGTTTAAAGTGATTTTCATGCGCCCAGGGGTCTTAAACACAAGATTTTTGGAATGGGTAAAAGTGAATGAAAATGGCCAATTTACTCACACTGCGGCCTTAAAAAGTGTTTCTACTCCACGGGAAGTGAATAAAATACCATTTGGAGGCGTTTATTGTTCAATCAAAAACGCCCATTTTTTGGTGAAAGAGATAACCACCCCCTTACGACATGCTTCAGAAACGAAAAAAATGGTCCGTTTTCAAATGTTGCCTCTTTGAACTACAATTCACATTTGTACGTGGAAAATCACTTTTAAAGAAAAAATGAGATGTTTAAAGTGATTTTCATGCTTCCAGAGGCCTTAAACACAAGATTTGAGGAATGGGTAAAAGTGAATGAAAATGGCCAATTTACTCACTCTGCGGCCTTAAAAAGTGTTTCTACTCCACGGGAAGCGAATTAAATAACATTTGTAGGCCTTTATTGTTCAATCAAAAACACCCGATTTTTGATGAAAGAGATAACCACCCCCTCTTACGACATGCTTCAGAAACTAAAAAAATGGTCCATTTTCAAATGTTGCCTATTTGAACTACAATTCACATTTGTATGTGGATTATCACTATTAGAGATAAAATGATATGTTTAAAGTGATTTTCATGTGTCCAGGGGTCTTAAACACAAGATTTTTGGAATGGGTAAAAGTGAATGAAAATGGCCAATTTACTCACTCTGCGGCCTTAAAAAGTGTTTCTACTCCACTGGAAGTGAATAAAATAACATTTGGAGGCCTTTATTGTTCAATCAAAAACGCCCATTTTTTGGTGAAAGAGATAACCACCCCCCCTTACGACATGCTTCAGAAACTAAAAAAATGGTCCATTTTCAAATGTTGCCTATTTGAACTACAATTCACATTTGTATGTGGAAAATCACTATTAGAGATAAAATGATATGTTTAAAGTGATTTTCATGTGTCCAGGGGTCTTAAACACAAGATTTTTGGAATGGGTAAAAGTGAATGAAAATGGCCAATTTACTCACTCTGCGGCCTTAAAAAGTGTTTCTACTCCACTGGAAGTGAATAAAATAACATTTGGAGGCCTTTATTGTTCAATCAAAAACGCCCATTTTTTGGTGAAAGAGATAACCACCCCCCCTTACGACATGCTTCAGAAACTAAAAAAATGGTCCATTTTCAAATGTTGCCTATTTGAACTACAATTCACATTTGTATGTGGAAAATCACTTTTAAAGATAAAATTATATGTTTAAAGTGATTTTCATGCTTCCAGGGGCCTTAAACACAAGATTTGAGGAATGGGTAAAAGTGAATGGAAATGGCCAATTTACTCATTCTGAGGCCTTAAAAAGTGTTTCTCCTCCACGGGAAATGAATTAAATAACATTTGGAGGCCTTTATTGTTCAATCAAAAACGCCAGATTTTTGATGAAAGAGATAACCACCCCCCCTTACGACATGCTTCAGAAACGAAAAAAATGGTTCATTTTCAAATGTTGCATCTTTGAACTACAATTCACATTTGTATGTGGATTATCACTTTTAGAGATAAAATGATATGTTTAAAGTGATTTTCATGCGTCCAGGGGTCTTAAACACAAGATTTTTGGAATGGGTAAAAGTGAATGAAAATGGCCAATTTACTCACTCTGCGGCCTTAAAAAGTGTTTCTACTCCACTGGAAGTGAATAAAATAACATTTGGAGGCCTTTATTGTTCAATCAAAAACGCCCATTTTTTGGTGAAAGAGATAACCACCCCCCCTTACGACATGCTTCAGAAACGAAAAAAATGGTCCGTTTTCAAATGTTGCCTCTTTGAACTACAATTCACATTTGTACGTGGAAAATCACTTTTAGAGATAAGATTAGATGTTTAAAGTGATTTTCAAGCTTCCAGGGGCCCTAAACACAAGATTTGAGAAATGGGTAAAAGTGAATGAAAATGGCCAATTTACTCACTCTGCGGCCTTAAAAAGTTTTTCTCCTCCACGGCAAGTGAATAAAATAACATTTGGAGGTCTTTATTGTTCAAGCGAAAACGCCAGATTTTTGACGAAAGAGATAACCACCCCCCCTTACGACATGCTTCAGAAACGAAAAAAATGGTCCATTTTCAAATGTTGCGTCTTTGAACTACAATTCACATTTGTACGTGGATAATCACTTTTAGAGATAAAATTAGATGTTTGAAGTGATTTTCAAGCTTCCCCGGGCCCTAAACACAAGATTTGAGGAATGGGAAAACGTGAATGAAAATGGCCAATTTATTCACTCTGAGGCCTTAAAAAGTTTTTCTCCACCCCAGAAAGTGAATTAAATAACATTTGTAGGCCTTTATTGTTCAATCAAAAATGCCCGATTTTTGATGAAAGAGATAACCACCCCCCCTTACGACATGCTTCAGAAACAAAAAAATGATTCATTTTTAAATGTTGCATCTTTGAACTACAATTCACATTTGTATGTGGATTATCACTTTTAGAGATAAAATGATATGTTTAAAGTGATTTTCATGCGTCCAGGGGTCTTAAACACAAGATTTTTGGAATGGGTAAAAGTGAATGAAAATGGCCAATTTACTCACTCTGCGGCCTTAAAAAGTGTTTCTACTCCACTGGAAGTGAATAAAATAACATTTGGAGGCCTTTATTGTTCAATCAAAAACGCCCATTTTTTGGTGAAAGAGATAACCACCCCCCCTTACGACATGCTTCAGAAACGAAAAAAATGGTCCGTTTTCAAATGTTGCCTCTTTGAACTACAATTCACATTTGTACGTGGAAAATCACTTTTAGAGATAAGATTAGATGTTTAAAGTGATTTTCAAGCTTCCAGGGGCCCTAAACACAAGATTTGAGAAATGGGTAAAAGTGAATGAAAATGGCCAATTTACTCACTCTGCGGCCTTAAAAAGTTTTTCTCCTCCACGGCAAGTGAATAAAATAACATTTGGAGGTCTTTATTGTTCAAGCGAAAACGCCAGATTTTTGACGAAAGAGATAACCCCCCCCCCTTACGACATGCTTCAGAAACGAAAAAAATGGTCCATTTTCAAATGTTGCGTCTTTGAACTACAATTCACATTTGTACGTGGATAATCACTTTTAGAGATAAAATTAGATGTTTGAAGTGATTTTCAAGCTTCCAGGGGCCTTAAACACAAGATTTGAGGAATGGGTCAAAGTGAATGAAACTGGCCAATTTACTCACTCTGCGGCCTTAAAAAGTGTTTCTCCTCCACGGGAAGTGAATTAAATAACATTTGTAGGCCTTTATTGTTCAATCAAAAACGCCCGATTTTTGATGAAAGAGATAACCACCCCCCCTTACGACATGCTTCAGAAACTAAAAAAAACTGGTCCATTTTCAAATGTTGCCTCTTTGAACTACAATTCACATTTGTATGTGGAAAATCACTTTTAAAGATAAAATGATATGTTTAAAGTGATTTTCATGCTTCCAGGGGCCTTAAACACAAGATTTGAGGAATGGGTAAAAGTGAACGGAAATGGCCAATTTACTCATTCTGAGGCCTTAAAAAGTGTTTCTCCTCCACGGGAAGTGAATTAAATAACATTTGGAGGCCTTTATTGTTCAATCAAAAACGCCAGATTTTTGATGAAAGAGATAACCACCCCCCCTTACGACATGCTTCAGAAACGAAAATAATGGTCCCTTTTCAAATGTTGCATCTTTGAACTACAATTCACATTTGTATGTGGATTATCACTTTTAGAGATAAAATGATATGTTTAAAGTGATTTTCATGCGTCCAGGGGTCTTAAACACAAGATTTTTGGAATGGTGAAAGTGAATGAAAATGGCCAATTTACTCACTCTGCAGCTTTAAAAAGTGTTTCTACTCCACTGGAAGTGAATAAAATAACATTTGGAGGCCTTTATTGTTCAATCAAAAACGCCCATTTTTTGGTGAAAGAGATAACCACCCCCCCTTACGATATGCTTCAGAAACGAAAAAAATGGTCCGTTTTCAAATGTTGCCTCTTTGAACTACAATTCACATTTGTACGTGGAAAATCACTTTTAAAGAAAAAATGAGATGTTTAAAGTGATTTTCATGCTTCCAGGGGCCTTAAACACAAGATTTGAGGAATGGGTAAAAGTGAATGAAACTGGCCAATTTACTCACTCTGCGGCCTTAAAAAGTGTTTCTCCTCCACGGGAAGCGAATTAAATAACATTTGTAGGCCTTTATTGTTCAATCAAAAACGCCCGATTTTGGATGAAAGAGATAACCACCCCCCCTTACGACATGCTTCAGAAACTAAAAAAACTGGTCCATTTTCAAATGTTGCCTCTTTGAACTACAATTCACATTTGTACGTGGAAAATCACTTTTAGAGATAAGATTAGATGTTTAAAGTGATTTTCAAGCTTCCAGGGGCCCTAAACACAAGATTTGAGAAATGGGTAAAAGTGAATGAAAATGGCCAATTTACTCACTCTGCGGCCTTAATAAGTTTTTCTCCTCCACGGCAAGTGAATAAAATAACATTTGGAGGTCTTTATTGTTCAATCAAAAACGCCCGATTTTTGACGAAAGAGATAACCACCCCCCCTTAAGACATGCTTCAGAAACAAAAAAAATGATTCAGTTTCAAATGTTGCATCTTTGAACTACAATTCACATTTGTATGTGGATTATCACTTTTAGAGATAAAATGATATGTTTAAAGTGATTTTCATGCTTCCAGAGGCCTTAAACACAAGATTTGAGGAATGGGTAAAAGTGAATGAAAATGGCCAATTTACTCACTCTGCGGCCTTAAAAAGTGTTTCTACTCCACGGGAAGCGAATTAAATAACATTTGTAGGCCTTTATTGTTCAATCAAAAACACCCGATTTTTGATGAAAGAGATAACCACCCCCTCTTACGACATGCTTCAGAAACTAAAAAAATGGTCCATTTTCAAATGTTGCCTATTTGAACTACAATTCACATTTGTATGTGGATTATCACTATTAGAGATAAAATGATATGTTTAAAGTGATTTTCATGTGTCCAGGGGTCTTAAACACAAGATTTTTGGAATGGGTAAAAGTGAATGAAAATGGCCAATTTACTCACTCTGCGGCCTTAAAAAGTGTTTCTACTCCACTGGAAGTGAATAAAATAACATTTGGAGGCCTTTATTGTTCAATCAAAAACGCCCATTTTTTGGTGAAAGAGATAACCACCCCCCCTTACGACATGCTTCAGAAACTAAAAAAATGGTCCATTTTCAAATGTTGCCTATTTGAACTACAATTCACATTTGTATGTGGAAAATCACTTTTAAAGATAAAATTATATGTTTAAAGTGATTTTCATGCTTCCAGGGGCCTTAAACACAAGATTTGAGGAATGGGTAAAAGTGAATGGAAATGGCCAATTTACTCATTCTGAGGCCTTAAAAAGTGTTTCTCCTCCACGGGAAATGAATTAAATAACATTTGGAGGCCTTTATTGTTCAATCAAAAACACCAGATTTTTGATGAAAGAGATAACCACCCCCCCTTACGACATGCTTCAGAAACGAAAAAAATGGTTCATTTTCAAATGTTGCATCTTTGAACTACAATTCACATTTGTATGTGGATTATCACTTTTAGAGATAAAATGATATGTTTAAAGTGATTTTCATGCGTCCAGGGGTCTTAAACACAAGATTTTTGGAATGGGTAAAAGTGAATGAAAATGGCCAATTTACTCACTCTGCGGCCTTAAAAAGTGTTTCTACTCCACTGGAAGTGAATAAAATAACATTTGGAGGCCTTTATTGTTCAATCAAAAACGCCCATTTTTTGGTGAAAGAGATAACCACCCCCCCTTACGACATGCTTCAGAAACGAAAAAAATGGTCCGTTTTCAAATGTTGCCTCTTTGAACTACAATTCACATTTGTACGTGGAAAATCACTTTTAGAGATAAGATTAGATGTTTAAAGTGATTTTCAAGCTTCCAGGGGCCCTAAACACAAGATTTGAGAAATGGGTAAAAGTGAATGAAAATGGCCAATTTACTCACTCTGCGGCCTTAAAAAGTTTTTCTCCTCCACGGCAAGTGAATAAAATAACATTTGGAGGTCTTTATTGTTCAAGCGAAAACGCCAGATTTTTGACGAAAGAGATAACCACCCCCCCTTACGACATGCTTCAGAAACAAAAAAAATGGTCCATTTTCAAATGTTGCGTCTTTGAACTACAATTCACATTTGTACGTGGATAATCACTTTTAGAGATAAAATTAGATGTTTGAAGTGATTTTCAAGCTTCCCCGGGCCCTAAACACAAGATTTGAGGAATGGGAAAACGTGAATGAAAATGGCCAATTTATTCACTCTGAGGCCTTAAAAAGTTTTTCTCCACCCCAGAAAGTGAATTAAATAACATTTGTAGGCCTTTATTGTTCAATCAAAAATGCCCGATTTTTGATGAAAGAGATAACCACCCCCCCTTACGACATGCTTCAGAAACAAAAAAATGATTCATTTTTAAATGTTGCATCTTTGAACTACAATTCACATTTGTATGTGGATTATCACTTTTAGAGATAAAATGATATGTTTAAAGTGATTTTCATGCGTCCAGGGGTCTTAAACACAAGATTTTTGGAATGGGTAAAAGTGAATGAAAATGGCCAATTTACTCACTCTGCGGCCTTAAAAAGTGTTTCTACTCCACTGGAAGTGAATAAAATAACATTTGGAGGCCTTTATTGTTCAATCAAAAACGCCCATTTTTTGGTGAAAGAGATAACCACCCCCCCTTACGACATGCTTCAGAAACGAAAAAAATGGTCCGTTTTCAAATGTTGCCTCTTTGAACTACAATTCACATTTGTACGTGGAAAATCACTTTTAGAGATAAGATTAGATGTTTAAAGTGATTTTCAAGCTTCCAGGGGCCCTAAACACAAGATTTGAGAAATGGGTAAAAGTGAATGAAAATGGCCAATTTACTCACTCTGCGGCCTTAAAAAGTTTTTCTCCTCCACGGCAAGTGAATAAAATAACATTTGGAGGTCTTTATTGTTCAAGCGAAAACGCCAGATTTTTGACGAAAGAGATAACCACCCCCCCTTACGACATGCTTCAGAAACGAAAAAAATGGTCCATTTTCAAATGTTGCGTCTTTGAACTACAATTCACATTTGTACGTGGATAATCACTTTTAGAGATAAAATTAGATGTTTGAAGTGATTTTCAAGCTTCCCCGGGCCCTAAACACAAGATTTGAGGAATGGGAAAACGTGAATGAAAATGGCCAATTTATTCACTCTGAGGCCTTAAAAAGTTTTTCTCCACCCCAGAAAGTGAATTAAATAACATTTGTAGGCCTTTATTGTTCAATCAAAAATGCCCGATTTTTGATGAAAGAGATAACCACCCCCCTTACGACATGCTTCAGAAACAAAAAAATGATTCATTTTTAAATGTTGCATCTGTGAACTACAATTCACATTTGTATGTGGATTATCACTTTTAGAGATAAAATGATATGTTTAAAGTGATTTTCATGCGTCCAGGGGTCTTAAACAGAAGATTTTTGGAATGGGTAAAAGTGAATGAAAATGGCCAATTTACTCACTCTGCGGCTTTAAAAAGTGTTTCTACTCCACTGGAAGTGAATAAAATAACATTTGGAGGCCTTTATTGTTCAATCAAAAACGCCCATTTTTTGGTGAAAGAGATAACCACCCCCTCTTACGACATGCTTCAGAAACGAAAAAAATGGTCCGTTTTCAAATGTTGCCTCTTTGAACTACAATTCACATTTGTACGTGGAAAATCACTTTTAGAGATAAGATTAGATGTTTAAAGTGATTTTCAAGCTTCCAGGGGCCCTAAACACAAGATTTGAGAAATGGGTAAAAGTGAATGAAAATGGCCAATTTACTCACTCTGCGGCCTTAAAAAGTTTTTCTCCTCCACGGCAAGTGAATAAAATAACATTTGGAGGTCTTTATTGTTCAAGCGAAAACGCCAGATTTTTGACGAAAGAGATAACAACCCCCCCTTACGACATGCTTCAGAAACGAAAAAAATGGTCCATTTTCAAATATTGCGTCTTTGAACTACAATTCACATTTGTACGTGGATAATCACTTTTAGAGATAAAATTAGATGTTTGAAGTGATTTTCAAGCTTCCCCGGGCCCTAAACACAAGATTTGAGGAATGGGAAAACGTGAATGAAAATGGCCAATTTATTCACTCTGAGGCCTTAAAAAGTTTTTCTCCACCCCAGAAAGTGAATTAAATAACATTTGTAGGCCTTTATTGTTCAATCAAAAATGCCCGATTTTTGATGAAAGAGATAACCACCCCCCCTTACGACATGCTTCAGAAACAAAAAAATGATTCATTTTTAAATGTTGCATCTTTGAACTACAATTCACATTTGTATGTGGATTATCACTTTTAGAGATAAAATGATATGTTTAAAGTGATTTTCATGCGTCCAGGGGTCTTAAACAGAAGATTTTTGGAATGGGTAAAAGTGAATGAAAATGGCCAATTTACTCACTCTGCGGCCTTAAAAAGTGTTTCTCCTCCACGGGAAGTGAATTAAATACCATTTGTAGGCCTTTATTGTTCAATCAAAAACGCCCGATTTTTGATGAAAGAGATAACCACCCCCCCTTACGACATGCTTCAGAAACTAAAAAAACTGGTCCATTTTCAAATGTTGCCTCTTTGAACTACAATTCACATTTGTATGTGGAAAATCACTTTTAAAGATAAAATGATATGTTTAAAGTGATTTTCATGCTTCCAGGGGCCTTAAACACAAGATTTGAGGAATGGGTAAAAGTGAATGGAAATGGCCAATTTACTCATTCTGAGGCCTTAAAAAGTGTTTCTCCTCCACGGGAAGTGAATTAAATACCATTTGGAGGCCTTTATTGTTCAATCAAAAACGCCAGATTTTTGATGAAAGAGATAACCACCCCCCCTTACGACATGCTTCAGAAACGAAAATAATGGTTCATTTTCAAATGTTGCATCTTTGAACTACAATTCACATTTGTATGTGGATTATCACTTTTAGAGATAAAATGAGATGTTTAAAGTGATTTTCATGCTTCCAGGGGCCTTAAACACAAGATTTGAGGAATGGGTAAAAGTGAATGGAAATGGCCAATTTACTCATTCTGAGGCCTTAAAAAGTGTTTCTCCTCCACGGGAAGTGAATTAAATAACATTTGGAGGCCATTATTGTTCAATGAAAAACGCCAGATTTTTGATGAAAGAGATAACCACCCCCCCTTACGACATGCTTCAGAAACGAAAAAAATGGTCCATTTTCAAATGTTGCGTCTTTGAACTACAATTCACATTTGTACGTGGAAAATCACTTTTAGAGATAAGATTAGATGTTTAAAGTGATTTTCAAGCTTCCAGGGGCCCTAAACACAAGATTTGAGAAATGGGTAAAAGTGAATGAAAATGGCCAATTTACTCACTCTGCGGCCTTAAAAAGTTTTTCTCCTCCACGGCAAGTGAATAAAATAACATTTGGAGGTCTTTATTGTTCAATCAAAAACGCCCGATTTTTGATGAAAGAGATAACCACCCCCCCTTACGACATGCTTCAGAAACTAAAAAAACTGGTCCATTTTCAAATGTTGCCTCTTTGAACTACAATTCACATTTGTACGTGGAAAATCACTTTTAGAGATAAGATTAGATGTTTAAAGTGATTTTCAAGCTTCCAGGGGCCCTAAACACAAGATTTGAGAAATGGGTAAAAGTGAATGAAAATGGCCAATTTACTTTCTCTGCGGCCTTAAAAAGTTTTTCTCCTCCACGGCAAGTGAATAAAATAACATTTGGAGGTCTTTATTGTTCAATCAAAAACGCCCGATTTTTGACGAAAGAGATAACCACCCCCCCTTACGACATGCTTCAGAAACGAAAAAAATCGTCCATTTTCAAATGTTGCATCTTTGAACTACAATTCACATTTGTACGTGGATAATCACTTTTAGAGATAAAATTAGATGTTTGAAGTGATTTTCAAGCTTCCCCGGGCCCTAAACACAAGATTTGAGGAATGGGAAAACGTGAATGAAAATGGCCAATTTATTCACTCTGAGGCCTTAAAAAGTTTTTCTCCACCCCAGAAAGTGAATTAAATAACATTTGTAGGCCTTTATTGTTCAATCAAAAATGCCCGATTTTTGATGAAAGAGATAACCACCCCCCCTTACGACATGCTTCAGAAACAAAAAAAATGATTCAGTTTCAAATGTTGCATCTTTGAACTACAATTCACATTTGTATGTGGATTATCACTTTTAGAGATAAAATGATATGTTTAAAGTGATTTTCATGCGCCCAGGGGTCTTAAACACAAGATTTTTGGAATGGGTAAAAGTGAATGAAAATGGCCAATTTACTCACACTGCGGCCTTAAATAGTGTTTCTACTCCACGGGCAGTGAATAAAATACCATTTGGAGGCCTTTATTGTTCAATCAAAAACGCCAGATTTTTGATGAAAGAGATAACCACCCCCCCTTACGACATGCTTCAGAAACGAAAAAAATGGTTCATTTTCAAATGTTGCCTCTTTGAACTACAATTCACATTTGTACATGGAAAATCACTTTTAAAGAAAAAATGAGATGTTTAAAGTGATTTTCATGCTTCCAGGGGCCTTAAACACAAGATTTGAGGAATGGGTAAAAGTGAATGAAACTGGCCAATTTACTCACTCTGCGGCCTTAAAAAGTATTTCTACTCCATGGGAAGCGAATTAAATAACATTTGTAGGCCTTTATTGTTCAATCAAAAACGCCCGATTTTTGATGAAAGAGATAACCACCCCCCCTTACGACATGCTTCAGAAACTAAAAAAACTGGTCCATTTTCAAATGTTGCCTCTTTGAACTACAATTCACATTTGTACGTGGAAAATCACTTTTAGAGATAAGATTAGATGTTTAAAGTGATTTTCAAGCTTCCAGGGGCCCTAAACACAAGATTTGAGAAATGGATAAAAGTGAATGAAAATGGCCAATTTACTCACTCTGCGGCCTTAAAAAGTTTTCTCCTCCACGGCAAGTGAATAAAATAACATTTGGAGGTCTTTATAGTTCAAGCGAAAATGCCAGATTTTTGACGAAAGAGATAACCACCCCCCCTTACTACATGCTTCAGAAACGAAAAAAATGGTCCATTTTCAAATGTTGCGTCTTTGAACTACAATTCACATTTGTACGTGGATAATCACTTTTAGAGATAAAATTAGATGTTTGGAGTGATTTTCAAGCTTCCCCGGGCCCTAAACACAAGATTTGAGGAATGGGAAAACGTGAATGAAAATGGCCAATTTATTCACTCTGAGGCCTTAAAAAGTTTTTCTCCACCCCAGAAAGTGTACTAAATAACATTTGTAGGCCTTTATTGTTCAATCAAAAATGCCCGATTTTTGATGAAAGAGATAACCACCCCCCCTTACGACATGCTTCAGAAACAAAAAAATGATTCATTTTCAAATGTTGCATCTTTGAACTACAATTCACATTTGTATGTGGATTATCACTTTTAGAGATAAAATGATATGTTTAAAGTGATTTTCATGCGTCCAGGGGTCTTAAACACAAGATTTTTGAAATGGGTAAAAGTGAATGAAAATGGCCAATTTACTCACTCTGCGGCCTTAAAAAGTGTTTCTACTCCACTGGAAGTGAATAAAATAACATTTGGAGGCCTTTATTGTTCAATCAAAAACGCCCATTTTTTGGTGAAAGAGATAACCACCCCCCCTTACGACATGCTTCAGAAACTAAAAAAATGGTCAATTTTCAAATGTTGCCTATTTGAACTACAATTCACATTTGTATGTGGAAAATCACTTTTAAAGATAAAATTATATGTTTAAAGTGATTTTCATGCTTCCAGGGGCCTTAAACACAAGATTTGAGGAATGGGTAAAAGTGAATGGAAATGGCCAATTTACTCATTCTGAGGCCTTAAAAAGTGTTTCTCCTCCACGGGAAGTGAATTAAATAACATTTGGAGGCCTTTATTGTTCAATCAAAAACGCCAGATTTTTGATGAAAGAGATAACCACCCCCCCTTACGACATGCTTCAGAAACTAAAAAATGGTTCATTTTCAAATGTTGCATCTTTGAACTACAATTCACATTTGTATGTGGATTATCACTTTTAGAGATAAAATGATATGTTTAAAGTGATTTTCATGCGTCCAGGGGTCTTAAACACAAGATTTTTGAAATGGGTAAAAGTGAATGAAAATGGCCAATTTACTCACTCTGCGGCCTTAAAAAGTGTTTCTACTCCACTGGAAGTGAATAAAATAACATTTGGAGGCCTTTATTGTTCAATCAAAAACGCCCATTTTTTGGTGAAAGAGATAACCACCCCCCCTTACGACATGCTTCAGAAACGAAAAAAATGGTCCGTTTTCAAATGTTGCCTCTTTGAACTACAATTCACATTTGTACGTGGAAAATCACTTTTAAAGAAAAAATGAGATGTTTAAAGTGATTTTCATGCTTCCAGGGGCCTTAAACACAAGATTTGAGGAATGGGTAAAAGTGAATGAAACTGGCCAATTTACTCACTCTGCGGCCTTAAAAAGTATTTCTACTCCATGGGAAGCGAATTAAATAACATTTGTAGGCCTTTATTGTTCAATCAAAAACGCCCGATTTTTGATGAAAGAGATAACCACCCCCCCTTACGACATGCTTCAGAAACGAAAAAAATGGGCAATTTTCAAATGTTGCGTCTTTGAACTACAATTCACATTTGTATGTGGAAAATCACTTTTAGAGATAAGATTAGATGTTTAAAGTGATTTTCAAGCTTCCAGGGGCCCTAAACACAAGATTTGAGAAATGGGTAAAAGTGAATGAAAATGGCCAATTTACTCACTCTGCGGGCTTGAAAAAGTTTTTCTCCTCCACGGCAAGTGAATAAAATAACATTTGGAGGTCTTTATAGTTCAAGCGAAAACGCCAGATTTTTGACGAAAGAGATAACCACCCCCCCTTACGACATGCTTCAGAAACGAAAAAAATGGTCCATTTTCAAATGTTGCGTCTTTGAACTACAATTCACATTTGTACGTGGAAAATCACTTTTAGAGATAAGATTAGATGTTTAAAGTGATTTTCAAGCTTCCAGGGGCCCTAAACACAAGATTTGAGAAATGGGTAAAAGTGAATGAAAATGGCCAATTTACTCACTCTGCGGCCTTGAAAAGTTTTTCTCCTCCACGGCAAGTGAATAAAATAACATTTGGAGGTCTTTATTGTTCAAGCGAAAACGCCAGATTTTTGACGAAAGAGATAACCACCCCCCCTTACGACATGCTTCAGAAACGAAAAAAATGGTCCGTTTTCAAATGTTGCCTCTTTGAACTACAATTCACATTTGTACATGGAAAATCACTTTTAGACATAAAATGATATGTTTAAAGTGATTTTCATGGGTCCAGGGGTCTTAAATACAAGATTTTTGGAATGGGTAAAAGTGAATGAAAATGGCCAATTTACTCACTCTGTGGCCTTAAAAAGTGTTTCTACTCCACTGGAAGTGAATAAAATAACATTTGGAGGCCTTTATTGTTCAATCAAAAACGCCCATTTTTTGGTGAAAGAGATAACCACCCCCCCTTACGACATGCTTCAGAAACGAAAAAAATGGTCCGTTTTCAAATGTTGCCTCTTTGAACTACAATTCACATTTGTACGTGGAAAATCACTTTTAAAGAAAAAATGAGATGTTTAAAGTGATTTTCATGCTTCCAGGGGCCTTAAACACAAGATTTGAGGAATGGGTAAAAGTGAATGAAAATGGCCAATTTACTCACTCTGCGGCCTTAAAAAGTATTTCTACTCCACGGGAAGCGAATTAAATAACATTTGTAGGCCTTTATTGTTCAATCAAAAACGCCCGATTTTTGATGAAAGAGATAACAACCCCCCCTTACGACATGCTTCAGAAACGAAAAAAATGGTCCATTTTCAAATGTTGCCTCTTTGAACTACAATTCACATTTGTATGTGGAAAATCACTTTTAAAGATAAAATGAGATGTTTAAAGTGATTTTCATGCTTCCAGGGGCCTTAAACACAAGATTTGAGGAATGGGTAAAAGTGAATGGAAATGGCCAATTTACTCATTCTGAGGCCTTAAAAAGTGTTCTCCTCCACGGGAAGTGAATTAAATAACATTTGGAGGCCTTTATTGTTCAATGAAAAACGCCAGATTTTTGATGAAAGAGATAACCACCCCCCCTTACGACATGCTTCAGAAACGTAAAAAATGGTCCATTTTCAAATGTTGCGTCTTTGAACTACAATTCACATTTGTACGTGGAAAATCACTTTTAGAGATAAGATTAGATGTTTAAAGTGATTTTCAAGCTTCCAAGGGCCCTAAACACAAGATTTGAGAAATGGGTAAAAGTGAATGAAAATGGCCAATTTACTCACTCTGCGGCCTTAAAAAAGTTATTCTCCTCCACGGCAAGTGAATAAAATAACATTTGGAGGTCTTTATTGTTCAAGCAAAAACGCCAGATTTTTGACGAAAGAGATAACCACCCCCCCCTTACGACATGCTTCAGAAACTAAAAAAATGGTCCATTTTCAAATGTTGCCTCTTTGAACTACAATTCACATTTGTATGTGGAAAATCACTTTTAAAGATATTATTATATGTTTAAAGTGATTTTCATGCTTCCAGGAGCCTTAAACACAAGATTTGAGGAATGGGTAAAAGTGAATGGAAATGGCCAATCTACTCATTCTGAGGCCTTAAAAATTGTTTCTCCTCCACGGGAAGTGAATTAAATAACATTTGGAGGCCTTTATTGTTCAATCAAAAACGCCAGATTTTTGATGAAAGAGATAACCACCCCCCCTTACGACATGCTTCAGAAACGAAAAAAATGGTTCATTTTCAAATGTTGCATCTTTGAACTACGATTCACATTTGTATGTGGATTATCACTTTTAGAGATAAAATGATATGTTTAAAGTGATTTTCATGCGTCCAGGGGTCTTAAACACAAGATTTTTGGAATGGGTAAAAGTGAATGAAAATGGCCAATTTACTCACTCTGCGGCCTTAAAAAGTGTTTCTACTCCACTGGAAGTGAATAAAATAACATTTGGAGGCCTTTATTGTTCAATCAAAAACGCCCATTTTTTGGTGAAAGAGATAACCACCCCCCCTTACGACATGCTTCAGAAACGAAAAAAATGGTCCGTTTTCAAATGTTGCCTCTTTGAACTACAATTCGCATTTGTACGTGGAAAATCACTTTTAAAGAAAAAATGAGATGTTTAAAGTGATTTTCATGCTTCCAGGGGCCTTAAACACAAGATTTGAGGAATGGGTAAAAGTGAATGAAACTGGCCAATTTACTCACTCTGCGGCCTTAAAAAGTATTTCTACTCCATGGGAAGCGAATTAAATAACATTTGTAGGCCTTTATTGTTCAATCAAAAACGCCCGATTTTTGATGAAAGAGATAACCACCCCCCCTTACGACATGCTTCAGAAACGAAAAAAATGGTCAATTTTCAAATGTTGCGTCTTTGAACTACAATTCACATTTGTACGTGGAAAATCACTTTTAGAGATAAGATTAGATGTTTAAAGTGATTTTCAAGCTTCCAGGGGCCCTAAACACAGGATTTGAGAAATGGGTAAAAGTGAATGAAAATGGCCAATTTACTCACTCTGCGGCCTTAAAAAGTTTTTCTCCTCCACGGCAAGTGAATAAAATAACATTTGGAGGTCTTTATTGTTCAAGCGAAAACGCCAGATTTTTGACGAAAGAGATAACCACCCCCCCTTACGACATGCTTCAGAAACGAAAAAAATGGTCCATTTTCAAATGTTGCGTCTTTGAACTACAATTCACATTTGTACATGGATAATCACTTTTAGAGATAAAATTAGATGTTTGAAGTGATTTTCAAGCTTCCCCGGGCCCTAAACACAAGATTTGAGGAATGGGAAAACGTGAATGAAAATGGCCAATTTATTCACTCTGCGGCCTTAAAAAGTTTTTCTCAACCCCAGAAAGTGAATTAAATAACATTTGTAGGCCTTTATTGTTCAATCAAAAACGCCCGATTTTTGATGAAAGAGATAACCACACCCCCTTACGACATGCTTCAGAAACTAAAAAAACTGGTCCATTTTCAAATGTTGCCTCTTTGAACTACAATTCACATTTGTATGTGGAAAATCACTTTTAAAGATAAAATGATATGTTTAAAGTGATTTTCATGCTTCCAGGGGCCTTAAACACAAGATTTGAGGAATGGGTAAAAGTGAATGGAAATGGCCAATTTACTCATTCTGAGGCCTTAAAAAGTGTTTCTCCTCCACGGGAAGTGAATTAAATAACATTTGGAGGCCTTTATTGTTCAATCAAAAACGCCAGATTTTTGATGAAAGAGATAACCACCCCCCCTTACGACATGCTTCAGAAACGAAAATAATGGTCCATTTTCAAATGTTGCATCTTTGAACTACAATTCACATTTGTATGTGGATTATCACTTTTAGAGATAAAATGATATGTTTAAAGTGATTTTCATGTGTCCAGGGGTCTTAAACACAAGATTTTTGGAATGGGTAAAAGTGAATGAAAATGGCCAATTTACTCACTCTGCAGCTTTAAAAAGTGTTTCTACTCCACTGGAAGTGAATAAAATAACATTTGGAGGCCTTTATTGTTCAATCAAAAACGCCCATATTTTGGTGAAAGAGATAACCACCCCCCCTTACGATATGCTTCAGAAACGAAAAAAATGGTCCGTTTTCAAATGTTGCCTCTTTGAACTACAATTCACATTTGTACGTGGAAAATCACTTTTAAAGAAAAAATGAGATGTTTAAAGTGATTTTCATGCTTCCAGGGGCCTTAAACACAAGATTTGAGGAATGGGTAAAAGTGAATGAAACTGGCCAATTTACTCACTCTGCGGCCTTAAAAAGTGTTTCTCCTCCACGGGAAGCGAATTAAATAACATTTGTAGGCCTTTATTGTTCAATCAAAAACGCCTGATTTTTGATGAAAGAGATAACCACCCCCCCTTATGACATGCTTCAGAAACTAAAAAAACTGGTCCATTTTCAAATGTTGCCTCTTTGAACTACAATTCACATTTGTATGTGGAAAATCACTTTTAAAGATAAAATGATATGTTTAAAGTGATTTGCATGCTTCCAGGGGCCTTAAACACAAGATTTGAGGAATGGGTAAAAGTGAATGGAAATGGCCAATTTACTCATTCTGAGGCCTTAAAAAGTGTTTCTCCTCCACTGGAAGTGAATTAAATACCATTTGGAGGCGTTTATTGTTCAATCAAAAACGCCAGATTTTTGATGAAAGAGATAACCACCCCCCCCTTACGACATGCTTCAGAAACGAAAATAATGGTTCATTTTCAAATGTTGCATCTTTGAACTACAATTCACATTTGTATGTGGATTATCACTTTTAGAGATAAAATGAGATGTTTAAAGTGATTTTCATGCTTCCAGGGGCCTTAAACACAAGATTTGAGGAATGGGTAAAAGTGAATGAAAATGGCCAATTTACTCACTCTGCGGCCTTAAAAAGTGTTTCTACTCCACGGGAAGCGAATTAAATAACATTTGTAGGCCTTTATTGTTCAATCAAAAACGCCCGATTTTTGATGAAAGAGATAACCACCCCCCCTTACGACATGCTTCAGAAACGAAAAAAATGGTCCATTTTCAAATGTTGCGTCTTTGAACTACAATTCACATTTGTACGTGGAAAATCACTTTTAGAGATAAGATTAGTTGTTTAAAGTGATTTTCAAGCTTCCAGGGGCCCTAAACACAAGATTTGAGAAATGGGTAAAAGTGAATGAAAATGGCCAATTTACTCACTCTGCGGCCTTAAAAAGTTTTTCTCCTCCACGGCAAGTGAATAAAGTAACATTTGGAGGTCTTTATTGTTCAATCAAAAACGCCCGATTTTTGACGAAAGAGATAACCACCCCCCCTTACGACATGCTTCAGAAACGAAAAAAATCGTCCATTTTCAAATGTTGCGTCTTTGAACTACAATTCACATTTGTACGTGGATAATCACTTTTAGAGATAAAATTAGATGTTTGAAGTGATTTTCAAGCTTCCCCGGGCCCGAAACACAAGATTCGAGGAATGGGAAAACGTGAATGAAAATGGCCAATTTATTCACTCTGAGGCCTTAAAAAGATTTTCTCCACCCCAGAAAGTGAATTAAATAACATTTGTAGGCCTTTATTGTTCAATCAAAAATGCCCGATTTTTGATGAAAGAGATAACCACCCCCCCTTACGACATGCTTCAGAAACAAAAAAAATGATTCCGTTTCAAATGTTGCATCTTTGAACTACAATTCACATTTGTATGTGGATTATCACTTTTAGAGATAAAATGATATGTTTAAAGTGATTTTCATGCGCCCAGGGGTCTTAAACACAAGATTTTTGGAATGGGTAAAAGTGAATGAAAATGGCCAATTTACTCACACTGCGGCCTTAAAAAGTGTTTCTACTCCACGGGAAGTGAATAAAATACCATTTGGAGGCCTTTATTGTTCAATCAAAAACGACCATTTTTTGGTGAAAGAGATAACCACCCCCTTACGACATGCTTCAGAAACGAAAAAAATGGTCCGTTTTCAAATGTTGCCTCTTTGAACTACAATTCACATTTGTACGTGGAAAATCACTTTTAAAGAAAAAATGAGATGTTTAAAGTGATTTTCATGCTTCCAGAGGCCTTAAACACAAGATTTGAGGAATGGGTAAAAGTGAATGAAAATGGCCAATTTATTCACTCTGCGGCCTTAAAAAGTGTTTCTACTCCACGGGAAGCGAATTAAATAACATTTGTAGGCCTTTATTGTTCAATCAAAAACGCCCGATTTTTGATGAAAGAGATAACCACCCCCCCTTACGACATGCTTCAGAAACTAAAAAAATGGTCCATTTTCAAATGTTGCCTATTTGAACTACAATTCACATTTGTATGTGGAAAATCACTTTTAAAGATAAAATTATATGTTTAAAGTGATTTTCATGCTTCCAGGGGCCTTAAACACAAGATTTGAGGAATGGGTAAAAGTGAATGGAAATGGCCAATTTACTCATTCTGAGGCCTTAAAAAGTGTTTCTCCTCCACGGGAAGTGAATTAAATAACATTTGGAGGCCTTTATTGTTCAATCAAAAACGCCAGAATTTTGATGAAAGAGATAACCACCCCCCCTTACGACATGCTTCAGAAACGAAAAAAATGGTTCATTTTCAAATGTTTCATCTTTGAACTACAATTCACATTTGTATGTGGATTATCACTTTTAGAGATAAAATGATATGTTTAAAGTGATTTTCATGCGTCCAGGGGTCTTAAACACAAGATTTTTGGAATGGGTAAAAGTGAATGAAAATGGCCAATTTACTCACTCTGCGGCCTTAAAAAGTGTTTCTACTCCACTGGAAGTGAATAAAATAACATTTGGAGGCCTTTATTGTTCAATCAAAAACGCCCATTTTTTGGTGAAAGAGATAACCACCCCCCCCTTACGACATGCTTCAGAAACTAAAAAAATGGTCCATTTTCACATGTTGCCTATTTGAACTACAATTCACATTTGTATGTGGAAAATCACTTTTAAAGATAAAATTATATGTTTAAAGTGATTTTCATGCTTCCAGGGGCCTTAAACACAAGATTTGAGGAATGGGTAAAAGTGAATGGAAATGGCCAATTTACTCATTCTGAGGCCTTAAAAAGTGTTTCTCCTCCACGGGAAGTGAATTAAATAACATTTGGAGGCCTTTATTGTTCAATCAAAAACGCCAGATTTTTGATGAAAGAGATAACCACCCCCCCTTACGACATGCTTCAGAAACAAAAAAAATGGTTCATTTTCAAATGTTGCATCTTTGAACTACAATTCACATTTGTATGTGGATTATCACTTTTAGAGATAAAATGATATGTTTAAAGTGATTTTCATGCGTCCAGGGGTCTTAAACACAAGATTTTTGGAATGGGTAAAAGTGAATGAAAATGGCCAATTTACTCACACTGCGGCCTTAAAAAGTGTTTCTACTCCACGGGAAGTGAATAAAATACCATTTGGAGGCCTTTATTGTTCAATCAAAAACGCCCATTTTTTGGTGAAAGAGATAACCACCCCCCCTTACGACATGCTTCAGAAACTAAAAAAATGGTCCATTTTCAAATGTTGCCTCTTTGAACTACAATTCACATTTGTATGTGGAAAATCACTTTTAAAGATCAAATTATATGTTTAAAGTGATTTTCATGCTTCCAGGGGCCTGAAATGAAACACAAGATTTGAGGAATGGGTAAAAGTGAATGGAAATGGCCAATTTACTCATTCTGAGGCCTTAAAAAGTGTTTCTCCTCCACGGGAAGTGAATTAAGTAACATTTGGAGGCCTTTATTGTTCAATCAAAAACGCCCGATTTTTGATGAAAGAGATAACCACCCCCCCTTACGACATGCTTCAGAAACGAAAAAAATGGTTCATTTTCAAATGTTGCATCTTTGAACTACAATTCACATTTGTATGTGGATTATCACTTTTAGAGATAAAATTAGATGTTTAAAGTGATTTTCATGCTTCCAGGGGCCTTAAACACAAGATTTGAGGAATGGGTAAAAGTGAATGAAAATGGCCAATTTACTCACTCTGTGGCCTTAAAAAGTTTTTCTCCTCCACGGCAAGTGAATAAAATAACATTTGGAGGTCTTTATTGTTCAATCAAAAACGCCCGATTTTTGACGAAAGAGATAACCACCCCCCCTTACGACATGCTTCAGAAACGAAAAAAATGGTCCATTTTCAAATGTTGCGTCTTTGAACTACAATTCACATTTGTACGTGGATAATCACTTTTAGAGATAAAATTAGATGTTTGAAGTGATTTTCAAGCTTCCCCGGGCCCGAAACACAAGATTCGAGGAATGGGAAAACGTGAATGAAAATGGCCAATTTATTCACTCTGAGGCCTTAAAAAGTTTTTCTCCACCCCAGAAAGTGAATTAAATAACATTTGTAGGCCTTTATTGTTCAATCAAAAATGCCCGATTTTTGATGAAAGAGATAACCACCCCCCCTTACGACATGCTTCAGAAACAAAAAAAATGATTCCGTTTCAAATGTTGCATCTTTGAACTACAATTCACATTTGTATGTGGATTATCACTTTTAGAGATAAAATGATATGTTTAAAGTGATTTTCATGCGCCCAGGGGTCTTAAACACAAGATTTTTGGAATGGGTAAAAGTGAATGAAAATGGCCAATTTACTCACACTGCGGCCTTAAAAAGTGTTTCTACTCCACGGGAAGTGAATAAAATACCATTTGGAGGCCTTTATTGTTCAATCAAAAACGCCCATTTTTTGGTGAAATAGATAACCACCCCCTTACGACATGCTTCAGAAACGAAAAAAATGGTCCGTTTTCAAATGTTGCCTCTTTGAACTACAATTCACATTTGTACGTGGAAAATCACTTTTAAAGAAAAAATGAGATGTTTAAAGTGATTTTCATGCTTCCAGAGGCCTTAAACACAAGATTTGAGGAATGGGTAAAAGTGAATGAAAATGGCCAATTTATTCACTCTGCGGCCTTAAAAAGTGTTTCTACTCCACGGGAAGCGAATTAAATAACATTTGTAGGCCTTTATTGTTCAATCAAAAACGCCCGATTTTTGATGAAAGAGATAACCACCCCCCCTTACGACATGCTTCAGAAACTAAAAAAATGGTCCATTTTCAAATGTTGCCTATTTGAACTACAATTCACATTTGTATGTGGAAAATCACTTTTAAAGATAAAATTATATGTTTAAAGTGATTTTCATGCTTCCAGGGGCCTTAAACACAAGATTTGAGGAATGGGTAAAAGTGAATGGAAATGGCCAATTTACTCATTCTGAGGCCTTAAAAAGTGTTTCTCCTCCACGGGAAGTGAATTAAATAACATTTGGAGGCCTTTATTGTTCAATCAAAAACGCCAGAATTTTGATGAAAGAGATAACCACCCCCCCTTACGACATGCTTCAGAAACGAAAAAAATGGTTCATTTTCAAATGTTTCATCTTTGAACTACAATTCACATTTGTATGTGGATTATCACTTTTAGAGATAAAATGATATGTTTAAAGTGATTTTCATGCGTCCAGGGGTCTTAAACACAAGATTTTTGGAATGGGTAAAAGTGAATGAAAATGGCCAATTTACTCACTCTGCGGCCTTAAAAAGTGTTTCTACTCCACTGAAAGTGAATAAAATAACATTTGGAGGCCTTTATTGTTCAATCAAAAACGCCCATTTTTTGGTGAAAGAGATAACCACCCCCCCTTACGACATGCTTCAGAAACTAAAAAAATGGTCCATTTTCACATGTTGCCTATTTGAACTACAATTCCCATTTGTATGTGGAAAATCACTTTTAAAGATACAATTATATGTTTAAAGTGATTTTCATGCTTCCAGGGGCCTTAAACACAAGATTTGAGGAATGGGTAAAAGTGAATGGAAATGGCCAATTTACTCATTCTGAGGCCTTAAAAAGTGTTTCTCCTCCACGGGAAGTGAATTAAATAACATTTGGAGGCCTTTATTGTTCAATCAAAAACGCCAGATTTTTGATGAAAGAGATAACCACCCCCCCCTTACGACATGCTTCAGAAACGAAAAAAATGGTTCATTTTCAAATGTTGCATCTTTGAACTACAATTCACATTTGTATGTGGATTATCACTTTTAGAGATAAAATGATATGTTTAAAGTGATTTTCATGCGTCCAGGGGTCTTAAACACAAGATTTTTGGAATGGGTAAAAGTGAATGAAAATGGCCAATTTACTCACACTGCGGCCTTAAAAAGTGTTTCTACTCCACGGGAAGTGAATAAAATACCATTTGGAGGCCTTTATTGTTCAATCAAAAACGCCCATTTTTTGGTGAAAGAGATAACCACCCCCTTACGACATGCTTCAGAAACGAAAAAAATGGTCCGTTTTCAAATGTTGCCTCTTTGAACTACAATTCACATTTGTACGTGGAAAATCACTTTTAAAGAAAAAATGAGATGTTTAAAGTGATTTTCATGCTTCCAGAGGCCTTAAACACAAGATTTGAGGAATGGGTAAAAGTGAATGAAAATGGCCAATTTATTCACTCTGCGGCCTTAAAAAGTGTTTCTACTCCACTGGAAGTGAATAAAATAACATTTGGAGGCCTTTATTGTTCAATCAAAAACGCCCATTTTTTGGTGAAAGAGATAACCACCCCCCCTTACGACATGCTTCAGAAACTAAAAAAATGGTCCATTTTCAAATGTTGCCTATTTGAACTACAATTCACATTTGTATGTGGAAAATCACTTTTAAAGATACAATTATATGTTTAAAGTGATTTGCATGCTTCCAGGGGCCTTAAACACAAGATTTGAGGAATGGGTAAAAGTGAATGGAAATGGCCAATTTACTCATTCTGAGGCCTTAAAAAGTGTTTCTCCTCCACGGGAAGTGAATTAAATAACATTTGGAGGCCTTTATTGTTCAATCAAAAACGCCCGATTTTTGATGAAAGAGATAACCACCCCCCCTTACGACATGCTTCAGAAACGAAAAAAATCGTTCATTTTCAAATGTTGCATCTTTGAACTACAATTCACATTTGTATGTGGATTATCACTTTTAGAGATAAAATGATATGTTTAAAGTGATTTTCATGCGTCCAGGGGTCTTAAACACAAGATTTTTGGAATGGGTAAAAGTGAATGAAAATGGCCAATTTACTCACTCTGCGGCCTTAAAAAGTGTTTCTACTCCACTGGAAGTGAATAAAATAACATTTGGAGGCCTTTATTGTTCAATCAAAAACGCCCATTTTTTGGTGAAAGAGATAACCACCCCCCCTTACGACATGCTTCAGAAACTAAAAAAATGGTCCATTTTCAAATGTTGCCTATTTGAACTACAATTCACATTTGTATGTGGAAAATCACTTTTAAAGATAAAATTATATGTTTAAAGTGATTTTCATGCTTCCAGGGGCCTTAAACACAAGATTTGAGGAATGGGTAAAAGTGAATGGAAATGGCCAATTTACTCATTCTGAGGCCTTAAAAAGTGTTTCTCCTCCACGGGAAGTGAATTAAATAACATTTGGAGGCCTTTATTGTTCAATCAAAAACGCCAGATTTTTGATGAAAGAGATAACCACCCCCCCTTACGACATGCTTCAGAAACGAAAAAAATGGTTCATTTTCAAATGTTGCATCTTTGAACTACAATTCACATTTGTATGTGGATTATCACTTTTAGAGATAAAATGATATGTTTAAAGTGATTTTCATGCGTCCAGGGGTCTTAAACACAAGATTTTTGGAATGGGTAAAAGTGAATGAAAATGGCCAATTTACTCACTCTGCGGCCTGAAAAAGTGTTTCTACTCCACTGGAAGTGAATAAAATAACATTTGGAGGCCTTTATTGTTCAATCAAAAACGCCAGATTTTTGATGAAAGAGATAACCACCCCCCCTTACGACATGCTTCAGAAACGAAAAAAATGGTTCATTTTCAAATGTTGCCTCTTTGAACTACAATTCACATTTGTACGTGGAAAATCACTTTTAAAGAAAAAATGAGATGTTTAAAGTGATTTTCATGCTTCCAGGGGCCTTAAACACAAGATTTGAGGAATGGGTAAAAGTGAATGAAACTGGCCAATTTACTCACTCTGCGGCCTTAAAAAGTATTTCTACTCCATGGGAAGCGAATTAAATAACATTTGGAGGCCTTTATTGTTCAATCAAAAACGCCCGATTTTTGATGAAAGAGATAACCACCCCCCCTTACGACATGCTTCACAAACGAAAAAAATGGTCAATTTTCAAATGTTGCGTCCTTGAACTACAATTCACATTTGTACGTGGAAAATCACTTTTAGAGATAAGATTAGATGTTTAAAGTGATTTTCAAGCTTCCAGGGGCCCTAAACACAAGATTTGAGAAATGGATAAAAGTGAATGAAAATGGCCAATTTACTCACTCTGCGGCCTTAAAAAGTTTTTCTCCTCCACGGCAAGTGAATAAAATAACATTTGGAGGTCTTTATAGTTCAAGCGAAAACGCCAGATTTTTGACGAAAGAGATAACCACCCCCCCTTACTACATGCTTCAGAAATGAAAAAAATGGTCCATTTTCAAATGTTGCGTCTTTGAACTACAATTCACATTTGTACGTGGATAATCACTTTTAGAGATAAAATTAGATGTTTGAAGTGATTTTCAAGCTTCCCCGGGCCCTAAACACAAGATTTGAGGAATGGGAAAACGTGAATGAAAATGGCCAATTTATTCACTCTGAGGCCTTAAAAAGTTTTTCTCCACCCCAGAAAGTGTATTAAATAACATTTGTAGGCCTTTATTGTTCAATCAAAAATGCCCGATTTTTGATGAAAGAGATAACCACCCCCCTTACGACATGCTTCAGAAACAAAAAAATGATTCATTTTCAAATGTTGCATCTTTGAACTACAATTCACATTTGTATGTGGAAAATCACTTTTAAAGATACAATTATATGTTTAAAGTGATTTTCATGCGTCCAGGGGTCTTAAACACAAGATTTTTGGAATGGGTAAAAGTGAATGAAAATGGCCAATTTACTCACTCTGCGGCCTTAAAAAGTGTTTCTACTCCACTGGAAGTGAATAAAATAACATTTGGAGGCCTTTATTGTTCAATCAAAAACGCCCATTTTTTGGTGAAAGAGATAACCACCCCCCCTTACGACATGCTTCAGAAACTAAAAAAATGGTCCATTTTCAAATGTTGCCTATTTGAACTACAATTCACATTTGTATGTGGAAAATCACTTTTAAAGATAAAATTATATGTTTAAAGTGATTTTCATGCTTCCAGGGGCCTTAAACACAAGATTTGAGGAATGGGTAAAAGTGAATGGAAATGGCCAATTTACTCATTCTGAGGCCTTAAAAAGCGTTTCTCCTCCACGGGAAGTGAATTAAATAACATTTGGAGGCCTTTATTGTTCAATCAAAAATGCCAGATTTTTGATGAAAGAGATAACCACCCCCCCTTACGACATGCTTCAGAAACGAAAAAAATGGTTCATTTTCAAATGTTGCATCTTTGAACTACAATTCACATTTGTATGTGGATTATCACTTTTAGAGATAAAATGATATGTTTAAAGTGATTTTCATGCGTCCAGGGGTCTTAAACACAAGATTTTTGGAATGGGTAAAAGTGAATGAAAATGGCCAATTTACTCACTCTGCGGCCTGAAAAAGTGTTTCTACTCCACTGGAAGTGAATAAAATAACATTTGGAGGCCTTTATTGTTCAATCAAAAACGCCAGATTTTTGATGAAAGAGATAACCACCCCCCCTTACGACATGCTTCAGAAACGAAAAAAATGGTTCATTTTCAAATGTTGCCTCTTTGAACTACAAATCACATTTGTACGTGGAAAATCACTTTTAAAGAAAAAATGAGATGTTTAAAGTGATTTTCATGCTTCCAGGGGCCTTAAACACAAGATTTGAGGAATGGGTAAAAGTGAATGAAACTGGCCAATTTACTCACTCTGCGGCCTTAAAAAGTATTTCTACTCCATGGGAAGCGAATTAAATAACATTTGGAGGCCTTTATTGTTCAATCAAAAACGCCCGATTTTTGATGAAAGAGATAACCACCCCCCCTTACGACATGCTTCACAAACGAAAAAAATGGTCAATTTTCAAATGTTGCGTCCTTGAACTACAATTCACATTTGTACGTGGAAAATCACTTTTAGAGATAAGATTAGATGTTTAAAGTGATTTTCAAGCTTCCAGGGGCCCTAAACACAAGATTTGAGAAATGGATAAAAGTGAATGAAAATGGCCAATTTACTCACTCTGCGGCCTTAAAAAGTTTTTCTCCTCCACGGCAAGTGAATAAAATAACATTTGGAGGTCTTTATAGTTCAAGCGAAAACGCCAGATTTTTGACGAAAGAGATAACCACCCCCCCTCACTACATGCTTCAGAAACGAAAAAAATGGTCCATTTTCAAATGTTGCGTCTTTGAACTACAATTCACATTTGTACGTGGATAATCACTTTTAGAGATAAAATTAGATGTTTGAAGTGATTTTCAAGCTTCCCCGGGCCCTAAACACAAGATTTGAGGAATGGGAAAACGTGAATGAAAATGGCCAATTTATTCACTCTGAGGCCTTAAAAAGTTTTTCTCCACCCCAGAAAGTGTATTAAATAACATTTGTAGGCCTTTATTGTTCAATCAAAAATGCCCGATTTTTGATGAAAGAGATAACCACCCCCCCTTACGACATGCTTCAGAAACAAAAAAATGATTCATTTTCAAATGTTGCATCTTTGAACTACAATTCACATTTGTATGTGGATTATCACTTTTAGAGATAAAATGATATGTTTAAAGTGATTTTCATGCGTCCAGGGGTCTTAAACAGAAGATTTTTGGAATGGGTAAAAGTGAATGAAAATGGCCAATTTACTCACTCTGCGGCCTTAAAAAGTGTTTCTACTCCACGGGAAGCGAATTAAATAACATTTGTAGGCCTTTATTGTTCAATCAAAAACGCCCGATTTTTGATGAAAGAGATAACCACCCCCCCTTACGACATGCTTCAGAAACTAAAAAAATGGTCCATTTTCAAATGTTGCCTATTTGAACTACAATTCACATTTGTATGTGGAAAATCACTTTTAAAGATAAAATTATATGTTTAAAGTGATTTTCATGCTTCCAGGGGCCTTAAACACAAGATTTGAGGAATGGGTAAAAGTGAATGAAACTGGCCAATTTACTCACTCTGCGGCCTTAAAAAGTATTTCTACTCCATGGGAAGCGAATTAAATAACATTTGTAGGCCTTCATTGTTCAATCAAAAACGCCCGATTTTTGATGAAAGAGATAACCACCCCCCTTACGACATGCTTCAGAAACGAAAAAAATGGTCAATTTTCAAATGTTGCGTCTTTGAACTACAATTCACATTTGTACGTGGAAAATCACTTTTAGAGATAAGATTAGATGTTTAAAGTGATTTTCAAGCTTCCAGGGGCCCTAAACACAAGATTTGAGAAATGGGTAAAAGTGAATGAAAATGGCCAATTTACTCACTCTGCGGGCTTGAAAAAGTTTTTCTCCTCCACGGCAAGTGAATAAAATAACATTTGGAGGTCTTTATAGTTCAAGCGAAAACGCCAGATTTTTGACGAAAGAGATAACCACCCCCCCTTACGACATGCTTCAGAAACGAAAAAAATGGTCCATTTTCAAATGTTGCGTCTTTGAACTACAATTCACATTTGTATGTGGAAAATCACTTTTAGAGATAAGATTAGATGTTTAAAGTGATTTTCAAGCTTCCAGGGGCCCTAAACACAAGATTTGAGAAATGGGTAAAAGTGAATGAAAATGGCCAATTTACTCACTCTGCGGCCTTGAAAAGTTTTTCTCCTCCACGGCAAGTGAATAAAATAACATTTGGAGGTCTTTATTGTTCAAGCGAAAACGCCAGATTTTTGACGAAAGAGATAACCACCCCCCCCTTACGACATGCTTCAGAAACGAAAAAAATGGTTCATTTTCAAATGTTGCATCTTTGAACTACAATTCACATTTGTATGTGGATTATCACTTTTAGACATAAAATGATATGTTTAAAGTGATTTTCATGGGTCCAGGGGTCTTAAATACAAGATTTTTGGAATGGGTAAAAGTGAATGAAAATGGCCAATTTACTCACTCTGTGGCCTTAAAAAGTGTTTCTACTCCACTGGAAGTGAATAAAATAACATTTGGAGGCCTTTATTGTTCAATCAAAAACGCCCATTTTTTGGTGAAAGAGATAACCACCCCCCCTTACGACATGCTTCAGAAACGAAAAAAATGGTCCATTTTCAAATGTTGCCTCTTTGAACTACAATTCACATTTGTACGTGGAAAATCACTTTTAAAGAAAAAATGAGATGTTTAAAGTGATTTTCATGCTTCCAGGGGCCTTAAACACAAGATTTGAGGAATGGGTAAAAGTGAATGAAAATGGCCAATTTACTCACTCTGCGGCCTTAAAAAGTATTTCAACTCCACGGGAAGCGAATTAAATAACATTTGTAGGCCTTTATTGTTCAATCAAAAACGCCAGATTTTTGATGAAAGAGATAACAACCCCCCTTACGACATGCTTCAGAAACGAAAAAAATGGTCAATTTTCAAATGTTGCGTCTTTGAACTACAATTCACATTTGTACGTGGAAAATCACTTTTAGAGATAAGATTAGATGTTTGAAGTGATTTTCAATCTTCCCCGGGCCCTAAACACAAGATTTGAGGAATGGGAAAACGTGAATGAAATTGGCCAATTTATTCACTCTGCGGCCTTAAAAAGTTTTTCTTCACCCCAGAAAGTGAATTAAATAACATTTGTAGGCCTTTATTGTTCAATCAAAAACGCCCGATTTTTGATGAAAGAGATAACCACACCCCCTTACGACATGCTTCAGAAACTAAAAAAACTGGTCCATTTTCAAATGTTGCCTCTTTGAACTAAAATTCACATTTGTATGTGGAAAATCACTTTTAAAGATAAAATGATATGTTTAAAGTGATTTTCATGCTTCCAGGGGCCTTAAACACAAGATTTGAGGAATGGGTAAAAGTGAATGGAAATGGCCAATTTACTCATTCTGAGGCCTTAAAAAGTGTTTCTCCTCCACGGGAAGTGAATTAAATAACATTTGGAGGCCTTTATTGTTCAATCAAAAACGCCAGATTTTTGATGAAAGAGATAACCACCCCCCCTTACGACATGCTTCAGAAACGAAAATAATGGTCCATTTTCAAATGTTGCATCTTTGAACTACAATTCACATTTGTATGTGGATTATCACTTTTAGAGATAAAATGATATGTTTAAAGTGATTTTCATGTGTCCAGGGGTCTTAAACACAAGATTTTTGGAATGGGTAAAAGTGAATGAAAATGGCCAATTTACTCACTCTGCAGCTTTAAAAAGTGTTTCTACTCCACTGGAAGTGAATAAAATAACATTTGGAGGCCTTTATTGTTCAATCAAAAACGCCCATTTTTTGGTGAAAGAGATAACCACCCCCCCTTACGATATGCTTCAGAAACAAAAAAAATGGTCCGTTTTCAAATGTTGCATCTTTGAACTACAATTCACATTTGTACGTGGAAAATCACTTTTAACGAAAAAATGAGATGTTTAAAGTGATTTTCATGCTTCCAGAGGCCTTAAACACAAGATTTGAGGAATGGGTAAAAGTGAATGAAAATGGCCAATTTACTCACTCTGCGGCCTTAAAAAGTATTTCTACTCCATGGGAAGCGAATTAAATAACATTTGTAGGCCTTCATTGTTCAATCAAAAACGCCCGATTTTTGATGAAAGAGATAACCACCCCCCTTACGACATGCTTCAGAAACGAAAAAAATGGTCAATTTTCAAATGTTGCGTCTTTGAACTACAATTCACATTTGTACGTGGAAAATCACTTTTAGAGATAAGATTAGATGTTTAAAGTGATTTTCAAGCTTCCAGGGGCCCTAAACACAAGATTTGAGAAATGGGTAAAAGTGAATGAAAATGGCCAATTTACTCACTCTGCGGGCTTGAAAAAGTTTTTCTCCTCCACGGCAAGTGAATAAAATAACATTTGGAGGTCTTTATAGTTCAAACGAAAACGCCAGATTTTTGACGAAAGAGATAACCACCCCCCCTTACGACATGCTTCAGAAACGAAAAAAATGGTCCATTTTCAAATGTTGCGTCTTTGAACTACAATTCACATTTGTATGTGGAAAATCACTTTTAGAGATAAGATTAGATGTTTAAAGTGATTTTCAAGCTTCCAGGGGCCCTAAACACAAGATTTGAGAAATGGGTAAAAGTGAATGAAAATGGCCAATTTACTCACTCTGCGGCCTTGAAAAGTTTTTCTCCTCCACGGCAAGTGAATAAAATAACATTTGGAGGTCTTTATTGTTCAAGCGAAAACGCCAGATTTTTGACGAAAGAGATAACCACCCCCCCCTTACGACATGCTTCAGAAACGAAAAAAATGGTTCATTTTCAAATGTTGCATCTTTGAACTACAATTCACATTTGTATGTGGATTATCACTTTTAGACATAAAATGATATGTTTAAAGAGATTTTCATGGGTCCAGGGGTCTTAAATACAAGATTTTTGGAATGGGTAAAAGTGAATGAAAATGGCCAATTTACTCACTCTGTGGCCTTAAAAAGTGTTTCTACTCCACTGGAAGTGAATAAAATAACATTTGGAGGCCTTTATTGTTCAATCAAAAACGCCCATTTTTTGGTGAAAGAGATAACCACCCCCCCTTACGACATGCTTCAGAAACGAAAAAAATGGTCCATTTTCAAATGTTGCCTCTTTGAACTACAATTCACATTTGTACGTGGAAAATCACTTTTAAAGAAAAAATGAGATGTTTAAAGTGATTTTCATGCTTCCAGGGGCCTTAAACACAAGATTTGAGGAATGGGTAAAAGTGAATGAAAATGGCCAATTTACTCACTCTGCGGCCTTAAAAAGTATTTCAACTCCACGGGAAGCGAATTAAATAACATTTGTAGGCCTTTATTGTTCAATCAAAAACGCCAGATTTTTGATGAAAGAGATAACAACCCCCCCTTACGACATGCTTCAGAAACGAAAAAAATGGTCAATTTTCAAATGTTGCGTCTTTGAACTACAATTCACATTTGTACGTGGAAAATCACTTTTAGAGATAAGATTAGATGTTTGAAGTGATTTTCAAGCTTCCCCGGGCCCTAAACACAAGATTTGAGGAATGGGAAAACGTGAATGAAATTGGCCAATTTATTCACTCTGCGGCCTTAAAAAGTTTTTCTTCACCCCAGAAAGTGAATTAAATAACATTTGTAGGCCTTTATTGTTCAATCAAAAACGCCCGATTTTTGATGAAAGAGATAACCACACCCCCTTACGACATGCTTCAGAAACTAAAAAAACTGGTCCATTTTCAAATGTTGCCTCTTTGAACTAAAATTCACATTTGTATGTGGAAAATCACTTTTAAAGATAAAATGATATGTTTAAAGTGATTTTCATGCTTCCAGGGGCCTTAAACACAAGATTTGAGGAATGGGTAAAAGTGAATGGAAATGGCCAATTTACTCATTCTGAGGCCTTAAAAAGTGTTTCTCCTCCACGGGAAGTGAATTAAATAACATTTGGAGGCCTTTATTGTTCAATCAAAAACGCCAGATTTTTGATGAAAGAGATAACCACCCCCCCTTACGACATGCTTCAGAAACGAAAATAATGGTCCATTTTCAAATGTTGCATCTTTGAACTACAATTCACATTTGTATGTGGATTATCACTTTTAGAGATAAAATGATGTGTTTAAAGTGATTTTCATGTGTCCAGGGGTCTTAAACACAAGATTTTTGGAATGGGTAAAAGTGAATGAAAATGGCCAATTTACTCACTCTGCAGCTTTAAAAAGTGTTTCTACTCCACTGGAAGTGAATAAAATAACATTTGGAGGCCTTTATTGTTCAATCAAAAACGCCCATTTTTTGGTGAAAGAGATAACCACCCCCCCTTACGATATGCTTCAGAAACGAAAAAATGGTCCGTTTTCAAATGTTGCCTCTTTGAACTACAATTCACATTTGTACGTGGAAAATCACTTTTAAAGAAAAAATGAGATGTTTAAAGTGATTTTCATGCTTCCAGGGGCCTTAAACACAAGATTTGAGGAATGGGTAAAAGTGAATGAAACTGGCCAATTTACTCACTCTGCGGCCTTAAAAAGTGTTTCTCCTCCACGGGAAGTGAATTAAATAACATTTGTAGGCCTTTATTGTTCAATCAAAAACGCCCGATTTTTGATGAAAGAGATAACCACCCCCCCTTACGACATGCTTCAGAAACTAAAAAAACTGGTCCATTTTCAAATGTTGCCTCTTTGAACTACAATTCACATTTGTATGTGGAAAATCACTTTTAAAGATAAAATGATATGTTTAAAGTGATTTGCATGCTTCCAGGGGCCTTAAACACAAGATTTTTGGAATGGGTAAAAGTGAATGAAAATGGCCAATTTACTCACTCTGCAGCTTTAAAAAGTGTTTCTACTCCACTGGAAGTGAATAAAATAACATTTGGAGGCCTTTATTGTTCAATCAAAAACGCCCATTTTTTGGTGAAAGAGATAACCACCCCCCCTTACGATATGCTTCAGAAACGAAAAAAATGGTCCGTTTTCAAATGTTGCCTCTTTGAACTACAATTCACATTTGTACGTGGAAAATCACTTTTAAAGAAAAAATGAGATGTTTAAAGTGATTTTCATGCTTCCAGGGGCCTTAAACACAAGATTTGAGGAATGGGTAAAAGTGAATGAAACTGGCCAATTTACTCACTCTGCGGCCTTAAAAAGTGTTTCTCCTCCACGGGAAGTGAATTAAATAACATTTGTAGGCCTTTATTGTTCAATCAAAAACGCCCGATTTTTGATGAAAGAGATAACCACCCCCCCTTACGACATGCTTCAGAAACTAAAAAAACTGGTCCATTTTCAAATGTTGCCTCTTTGAACTACAATTCACATTTGTATGTGGAAAATCACTTTTAAAGATAAAATGATATGTTTAAAGTGATTTGCATGCTTCCAGGGGCCTTAAACACAAGATTTGAGGAATGGGTAAAAGTGAATGGAAATGGCCAATTTACTCATTCTGAGGCCTTAAAAAGTGTTTCTCCTCCACGGGAAGTGAATTAAATACCATTTGGAGGCCTTTATTGTTCAATCAAAAACGCCAGATTTTTGATGAAAGAGATAACCACCCCCCCTTACGACATACTTCAGAAACGAAAATAATGGTTCATTTTCAAATGTTGCATCTTTGAACTACAATTCACATTTGTATGTGGATTATCACTTTTAGACATAAAATGATATGTTTAAAGTGATTTTCATGGGTCCAGGGGTCTTAAATACAAGATTTTTGGAATGGGTAAAAGTGAATGAAAATGGCCAATTTACTCACTCTGTGGCCTTAAAAAGTGTTTCTACTCCACTGGAAGTGAATAAAATAACATTTGGAGGCCTTTATTGTTCAATCAAAAACGCCCATTTTTTGGTGAAAGAGATAACCACCCCCCCTTACGACATGCTTCAGAAACGAAAAAAATGGTCCATTTTCAAATGTTGCCTCTTTGAACTACAATTCACATTTGTACGTGGAAAATCACTTTTAAAGAAAAAATGAGATGTTTAAAGTGATTTTCATGCTTCCAGGGGCCTTAAACACAAGATTTGAGGAATGGGTAAAAGTGAATGAAAATGGCCAATTTACTCACTCTGCGGCCTTAAAAAGTATTTCAACTCCACGGGAAGCGAATTAAATAACATTTGTAGGCCTTTATTGTTCAATCAAAAACGCCAGATTTTTGATGAAAGAGATAACAACCCCCCCTTACGACATGCTTCAGAAACGAAAAAAATGGTCAATTTTCAAATGTTGCGTCTTTGAACTACAATTCACATTTGTACGTGGAAAATCACTTTTAGAGATAAGATTAGATGTTTGAAGTGATTTTCAAGCTTCCCCGGGCCCTAAACACAAGATTTGAGGAATGGGAAAACGTGAATGAAATTGGCCAATTTATTCACTCTGCGGCCTTAAAAAGTTTTTCTTCACCCCAGAAAGTGAATTAAATAACATTTGTAGGCCTTTATTGTTCAATCAAAAACGCCCGATTTTTGATGAAAGAGATAACCACACCCCCTTACGACATGCTTCAGAAACTAAAAAAACTGGTCCATTTTCAAATGTTGCCTCTTTGAACTAAAATTCACATTTGTATGTGGAAAATCACTTTTAAAGATAAAATGATATGTTTAAAGTGATTTTCATGCTTCCAGGGGCCTTAAACACAAGATTTGAGGAATGGGTAAAAGTGAATGGAAATGGCCAATTTACTCATTCTGAGGCCTTAAAAAGTGTTTCTCCTCCACGGGAAGTGAATTAAATAACATTTGGAGGCCTTTATTGTTCAATCAAAAACGCCAGATTTTTGATGAAAGAGATAACCACCCCCCCTTACGACATGCTTCAGAAACGAAAATAATGGTCCATTTTCAAATGTTGCATCTTTGAACTACAATTCACATTTGTATGTGGATTATCACTTTTAGAGATAAAATGATGTGTTTAAAGTGATTTTCATGTGTCCAGGGGTCTTAAACACAAGATTTTTGGAATGGGTAAAAATGAATGAAAATGGCCAATTTACTCACTCTGCAGCTTTAAAAAGTGTTTCTACTCCACTGGAAGTGAATAAAATAACATTTGGAGGCCTTTATTGTTCAATCAAAAACGCCCATTTTTTGGTGAAAGAGATAACCACCCCCCTTACGATATGCTTCAGAAACGAAAAAAATGGTCCGTTTTCAAATGTTGCCTCTTTGAACTACAATTCACATTTGTACGTGGAAAATCACTTTTAAAGAAAAAATGAGATGTTTAAAGTGATTTTCATGCTTCCAGGGGCCTTAAACACAAGATTTGAGGAATGGGTAAAAGTGAATGAAACTGGCCAATTTACTCACTCTGCGGCCTTAAAAAGTGTTTCTCCTCCACGGGAAGTGAATTAAATAACATTTGTAGGCCTTTATTGTTCAATCAAAAACGCCCGATTTTTGATGAAAGAGATAACCACCCCCCCTTACGACATGCTTCAGAAACTAAAAAAACTGGTCCATTTTCAAATGTTGCCTCTTTGAACTACAATTCACATTTGTATGTGGAAAATCACTTTTAAAGATAAAATGATATGTTTAAAGTGATTTGCATGCTTCCAGGGGCCTTAAACACAAGATTTTTGGAATGGGTAAAAGTGAATGAAAATGGCCAATTTACTCACTCTGCAGCTTTAAAAAGTGTTTCTACTCCACCGGAAGTGAATAAAATAACATTTGGAGGCCTTTATTGTTCAATCAAAAACGCCCATTTTTTGGTGAAAGAGATAACCACCCCCCCTTACGATATGCTTCAGAAACGAAAAAAATGGTCCGTTTTCAAATGTTGCCTCTTTGAACTACAATTCACATTTGTACGTGGAAAATCACTTTTAAAGAAAAAATGAGATGTTTAAAGTGATTTTCATGCTTCCAGGGGCCTTAAACACAAGATTTGAGGAATGGGTAAAAGTGAATGAAACTGGCCAATTTACTCACTCTGCGGCCTTAAAAAGTGTTTCTCCTCCACGGGAAGTGAATTAAATAACATTTGTAGGCCTTTATTGTTCAATCAAAAACGCCCGATTTTTGATGAAAGAGATAACCACCCCCCCTTACGACATGCTTCAGAAACTAAAAAAACTGGTCCATTTTCAAATGTTGCCTCTTTGAACTACAATTCACATTTGTATGTGGAAAATCACTTTTAAAGATAAAATGATATGTTTAAAGTGATTTGCATGCTTCCAGGGGCCTTAAACACAAGATTTGAGGAATGGGTAAAAGTGAATGGAAATGGCCAATTTACTCATTCTGAGGCCTTAAAAAGTGTTTCTCCTCCACGGGAAGTGAATTAAATACCATTTGGAGGCCTTTATTGTTCAATCAAAAACGCCAGATTTTTGATGAAAGAGATAACCACCCCCCCTTACGACATGCTTCAGAAACGAAAATAATGGTTCATTTTCAAATGTTGCATCTTTGAACTACAATTCACATTTGTATGTGGATTATCACTTTTAGAGATAAAATGAGATGTTTAAAGTGATTTTCATGCTTCCAGGGGCCTTAAACACAAGATTTGAGGAATGGGTAAAAGTGAATGAAAATGGCCAATTTACTCACTCTGCGGCCTTAAAAAGTGTTTCTACTCCACGGGAAGCGAATTAAATAACATTTGTAGGCCTTTATTGTTCAATCAAAAACGCCCGATTTTTGATGAAAGAGATAACCACCCCCCTTACGACATGCTTCAGAAACGAAAAAAAATTTCCATTTTCAAATGTTGCGTCTTTGAACTACAATTCACATTTGTACGTGGAAAATCACTTTTAGAGATAAGATTAGATGTTTAAAGTGATTTTCAAGCTTCCAGGGGCCCTAAACACAAGATTTGAGAAATGGGTAAAAGTAAATGAAAATGGCCAATTTACTCACACTGCGGCCTTAAAAAGTGTTTCTACTCCACGGGAAGTGAATAAAATACCATTTGGAGGCCTTTATTGTTCAATCAAAAACGCCCATTTTTTGGTGAAAGAGATAACCACCCCCTTACGACATGCTTCAGAAACGAAAAAAATGGTCCGTTTTCAAATGTTGCCTCTTTGAACTACAATTCACATTTGTACGTGGAAAATCACTTTTAAAGAAAAAATGAGATGTTTAAAGTGATTTTCATGCTTCCAGAGGCCTTAAACACAAGATTTGAGGAATGGGTAAAAGTGAATGAAAATGGCCAATTTATTCACTCTGCGGCCTTAAAAAGTGTTTCTACTCCACGGGAAGCGAATTAAATAACATTTGTAGGCCTTTATTGTTCAATCAAAAACGCCCGATTTTTGATGAAAGAGATAACCACCCCCCCTTACGACATGCTTCAGAAACTAAAAAAATGGTCCATTTTCACATGTTGCCTATTTGAACTACAATTCACATTTGTATGTGGAAAATCACTTTTAAAGATAAAATTATATGTTTAAAGTGATTTTCATGCTTCCAGGGGCCTTAAACACAAGATTTGAGGAATGGGTAAAAATGAATGGAAATGGCCAATTTACTCATTCTGAGGCCTTAAAAAGTGTTTCTCCTCCACGGGAAGTGAATTAAATAACATTTGGAGGCCTTTATTGTTCAATCAAAAACGCCAGAATTTTGATGAACGAGATAACCACCCCCCCTTACGACATGCTTCAGAAACGAAAAAAATGGTTCATTTTCAAATGTTGCATCTTTGAACTACAATTCACATTTGTATGTGGATTATCACTTTTAGAGATAAAATGATATGTTTAAAGTGATTTTCATGCGTCCAGGGGTCTTAAACACAAGATTTTTGGAATGGGTAAAAGTGAATGAAAATGGCCAATTTACTCACACTGCGGCCTTAAAAAGTGTTTCTACTCCACGGGAAGTGAATAAAATACCATTTGGAGGCCTTTATTGTTCAATCAAAAACGCCCATTTTTTGGTGAAAGAGATAACCACCCCCTTACGACATGCTTCAGAAACGAAAAAAATGGTCCGTTTTCAAATGTTGCCTCTTTGAACTACAATTCACATTTGTACGTGGAAAATCACTTTTAAAGAAAAAATGAGATGTTTAAAGTGATTTTCATGCTTCCAGAGGCCTTAAACACAAGATTTGAAGAATGGGTAAAAGTGAATGAAAATGGCCAATTTATTCACTCTGCGGCCTTAAAAAGTGTTTCTACTCCACGGGAAGCGAATTAAATAACATTTGTAGGCCTTTATTGTTCAATCAAAAACACCCGATTTTTGATGAAAGAGATAACCACCCCCCCTTACGACATGCTTCAGAAACTAAAAAAATGGTCCATTTTCAAATGTTGCCTATTTGAACTACAATTCACATTTGTATGTGGAAAATCACTTTTAAAGATAAAATTATATGTTTAAAGTGATTTTCAGGCTTCCAGGGGCCTTAAACACAAGATTTGAGGAATGGGTAAAAGTGAATGGAAATGGCCAATTTACTCATTCTGAGGCCTTAAAAAGTGTTTCTCCTCCACGGGAAGTGAATTAAATAACATTTGGAGGCCTTTATTGTTCAATCAAAAACGCCAGATTTTTGATGAAAGAGATAACCACCCCCCCTTACGACATGCTTCAGAAACGAAAAAAATGGTTCATTTTCAAATGTTTCATCTTTGAACTACAATTCACATTTGTATGTGGATTATCACTTTTAGAGATAAAATGATATGTTTAAAGTGATTTTCATGCGTCCAGGGGTCTTAAACACAAGATTTTTGGAATGGGTAAAAGTGAATGAAAATGGCCAATTTACTCACTCTGCGGCCTTAAAAAGTGTTTCTACTCCACTGGAAGTGAATAAAATAACATTTGGAGGCCTTTCTTGTTCAATCAAAAACGCCCATTTTTTGGTGAAAGAGATAACCACCCCCCCTTACGACATGCTTCAGAAACTAAAAAAATGGTCCATTTTCAAATGTTGCCTATTTGAACTACAATTCACATTTGTATGTGGAAAATCACTTTTAAAGATAAAATTATATGTTTAAAGTGATTTTCATGCTTCCAGGGGCCTTAAACACAAGATTTGAGGAATGGGTAAAAGTGAATGGAAATGGCCAATTTACTCATTCTGAGGCCTTAAAAAGTGTTTCTCCTCCACGGGAAGTGAATTAAATAACATTTGGAGGCCTTTATTGTTCAATCAAAAACGCCAGATTTTTGATGAAAGAGATAACCACCCCCCCTTACGACATGCTTCAGAAACGAAAATAATGGTCCATTTTCAAATGTTGCCTCTTTGAACTAAAATTCACATTTGTATGTGGAAAATCACTTTTAAAGATAAAATGATATGTTTAAAGTGATTTTCATGCTTCCAGGGGCCTTAAACACAAGATTTGAGGAATGGGTAAAAGTGAATGGAAATGGCCAATTTACTCATTCTGAGGCCTTAAAAAGTGTTTCTCCTCCACGGGAAGTGAATTAAATAACATTTGGAGGCCTTTATTGTTCAATCAAAAACGCCAGATTTTTGATGAAAGAGATAACCACCCCCCCTTACGACATGCTTCAGAAACGAAAATAATGGTCCATTTTCAAATGTTGCATCTTTGAACTACAATTCACATTTGTATGTGGATTATCACTTTTAGAGATAAAATGATATGTTTAAAGTGATTTTCATGTGTCCAGGGGTCTTAAACACAAGATTTTTGGAATGGGTAAAAGTGAATGAAAATGGCCAATTTACTCACTCTGCAGCTTTAAAAAGTGTTTCTACTCCACTGGAAGTGAATAAAATAACATTTGGAGGCCTTTATTGTTCAATCAAAAACGCCCATTTTTTGGTGAAAGAGATAACCACCCCCCCTTACGATATGCTTCAGAAACGAAAAAAATGGTCCGTTTTCAAATGTTGCCTCTTTGAACTACAATTCACATTTGTACGTGGAAAATCACTTTTAAAGAAAAAATGAGATGTTTAAAGTGATTTTCATGCTTCCAGGGGCCTTAAACACAAGATTTGAGGAATGGGTAAAAGTGAATGAAACTGGCCAATTTACTCACTCTGCGGCCTTAAAAAGTGTTTCTCCTCCACGGGAAGCGAATTAAATAACATTTGTAGGCCTTTATTGTTCAATCAAAAACGCCCGATTTTTGATGAAAGAGATAACCACCCCCCCTTACGACATGCTTCAGAAACTAAAAAAACTGGTCCATTTTCAAATGTTGCCTCTTTGAACTACAATTCACATTTGTATGTGGAAAATCACTTTTAAAGATAAAATGATATGTTTAAAGTGATTTTCATGCTTCCAGGGGCCTTAAACACAAGATTTGAGGAATGGGTAAAAGTGAATGGAAATGGCCAATTTACTCATTCTGAGGCCTTAAAAAGTGTTTCTCCTCCACGGGAAGTGAATTAAATACCATTTGGAGGCCTTTATTGTTCAATCAAAAACGCCAGATTTTTGATGAAAGAGATAACCACCCCCCCTTACGACATGCTTCAGAAACGAAAATAATGGTTCATTTTCAAATGTTGCATCTTTGAACTACAATTCACATTTGTATGTGGATTATCACTTTTAGAGATAAAATGAGATGTTTAAAGTGATTTTCATGCTTCCAGGGGCCTTAAACACAAGATTTGAGGAATGGGTAAAAGTGAATGAAAATGGCCAATTTACTCACTCTGCGGCCTTAAAAAGTGTTTCTACTCCACGGGAAGCGAATTAAATAACATTTGTAGGCCTTTATTGTTCAATCAAAAACGCCCGATTTTTGATGAAAGAGATAACCACCCCCCCTTACGACATGCTTCAGAAACGAAAAAAAATTTCCATTTTCAAATGTTGCGTCTTTGAACTACAATTCACATTTGTACGTGGAAAATCACTTTTAGAGATAAAATTAGATGTTTGAAGTGATTTTCAAGCTTCCCCGGGCCCGAAACACAAGATTTGAGGAATGGGAAAACGTGAATGAAAATGGCCAATTTATTCACTCTGAGGCCTTAAAAAGTTTTTCTCCACCCCAGAAAGTGAATTAAATAACATTTGTAGGCCTTTATTGTTCAATCAAAAATGCCCGATTTTTGATGAAAGAGATAACCACCCCCCCTTACGACATGCTTCAGAAACGAAAAAAATCGTCCATTTTCAAATGTTGCGTCTTTGAACTACAATTCACATTTGTACGTGGATAATCACTTTTAGAGATAAAATTAGATGTTTGAAGTGATTTTCAAGCTTCCCCGGGCCCGAAACACAAGATTTGAGGAATGGGAAAACGTGAATGAAAATGGCCAATTTATTCACTCTGAGGCCTTAAAAAGTTTTTCTCCACCCCAGAAAGTGAATTAAATAACATTTGTAGGCCTTTATTGTTCAATCAAAAATGCCCGATTTTTGATGAAAGAGATAACCACCCCCCCTTACGACATGCTTCAGAAACAAAAAAAATGATTCCGTTTCAAATGTTGCATCTTTGAACTACAATTCACATTTGTATGTGGATTATCACTTTTAGAGATAAAATGATATGTTTAAAGTGATTTTCATGCGCCCCGGGGTCTTAAACACAAGATTTTTGGAATGGGTAAAAGTGAATGAAAATGGCCAATTTACTCACACTGCGGCCTTAAAAAGTGTTTCTACTCCACGGGAAGTGAATAAAATACCATTTGGAGGCCTTTATTGTTCAATCAAAAACGCCCATTTTTTGGTGAAAGAGATAACCACCCCCTTACGACATGCTTCAGAAACGAAAAAAATGGTTCATTTTCAAATGTTTCATCTTTGAACTACAATTCACATTTGTACGTGGAAAATCACTTTTAAAGAAAAAATGAGATGTTTAAAGTGATTTTCATGCGTCCAGGGGTCTTAAACACAAGATTTTTGGAATGGGTAAAAGTGAATGAAAATGGCCAATTTACTCACTCTGCGGCCTTAAAAAGTGTTTCTACTCCACTGGAAGTGAATAAAATAACATTTGGAGGCCTTTATTGTTCAATCAAAAACGCCCATTTTTTGGTGAAAGAGATAACCACCCCCCCTTACGACATGCTTCAGAAACTAAAAAAATGGTCCATTTTCAAATGTTGCCTATTTGAACTACAATTCACATTTGTATGTGGAAAATCACTTTTAAAGATAAAATTATATGTTTAAAGTGATTTTCATGCTTCCAGGGGCCTTAAACACAAGATTTGAGGAATGGGTAAAAGTGAATGGAAATGGCCAATTTACTCATTCTGAGGCCTTAAAAAGTGTTTCTCCTCCACGGGAAGTGAATTAAATAACATTTGGAGGCCTTTATTGTTCAATCAAAAACGCCAGATTTTTGATGAAAGAGATAACCACCCCCCCTTACGACATGCTTCAGAAACGAAAATAATGGTCCATTTTCAAATGTTGCCTCTTTGAACTAAAATTCACATTTGTATGTGGAAAATCACTTTTAAAGATAAAATGATATGTTTAAAGTGATTTTCATGCTTCCAGGGGCCTTAAACACAAGATTTGAGGAATGGGTAAAAGTGAATGGAAATGGCCAATTTACTCATTCTGAGGCCTTAAAAAGTGTTTCTCCTCCACGGGAAGTGAATTAAATAACATTTGGAGGCCTTTATTGTTCAATCAAAAACGCCAGATTTTTGATGAAAGAGATAACCACCCCCCCTTACGACATGCTTCAGAAACGAAAATAATGGTCCATTTTCAAATGTTGCATCTTTGAACTACAATTCACATTTGTATGTGGATTATCACTTTTAGAGATAAAATGATATGTTTAAAGTGATTTTCATGTGTCCAGGGGTCTTAAACACAAGATTTTTGGAATGGGTAAAAGTGAATGAAAATGGCCAATTTACTCACTTTGCAGCTTTAAAAAGTGTTTCTACTCCACTGGAAGTGAATAAAATAACATTTGGAGGCCTTTATTGTTCAATCAAAAACGCCCATTTTTTGGTGAAAGAGATAACCACCCCCCCTTACGATATGCTTCAGAAACGAAAAAAATGGTCCGTTTTCAAATGTTGCCTCTTTGAACTACAATTCACATTTGTACGTGGAAAATCACTTTTAAAGAAAAAATGAGATGTTTAAAGTGATTTTCATGCTTCCAGGGGCCTTAAACACAAGATTTGAGGAATGGGTAAAAGTGAATGAAACTGGCCAATTTACTCACTCTGCGGCCTTAAAAAGTGTTTCTCCTCCACGGGAAGTGAATTAAATACCATTTGGAGGCCTTTATTGTTCAATCAAAAACGCCAGATTTTTGATGAAAGAGATAACCACCCCCCCTTACGACATGCTTCAGAAACGAAAATAATGGTTCATTTTCAAATGTTGCATCTTTGAACTACAATTCACATTTGTATGTGGATTATCACTTTTAGAGATAAAATGAGATGTTTAAAGTGATTTTCATGCTTCCAGGGGCCTTAAACACAAGATTTGAGGAATGGGTAAAAGTGAATGAAAATGGCCAATTTACTCACTCTGCGGCCTTAAAAAGTGTTTCTACTCCACGGGAAGCGAATTAAATAACATTTGTAGGCCTTTATTGTTCAATCAAAAACGCCCGATTTTTGATGAAAGAGATAACCACCCCCCCTTACGACATGCTTCAGAAACGAAAAACATTTTCCATTTTCAAATGTTGCGTCTTTGAACTACAATTCACATTTGTACGTGGAAAATCACTTTTAGAGATAAGATTAGATGTTTAAAGTGATTTTCAAGCTTCCAGGGGCCCTAAACACAAGATTTGAGAAATGGGTAAAAGTGAATGAAAATGGCCAATTTACTCACTCTGCGGCCTTAAAAAGTTTTTCTCCTCCACGGCAAGTGAATAAAGTAACATTTGGAGGTCTTTATTGTTCAATCAAAAACGCCCGATTTTTGACGAAAGAGATAACCACCCCCCCTTACGACATGCTTCAGAAACGAAAAAAATCGTCCATTTTCAAATGTTGCGTCTTTGAACTACAATTCACATTTGTACGTGGATAATCACTTTTAGAGATAAAATTAGATGTTTGAAGTGATTTTCAAGCTTCCCCGGGCCCGAAACACAAGATTTGAGGAATGGGAAAACGTGAATGAAAATGGCCAATTTATTCACTCTGAGGCCTTAAAAAGTTTTTCTCCACCCCAGAAAGTGAATTAAATAACATTTGTAGGCCTTTATTGTTCAATCAAAAATGCCCGATTTTTGATGAAAGAGATAACCACCCCCCCTTACGACATGCTTCAGAAACAAAAAAAATGATTCCGTTTCAAATGTTGCATCTTTGAACTACAATTCACATTTGTATGTGGATTATCACTTTTAGAGATAAAATGATATGTTTAAAGTGATTTTCATGCGCCCCGGGGTCTTAAACACAAGATTTTTGGAATGGGTAAAAGTGAATGAAAATGGCCAATTTACTCACACTGCGGCCTTAAAAAGTGTTTCTACTCCACGGGAAGTGAATAAAATACCATTTGGAGGCCTTTATTGTTCAATCAAAAACGCCCATTTTTGGTGAAAGAGATAACCACCCCCTTACGACATGCTTCAGAAACGAAAAAAATGGTCCGTTTTCAAATGTTGCCTCTTTGAACTACAATTCACATTTGTACGTGGAAAATCACTTTTAAAGAAAAAATGAGATGTTTAAAGTGATTTTCATGCTTCCAGAGGCCTTAAACACAAGATTTGAGGAATGGGTAAAAGTGAATGAAAATGGCCAATTTATTCACTCTGCGGCCTTAAAAAGTGTTTCTACTCCACGGGAAGCGAATTAAATAACATTTGTAGGCCTTTATTGTTCAATCAAAAACGCCCGATTTTTGATGAAAGAGATAACCACCCCCCCTTACGACATGCTTCAGAAACTAAAAAAATGGTCCATTTTCAAATGTTGCCTATTTGAACTACAATTCACATTTGTATGTGGAAAATCACTTTTAAAGATAAAATTATATGTTTAAAGTGATTTTCATGCTTCCAGGGGCCTTAAACACAAGATTTGAGGAATGGGTAAAAGTGAATGGAAATGGCCAATTTACTCATTCTGAGGCCTTAAAAAGTGTTTCTCCTCCACGGGAAGTGAATTAAATAACATTTGGAGGCCTTTATTGTTCAATCAAAAACGCCAGAATTTTGATGAACGAGATAACCACCCCCCCTTACGACATGCTTCAGAAACGAAAAAAATGGTTCATTTTCAAATGTTTCATCTTTGAACTACAATTCACATTTGTATGTGGATTATCACTTTTAGAGATACAATGATATGTTTAAAGTGATTTTCATGCGTCCAGGGGTCTTAAACACAAGATTTTTGGAATGGGTAAAAGTGAATGAAAATGGCCAATTTACTCACTCTGCGGCCTTAAAAAGTGTTTCTACTCCACTGGAAGTGAATAAAATATCATTTGGAGGCCTTTATTGTTCAATCAAAAACGCCCATTTTTGGGTGAAAGAGATAACCACCCCCCCTTACGACATGCTTCAGAAACTAAAAAAATGGTCCATTTTCACATGTTGCCTATTTGAACTACAATTCACATTTGTATGTGGAAAATCACTTTTAAAGATAAAATTATATGTTTAAAGTGATTTTCATGCTTCCAGGGGCCTTAAACACAAGATTTGAGGAATGGGTAAAAGTGAATGGAAATGGCCAATTTACTCATTCTGAGGCCTTAAAAAGTGTTTCTCCTCCACGGGAAGTGAATTAAATAACATTTGGAGGCCTTTATTGTTCAATCAAAAACGCCAGATTTTTGATGAAAGAGATAACCACCCCCCCTTACGACATGCTTCAGAAACAAAAAAAATGGTTCATTTTCAAATGTTGCATCTTTGAACTACAATTCACATTTGTATGTGGATTATCACTTTTAGAGATAAAATGATATGTTTAAAGTGATTTTCATGCGTCCAGGGGTCTTAAACACAAGATTTTTGGAATGGGTAAAAGTGAATGAAAATGGCCAATTTACTCACACTGCGGCCTTAAAAAGTGTTTCTACTCCACGGGAAGTGAATAAAATACCATTTGGAGGCCTTTATTGTTCAATCAAAAACGCCCATTTTTTGGTGAAAGAGATAACCACCCCCTTACGACATGCTTCAGAAACGAAAAAAATGGTCCGTTTTCAAATGTTGCCTCTTTGAACTACAATTCACATTTGTACGTGGAAAATCACTTTTAAAGAAAAAATGAGATGTTTAAAGTGATTTTCATGCTTCCAGAGGCCTTAAACACAAGATTTGAGGAATGGGTAAAAGTGAATGAAAATGGCCAATTTATTCACTCTGCGGCCTTAAAAAGTGTTTCTACTCCACGGGAAGCGAATTAAATAACATTTGTAGGCCTTTATTGTTCAATCAAAAACGCCCGATTTTTGATGAAAGAGATAACCACCCCCCCCTTACGACATGCTTCAGAAACTAAAAAAATGGTCCATTTTCAAATGTTGCCTATTTGAACTACAATTCACATTTGTATGTGGAAAATCACTTTTAAAGATAAAATTATATGTTTAAAGTGATTTTCATGCTTCCAGGGGCCTTAAACACAAGATTTGAGGAATGGGTAAAAGTGAATGGAAATGACCAATTTACTCATTCTGAGGCCTTAAAAAGTGTTTCTCCTCCACGGGAAGTGAATTAAATAACATTTGGAGGCCTTTATTGTTCAATCAAAAACGCCAGATTTTTGATGAAAGAGATAACCACCCCCCCTTACGACATGCTTCAGAAACGAAAAAAATGGTTCATTTTCAAATGTTTCATCTTTGAACTACAATTCACATTTGTATGTGGATTATCACTTTTAGAGATAAAATGATATGTTTAAAGTGATTTTCATGCGTCCAGGGGTCTTAAACACAAGATTTTTGGAATGGGTAAAAGTGAATGAAAATGGCCAATTTACTCACTCTGCGGCCTTAAAAAGTGTTTCTACTCCACTGGAAGTGAATAAAATAACATTTGGAGGCCTTTATTGTTCAATCAAAAACGCCCATTTTTTGGTGAAAGAGATAACCACCCCCCCTTACGACATGCTTCAGAAACTAAAAAAATGGTCCATTTTCAAATGTTGCCTATTTGAACTACAATTCACATTTGTATGTGGAAAATCACTTTTAAAGATAAAATTATATGTTTAAAGTGATTTTCGTGCTTCCAGGGGCCTTAAACACAAGATTTGAGGAATGGGTAAAAGTGAATGGAAATGGCCAATTTACTCATTCTGAGGCCTTAAAAAGTGTTTCTCCTCCACGGGAAGTGAATTAAATAACATTTGGAGGCCTTTATTGTTCAATCAAAAACGCCCGATTTTTGATGAAAGAGATAACCACCCCCCCTTACGACATGCTTCAGAAACGAAAAAAATGGTTCATTTTCAAATGTTGCATCTTTGAACTACAATTCACATTTGTATGTGGATTATCACTTTTAGAGATAAAATGAGATGTTTAAAGGGATTTTCATGCTTCCAGGGGCCTTAAACACAAGATTTGAGGAATGGGTAAAAGTGAATGAAAATGGCCAATTTACTCACTCTGCGGCCTTAAAAAGTGTTTCTACTCCACGGGAAGCGAATTAAATAACATTTGTAGGCCTTTATTGTTCAATCAAAAACGCCCGATTTTTGATGAAAGAGATAACCACCCCCCCTTACGACATGCTTCAGAAACGAAAAAAATGGTCCATTTTCAAATGTTGCGTCTTTGAACTACAATTCACATTTGTACGTGGAAAATCACTTTTAGAGATAAGATTAGATGTTTAAAGTGATTTTCAAGCTTCCAGGGGCCCTAAACACAAGATTTGAGAAATGGGTAAAAGTGAATGAAAATGGCCAATTTACTCACTCTGCGGCCTTAAAAAGTTTTTCTCCTCCACGGCAAGTGAATAAAGTAACATTTGGAGGTCTTTATTGTTCAATCAAAAACGCCGATTTTTGACGAAAGAGATAACCACCCCCCCTTACGACATGCTTCAGAAACGAAAAAAATCGTCCATTTTCAAATGTTGCGTCTTTGAACTACAATTCACATTTGTACGTGGATAATCACTTTTAGAGATAAAATTAGATGTTTGAAGTGATTTTCAAGCTTCCCCGGGCCCGAAACACAAGATTTGAGGAATGGGAAAACGTGAATGAAAATGGCCAATTTATTCACTCTGAGGCCTTAAAAAGTTTTTCTCCACCCCAGAAAGTGAATTAAATAACATTTGTAGGCCTTTATTGTTCAATCAAAAATGCCCGATTTTTGATGAAAGAGATAACCACCCCCCCTTACGACATGCTTCAGAAACAAAAAAAATGATTCCGTTTCAAATGTTGCATCTTTGAACTACAATTCACATTTGTATGTGGATTATCACTTTTAGAGATAAAATGATATGTTTAAAGTGATTTTCATGCGCCCCGGGGTCTTAAACACAAGATTTTTGGAATGGGTAAAAGTGAATGAAAATGGCCAATTTACTCACACTGCGGCCTTAAAAAGTGTTTCTACTCCACGGGAAGTGAATAAAATACCATTTGGAGGCCTTTATTGTTCAATCAAAAACGCCCATTTTTTGGTGAAAGAGATAACCACCCCCCCTTACGACATGCTTCAGAAACTAAAAAAATGGTCCGTTTTCAAATGTTGCCTCTTTGAACTACAATTCACATTTGTACGTGGAAAATCACTTTTAAAGAAAAAATGAGATGTTTAAAGTGATTTTCATGCTTCCAGAGGCCTTAAACACAAGATTTGAGGAATGGGTAAAAGTGAATGAAAATGGCCAATTTATTCACTCTGCGGCCTTAAAAAGTGTTTCTACTCCACGGGAAGCGAATTAAATAACATTTGTAGGCCTTTATTGTTCAATCAAAAACGCCCGATTTTTGATGAAAGAGATAACCACCTCCCCTTACGACATGCTTCAGAAACTAAAAAAATGGTCCATTTTCAAATGTTGCCTATTTGAACTACAATTCACATTTGTATGTGGAAAATCACTTTTAAAGATAAAATTATATGTTTAAAGTGATTTTCATGCTTCCAGGGGCCTTAAACACAAGATTTGAGGAATGGGTAAAAGTGAATGGAAATGGCCAATTTACTCATTCTGAGGCCTTAAAAAGTGTTTCTCCTCCACGGGAAGTGAATTAAATAACATTTGGAGGCCTTTATTGTTCAATCAAAAACGCCAGAATTTTGATGAACGAGATAACCACCCCCCCTTACGACATGCTTCAGAAACGAAAAAAATGGTTCATTTTCAAATGTTTCATCTTTGAACTACAATTCACATTTGTATGTGGATTATCACTTTTAGAGATAAAATGATATGTTTAAAGTGATTTTCATGCGTCCAGGGGTCTTAAACACAAGATTTTTGGAATGGGTAAAAGTGAATGAAAATGGCCAATTTACTCACTCTGCGGCCTTAAAAAGTGTTTCTACTCCACTGGAAGTGAATAAAATATCATTTGGAGGCCTTTATTGTTCAATCAAAAACGCCCATTTTTTGGTGAAAGAGATAACCACCCCCCCTTACGACATGCTTCAGAAACTAAAAAAATGGTCCATTTTCACATGTTGCCTATTTGAACTACAATTCACATTTGTATGTGGAAAATCACTTTTAAAGATAAAATTATATGTTTAAAGTGATTTTCATGCTTCCAGGGGCCTTAAACACAAGATTTGAGGAATGGGTAAAAGTGAATGGAAATGGCCAATTTACTCATTCTGAGGCCTTAAAAAGTGTTTCTCCTCCACGGGAAGTGAATTAAATAACATTTGGAGGCCTTTATTGTTCAATCAAAAACGCCAGATTTTTGATGAAAGAGATAACCACCCCCCCTTACGACATGCTTCAGAAACAAAAAAAATGGTTCATTTTCAAATGTTGCATCTTTGAACTACAATTCACATTTGTATGTGGATTATCACTTTTAGAGATAAAATGATATGTTTAAAGTGATTTTCATGCGTCCAGGGGTCTTAAACACAAGATTTTTGGAATGGGTAAAAGTGAATGAAAATGGCCAATTTACTCACACTGCGGCCTTAAAAAGTGTTTCTACTCCACGGGAAGTGAATAAAATACCATTTGGAGGCCTTTATTGTTCAATCAAAAACGCCCATTTTTTGGTGAAAGAGATAACCACCCCCTTACGACATGCTTCAGAAACGAAAAAAATGGTCCGTTTTCAAATGTTGCCTCTTTGAACTACAATTCACATTTGTACGTGGAAAATCACTTTTAAAGAAAAAATGAGATGTTTAAAGTGATTTTCATGCTTCCAGAGGCCTTAAACACAAGATTTGAGGAATGGGTAAAAGTGAATGAAAATGGCCAATTTATTCACTCTGCGGCCTTAAAAAGTGTTTCTACTCCACGGGAAGCGAATTAAATAACATTTGTAGGCCTTTATTGTTCAATCAAAAACGCCCGATTTTTGATGAAAGAGATAACCAACCCCCCTTACGACATGCTTCAGAAACTAAAAAAATGGTCCATTTTCAAATGTTGCCTATTTGAACTACAATTCACATTTGTATGTGGAAAATCACTTTTAAAGATAAAATTATATGTTTAAAGTGATTTTCATGCTTCCAGGGGCCTTAAACACAAGATTTGAGGAATGGGTAAAAGTGAATGGAAATGGCCAATTTACTCATTCTGAGGCCTTAAAAAGTGTTTCTCCTCCACGGGAAGTGAATTAAATAACATTTGGAGGCCTTTATTGTTCAATCAAAAACGCCAGATTTTTGATGAAAGAGATAACCACCCCCCCTTACGACATGCTTCAGAAACGAAAAAAATGGTTCATTTTCAAATGTTTCATCTTTGAACTACAATTCACATTTGTATGTGGATTATCACTTTTAGAGATAAAATGATATGTTTAAAGTGATTTTCATGCGTCCAGGGGTCTTAAACACAAGATTTTTGGAATGGGTAAAAGTGAATGAAAATGGCCAATTTACTCACTCTGCGGCCTTAAAAAGTGTTTCTACTCCACTGGAAGTGAATAAAATAACATTTGGAGGCCTTTATTGTTCAATCAAAAACGCCCATTTTTTGGTGAAAGAGATAACCACCCCCCCTTACGACATGCTTCAGAAACTAAAAAAATGGTCCATTTTCAAATGTTGCCTATTTGAACTACAATTCACATTTGTATGTGGAAAATCACTTTTAAAGATAAAATTATATGTTTAAAGTGATTTTCATGCTTCCAGGGGCCTTAAACACAAGATTTGAGGAATGGGTAAAAGTGAATGGAAATGGCCAATTTACTCATTCTGAGGCCTTAAAAAGTGTTTCTCCTCCACGGGAAGTGAATTAAATAACATTTGGAGGCCTTTATTGTTCAATCAAAAACGCCCGATTTTTGATGAAAGAGATAACCACCCCCCCTTACGACATGCTTCAGAAACGAAAAAAATGGTTCATTTTCAAATGTTGCATCTTTGAACTACAATTCACATTTGTATGTGGATTATCACTTTTAGAGATAAAATGAGATGTTTAAAGTGATTTTCATGCTTCCAGGGGCCTTAAACACAAGATTTGAGGAATGGGTAAAAGTGAATGAAAATGGCCAATTTACTCACTCTGCGGCCTTAAAAAGTGTTTCTACTCCACGGGAAGCGAATTAAATAACATTTGTAGGCCTTTATTGTTCAATCAAAAACGCCCGATTTTTGATGAAAGAGATAACCACCCCCCCTTACGACATGCTTCAGAAACGAAAAAAATGGTCCATTTTCAAATGTTGCGTCTTTGAACTACAATTCACATTTGTACGTGGAAAATCACTTTTAGAGATAAGATTAGATGTTTAAAGTGATTTTCAAGCTTCCAGGGGCCCTAAACACAAGATTTGAGAAATGGGTAAAAGTGAATGAAAATGGCCAATTTACTCACTCTGCGGCCTTAAAAAGTTTTTCTCCTCCACGGCAAGTGAATAAAATAACATTTGGAGGTCTTTATTGTTCAATCAAAAACGCCCGATTTTTGACGAAAGAGATAACCACCCCCCCTTACGACATGCTTCAGAAACGAAAAAAATCGTCCATTTTCAAATGTTGCGTCTTTGAACTACAATTCACATTTGTACGTGGATAATCACTTTTAGAGATAAAATTAGATGTTTGAAGTGATTTTCAAGCTTCCCCGGGCCCGAAACACAAGATTCGAGGAATGGGAAAACGTGAATGAAAATGGCCAATTTATTCACTCTGAGGCCTTAAAAAGTTTTTCTCCACCCCAGAAAGTGAATTAAATAACATTTGTAGGCCTTTATTGTTCAATCAAAAATACCCGATTTTTGATGACAGAGATAACCACCCCCCCTTACGACATGCTTCAGAAACAAAAAAAATGATTCCGTTTCAAATGTTGCATCTTTGAACTACAATTCACATTTGTATGTGGATTATCACTTTTAGAGATAAAATGATATGTTTAAAGTGATTTTCATGCGCCCAGGGGTCTTAAACACAAGATTTTTGGAATGGGTAAAAGTGAATGGAAATGGCCAATTTACTCATTCTGAGGCCTTAAAAAGTGTTTCTCCTCCACGGGAAGTGAATTAAATAACATTTGGAGGCCTTTATTGTTCAATCAAAAACGCCCGATTTTTGATGAAAGAGATAACCACCCCCCTTACGACATGCTTCAGAAACGAAAAAAATGGTTCATTTTCAAATGTTGCATCTTTGAACTACAATTCACATTTGTATGTGGATTATCACTTTTAGAGATAAAATGAGATGTTTAAAGTGATTTTCATGCTTCCAGGGGCCTTAAACACAAGATTTGAGGAATGGGTAAAAGTGAATGAAAATGGCCAATTTACTCACTCTGCGGCCTTAAAAAGTGTTTCTACTCCACGGGAAGCGAATTAAATAACATTTGTAGGCCTTTATTGTTCAATCAAAAACGCCCGATTTTTGATGAAAGAGATAACCACCCCCCCTTACGACATGCTTCAGAAACGAAAAAAATGGTCCATTTTCAAATGTTGCGTCTTTGAACTACAATTCACATTTGTACGTGGAAAATCACTTTTAGAGATAAGATTAGATGTTTAAAGTGATTTTCAAGCTTCCAGGGGCCCTAAACACAAGATTTGAGAAATGGGTAAAAGTGAATGAAAATGGCCAATTTACTCACTCTGCGGCCTTAAAAAGTTTTTCTCCTCCACGGCAAGTGAATAAAATAACATTTGGAGGTCTTTATTGTTCAATCAAAAACGCCCGATTTTTGACGAAAGAGATAACCACCCCCCCCTTACGACATGCTTCAGAAACGAAAAAAATCGTCCATTTTCAAATGTTGCGTCTTTGAACTACAATTCACATTTGTACGTGGATAATCACTTTTAGAGATAAAATTAGATGTTTGAAGTGATTTTCAAGCTTCCCCGGGCCCGAAACACAAGATTCGAGGAATGGGAAAACGTGAATGAAAATGGCCAATTTATTCACTCTGAGGCCTTAAAAAGTTTTTCTCCACCCCAGAAAGTGAATTAAATAACATTTGTAGGCCTTTATTGTTCAATCAAAAATGCCCGATTTTTGATGAAAGAGATAACCACCCCCCCTAACGACATGCTTCAGAAACAAAAAAAATGATTCCGTTTCAAATGTTGCATCTTTGAACTACAATTCACATTTGTATGTGGATTATCACTTTTAGAGATAAAATGATATGTTTAAAGCTATTTTCATGCGCCCAGGGGTCTTAAACACAAGATTTTTGGAATGGGTAAAAGTGAATGAAAATGGCCAATTTACTGACACTGCGGCCTTAAAAAGTGTTTCTACTCCACGGGAAGTGAATAAAATACCATTTGGAGGCCTTTATTGTTCAATCAAAAACGCCCATTTTTTGGTGAAAGAGATAACCACCCCCTTACGACATGCTTCAGAAACGAAAAAAATGGTCCGTTTTCAAATGTTGCCTCTTTGAACTACAATTCACATTTGTACGTGGAAAATCACTTTTAAAGAAAAAATGAGATGTTTAAAGTGATTTTCATGCGTCCAGGGGTCTTAAACACAAGATTTTTGGAATGGGTAAAAGTGAATGAAAATGGCAAATTTACTCACTCTGCGGCCTTAAAAAGTGTTTCTACTCCACTGGAAGTGAATAAAATAACATTTGGAGGCCTTTATTGTTCAATCAAAAACGCCCATTTTTTGGTGAAAGAGATAACCACCCCCCCTTACGACATGCTTCAGAAACTAAAAAAATGGTCCATTTTCACATGTTGCCTATTTGAACTACAATTCACATTTGTATGTGGAAAATCACTTTTAAAGATAAAATTATATGTTTAAAGTGATTTTCATGCTTCCAGGGGCCTTAAACACAAGATTTGAGGAATGGGTAAAAGTGAATGGAAATGGCCAATTTACTCATTCTGAGGCCTTAAAAAGTGTTTCTCCTCCACGGGAAGTGAATTAAATAACATTTGGAGGCCTTTATTGTTCAATCAAAAACGCCAGATTTTTGATGAAAGAGATAACCACCCCCCCTTACGACATGCTTCAGAAACGAAAAAAATGGTTCATTTTCAAATGTTGCATCTTTGAACTACAATTCACATTTGTATGTGGATTATCACTTTTAGAGATAAAATGATATGTTTAAAGTGATTTTCATGCATCCAGGGGTCTTAAACACAAGATTTTTGGAATGGGTAAAAGTGAATGAAAATGGCCAATTTACTCACACTGCGGCCTTAAAAAGTGTTTCTACTCCACGGGAAGTGAATAAAATACCATTTGGAGGCCGTTATTGTTCAATCAAAAACGCCCATTTTTTGGTGAAAGAGATAACCACCCCCTTACGACATGCTTCAGAAACGAAAAAAATGGTCCGTTTTCAAATGTTGCCTCTTTGAACTACAATTCACATTTGTACGTGGAAAATCACTTTTAAAGAAAAAATGAGATGTTTAAAGTGATTTTCATGCTTCCAGAGGCCTTAAACACAAGATTTGAGGAATGGGTAAAAGTGAATGAAAATGGCCAATTTATTCACTCTGCGGCCTTAAAAAGTGTTTCTACTCCATGGGAAGCGAATTAAATAACATTTGTAGGCCTTTATTGTTCAATCAAAAACGCCCGATTTTTGATGAAAGAGATAACCACCCCCCCTTACGACATGCTTCAGAAACTAAAAAAATGGTCCATTTTCAAATGTTGCCTATTTGAACTACAATTCACATTTGTATGTGGAAAATCACTTTTAAAGATAAAATTATATGTTTAAAGTGATTTTCATGCTTCCAGGGGCCTTAAACACAAGATTTGAGGAATGGGTAAAAGTGAATGGAAATGGCCAATTTACTCATTCTGAGGCCTTAAAAAGTGTTTCTCCTCCACGGGAAGTGAATTAAATAACATTTGGAGGCCTTTATTGTTCAATCAAAAACGCCAGATTTTTGATGAAAGAGATAACCACCCCCCCTTACGACATGCTTCAGAAACGAAAAAAATGGTTCATTTTCAAATGTTTCATCTTTGAACTACAATTCACATTTGTATGTGGATTATCACTTTTAGAGATAAAATGATATGTTTAAAGTGATTTTCATGCGTCCAGGGGTCTTAAACACAAGATTTTTGGAATGGGTAAAAGTGAATGAAAATGGCCAATTTACTCACTCTGCGGCCTTAAAAAGTGTTTCTACTCCACTGGAAGTGAATAAAATAACATTTGGAGGCCTTTATTGTTCAATCAAAAACGCCCATTTTTTGGTGAAAGAGATAACCACCCCCCCTTACGACATGCTTCAGAAACTAAAAAAATGGTCCATTTTCAAATGTTGCCTATTTGAACTACAATTCACATTTGTATGTGGAAAATCACTTTTAAAGATAAAATTATATGTTTAAAGTGATTTTCATGCTTCCAGGGGCCTTAAACACAAGATTTGAGGAATGGGTAAAAGTGAATGGAAATGGCCAATTTACTCATTCTGAGGCCTTAAAAAGTGTTTCTCCTCCACGGGAAGTGAATTAAATAACATTTGGAGGCCTTTATTGTTCAATCAAAAACGCCCGATTTTTGATGAAAGAGATAACCACCCCCCCTTACGACATGCTTCAGAAACGAAAAAAATGGTTCATTTTCAAATGTTGCATCTTTGAACTACAATTCACATTTGTATGTGGATTATCACTTTTAGAGATAAAATGAGATGTTTAAAGTGATTTTCATGCTTCCAGGGGCCTTAAACACAAGATTTGAGGAATGGGTAAAAGTGAATGAAAATGGCCAATTTACTCACTCTGCGGCCTTAAAAAGTGTTTCTACTCCACGGGAAGCGAATTAAATAACATTTGTAGGCCTTTATTGTTCAATCAAAAACGCCCGATTTTTGATGAAAGAGATAACAACCCCCCCTTACGACATGCTTCAGAAACGAAAAAAATGGTCCATTTTCAAATGTTGCGTCTTTGAACTACAATTCACATTTGTACGTGGAAAATCACTTTTAGAGATAAGATTAGATGTTTAAAGTGATTTTCAAGCTTCCAGGGGCCCTAAACACAAGATTTGAGAAATGGGTAAAAGTGAATGAAAATGGCCAATTTACTCACTCTGCGGCCTTAAAAAGTTTTTCTCCTCCACGGCAAGTGAATAAAATAACATTTGGAGGTCTTTATTGTTCAATCAAAAACGCCCGATTTTTGACGAAAGAGATAACCACCCCCCCCTTACGACATGCTTCAGAAACGAAAAAAATCGTCCATTTTCAAATGTTGCGTCTTTGAACTACAATTCACATTTGTACGTGGATAATCACTTTTAGAGATAAAATTAGATGTTTGAAGTGATTTTCAAGCTTCCCCGGGCCCGAAACACAAGATTCGAGGAATGGGAAAACGTGAATGAAAATGGCCAATTTATTCACTCTGAGGCCTTAAAAAGTTTTTCTCCACCCCAGAAAGTGAATTAAATAACATTTGTAGGCCTTTATTGTTCAATCAAAAATGCCCGATTTTTGATGAAAGAGATAACCACCCCCCCTTACGACATGCTTCAGAAACAAAAAAAATGATTCCGTTTCAAATGTTGCATCTTTGAACTACAATTCACATTTGTATGTGGATTATCACTTTTAGAGATAAAATGATATGTTTAAAGCTATTTTCATGCGCCCAGGGGTCTTAAACACAAGATTTTTGGAATGGGTAAAAGTGAATGAAAATGGCCAATTTACTCACACTGCGGCCTTAAAAAGTGTTTCTACTCCACGGGAAGTGAATAAAATACCATTTGGAGGCCTTTATTGTTCAATCAAAAACGCCCATTTTTTGGTGAAAGAGATAACCACCCCCTTACGACATGCTTCAGAAACGAAAAAAATGGTCCGTTTTCAAATGTTGCCTCTTTGAACTACAATTCACATTTGTACGTGGAAAATCACTTTTAAAGAAAAATTGAGATGTTTAAAGTGATTTTCAGGCTTACAGAGGCCTTAAACACAAGATTTGAGGAATGGGTAAAAGTGAATGAAAATGGCCAATTTATTCACTCTGCGGCCTTAAAAAGTGTTTCTACTCCACGGGAAGCGAATTAAATAACATTTGTAGGCCTTTATTGTTCAATCAAAAACGCCCGATTTTTGATGAAAGAGATAACCACCCCCCCTTACGACATGCTTCAGAAACTAAAAAAATGGTCCATTTTCAAATGTTGCCTATTTGAACTACAATTCACATTTGTATGTGGAAAATCACTTTTAAAGATAAAATTATATGTTTAAAGTGATTTTCATGCTTCCAGGGGCCTTAAACACAAGATTTGAGGAATGGGTAAAAGTGAATGGAAATGGCCAATTTACTCATTCTGAGGCCTTAAAAAGTGTTTCTCCTCCACGGTAAGTGAATTAAATAACATTTGGAGGCCTTTATTGTTCAATCAAAAACGCCAGAATTTTGATGAAAGAGATAACCACCCCCCCTTACGACATGCTTCAGAAACGAAAAAAATGGTTCATTTTCAAATGTTTCATCTTTGAACTACAATTCACATTTGTATGTGGATTATCACTTTTAGACATAAAATGATATGTTTAAAGTGATTTTCATGCGTCCAGGGGTCTTAAACACAAGATTTTTGGAATGGGTAAAAGTGAATGAAAATGGCAAATTTACTCACTCTGCGGCCTTAAAAAGTGTTTCTACTCCACTGGAAGTGAATAAAATAACATTTGGAGGCCTTTATTGTTCAATCAAAAACGCCCATTTTTTGGTGAAAGAGATAACCACCCCCCCTTACGACATGCTTCAGAAACTAAAAAAATGGTCCATTTTCACATGTTGCCTATTTGAACTACAATTCACATTTGTATGTGGAAAATCACTTTTAAAGATAAAATTATATGTTTAAAGTGATTTTCATGCTTCCAGGGGCCTTAAACACAAGATTTGAGGAATGGGTAAAAGTGAATGGAAATGGCCAATTTACTCATTCTGAGGCCTTAAAAAGTGTTTCTCCTCCACGGGAAGTGAATTAAATAACATTTGGAGGCCTTTATTGTTCAATCAAAAACGCCAGATTTTTGATGAAAGAGATAACCACCCCCCCTTACGACATGCTTCAGAAACGAAAAAAATGGTTCATTTTCAAATGTTTCATCTTTGAACTACAATTCACATTTGTATGTGGATTATCACTTTTAGAGATAAAATGATATGTTTAAAGTGATTTTCATGCGTCCAGGGGTCTTAAACACAAGATTTTCGGAATGGGTAAAAGTGAATGAAAATGGCCAATTTACTCACTCTGCGGCCTTAAAAAGTGTTTCTACTCCACTGGAAGTGAATAAAATAACATTTGGAGGCCTTTATTGTTCAATCAAAAACACCCATTTTTTGGTGAAAGAGATTACCACCCCCCCTTACGACATGCTTCAGAAACTAAAAAAATGGTCCATTTTCAAATGTTGCCTATTTGAACTACAATTCACATTTGTATGTGGAAAATCACTTTTAAAGATAAAATTATATGTTTAAAGTGATTTGCATGCTTCCAGGGGCCTTAAACACAAGATTTGAGGAATGGGTAAAAGTGAATGGAAATGGCCAATTTACTCATTCTGAGGCCTTAAAAAGTGTTTCTCCTCCACGGGAAGTGAATTAAATAACATTTGGAGGCCTTTATTGTTCAATCAAAAACGCCCGATTTTTGATGAAAGAGATAACCACCCCCCCTTACGACATGCTTCAGAAACGAAAAAAATCGTTCATTTTCAAATGTTGCATCTTTGAACTACAATTCACATTTGTATGTGGATTATCACTTTTAGAGATAAAATGATATGTTTAAAGTGATTTTCATACGTCCAGGGGTCTTAAACACAAGATTTTTGGAATGGGTAAAAGTGAATGAAAATGGCCAATTTACTCACTCTGCGGCCTTAAAAAGTGTTTCTACTCCACTGGAAGTGAATAAAATAACATTTGGAGGCCTTTATTGTTCAATCAAAAACGCCCATTTTTTGGTGAAAGAGATAACCACCCCCCCTTACGACATGCTTCAGAAACTAAAAAAATGGTCCATTTTCAAATGTTGCCTATTTGAACTACAATTCACATTTGTATGTGGAAAATCACTTTTAAAGATAAAATTATATGTTTAAAGTGATTTTCATGCTTCCAGGGGCCTTAAACACAAGATTTGAGGAATGGGTAAAAGTGAATGGAAATGGCCAATTTACTCATTCTGAGGCCTTAAAAAGTGTTTCTCCTCCACGGGAAGTGAATTAAATAACATTTGGAGGCCTTTATTGTTCAATCAAAAACGCCAGATTTTTGATGAAAGAGATAACCACCCCCCCTTACGACATGCTTCAGAAACGAAAAAAATGGTTCATTTTCAAATGTTGCATCTTTGAACTACAATTCACATTTGTATGTGGATTATCACTTTTAGAGATAAAATGATATGTTTAAAGTGATTTTCATGCGTCCAGGGGTCTTAAACACAAGATTTTTGGAATGGGTAAAAGTGAATGAAAATGGCCAATTTACTCACTCTGCGGCCTGAAAAAGTGTTTCTACTCCACTGGAAGTGAATAAAATAACATTTGGAGGCCTTTATTGTTCAATCAAAAACGCCAGATTTTTGATGAAAGAGATAACCACCCCCCCTTACGACATGCTTCAAAAACGAAAAAAATGGTTCATTTTCAAATGTTGCCTCTTTGAACTACAATTCACATTTGTACGTGGAAAATCACTTTTAAAGAAAAAATGAGATGTTTAAAGTGATTTTCATGCTTCCAGGGGCCTTAAACACAAGATTTGAGGAATGGGTAAAAGTGAATGAAACTGGCCAATTTACTCACTCTGCGGCCTTAAAAAGTATTTCTACTCCATGGGAAGCGAATTAAATAACATTTGGAGGCCTTTATTGTTCAATCAAAAACGCCCGATTTTTGATGAAAGAGATAACCACCCCCCCCTTACGACATGCTTCAGAAACGAAAAAAATGGTTCATTTTCAAATGTTGCATCTTTGAACTACAATTCACATTTGTACGTGGAAAATCACTTTTAAAGAAAAAATTATATGTTTAAAGTGATTTTCATGCTTCCAGGGGCCTTAAACACAAGATTTGAGGAATGGGTAAAAGTGAATGAAACTGGCCAATTTACTCACTCTGCGGCCTTAAAAAGTATTTCTACTCCATGGGAAGCGAATTAAATAACATTTGTAGGCCTTTATTGTTCAATCCAAAACGCCCGATTTTTGATGAAAGAGATAACCACCCCCCTTACGACATGCTTCAGAAACGAAAAAAATGGTCAATTTTCAAATGTTGCGTCTTTGAACTACAATTCACATTTGTACGTGGAAAATCACTTTTAGAGATAAGATTAGATGTTTAAAGTGATTTTCAAGCTTCCAGGGGCCCTAAACACAAGATTTGAGAAATGGGTAAAAGTGAATGAAAATGGCCAATTTACTCACTCTGCGGGCTTGAAAAAGTTTTTCTCATCCACGGCAAGTGAATAAAATAACATTTGGAGGTCTTTATAGTTCAAGCGAAAACGCCAGATTTTTGACGAAAGAGATAACCACCCCCCCTTACGACATGCTTCAGAAACGAAAAAAATGGAACATTTTCAAATGTTGCGTCTTTGAACTACAATTCACATTTGTACGTGGAAAATCACTTTTAGAGATAAGATTAGATGTTTAAAGTGATTTTCAAGCTTCCAGGGGCCCTAAACACAAGATTTGAGAAATGGGTAAAAGTGAATGAAAATGGCCAATTTACTCACTCTGCGGCCTTGAAAAGTTTTTCTCCTCCACGGCAAGTGAATAAAATAACATTTGGAGGTCTTTATTGTTCAAGCGAAAACGCCAGATTTTTGACGAAAGAGATAACCACCCCCCCCTTACGACATGCTTCAGAAACGAAAAAAATGGTTCATTTTCAAATGTTGCATCTTTGAACTACAATTCACATTTGTATGTGGATTATCACTTTTAGACATAAAATGATATGTTTAAAGTGATTTTCATGGGTCCAGGGGTCTTAAATACAAGATTTTTGGAATGGGTAAAAGTGAATGAAAATGGCCAATTTACTCACTCTGTGGCCTTAAAAAGTGTTTCTACTCCACTGGAAGTGAATAAAATAACATTTGGAGGCCTTTATTGTTCAATCAAAAACGCCCATATTTTGGTGAAAGAGATAACCACCCCCCCTTACGACATGCTTCAGAAACAAAAAAAATGGTCCATTTTCAAATGTTGCCTCTTTGAACTACAATTCACATTTGTACGTGGAAAATCACTTTTAAAGAAAAAATGAGATGTTTAAAGTGATTTTCATGCTTCCAGGGGCCTTAAACACAAGATTTGAGGAATGGGTAAAAGTGAATGAAAATGGCCAATTTACTCACTCTGCGGCCTTAAAAAGTATTTCAACTCCACGGGAAGCGAATTAAATAACATTTGTAGGCCTTTATTGTTCAATCAAAAACGCCCGATTTTTGATGAAAGCGATAACAACCCCCCCTTACGACATGCTTCAGAAACGAAAAAAATGGTCCATTTTCAAATGTTGCCTCTTTGAACTACAATTCACATTTGTATGTGGAAAATCACTTTTAAAGATAAAATGAGATGTTTAAAGTGATTTTCATGCTTCCAGGGGCCTTAAACACAAGATTTGAGGAATGGGTAAAAGTGAATGGAAATGGCCAATTTACTCATTCTGAGGCCTTAAAAAGTGTTTCTCCTCCACGGGAAGTGAATTAAATAACATTTGGAGGCCATTATTGTTCAATGAAAAACGCCAGATTTTTGATGAAAGAGATAACCACCCCCCCTTACGACATGCTTCAGAAACGTAAAAAATGGTCCATTTTCAAATGTTGCGTCTTTGAACTACAATTCACATTTGTACGTGGAAAATCACTTTTAGAGATAAGATTAGATGTTTAAAGTGATTTTCAAGCTTCCAAGGGCCCTAAACACAAGATTTGAGACATGGGTAAAAGTGAATGAAAATGGCCAATTTACTCACTCTGCGGCCTTAAAAAGTTATTCTCCTCCACGGCAAGTGAATAAAATAACATTTGGAGGTCTTTATTGTTCAAGCAAAAACGCCAGATTTTTGACGAAAGAGATAACCACCCCCCCTTACGACATGCTTCAGAAACTAAAAAAATGGTCCATTTTCAAATGTTGCCTCTTTGAACTACAATTCACATTTGTATGTGGAAAATCACTTTTAAAGATATTATTATATGTTTAAAGTGATTTTCATGCTTCCAGGGGCCTTAAACACAAGATTTGAGGAATGGGTAAAAGTGAATGGAAATGGCCAATTTACTCACTCTGCGGCCTTGAAAAGTTTTTCTCCTCCACGGCAAGTGAATAAAATAACATTTGGAGGACTTTATTGTTCAAGCGAAAACGCCAGATTTTTGACGAAAGAGATAACCACCCCCCCCCTTACGACATGCTTCAGAAACGAAAAAAATGGTTCATTTTCAAATGTTGCATCTTTGAACTACAATTCACATTTGTATGTGGATTATCACTTTTAGACATAAAATGATATGTTTAAAGTGATTTTCATGGGTCCAGGGGTCTTAAATACAAGATTTTTGGAATGGGTAAAAGTGAATGAAAATGGTCAATTTACTCACTCTGTGGCCTTAAAAAGTGTTTCTACTCCACTGGAAGTGAATAAAATAACATTTGGAGGCCTTTATTGTTCAATCAAAAACGCCCATTTTTTGGTGAAAGAGATAACCACCCCCCCTTACGACATGCTTCAGAAACGAAAAAAATGGTCCGTTTTCAAATGTTGCCTCTTTGAACTACAATTCACATTTGTACGTGGAAAATCACTTTTAAAGAAAAAATGAGATGTTTAAAGTGATTTTCATGCTTCCAGGGGCCTTAAACACAAGATTTGAGGAATGGGTAAAAGTGAATGAAAATTGCCAATTTACTCACTCTGCGGCCTTAAAAAGTATTTCTACTCCACGGGAAGCGAATTAAATAACATTTGTAGGCCTTTATTGTTCAATCAAAAACGCCCGATTTTTGATGAAAGAGATAACCACCCCCCCTTACGACATGCTTCAGAAACGAAAAAAATGGTCAATTTTCAAATGTTGCGTCTTTGAACTACAATTCACATTTGTACGTGGAAAATCACTTTTAGAGATAAGATTAGATGTTTAAAGTGATTTTCAAGCTTCCAGGGGCCCTAAACACAAGATTTGAGAAATGGGTAAAAGTGAATGAAAATGGCCAATTTACTCACTCTGCGGCCTTAAAAAGTTATTCTCCTCCACGGCAAGTGAATAAAATAACATTTGGAGGTCTTTATTGTTCAAGCAAAAATGCCAGATTTTTGACGAAAGAGATAACCACCCCCCCTTACGACATGCTTCTGAAACTAAAAAAATGGTCCATTTTCAAATGTTGCCTCTTTGAACTACAATTCACATTTGTATGTGGAAAATCACTTTTAAAGATATTATTATATGTTTAAAGTGATTTTCATGCTTCCAGGGGCCTTAAACACAAGATTTGAGGAATGGGTAAAAGTGAATGGAAATGGCCAATTTACTCATTCTGAGGCCTTAAAAAGTGTTTCTCCTCCACGGGAAGTGAATTAAATAACATTTGGAGGCCTTTATTGTTCAATGAAAAACGCCAGATTTTTGATGAAAGAGATAACCACCCCCCCTTACGACATGCTTCAGAAACGTAAAAAATGGTCCATTTTCAAATGTTGCGTCTTTGAACTACAATTCACATTTGTACGTGGAAAATCACTTTTAGAGATAAGATTAGATGTTTAAAGTGATTTTCAAGCTTCCAAGGGCCCTAAACACAAGATTTGAGAAATGGGTAAAAGTGAATGAAAATGGCCAATTTACTCACTCTGCGGCCTTAAAAAGTTATTCTCCTCCACGGCAAGTGAATAAAATAACATTTGGAGGTCTTTATTGTTCAAGCAAAAATGCCAGATTTTTGACGAAAGAGATAACCACCCCCCCTTACGACATGCTTCTGAAACTAAAAAAATGGTCCATTTTCAAATGTTGCCTCTTTGAACTACAATTCACATTTGTATGTGGAAAATCACTTTTAAAGATATTATTATATGTTTAAAGTGATTTTCATGCTTCCAGGGGCCTTAAACACAAGATTTGAGGAATGGGTAAAAGTGAATGGAAATGGCCAATTTACTCATTCTGAGGCCTTAAAAAGTGTTTCTCCTCCACGGGAAGTGAATTAAATAACATTTGGAGGCCTTTATTGTTCAATCAAAAACGCCAGATTTTTGATGAAAGAGATAACCACCCCCCTTACGACATGCTTCAGAAACGAAAATAATGGTTCATTTTCAAATGGTGCATCTTTGAACTACAATTCACATTTGTATGTGGAAAATCACTTTTAAAGATAAAATGATATGTTTAAAGTGATTTTCATGCGTCCAGGGGTCTTAAACACAAGATTTTTGGAATGGGTAAAAGTGAATGAAAATGGCCAATTTACTCACTCTGCGGCCTTAAAAAGTGTTTCTACTCCACTGGAAGTGAATAAAATAACATTTGGAGGCCTTTATTGTTCAATCAAAAACGCCCATTTTTTGGTGAAAGAGATAACCACCCCCCCTTACGACATGCTTCAGAAACGAAAAAAATGGTCCGTTTTCAAATGTTGCCTCTTTGAACTACAATTCACATTTGTACGTGGAAAATCACTTTTAAAGAAAAAATGAGATGTTTAAAGTGATTTTCATGCTTCCAGGGGCCTTAAACACAAGATTTGAGGAATGGGTAAAAGTGAATGAAACTGGCCAATTTACTCACTCTGCGGCCTTAAAAAGTATTTCTACTCCATGGGAAGCGAATTAAATAACATTTGTAGGCCTTTATTGTTCAATCAGAAACGCCCGATTTTTGATGAAAGAGATAACCACCCCCCCTTACGACATGCTTCAGAAACGAAAAAAATGGTAAATTTTCAAATGTTGCGTCTTTGAACTACAATTCACATTTGTACGTGGAAAATCACTTTTAGAGATAAGATTAGATGTTTAAAGTGATTTTCAAGCTTCCAGGGGCCCTAAACACAGGATTTGAGAAATGGGTAAAAGTGAATGAAAATGGCCAATTTACTCACTCTGCGGCCTTAAAAAGTTTTTCTCCTCCACGGCAAGTGAATAAAATAACATTTGGAGGTCTTTATTATTCAAGCGAAAACGCCAGATTTTTGACGAAAGAGATAACCACCCCCCCTTACGACATGCTTCAGAAACGAAAAAAATGGTCCATTTTCAAATGTTGCGTCTTTGAACTACAATTCACATTTGTACATGGATAATCACTTTTAGAGATAAAATTAGATGTTTGAAGTGATTTTCAAGCTTCCCCGGGCCCTAAACACAAGATTTGAGGAATGGGAAAACGTGAATGAAAATGGCCAATTTATTCACTCTGCGGCCTTAAAAAGTTTTTCTCCACCCCAGAAAGTGAATTAAATAACATTTGTAGGCCTTTATTGTTCAATCAAAAATGCCCGATTTTTGATGAAAGAGATAACCAACCCCCCTTACGACATGCTTCAGAAACAAAAAAATGATTCATTTTCAAATGTTGCATCTTTGAACTACAATTCACATTTGTATGTGGATAATCACTTTTAGAGATAAAATGATATGTTTAAAGTGATTTTCATGCGTCCAGGGGTCTTAAACAGAAGATTTTTGGAATGGGTAAAAGTGAATGAAAATGGCCAATTTACTCACTCTGCGGCTTTAAAAAGTGATTCTACTCCACTGGAAGTGAATAAAATAACATTTGGAGGCCTTTATTGTTCAATCAAAAACGCCTATTTTTTGGTGAAAGAGATAACCACCCCCCCCTTACGACATGCTTCAGAAACGAAAAAAATGGTCCATTTTCAAATGTTGCCTCTTTGAACTACAATTCACATTTGTACGTGGAAAATCACTTTTAAAGAAAAAATGAGATGTTTAAAGTGATTTTCATGCTTCCAGGGGCCTTAAACACAAGATTTGAGGAATGGGTAAAAGTGAATGAAACTGGCCAATTTACTCACTCTGCGGCCTTAAAAAGTGTTTCTCCTCCACGGGAAGTGAATTAAAAAACATTTGTAGGCCTTTATTGTTCAATCAAAAACACCTGATTTTTGATGAAAGAGATAACCACCCCCCTTACGACATGCTTCAGAAACTAAAAAAACTGGTCCATTTTCAAATGTTGCCTCTTTGAACTACAATTCACATTTGTATGTGGAAAATCACTTTTAAAGATAAAATGATATGTTTAAAGTGATTTTCATGCTTCCAGGGGCCTTAAACACAAGATTTGAGGAATGGGTAAAAGTGAATGGAAATGGCCAATTTTCTCATTCTGAGGCCTTAAAAAGTGTTTCTCCTCCATGGGAAGTGAATTAAATAACATTTGGAGGCCTTTATTGTTCAATCAAAAACGCCAGATTTTTGATGAAAGAGATAACCACCCCCCCTTACGACATGCTTCAGAAACGAAAATAATGGTCCATTTTCAAATGTTGCATCTTTGAACTACAATTCACATTTGTATGTGGATTATCACTTTTAGAGATAAAATGATATGTTTAAAGTGATTTTCATGCGTCCAGGGGTCTTAAACACAAGATTTTTGGAAAGGGTAAAAGTGAATGAAAATGGCCAATTTACTCACTCTGCAGCTTTAAAAAGTGTTTCTACTCCACTGTAAGTGAATAAAATAACATTTGGAGGCCTTTATTGTTCAATCAAAAACGCCCATTTTTTGGTGAAAGAGATAACCACCCCCCCTTACGATATGCTTCAGAAACGAAAAAAATGGTCCGTTTTCAAATGTTGCCTCTTTGAACTACAATTCACATTTGTACGTGGAAAATCACTTTTAAAGAAAAAATGAGATGTTTAAAGTGATTTTCATGCTTCCAGGGGCCTTAAACACAAGATTTGGGGAATGGGTAAAAGTGAATGAAACTGGCCAATGTACTCACTCTGCGGCCTTAAAAAGTGTTTCTCCTCCACGGGAAGCGAATTAAATAACATTTGTAGGCCTTTATTGTTCAATCAAAAACGCCCGATTTTTGATGAAAGAGATAACCACCCCCCCTTACGACATGCTTCAGAAACTAAAAAAACTGGTCCATTTTCAAATGTTGCCTCTTTGAACTACAATTCACATTTGTATGTGGAAAATCACTTTTAAAGATAAAATGATATGTTTAAAGTGATTTGCATGCTTCCAGGGGCCTTAAACACAAGATTTGAGGAATGGGTAAAAGTGAATGGAAATGGCCAATTTACTCATTCTGAGGCCTTAAAAAGTGTTTCTCCTCCACGGGAAGTGAATTAAATACCATTTGGAGGCCTTTATTGTTCAATCAAAAACGCCAGATTTTTGATGAAAGAGATAACCACCCCCCCTTACGACATGCTTCAGAAACGAAAATAATGGTTCATTTTCAAATGTTGCATCTTTGAACTACAATTCACATTTGTATGTGGATTATCACTTTTAGAGATGAAATGAGATGTTTAAAGTGATTTTCATGCTTCCAGGGGCCTTAAACACAAGATTTGAGGAATGGGTAAAAGTGAATGGAAATGGCCAATTTACTCATTCTGAGGCCTTAAAAAGTGTTTCTCCTCCACGGGAAGTGAATTAAATAACATTTGGAGGCCTTTATTGTTCAATCAAAAACGCCAGATTTTTGATGAAAGAGATAACCACCCCCCCTTACGACATGCTTCAGAAACGAAAAAAATGGTTCATTTTCAAATGTTGCATCTTTGAACTACAATTCACATTTGTATGTGGATTATCACTTTTAGAGATAAAATGATATGTTTAAAGTGATTTTCATGCGTCCAGGGGTCTTAAACACAAGATTTTTGGAATGGGTAAAAGTGAATGAAAATGGCCAATTTACTCACACTGCGGCCTTAAAAAGTGTTTCTACTCCACGGGAAGTGAATAAAATACCATTTGGAGGCCTTTATTGTTCAATCAAAAACGCCCATTTTTTGGTGAAAGAGATAACCACCCCCTTACGACATGCTTCAGAAACGAAAAAAATGGTCCATTTTCAAATGTTGCCTCTTTGAACTACAATTCACATTTGTACGTGGAAAATCACTTTTAAAGAAAAAATGAGATGTTTAAAGTGATTTTCATGCTTCCAGAGGCCTTAAACACAAGATTTGAGGAATGGGTAAAAGTGAATGAAAATGGCCAATTTATTCACTCTGCGGCCTTAAAAAGTGTTTCTACTCCACGGGAAGCGAATTAAATAACATTTGTAGGCCTTTATTGTTCAATCAAAAACGCCCGATTTTTGATGAAAGAGATAACCACCCCCCCTTACGACATGCTTCAGAAACTAAAAAAATGGTCCATTTTCAAATGTTGCCTATTTGAACTACAATTCACATTTGTATGTGGAAAATCACTTTTAAAGATAAAATTATATGTTTAAAGTGATTTTCATGCTTCCAGGGGCCTTAAACACAAGATTTGAGGAATGGGTAAAAGTGAATGGAAATGGCCAATTTACTCATTCTGAGGCCTTAAAAAGTGTTTCTCCTCCACGGGAAGTGAATTAAATAACATTTGGAGGCCTTTATTGTTCAATCAAAAACGCCAGATTTTTGATGAAAGAGATAACCACCCCCCCTTACGACATGCTTCAGAAACGAAAAAAATGGTTCATTTTCAAATGTTTCATCTTTGAACTACAATTCACATTTGTATGTGGATTATCACTTTTAGAGATAAAATGATATGTTTAAAGTGATTTTCATGCGTCCAGGGGTCTTAAACACAAGATTTTTGGAATGGGTAAAAGTGAATGAAAATGGCCAATTTACTCACTCTGCGGCCTTAAAAAGTGTTTCTACTCCACTGGAAGTGAATAAAATAACATTTGGAGGCCTTTATTGTTCAATCAAAAACGCCCATTTTTTGGTGAAAGAGATAACCACCCCCCCTTACGACATGCTTCAGAAACTAAAAAAATGGTCCATTTTCAAATGTTGCCTATTTGAACTACAATTCACATTTGTATGTGGAAAATCACTTTTAAAGATAAAATTATATGTTTAAAGTGATTTGCATGCTTCCAGGGGCCTTAAACACAAGATTTGAGGAATGGGTAAAAGTGAATGGAAATGGCCAATTTACTCATTCTGAGGCCTTAAAAAGTGTTTCTCCTCCACGGGAAGTGAATTAAATAACATTTGGAGGACTTTATTGTTCAATCAAAAACGCCCGATTTTTGATGAAAGAGATAACCACCCCCCCTTACGACATGCTTCAGAAACGAAAAAAATCGTTCATTTTCAAATGTTGCATCTTTGAACTACAATTCACATTTGTATGTGGATTATCACTTTTAGAGATAAAATGATATGTTTAAAGTGATTTTCATGCGTCCAGGGGTCTTAAACACAAGATTTTTGGAATGGGTAAAAGTGAATGAAAATGGCCAATTTACTCACTCTGCGGCCTTAAAAAGTGTTTCTACTCCACTGGAAGTGAATAAAATAACATTTGGAGGCCTTTATTGTTCAATCAAAAACGCCCATTTTTTGGTGAAAGAGATAACCACCCCCCCTTACGACATGCTTCAGAAACTAAAAAAATGGTCCATTTTCAAATGTTGCCTATTTGAACTACAATTCACATTTGTATGTGGAAAATCACTTTTAAAGATAAAATTATATGTTTAAAGTGATTTTCATGCTTCCAGGGGCCTTAAACACAAGATTTGAGGAATGGGTAAAAGTGAATGGAAATGGCCAATTTACTCATTCTGAGGCCTTAAAAAGTGTTTCTCCTCCACGGGAAGTGAATTAAATAACATTTGGAGGCCTTTATTGTTCAATCAAAAACGCCAGATTTTTGATGAAAGAGATAACCACCCCCCCTTACGACATGCTTCAGAAACGAAAAAAATGGTTCATTTTCAAATGTTGCATCTTTGAACTACAATTCACATTTGTATGTGGATTATCACTTTTAGAGATAAAATGATATGTTTAAAGTGATTTTCATGCGTCCAGGGGTCTTAAACACAAGATTTTTGGAATGGGTAAAAGTGAATGAAAATGGCCAATTTACTCACTCTGCGGCCTAAAAAAGTGTTTCTACTCCACTGGAAGTGAATAAAATAACATTTGGAGGCCTTTATTGTTCAATCAAAAACGCCAGATTTTTGATGAAAGAGATAACCACCCCCCCTTACGTCATGCTTCAGAAACGAAAAAAATGGTTAATTTTCAAATGTTGCCTCTTTGAACTACAATTCACATTTGTACGTGGAAAATCACTTTTAAAGAAAAAATGAGATGTTTAAAGTGATTTTCATGCTTCCAGGGGCCTTAAACACAAGATTTGAGGAATGGGTAAAAGTGAATGAAACTGGCCAATTTACTCACTCTGCGGCCTTAAAAAGTATTTCTACTCCATGGGAAGCGAATTAAATAACATTTGTAGGCCTTTATTGTTCAATCAAAAACGCCCGATTTTTGATGAAAGAGATAACCACCCCCCCTTACGACATGCTTCACAAACGAAAAAAATGGTCAATTTTCAAATGTTGCGTCCTTGAACTACAATTCACATTTGTACATGGAAAATCACTTTTAGAGATAAGATTAGATGTTTAAAGTGATTTTCAAGCTTCCAGGGGCCCTAAACACAAGATTTGAGAAATGGGTAAAAGTGAATGAAAATGGCCAATTTACTCACTCTGCGGGCTTGAAAAAGTTTTTCTCATCCACGGCAAGTGAATAAAATAACATTTGGAGGTCTTTATAGTTCAAGCGAAAACGCCAGATTTTTGACGAAAGAGATAACCACCCCCCCTTACGACATGCTTCAGAAACGAAAAAAATGGAACATTTTCAAATGTTGCGTCTTTGAACTACAATTCACATTTGTACGTGGAAAATCACTTTTAGAGATAAGATTAGATGTTTAAAGTGATTTTCAAGCTTCCAGGGGCCCTAAACACAAGATTTGAGAAATGGGTAAAAGTGAATGAAAATGGCCAATTTACTCACTCTGCGGCCTTGAAAAGTTTTTCTCCTCCACGGCAAGTGAATAAAATAACATTTGGAGGTCTTTATTGTTCAAGCGAAAACGCCAGATTTTTGACGAAAGAGATAACCACCCCCCCCTTACGACATGCTTCAGAAACGAAAAAAATGGTTCATTTTCAAATGTTGCATCTTTGAACTACAATTCACATTTGTATGTGGATTATCACTTTTAGAGATAAAATGATATGTTTAAAGTGATTTTCATGCGTCCAGGGGTCTTAAACACAAGATTTTTGGAATGGGTAAAAGTGAATGAAAATGGCCAATTTACTCACTCTGCGGCCTGAAAAAGTGTTTCTACTCCACTGGAAGTGAATAAAATAACATTTGGAGGCCTTTATTGTTCAATCAAAAACGCCAGATTTTTGATGAAAGAGATAACCACCCCCCCTTACGACATGCTTCAGAAACGAAAAAAATGGTTCATTTTCAAATGTTGCCTCTTTGAACTACAATTCACATTTGTACGTGGAAAATCACTTTTAAAGAAAAAATGAGATGTTTAAAGTGATTTTCATGCTTCCAGGGGCCTTAAACACAAGATTTGAGGAATGGGTAAAAGTGAATGAAACTGGCCAATTTACTCACTCTGCGGCCTTAAAAAGTATTTCTACTCCATGGGAAGCGAATTAAATAACATTTGGAGGCCTTTATTGTTCAATCAAAAACGCCCGATTTTTGATGAAAGAGATAACCACCCCCCCCCTTACGACATGCTTCAGAAACGAAAAAAATGGTTCATTTTCAAATGTTGCATCTTTGAACTACAATTCACATTTGTACGTGGAAAATCACTTTTAAAGAAAAAATTATATGTTTAAAGTGATTTTCATGCTTCCAGGGGCCTTAAACACAAGATTTGAGGAATGGGTAAAAGTGAATGAAACTGGCCAATTTACTCACTCTGCGGCCTTAAAAAGTATTTCTACTCCATGGGAAGCGAATTAAATAACATTTGTAGGCCTTTATTGTTCAATCCAAAACGCCCGATTTTTGATGAAAGAGATAACCACCCCCCTTACGACATGCTTCAGAAACGAAAAAAATGGTCAATTTTCAAATGTTGCGTCTTTGAACTACAATTCACATTTGTACGTGGAAAATCACTTTTAGAGATAAGATTAGATGTTTAAAGTGATTTTCAAGCTTCCAGGGGCCCTAAACACAAGATTTGAGAAATGGGTAAAAGTGAATGAAAATGGCCAATTTACTCACTCTGCGGGCTTGAAAAAGTTTTTCTCATCCACGGCAAGTGAATAAAATAACATTTGGAGGTCTTTATAGTTCAAGCGAAAACGCCAGATTTTTGACGAAAGAGATAACCACCCCCCCTTACGACATGCTTCAGAAACGAAAAAAATGGAACATTTTCAAATGTTGCGTCTTTGAACTACAATTCACATTTGTACGTGGAAAATCACTTTTAGAGATAAGATTAGATGTTTAAAGTGATTTTCAAGCTTCCAGGGGCCCTAAACACAAGATTTGAGAAATGGGTAAAAGTGAATGAAAATGGCCAATTTACTCACTCTGCGGCCTTGAAAAGTTTTTCTCCTCCACGGCAAGTGAATAAAATAACATTTGGAGGTCTTTATTGTTCAAGCAAAAACGCCAGATTTTTGATGAAAGAGATAACCACCCCCCCTTACGACATGCTTCAGAAACGAAAAAAATGGTTCATTTTCAAATGTTGCATCTTTGAACTACAATTCACATTTGTATGTGGATTATCACTTTTAGACATAAAATGATATGTTTAAAGTGATTTTCATGGGTCCAGGGGTCTTAAATACAAGATTTTTGGAATGGGTAAAAGTGAATGAAAATGGCCAATTTACTCACTCTGTGGCCTTAAAAAGTGTTTCTACTCCACTGGAAGTGAATAAAATAACATTTGGAGGCCTTTATTGTTCAATCAAAAACGCCCATATTTTGGTGAAAGAGATAACCACCCCCCCTTACGACATGCTTCAGAAACGAAAAAAATGGTCCATTTTCAAATGTTGCCTCTTTGAACTACAATTCACATTTGTACGTGGAAAATCACTTTTAAAGAAAAAATGAGATGTTTAAAGTGATTTTCATGCTTCCAGGGGCCTTAAACACAAGATTTGAGGAATGGGTAAAAGTGAATGAAAATGGCCAATTTACTCACTCTGCGGCCTTAAAAAGTATTTCAACTCCACGGGAAGCGAATTAAATAACATTTGTAGGCCTTTATTGTTCAATCAAAAACGCCCGATTTTTGATGAAAGCGATAACAACCCCCCCTTACGACATGCTTCAGAAACGAAAAAAATGGTCCATTTTCAAATGTTGCCTCTTTGAACTACAATTCACATTTGTATGTGGAAAATCACTTTTAAAGATAAAATGAGATGTTTAAAGTGATTTTCATGCTTCCAGGGGCCTTAAACACAAGATTTGAGGAATGGGTAAAAGTGAATGGAAATGGCCAATTTACTCATTCTGAGGCCTTAAAAAGTGTTTCTCCTCCACGGGAAGTGAATTAAATAACATTTGGAGGCCATTATTGTTCAATGAAAAACGCCAGATTTTTGATGAAAGAGATAACCACCCCCCCTTATGACATGCTTCAGAAACGTAAAAAATGGTCCATTTTCAAATGTTGCGTCTTTGAACTACAATTCACATTTGTACGTGGAAAATCACTTTTAGAGATAAGATTAGATGTTTAAAGTGATTTTCAAGCTTCCAAGGGCCCTAAACACAAGATTTGAGACATGGGTAAAAGTGAATGAAAATGGCCAATTTACTCACTCTGCGGCCTTAAAAAGTTATTCTCCTCCACGGCAAGTGAATAAAATAACATTTGGAGGTCTTTATTGTTCAAGCAAAAACGCCAGATTTTTGACGAAAGAGATAACCACCCCCCCTTACGACATGCTTCAGAAACTAAAAAAATGGTCCATTTTCAAATGTTGCCTCTTTGAACTACAATTCACATTTGTATGTGGAAAATCACTTTTAAAGATATTATTATATGTTTAAAGTGATTTTCATGCTTCCAGGGGCCTTAAACACAAGATTTGAGGAATGGGTAAAAGTGAATGGAAATGGCCAATTTACTCACTCTGCGGCCTTGAAAAGTTTTTCTCCTCCACGGCAAGTGAATAAAATAACATTTGGAGGACTTTATTGTTCAAGCGAAAACGCCAGATTTTTGACGAAAGAGATAACCACCCCCCCCCTTACGACATGCTTCAGAAACGAAAAAAATGGTTCATTTTCAAATGTTGCATCTTTGAACTACAATTCACATTTGTATGTGGATTATCACTTTTAGACATAAAATGATATGTTTAAAGTGATTTTCATGGGTCCAGGGGTCTTAAATACAAGATTTTTGGAATGGGTAAAAGTGAATGAAAATGGCCAATTTACTCACTCTGTGGCCTTAAAAAGTGTTTCTACTCCACTGGAAGTGAATAAAATAACATTTGGAGGCCTTTATTGTTCAATCAAAAACGCCCATTTTTTGGTGAAAGAGATAACCACCCCCCCTTACGACATGCTTCAGAAACGAAAAAAATGGTCCGTTTTCAAATGTTGCCTCTTTGAACTACAATTCACATTTGTACGTGGAAAATCACTTTTAAAGAAAAAATGAGATGTTTAAAGTGATTTTCATGCTTCCAGGGGCCTTAAACACAAGATTTGAGGAATGGGTAAAAGTGAATGAAAATGGCCAATTTACTCACTCTGCGGCCTTAAAAAGTATTTCTACTCCACGGGAAGCGAATTAAATAACATTTGTAGGCCTTTATTGTTCAATCAAAAACGCCCGATTTTTGATGAAAGAGATAACAACCCCCCCTTACGACATGCTTCAGAAACGAAAAAAATGGTCCATTTTCAAATGTTGCCTCTTTGAACTACAATTCACATTTGTATGTGGAAAATCACTTTTAAAGATAAAATGAGATGTTTAAAGTGATTTTCATGCTTCCAGGGGCCTTAAACACAAGATTTGAGGAATGGGTAAAAGTGAATGGAAATGGCCAATTTACTCATTCTGAGGCCTTAAAAAGTGTTTCTCCTCCACGGGAAGTGAATTAAATAACATTTGGAGGCCTTTATTGTTCAATGAAAAACGCCAGATTTTTGATGAAAGAGATAACCACCCCCCCTTACGACCTGCTTCAGAAACGTAAAAAATGGTCCATTTTCAAATGTTGCGTCTTTGAACTACAATTCACATTTGTACGTGGAAAATCACTTTTAGAGATAAGATTAGATGTTTAAAGTGATTTTCAAGCTTCCAAGGGCCCTAAACACAAGATTTGAGAAATGGGTAAAAGTGAATGAAAATGGCCAATTTACTCACTCTGCGGCCTTAAAAAGTTATTCTCCTCCACGGCAAGTGAATAAAATAACATTTGGAGGTCTTTATTGTTCAAGCAAAAATGCCAGATTTTTGACGAAAGAGATAACCACCCCCCCTTACGACATGCTTCTGAAACTAAAAAAATGGTCCATTTTCAAATGTTGCCTCTTTGAACTACAATTCACATTTGTATGTGGAAAATCACTTTTAAAGATATTATTATATGTTTAAAGTGATTTTCATGCTTCCAGGGGCCTTAAACACAAGATTTGAGGAATGGGTAAAAGTGAATGAAAATGGCCAATTTACTCATTCTGAGGCCTTAAAAAGTGTTTCTCCTCCACGGGAAGTGAATTAAATAACATTTGGAGGCCTTTATTGTTCAATCAAAAACGCCAGATTTTTGATGAAAGAGATAACCACCCCCCTTACGACATGCTTCAGAAACGAAAATAATGGTTCATTTTCAAATGGTGCATCTTTGAACTACAATTCACATTTGTATGTGGAAAATCACTTTTAAAGATAAAATGATATGTTTAAAGTGATTTTCATGCGTCCAGGGGTCTTAAACACAAGATTTTTGGAATGGGTAAAAGTGAATGAAAACGGCCAATTTACTCACTCTGCGGCCTTAAAAAGTGTTTCTACTCCACTGGAAGTGAATAAAATAACATTTGGAGGCCTTTATTGTTCAATCAAAAACGCCCATTTTTTGGTGAAAGAGATAACCACCCCCCCTTACGACATGCTTCAGAAACGAAAAAAATGGTCCGTTTTCAAATGTTGCCTCTTTGAACTACAATTCACATTTGTACGTGGAAAATCACTTTTAAAGAAAAAATGAGATGTTTAAAGTGATTTTCATGCTTCCAGGGGCCTTAAACACAAGATTTGAGGAATGGGTAAAAGTGAATGAAACTGGCCAATTTACTCACTCTGCGGCCTTAAAAAGTGTTTCTCCTCCACGGGAAGTGAATTAAATAACATTTGTAGGCCTTTATTGTTCAATCAAAAACGCCTGATTTTTGATGAAAGAGATAACCACCCCCCTTACGACATGCTTCAGAAACTAAAAAAACTGGTCCATTTTCAAATGTTGCCTCTTTGAACTACAATTCACATTTGTATGTGGAAAATCACTTTTAAAGATAAAATGATATGTTTAAAGTGATTTGCATGCTTCCAGGGGCCTTAAACACAAGATTTGAGGAATGGGTAAAAGTGAATGAAACTGGCCAATTTACTCACTCTGCGGCCTTAAAAAGTATTTCTACTCCATGGGAAGCGAATTAAATAACATTTGTAGGCCTTTATTGTTCAATCAAAAACGCCCGATTTTTGATGAAAGAGATAACCACCCCCCCTTACGACATGCTTCAGAAACGAAAAAAATGGTCAATTTTCAAATGTTGCGTCTTTGAACTACAATTCACATTTGTACGTGGAAAATCACTTTTAGAGATAAGATTAGATGTTTAAAGTGATTTTCAAGCTTCCAGGGGCCCTAAACACAGGATTTGAGAAATGGGTAAAAGTGAATGAAAATGGCCAATTTACTCACTCTGCGGCCTTAAAAAGTTTTTCTCCTCCACGGCAAGTGAATAAAATAACATTTGGAGGTCTTTATTGTTCAAGCGAAAACGCCAGATTTTTGACGAAAGAGATAACCACCCACCCCTTACGACATGCTTCAGAAACGAAAAAAATGGTCCATTTTCAAATGTTGCGTCTTTGAACTACAATTCACATTTGTACATGGATAATCACTTTTAGAGATAAAATTAGATGTTTGAAGTGATTTTCAAGCTTCCCCGGGCCCTAAACACAAGATTTGAGGAATGGGAAAACGTGAATGAAAATGGCCAATTTATTCACTCTGCGGCCTTAAAAAGTTTTTCTCCACCCCAGAAAGTGAATTAAATAACATTTGTAGGCCTTTATTGTTCAATCAAAAATGCCCGATTTTTGATGAAAGAGATAACCACCCCCCCTTACGACATGCTTCAGAAACAAAAAAATGATTCATTTTCAAATGTTGCATCTTTGAACTACAATTCACATTTGTATGTGGATTATCACTTTTAGAGATAAAATGATATGTTTAAAGTGATTTTCATGCGTCCAGGGGTCTTAAACAGAAGATTTTTGGAATGGGTAAAAGTGAATGAAAATGGCCAATTTACTCACTCTGCGGCTTTAAAAAGTGTGTCTACTCCACTGGAAGTGAATAAAATAACATTTGGAGGCCTTTATTGTTCAATCAAAAACGCCCATTTTTTGGTGAAAGAGATAACCACCCCCTCTTACGACATGCTTCAGAAACGAAAAAAATGGTCCGTTTTCAAATGTTGCCTCTTTGAACTACAATTCACATTTGTACGTGGAAAATCACTTTTAAAGAAAAAATGAGATGTTTAAAGTGATTTTCATGCTTCCAGGGGCCTTAAACACAAGATTTGAGGAATGGGTAAAAGTGAATGAAACTGGCCAATTTACTCACTCTGCGGCCTTAAAAAGTGTTTCTCCTCCACGGTAAGTGAATTAAATAACATTTGTAGGCCTTTATTGTTCAATCAAAAACGCCCGATTTTTGATGAAAGAGATAACCACCCCCCTTACGACATGCTTCAGAAACTAAAAAAACTGGTCCATTTTCAAATGTTGCCTCTTTGAACTACAATTCCCATTTGTATGTGGAAAATCACTTTTAAAGATAAAATGAAATGTTTAAAGTGATTTTCATGCTTCCAGGGGCCTTAAACACAAGATTTGAGGAATGGGTAAAAGTGAATGGAAATGGCCAATTTACTCATTCTGAGGCCTTAAAAAGTGTTTCTCCTCCACGGGAAGTGAATTAAATAACATTTGGAGGCCTTTATTGTTCAATCAAAAACGCCAGATTTTTGATGAAAGAGATAACCACCCCCCCTTACGACATGCTTCAGAAACGAAAATAATGGTCCATTTTCAAATGTTGCATCTTTGAACTGCAATTCACATTTGTATGTGGATTATCACTTTTAGAGATAAAATGAGATGTTTAAAGTTATTTTCATGCTTCCAGGGGCCTTAAACACAAGATTTGAGGAATGGGTAAAAGTGAATGGAAATGGCCAATTTACTCATTCTGAGGCCTTAAAAAGTGTTTCTCCTCCACGGGAAGTGAATTAAATAACATTTGGAGGCCTTTATTGTTCAATCAAAAACGCCCATTTTTTGGTGAAAGAGATAACCACCCCCCCTTACGACATGCTTCAGAAACGAAAAAAATGGTCCGTTTTCAAATGTTGCCTCTTTGAACTACAATTCACATTTGTACGTGGAAAATCACTTTTAAAGAAAAAATGAGATGTTTAAAGTGATTTTCATGCTTCCAGGGGCCTTAAACACAAGATTTGAGGAATGGGTAAAAGTGAATGAAACTGGCCAATTTACTCACTCTGCGGCCTTAAAAAGTATTTCTACTCCATGGGAAGCGAATTAAATAACATTTGTAGGCCTTTATTGTTCAATCAAAAACGCCCGATTTTTGATGAAAGAGATAACCACCCCCCCTTACGACATGCTTCAGAAACGAAAAAAATGGTCAATTTTCAAATGTTGCGTCTTTGAACTACAATTCACATTTGTACGTGGAAAATCACTTTTAGAGATAAGATTAGATGTTTAAAGTGATTTTCAAGCTTCCAGGGGCCCTAAACACAGGATTTGATAAATGGGTAAAAGTGAATGAAAATGGCCAATTTACTCACTCTGCGGCCTTAAAAAGTTTTTCTCCTCCACGGCAAGTGAATAAAATAACATTTGGAGGTCTTTATTGTTCAAGCGAAAACGCCAGATTTTTGACGAGATAACCACCCCCCCTTACGACATGCTTCAGAAACGAAAAAAATGGTCCATTTTCAAATGTTGCGTCTTTGAACTACAATTCACATTTGTACATGGATAATCACTTTTAGAGATAAAATTAGATGTTTGAAGTGATTTTCAAGCTTCCCCGGGCCCTAAACACAAGATTTGAGGAATGGGGAAACGTGAATGAAAATGGCCAATTTATTCACTCTGCGGCCTTAAAAAGTTTTTCTCCACCCCAGAAAGTGAATTAAATAACATTTGTAGGCCTTTATTGTTCAATCAAAAATGCCCGATTTTTGATGAAAGAGATAACCACCCCCCCTTACGACATGCTTCAGAAACAAAAAAATGATTCATTTTCAAATGTTGCATCTTTGAACTACAATTCACATTTGTATGTGGATTATCACTTTTAGAGATAAAATGATATGTTTAAAGTGATTTTCATGCGTCCAGGGGTCTTAAACAGAAGATTTTTGGAATGGGTAAAAGTGAATGAAAATGGCCAATTTACTCACTCTGCGGCTTTAAAAAGTGTTTCTACTCCACTGGAAGTGAATAAAATAACATTTGGAGGCCTTTATTGTTCAATCAAAAACGCCCGATTTTTGATGAAAGAGATAACCACCCCCCTTACGACATGCTTCAGAAACTAAAAAAACTGGTCCATTTTCAAATGTTGCCTCTTTGAACTACAATTCACATTTGTACGTGGAAAATCACTTTTAAAGAAAAAATGAGATGTTTAAAGTGATTTTCATGCTTCCAGGGGCCTTAAACACAAGATTTGGGGAATGGGTAAAAGTGAATGAAACTGGCCAATTTACTCACTCTGCGGCCTTAAAAAGTGTTTCTCCTCCACGGGAAGCGAATGAAATAACATTTGTAGGCCTTTATTGTTCAATCAAAAACGCCCGATTTTTGATGAAAGAGATAACCACCCCCCTTACGACATGCTTCAGAAACTAAAAAAACTGGTCCATTTTCAAATGTTGCCTCTTTGAACTACAATTCACATTTGTATGTGGAAAATCACTTTTAAAGATAAAATGATATGTTTAAAGTGATTTGCATGCTTCCAGGGGCCTTAAACACAAGATTTGAGGAATGGGTAAAAGTGAATGAAACTGGCCAATTTACTCACTCTGCGGCCTTAAAAAGTATTTCTACTCCATGGGAAGCGAATTAAATAACATTTGTAGGCCTTTATTGTTCAATCAAAAACGCCCGATTTTTGATGAAAGAGATAACCACCCCCCCTTACGACATGCTTCAGAAACGAAAAAAATGGTCAATTTTCAAATGTTGCGTCTTTGAACTACAATTCACATTTGTACGTGGAAAATCACTTTTAGAGATAAGATTAGATGTTTAAAGTGATTTTCAAGCTTCCAGGGGCCCTAAACACAGGATTTGAGAAATGGGTAAAAGTGAATGAAAATGGCCAATTTACTCACTCTGCGGCCTTAAAAAGTTTTTCTCCTCCACGGCAAGTGAATAAAATAACATTTGGAGGTCTTTATTGTTCAAGCGAAAACGCCAGATTTTTGACGAAAGAGATAACCACCCACCCCTTACGACATGCTTCAGAAACGAAAAAAATGGTCCATTTTCAAATGTTGCGTCTTTGAACTACAATTCACATTTGTACATGGATAATCACTTTTAGAGATAAAATTAGATGTTTGAAGTGATTTTCAAGCTTCCCCGGGCCCTAAACACAAGATTTGAGGAATGGGAAAACGTGAATGAAAATGGCCAATTTATTCACTCTGCGGCCTTAAAAAGTTTTTCTCCACCCCAGAAAGTGAATTAAATAACATTTGTAGGCCTTTATTGTTCAATCAAAAATGCCCGATTTTTGATGAAAGAGATAACCACCCCCCCTTACGACATGCTTCAGAAACAAAAAAATGATTCATTTTCAAATGTTGCATCTTTGAACTACAATTCACATTTGTATGTGGATTATCACTTTTAGAGATAAAATGATATGTTTAAAGTGATTTTCATGCGTCCAGGGGTCTTAAACAGAAGATTTTTGGAATGGGTAAAAGTGAATGAAAATGGCCAATTTACTCACTCTGCGGCTTTAAAAAGTGTGTCTACTCCACTGGAAGTGAATAAAATAACATTTGGAGGCCTTTATTGTTCAATCAAAAACGCCCATTTTTTGGTGAAAGAGATAACCACCCCCTCTTACGACATGCTTCAGAAACGAAAAAAATGGTCCGTTTTCAAATGTTGCCTCTTTGAACTACAATTCACATTTGTACGTGGAAAATCACTTTTAAAGAAAAAATGAGATGTTTAAAGTGATTTTCATGCTTCCAGGGGCCTTAAACACAAGATTTGAGGAATGGGTAAAAGTGAATGAAACTGGCCAATTTACTCACTCTGCGGCCTTAAAAAGTGTTTCTCCTCCACGGTAAGTGAATTAAATAACATTTGTAGGCCTTTATTGTTCAATCAAAAACGCCCGATTTTTGATGAAAGAGATAACCACCCCCCTTACGACATGCTTCAGAAACTAAAAAAACTGGTCCATTTTCAAATGTTGCCTCTTTGAACTACAATTCCCATTTGTATGTGGAAAATCACTTTTAAAGATAAAATGAAATGTTTAAAGTGATTTTCATGCTTCCAGGGGCCTTAAACACAAGATTTGAGGAATGGGTAAAAGTGAATGGAAATGGCCAATTTACTCATTCTGAGGCCTTAAAAAGTGTTTCTCCTCCACGGGAAGTGAATTAAATAACATTTGGAGGCCTTTATTGTTCAATCAAAAACGCCAGATTTTTGATGAAAGAGATAACCACCCCCCCTTACGACATGCTTCAGAAACGAAAATAATGGTCCATTTTCAAATGTTGCATCTTTGAACTGCAATTCACATTTGTATGTGGATTATCACTTTTAGAGATAAAATGAGATGTTTAAAGTTATTTTCATGCTTCCAGGGGCCTTAAACACAAGATTTGAGGAATGGGTAAAAGTGAATGGAAATGGCCAATTTACTCATTCTGAGGCCTTAAAAAGTGTTTCTCCTCCACGGGAAGTGAATTAAATAACATTTGGAGGCCTTTATTGTTCAATCAAAAACGCCCATTTTTTGGTGAAAGAGATAACCACCCCCCCTTACGACATGCTTCAGAAACGAAAAAAATGGTCCGTTTTCAAATGTTGCCTCTTTGAACTACAATTCACATTTGTACGTGGAAAATCACTTTTAAAGAAAAAATGAGATGTTTAAAGTGATTTTCATGCTTCCAGGGGCCTTAAACACAAGATTTGAGGAATGGGTAAAAGTGAATGAAACTGGCCAATTTACTCACTCTGCGGCCTTAAAAAGTATTTCTACTCCATGGGAAGCGAATTAAATAACATTTGTAGGCCTTTATTGTTCAATCAAAAACGCCCGATTTTTGATGAAAGAGATAACCACCCCCCCTTACGACATGCTTCAGAAACGAAAAAAATGGTCAATTTTCAAATGTTGCGTCTTTGAACTACAATTCACATTTGTACGTGGAAAATCACTTTTAGAGATAAGATTAGATGTTTAAAGTGATTTTCAAGCTTCCAGGGGCCCTAAACACAGGATTTGATAAATGGGTAAAAGTGAATGAAAATGGCCAATTTACTCACTCTGCGGCCTTAAAAAGTTTTTCTCCTCCACGGCAAGTGAATAAAATAACATTTGGAGGTCTTTATTGTTCAAGCGAAAACGCCAGATTTTTGACGAGATAACCACCCCCCCTTACGACATGCTTCAGAAACGAAAAAAATGGTCCATTTTCAAATGTTGCGTCTTTGAACTACAATTCACATTTGTACATGGATAATCACTTTTAGAGATAAAATTAGATGTTTGAAGTGATTTTCAAGCTTCCCCGGGCCCTAAACACAAGATTTGAGGAATGGGGAAACGTGAATGAAAATGGCCAATTTATTCACTCTGCGGCCTTAAAAAGTTTTTCTCCACCCCAGAAAGTGAATTAAATAACATTTGTAGGCCTTTATTGTTCAATCAAAAATGCCCGATTTTTGATGAAAGAGATAACCACCCCCCCTTACGACATGCTTCAGAAACAAAAAAATGATTCATTTTCAAATGTTGCATCTTTGAACTACAATTCACATTTGTATGTGGATTATCACTTTTAGAGATAAAATGATATGTTTAAAGTGATTTTCATGCGTCCAGGGGTCTTAAACAGAAGATTTTTGGAATGGGTAAAAGTGAATGAAAATGGCCAATTTACTCACTCTGCGGCTTTAAAAAGTGTTTCTACTCCACTGGAAGTGAATAAAATAACATTTGGAGGCCTTTATTGTTCAATCAAAAACGCCCATTTTTTGGTGAAAGAGATAACCACCCCCTCTTACGACATGCTTCAGAAACGAAAAAAATGGTCCGTTTTCAAATGTTGCCTCTTTGAACTACAATTCACATTTGTACGTGGAAAATCACTTTTAAAGAAAAAATGAGATGTTTAAAGTGATTTTCATGCTTCCAGGGGCCTTAAACACAAGATTTGAGGAATGGGTAAAAGTGAATGAAACTGGCCAATTTACTCACTCTGCGGCCTTAAAAAGTGTTTCTCCTCCACGGGAAGTGAATTAAATAACATTTGTAGGCCTTTATTGTTCAATCAAAAACGCCCGATTTTTGATGAAAGAGATAACCACCCCCCTTACGACATGCTTCAGAAACTAAAAAAACTGGTCCATTTTCAAATGTTGCCTCTTTGAACTACAATTCACATTTGTACGTGGAAAATCACTTTTAAAGAAAAAATGAGATGTTTAAAGTGATTTTCATGCTTCCAGGGGCCTTAAACACAAGATTTGGGGAATGGGTAAAAGTGAATGAAACTGGCCAATTTACTCACTCTGCGGCCTTAAAAAGTGTTTCTCCTCCACGGGAAGCGAATGAAATAACATTTGTAGGCCTTTATTGTTCAATCAAAAACGCCCGATTTTTGATGAAAGAGATAACCACCCCCCCTTACGACATGCTTCAGAAACTAAAAAAACTGGTCCATTTTCAAATGTTGCCTCTTTGAACTACAATTCACATTTGTATGTGGAAAATCACTTTTAAAGATAAAATGAGATGTTTAAAGTGATTTTCATGCTTCCAGGGGCCTTAAACACAAGATTTGAGGAATGGGTAAAAGTGAATGGAAATGGCCAATTTACTCATTCTGAGGCCTTAAAAAGTGTTTCTCCTCCACGGGAAGTGAATTAAATACCATTTGGAGGCCTTTATTGTTCAATCAAAAACGCCAGATTTTTGATGAAAGAGATAACCACCCCCCCTTACGACATGCTTCAGAAACGAAAATAATGGTTCATTTTCAAATGTTGCATCTTTGAACTACAATTCACATTTGTATGTGGATTATCACTTTTAGAGATAAAATGAGATGTTTAAAGTGATTTTCATGCTTCCAGGGGCCTTAAACACAAGATTTGAGGAATGGGTAAAAGTGAATGGAAATGGCCAATTTACTCATTCTGAGGCCTTAAAAAGTGTTTCTCCTCCACGGGAAGTGAATTAAATAACATTTGGAGGCCTTTATTGTTCAATGAAAAACGCCAGATTTTTGATGAAAGAGATAACCACCCCCCCTTACGACATGCTTCAGAAACGAAAAAAATGGTCCATTTTCAAATGTTGCGTCTTTGAACTACAATTCACATTTGTACGTGGAAAATCACTTTTAGAGATAAGATTAGATGTTTAAAGTGATTTTCAAGCTTCCAGGGGCCCTAAACACAAGATTTGAGAAATGGGTAAAAGTGAATGAAAATGGCCAATTTACTCACTCTGCGGCCTTAAAAAGTTTTTCTCCTCCACGGCAAGTGAATAAAATAACATTTGGAGGTCTTTATTGTTCAATCAAAAACGCCCGATTTTTGACGAAAGAGATAACCACCCCCCCTTACGACATGCTTCAGAAACGAAAAAAATCGTCCATTTTCAAATGTTGCGTCTTTGAACTACAATTCACATTTGTACGTGGATAATCACTTTTAGAGATAAAATTAGATGTTTGAACTGATTTTCAAGCTTCCCCGGGCCCGAAACACAAGATTTGAGGAATGGGAAAACGTGAATGAAAATGGCCAATTTATTCACTCTGAGGCCTTAAAAAGTTTTTCTCCACCCCAGAAAGTGAATTAAATAACATTTGTAGGCCTTTATTGTTCAATCAAAAAGGCCCGATTTTTGATGAAAGAGATAACCACCCCCCCTTACGACATGCTTCAGAAACAAAAAAAATGGTCCGTTTTCAAATGTTGCCTCTTTGAACTACAATTCACATTTGTACGTGGAAAATCACTTTTAAAGAAAAAATGAGATGTTTAAAGTGATTTTCATGCTTCCAGGGGCCTTAAACACAAGATTTGAGGAATGGGTAAAAGTGAATGAAAATGGCCAATTTACTCACTCTGCGGCCTTAAAAAGTATTTCTACTCCACGGGAAGCGAATTAAATAACATTTGTAGGCCTTTATTGTTCAATCAAAAACGCCCGATTTTTGATGAAAGAGATAACAACCCCCCCTTACGACATGCTTCAGAAACGAAAAAAATGGTCCGTTTTCAAATGTTGCCTCTTTGAACTACAATTCACATTTGTATGTGGAAAATCACTTTTAGAGATAAAATGATATGTTTAAAGTGATTTTCATGCGTCCAGGGGTCTTAAACACAAGATTTTTGGAATGGGTAAAAGTGAATGAAAATGGCCAATTTACTCACTCTGCAGCTTTAAAAAGTGTTTCTACTCCACTGGAAGTGAATAAAATAACATTTGGAGGCCTTTATTGTTCAATTAAAAACGCCCATTTTTTGGTGAAAGAGATAACCACCCCCCCTTACGATATGCTTCAGAAACGAAAAAAATGGTCCGTTTTCAAATGTTGCCTCTTTGAACTACAATTCACATTTGTACGTGGAAAATCACTTTTAAAGAAAAAATGAGATGTTTAAAGTGATTTTCATGCTTCCAGGGGCCTTAAACACAAGATTTGAGGAATGGGTAAAAGTGAATGAAACTGGCCAATTTACTCACTCTGCGGCCTTAAAAAGTGTTTCTCCTCCACGGGAAGCGAATTAAATAACATTTGTAGGCCTTTATTGTTCAATCAAAAACGCCCGATTTTTGATGAAAGAGATAACCACCCCCCCTTACGACATGCTTCAGAAACTAAAAAAATCGTCCATTTTCAAATGTTGCGTCTTTGAACTACAATTCACATTTGTACGTGGATAATCACTTTTAGAGATAAAATTAGATGTTTGAACTGATTTTCAAGCTTCCCCGGGCCCGAAACACAAGATTTGAGGAATGGGAAAACGTGAATGAAAATGGCCAATTTATTCACTCTGAGGCCTTAAAAAGTTTTTCTCCACCCCAGAAAGTGAATTAAATAACATTTGTAGGCCTTTATTGTTCAATCAAAAATGCCCGATTTTTGATGAAAGAGATAACCACCCCCCCTTACGAAATGCTTCAGAAACAAAAAAAATGGTCCGTTTTCAAATGTTGCCTCTTTGAACTACAATTCACATTTGTACGTGGAAAATCACTTTTAAAGAAAAAATGAGATGTTTAAAGTGATTTTCATGCTTCCAGGGGCCTTAAACACAAGATTTGAGGAATGGGTAAAAGTGAATGAAAATGGCCAATTTACTCACTCTGCGGCCTTAAAAAGTATTTCTACTCCACGGGAAGCGAATTAAATAACATTTGTAGGCCTTTATTGTTCAATCAAAAACGCCTGATTTTTGATGAAAGAGATAACAACCCCCCCTTACGACATGCTTCAGAAACGAAAAAAATGGTCCGTTTTCAAATGTTGCCTCTTTGAACTACAATTCACATTTGTATGTGGAAAATCACTTTTAGAGATAAAATGATATGTTTAAAGTGATTTTCATGCGTCCAGGGGTCTTAAACACAAGATTTTTGGAATGGGTAAAAGTGAATGAAAATGGCCAATTTACTCACTCTGCAGCTTTAAAAAGTGTTTCTACTCCACTGGAAGTGAATAAAATAACATTTGGAGGCCTTTATTGTTCAATCAAAAACGCCCATTTTTTGGTGAAAGAGATAACCACCCCCCCTTACGATATGCTTCAGAAACGAAAAAAATGGTCCGTTTTCAAATGTTGCCTCTTTGAACTACAATTCACATTTGTACGTGGAAAATCACTTTTAAAGAAAAAATGAGATGTTTAAAGTGATTTTCATGCTTCCAGGGGCCTTAAACACAAGATTTGAGGAATGGGTAAAAGTGAATGAAACTGGCCAATTTACTCACTCTGCGGCCTTAAAAAGTGTTTCTCCTCCACGGGAAGCGAATTAAATAACATTTGTAGGCCTTTATTGTTCAATCAAAAACGCCCGATTTTTGATGAAAGAGATAACCACCCCCCCTTACGACATGCTTCAGAAACTAAAAAAACTGGTCCATTTTCAAATGTTGCCTCTTTGAACTACAATTCACATTTGTATGTGGAAAATCACTTTTAAAGATAAAATGAGATGTTTAAAGTGATTTGCATGCTTCCAGGGGCCTTAAACACAAGATTTGAGGAATGGGTAAAAGTGAATGGAAATGGCCAATTTACTCATTCTGAGGCCTTAAAAAGTGTTTCTCCTCCACGGGAAGTGAATTAAATACCATTTGGAGGCCTTTATTGTTCAATCAAAAACGCCAGATTTTTGATGAAAGAGATAACCACCCCCCCTTACGACATGCTTCAGAAACGAAAATAATGGTTCATTTTCAAATGTTGCATCTTTGAACTACAATTCACATTTGTATGTGGATTATCACTTTTAGAGATAAAATGAGATGTTTAAAGTGATTTTCATGCTTCCAGGGGCCTTAAACACAAGATTTGAGGAATGGGTAAAAGTGAATGGAAATGGCCAATTTACTCATTCTGAGGCCTTAAAAAGTGTTTCTCCTCCACGGGAAGTGAATTAAATAACATTTGGAGGCCTTTATTGTTCAATGAAAAACGCCAGATTTTTGATGAAAGAGATAACCACCCCCCCTTACGACATGCTTCAGAAACGAAAAAAATGGTCCATTTTCAAATGTTGCGTCTTTGAACTACAATTCACATTTATACGTGGAAAATCACTTTTAGAGATAAGATTAGATGTTTAAAGTGATTTTCAAGCTTCCAGGGGCCCTAAACACAAGATTTGAGAAATGGGTAAAAGTGAATGAAAATGGCCAATTTACTCACTCTGCGGCCTTAAAAAGTTTTTCTCCTCCACGGCAAGTGAATAAAATAACATTTGGAGGTCTTTATTGTTCAATCAAAAACGCCCGATTTTTGACGAAAGAGATAACCACCCCCCCTTACGACATGCTTCAGAAACGAAAAAAATCGTCCATTTTCAAATGTTGCGTCTTTGAACTACAATTCACATTTGTACGTGGATAATCACTTTTAGAGATAAAATTAGATGTTTGAAGTGATTTTCAAGCTTCCCCGGGCCCGAAACACAAGATTTGAGGAATGGGAAAACGTGAATGAAAATGGCCAATTTATTCACTCTGAGGCCTTAAAAAGTTTTTCTCCACCCCAGAATGTGAATTAAATAACATTTGTAGGCCTTTATTGTTCAATCAAAAATGCCCGATTTTTGATGAAAGAGATAACCACCCCCCCTTACGACATGCTTCAGAAACAAAAAAAATGATTCAGTTTCAAATGTTGCATCTTTGAACTACAATTCACATTTGTATGTGGATTATCACTTTTAGAGATAAAATGATATGTTTAAAGTGATTTTCATGCGCCCAGGGGTCTTAAACACAAGATTTTTGGAATGGGTAAAAGTGAATGAAAATGGCTAATTTACTCACACTGCGGCCTTAAAAAGTGTTTCTACTCCACGGGAAGTGAATAAAATACCATTTGGAGGCCTTTATTGTTCATTCAAAAACGCCCATTTTTTGGTGAAAGAGATAACCACCCCCTTACGACATGCTTCAGAAACGAAAAAAATGGTCCGTTTTCAAATGTTGCCTCTTTGAACTACAATTCACATTTGTACGTGGAAAATCACTTTTAAAGAAAAAATGAGATGTTTAAAGTGATTTTCATGCTTCCAGAGGCCTTAAACACAAGATTTGAGGAATGGGTAAAAGTGAATGAAAATGGCCAATTTATTCACTCTGCGGCCTTAAAAAGTGTTTCTACTCCACGGGAAGCGAATTAAATAACATTTGTAGGCCTTTATTGTTCAATCAAAAACGCCCGATTTTTGATGAAAGAGATAACCACCCCCCCTTACGACATGCTTCAGAAACTAAAAAAATGGTCCATTTTCAAATGTTGCCTATTTGAACTACAATTCACATTTGTATGTGGAAAATCACTTTTAAAGATACAATTATATGTTTAAAGTGATTTTCATGCTTCCAGGGGCCTTAAACACAAGATTTGAGGAATGGGTAAAAGTGAATGGAAATGGCCAATTTACTCATTCTGAGGCCTTAAAAAGTGTTTCTCCTCCACGGGAAGTGAATTAAATAACATTTGGAGGCCTTTATTGTTCAATCAAAAACGCCAGATTTTTGATGAAAGAGATAACCACCCCCCCTTACGACATGCTTCAGAAACGAAAAAAATGGTTCATTTTCAAATGTTGCATCTTTGAACTACAATTCACATTTGTATGTGGATTATCACTTTTAGAGATAAAATGATATGTTTAAAGTGATTTTCATGCGTCCAGGGGTCTTAAACACAAGATTTTTGGAATGGGTAAAAGTGAATGAAAATGGCCAATTTACTCACTCTGCGGCCTTAAAAAGTGTTTCTACTCCACTGGAAGTGAATAAAATAACATTTGGAGGCCTTTATTGTTCAATCAAAAACGCTCATTTTTTGGTGAAAGAGATAACCACCCCCCCTCACGACATGCTTCAGAAACGAAAAAAATGGTCCGTTTTCAAATGTTGCCTCTTTGAACTACAATTCACATTTGTACGTGGAAAATCACTTTTAAAGAAAAAATGAGATGTTTAAAGTGATTTTCATGCTTCCAGGGGCCTTAAACACAAGATTTGAGGAATGGGTAAAAGTGAATAAAACTGGCCAATTTACTCACTCTGCGGCCTTAAAAAGTATTTCTACTCCATGGGAAGCAAATTAAATAACATTTGGAGGCCTTTATTGTTCAATCAAAAACGCCCATTTTTTGGTGAAAGAGATAACCACCCCCCTCACGACATGCTTCAGAAACGAAAAAAATGGTCCGTTTTCAAATGTTGCCTCTTTGAACTACAATTCACATTTGTACGTGGATAATCACTTTTAGAGATAAAATTAGATGTTTGAAGTGATTTTCAAGCTTCCCCGGGCCCTAAACACAAGATTTGAGGAATGGGGAAACGTGAATGAAAATGTTCAATTTATTCACTCTGAGGCCTTAAAAAGTTTTTCTCCACCCCAGAAAGTGAATTAAATAACATTTGTAGGCCTTTATTGTTCAATCAAAAATGCCCAATTTTTGATGAAAGAGATAACCACCCCCCCTTACGACATGCTTCAGAAACATAAAAATGATTCATTTTCAAATGTTGCATCTTTGAACTACAATTCACATTTGTATGTGGATTATCACTTTTAGAGATAAAATGATATGTTTAAAGTGATTTTCATGCGTCCAGGGGTCTTAAACAGAAGATTTTTGGAATGGGTAAAAGTGAATGAAAATGGCCAATTTACTCACTCTGCGGCTTTAAAAAGTGTTTCTACTCCACTGGAAGTGAATAAAATAACATTTGGAGGCCTTTATTGTTCAATCAAAAACGCCCAGTTTTTGGTGAAAGAGATAACCACCCCCTCTTACGACATGCTTCAGAAACGAAAAAAATGGTCCATTTTCAAATGTTGCCTCTTTGAACTACAATTCACATTTGCACGTGGAAAATCACTTTTAAAGAAAAAAATAGATGTTTAAAGTGATTTTCATGCTTCCAGGGGCCTTAAACACAAGATTTGAGGAATGGGTCAAAGTGAATGAAACTGGCCAATTTACTCACTCTGCGGCCTTAAAAAGTATTTCTACTCAATGGGAAGCGAATTAAATAACATTTGTAGGCCTTTATTGTTCAATCAAAAACGCCCGATTTTTGATGAAAGAGATAACCACCCCCCCCCTTACGACATGCTTCAGAAACGAAAAAAATGGTCCATTTTCAAATGTTGCCTCTTTGAACTACAATTCACATTTGTATGTGGAAAATCACTTTTAAAGATAAAATGAGATGTTTAAAGTGATTTTCATGCTTCCAGGGGCCTTAAACACAAGATTTGAGGAATGGGTAAAAGTGAATGGAAATGGCCAATTTACTCATTCTGAGGCCTTAAAAAGTGTTTCTCCTCCATGGGAAGTGAATTAAATAACATTTGGAGGCCTTTATTGTTCAATCAAAAACGCCAGATTTTTGATGAAAGAGATAACCACCCCCCCTTACGACATGCTTCAGAAACGAAAAAAATGGTTCATTTTCAAATGTTGCATCTTTGAACTACAATTCACATTTGTACGTGGAAAATCACTTTTAAAGAACAAATGAGATGTTTAAAGTGATTTTCATGCTTCCAGAGGCCTTAAACACAAGATTTGAGGAATGGGTAAAAGTGAATGAAAATGGCCAATTTACTCACTCTGCGGCCTTAAAAAGTGTTTCTACTCCACGGGAAGCGAATTAAATAACATTTGCAGGCCTTTATTGTTCAATCAAAAACGCCCGATTTTTGATGAAAGAGATAACCACCCCCCCTTACGACATGCTTCAGAAACTAAAAAAATTGTCCATTTTCAAATGTTGCCTATTTGAACTACAATTCACATTTGTATGTGGAAAATCACTTTTAAAGATAAAATTATATGTTTAAAGTGATTTTCATGCTTCCAGGGGCCTTAAACACAAGATTTGAGGAATGGGTAAAAGTGAATGGAAATGGCCAATTTACTCATTCTGAGGCCTTAAAAAGTGTTTCTCCTCCACGGGAAGTGAATTAAATAACATTTGGAGGCCTTTACTGTTCAATCAAAAACGCCAGATTTTTGATGAAAGAGATAACCACCCCCCCTTACGACATGCTTCAGAAACGAAAAAAATGGTTCATTTTCAAATGTTGCATCTTTGAACTACAATTCACATTTGTATGTGGATTATCACTTTTAGAGATAAAATGATATGTTTAAAGTGATTTTCATGCGTCCAGGGGTCTTAAACACAAGATTTTTGGAATGGGTAAAAGTGAATGAAGATGGCCAATTTACTCACTCTGCAGCCTTAAAAAGTGTTTCTACTCCACTGGAAGTGAATAAAATAACATTTGGAGGCCTTTATTGTTCAATCAAAAACGCCCATTTTTTGGTGAAAGAGATAACCACCCCCCCTTACGACATGCTTCAGAAACTAAAAAAATGGTCCATTTTCAAATGTTGCCTATTTGAACTACAATTCACATTTGTATGTGGAAAATCACTTTTAAAGAAAAAATGAGATGTTTAAAGTGATTTTCATGCTTCCAGGGGCCTTAAACACAAGATTTGAGGAATGGGTAAAAGTGAATAAAACTGGCCAATTTACTCACTCTGCGGCCTTAAAAAGTATTTCTACTCCATGGGAAGCAAATTAAATAACATTTGGAGGCCTTTATTGTTCAATCAAAAACGCCCATTTTTTGGTGAAAGAGATAACCACCCCCCTCACGACATGCTTCAGAAACGAAAAAAATGGTCCGTTTTCAAATGTTGCCTCTTTGAACTACAATTCACATTTGTACGTGGATAATCACTTTTAGAGATAAAATTAGATGTTTGAAGTGATTTTCAAGCTTCCCCGGGCCCTAAACACAAGATTTGAGGAATGGGGAAACGTGAATGAAAATGTTCAATTTATTCACTCTGAGGCCTTAAAAAGTTTTTCTCCACCCCAGAAAGTGAATTAAATAACATTTGTAGGCCTTTATTGTTCAATCAAAAATGCCCAATTTTTGATGAAAGAGATAACCACCCCCCCTTACGACATGCTTCAGAAACAAAAAAATGATTCATTTTCAAATGTTGCATCTTTGAACTACAATTCACATTTGTATGTGGATTATCACTTTTAGAGATAAAATGATATGTTTAAAGTGATTTTCATGCGTCCAGGGGTCTTAAACAGAAGATTTTTGGAATGGGTAAAAGTGAATGAAAATGGCCAATTTACTCACTCTGCGGCTTTAAAAAGTGTTTCTACTCCACTGGAAGTGAATAAAATAACATTTGGAGGCCTTTATTGTTCAATCAAAAACGCCCAGTTTTTGGTGAAAGAGATAACCACCCCCTCTTACGACATGCTTCAGAAACGAAAAAAATGGTCCATTTTCAAATGTTGCCTCTTTGAACTACAATTCACATTTGCACGTGGAAAATCACTTTTAAAGAAAAAAATAGATGTTTAAAGTGATTTTCATGCTTCCAGGGGCCTTAAACACAAGATTTGAGGAATGGGTCAAAGTGAATGAAACTGGCCAATTTACTCACTCTGCGGCCTTAAAAAGTATTTCTACTCAATGGGAAGCGAATTAAATAACATTTGTAGGCCTTTATTGTTCAATCAAAAACGCCCGATTTTTGATGAAAGAGATAACCACCCCCCCCCTTACGACATGCTTCAGAAACGAAAAAAATGGTCCATTTTCAAATGTTGCCTCTTTGAACTACAATTCACATTTGTATGTGGAAAATCACTTTTAAAGATAAAATGAGATGTTTAAAGTGATTTTCATGCTTCCAGGGGCCTTAAACACAAGATTTGAGGAATGGGTAAAAGTGAATGGAAATGGCCAATTTACTCATTCTGAGGCCTTAAAAAGTGTTTCTCCTCCATGGGAAGTGAATTAAATAACATTTGGAGGCCTTTATTGTTCAATCAAAAACGCCAGATTTTTGATGAAAGAGATAACCACCCCCCCTTACGACATGCTTCAGAAACGAAAAAAATGGTTCATTTTCAAATGTTGCATCTTTGAACTACAATTCACATTTGTACGTGGAAAATCACTTTTAAAGAACAAATGAGATGTTTAAAGTGATTTTCATGCTTCCAGAGGCCTTAAACACAAGATTTGAGGAATGGGTAAAAGTGAATGAAAATGGCCAATTTACTCACTCTGCGGCCTTAAAAAGTGTTTCTACTCCACGGGAAGCGAATTAAATAACATTTGCAGGCCTTTATTGTTCAATCAAAAACGCCCGATTTTTGATGAAAGAGATAACCACCCCCCCTTACGACATGCTTCAGAAACTAAAAAAATTGTCCATTTTCAAATGTTGCCTATTTGAACTACAATTCACATTTGTATGTGGAAAATCACTTTTAAAGATAAAATTATATGTTTAAAGTGATTTTCATGCTTCCAGGGGCCTTAAACACAAGATTTGAGGAATGGGTAAAAGTGAATGGAAATGGCCAATTTACTCATTCTGAGGCCTTAAAAAGTGTTTCTCCTCCACGGGAAGTGAATTAAATAACATTTGGAGGCCTTTACTGTTCAATCAAAAACGCCAGATTTTTGATGAAAGAGATAACCACCCCCCCTTACGACATGCTTCAGAAACGAAAAAAATGGTTCATTTTCAAATGTTGCATCTTTGAACTACAATTCACATTTGTATGTGGATTATCACTTTTAGAGATAAAATGATATGTTTAAAGTGATTTTCATGCGTCCAGGGGTCTTAAACACAAGATTTTTGGAATGGGTAAAAGTGAATGAAGATGGCCAATTTACTCACTCTGCAGCCTTAAAAAGTGTTTCTACTCCACTGGAAGTGAATAAAATAACATTTGGAGGCCTTTATTGTTCAATCAAAAACGCCCATTTTTTGGTGAAAGAGATAACCACCCCCCCTTACGACATGCTTCAGAAACTAAAAAAATGGTCCATTTTCAAATGTTGCCTATTTGAACTACAATTCACATTTGTATGTGGAAAATCACTTTTAAAGAAAAAATGAGATGTTTAAAGTGATTTTCATGCTTCCAGGGGCCTTAAACACAAGATTTGAGGAATGGGTAAAAGTGAATGAAACTGGCCAATTTACTCACTCTGCGGCCTTAAAAAGTATTTCTACTCCATGGGAAGCGAATTAAATAACATTTGTAGGCCTTTATTGTTCAATCAAAAACGCCCGATTTTTGATGAAAGAGATAACCACGCCCCCTTACGACATGCTTCAGAAACGAAAAAAATGGTCAATTTTCAAATGTTGCGTCTTTGAACTACAATTCACATTTGTACGTGGCAAATCACTTTTAGAGATAAGATTAGATGTTTAAAGTGATTTTCAAGCTTCCAGGGGCCCTAAACACAAGATTTGAGAAATGGGTAAAAGTGAATGAAAATGGCCAATTTACTCACTCTGCGGCCTTAAAAAGTCTTTCTCCTCCACGGCAAGTGAATAAAATAACATTTGGAGGTCTTTATAGTTCAAGCGAAAACGCCAGATTTTTGACGAAAGAGATAACCACGCCCCCTTACGACATGCTTCAGAAACGAAAAAAATGGTATATTTTCAAATGTTGCGTCTTTGAACTACAATTCACATTTGTACGTGGATAATCACTTTTAGAGATAAAATTAGATGTTTGAAGTGATTTTCAAGCTTCCCCGGGCCCTAAACACAAGATTTGAGGAATGGGAAAACGTGAATGAAAATGGCCAATTTATTCACTCTGAGGCCTTAAAAAGTTTTTCTCCACCCCAGAAAGTGAATTAAATAACATTTGTAGGCCTTTATTGTTCAATCAAAAATGCCCGATTTTTGATGAAAGAGATAACCACCCCCCCTTACGACATGCTTCAGAAACAAAAAAATGATTCATTTTCAAATGTTGCATCTTTGAACTACAATTCACATTTGTATGTGGATTATCACTTTTAGAGATAAAATGATATGTTTAAAGTGATTTTCATGCGTCCAGGGGTCTTAAACAGAAGATTTTTGGAATGGGTAAAAGTGAATGAAAATGGCCAATTTACTCACTCTGCGGCTTTAAAAAGTGTTTCTACTCCACTGGAAGTGAATAAAATAACATTTGGAGGCCTTTATTGTTCAATCAAAAACGCCCATTTTTTGGTGAAAGAGATAACCACCCCCTCTCACGACATGCTTCAGAAACGAAAAAAATGGTCCGTTTTCAAATGTTGCCTCTTTGAACTACAATTCACATTTGTACGTGGAAAATCACTTTTAAAGAAAAAATGAGATGTTTAAAGTGATTTTCATGCTTCCAGGGGCCTTAAACACAAGATTTGAGGAATGGGTCAAAGTGAATGAAACTGGCCAATTTACTCACTCTGCGGCCTTAAAAAGTGTTTCTACTCCACGGGAAGCGAATTAAATAACATTTGTAGGCCTTTATTGTTCAATCAAAAACGCCCGATTTTTGATGAAAGAGATAACCACCCCCCCTTACGACATGCTTCAGAAACTAAAAAAATGGTCCATTTTCAAATGTTGCCTATTTGAACTACAATTCACATTTGTATGTGGAAAATCACTTTTAAAGATACAATTATATGTTTAAAGTGATTTTCATGCTTCCAGGGGCCTTAAACACAAGATTTGAGGAATGGGTAAAAGTGAATGGAAATGGCCAATTTACTCATTCTGAGGCCTTAAAAAGTGTTTCTCCTCCACGGGAAGTGAATTAAATAACATTTGGAGGCCTTTATTGTTCAATCAAAAACGCCAGATTTTTGATGAAAGAGATAACCACCCCCCCTTACGACATGCTTCAGAAACGAAAAAAATGGTTCATTTTCAAATGTTGCATCTTTGAACTACAATTCACATTTGTATGTGGATTATCACTTTTAGAGATAAAATGATATGTTTAAAGTGATTTTCATGCGTCCAGGGGTCTTAAACACAAGATTTTTGGAATGGGTAAAAGTGAATGAAAATGGCCAATTTACTCACTCTGCGGCCTTAAAAAGTGTTTCTACTCCACTGGAAGTGAATAAAATAACATTTGGAGGCCTTTATTGTTCAATCAAAAACGCTCATTTTTTGGTGAAAGAGATAACCACCCCCCCTCACGACATGCTTCAGAAACGAAAAAAATGGTCCGTTTTCAAATGTTGCCTCTTTGAACTACAATTCACATTTGTACGTGGAAAATCACTTTTAAAGAAAAAATGAGATGTTTAAAGTGATTTTCATGCTTCCAGGGGCCTTAAACACAAGATTTGAGGAATGGGTAAAAGTGAATAAAACTGGCCAATTTACTCACTCTGCGGCCTTAAAAAGTATTTCTACTCCATGGGAAGCAAATTAAATAACATTTGGAGGCCTTTATTGTTCAATCAAAAACGCCCATTTTTTGGTGAAAGAGATAACCACCCCCCTCACGACATGCTTCAGAAACGAAAAAAATGGTCCGTTTTCAAATGTTGCCTCTTTGAACTACAATTCACATTTGTACGTGGATAATCACTTTTAGAGATAAAATTAGATGTTTGAAGTGATTTTCAAGCTTCCCCGGGCCCTAAACACAAGATTTGAGGAATGGGGAAACGTGAATGAAAATGTTCAATTTATTCACTCTGAGGCCTTAAAAAGTTTTTCTCCACCCCAGAAAGTGAATTAAATAACATTTGTAGGCCTTTATTGTTCAATCAAAAATGCCCAATTTTTGATGAAAGAGATAACCACCCCCCCTTACGACATGCTTCAGAAACATAAAAATGATTCATTTTCAAATGTTGCATCTTTGAACTACAATTCACATTTGTATGTGGATTATCACTTTTAGAGATAAAATGATATGTTTAAAGTGATTTTCATGCGTCCAGGGGTCTTAAACAGAAGATTTTTGGAATGGGTAAAAGTGAATGAAAATGGCCAATTTACTCACTCTGCGGCTTTAAAAAGTGTTTCTACTCCACTGGAAGTGAATAAAATAACATTTGGAGGCCTTTATTGTTCAATCAAAAACGCCCAGTTTTTGGTGAAAGAGATAACCACCCCCTCTTACGACATGCTTCAGAAACGAAAAAAATGGTCCATTTTCAAATGTTGCCTCTTTGAACTACAATTCACATTTGCACGTGGAAAATCACTTTTAAAGAAAAAAATAGATGTTTAAAGTGATTTTCATGCTTCCAGGGGCCTTAAACACAAGATTTGAGGAATGGGTCAAAGTGAATGAAACTGGCCAATTTACTCACTCTGCGGCCTTAAAAAGTATTTCTACTCAATGGGAAGCGAATTAAATAACATTTGTAGGCCTTTATTGTTCAATCAAAAACGCCCGATTTTTGATGAAAGAGATAACCACCCCCCCCCTTACGACATGCTTCAGAAACGAAAAAAATGGTCCATTTTCAAATGTTGCCTCTTTGAACTACAATTCACATTTGTATGTGGAAAATCACTTTTAAAGATAAAATGAGATGTTTAAAGTGATTTTCATGCTTCCAGGGGCCTTAAACACAAGATTTGAGGAATGGGTAAAAGTGAATGGAAATGGCCAATTTACTCATTCTGAGGCCTTAAAAAGTGTTTCTCCTCCATGGGAAGTGAATTAAATAACATTTGGAGGCCTTTATTGTTCAATCAAAAACGCCAGATTTTTGATGAAAGAGATAACCACCCCCCCTTACGACATGCTTCAGAAACGAAAAAAATGGTTCATTTTCAAATGTTGCATCTTTGAACTACAATTCACATTTGTACGTGGAAAATCACTTTTAAAGAACAAATGAGATGTTTAAAGTGATTTTCATGCTTCCAGAGGCCTTAAACACAAGATTTGAGGAATGGGTAAAAGTGAATGAAAATGGCCAATTTACTCACTCTGCGGCCTTAAAAAGTGTTTCTACTCCACGGGAAGCGAATTAAATAACATTTGCAGGCCTTTATTGTTCAATCAAAAACGCCCGATTTTTGATGAAAGAGATAACCACCCCCCCTTACGACATGCTTCAGAAACTAAAAAAATTGTCCATTTTCAAATGTTGCCTATTTGAACTACAATTCACATTTGTATGTGGAAAATCACTTTTAAAGATAAAATTATATGTTTAAAGTGATTTTCATGCTTCCAGGGGCCTTAAACACAAGATTTGAGGAATGGGTAAAAGTGAATGGAAATGGCCAATTTACTCATTCTGAGGCCTTAAAAAGTGTTTCTCCTCCACGGGAAGTGAATTAAATAACATTTGGAGGCCTTTACTGTTCAATCAAAAACGCCAGATTTTTGATGAAAGAGATAACCACCCCCCCTTACGACATGCTTCAGAAACGAAAAAAATGGTTCATTTTCAAATGTTGCATCTTTGAACTACAATTCACATTTGTATGTGGATTATCACTTTTAGAGATAAAATGATATGTTTAAAGTGATTTTCATGCGTCCAGGGGTCTTAAACACAAGATTTTTGGAATGGGTAAAAGTGAATGAAGATGGCCAATTTACTCACTCTGCAGCCTTAAAAAGTGTTTCTACTCCACTGGAAGTGAATAAAATAACATTTGGAGGCCTTTATTGTTCAATCAAAAACGCCCATTTTTTGGTGAAAGAGATAACCACCCCCCCTTACGACATGCTTCAGAAACTAAAAAAATGGTCCATTTTCAAATGTTGCCTATTTGAACTACAATTCACATTTGTATGTGGAAAATCACTTTTAAAGAAAAAATGAGATGTTTAAAGTGATTTTCATGCTTCCAGGGGCCTTAAACACAAGATTTGAGGAATGGGTAAAAGTGAATAAAACTGGCCAATTTACTCACTCTGCGGCCTTAAAAAGTATTTCTACTCCATGGGAAGCAAATTAAATAACATTTGGAGGCCTTTATTGTTCAATCAAAAACGCCCATTTTTTGGTGAAAGAGATAACCACCCCCCTCACGACATGCTTCAGAAACGAAAAAAATGGTCCGTTTTCAAATGTTGCCTCTTTGAACTACAATTCACATTTGTACGTGGATAATCACTTTTAGAGATAAAATTAGATGTTTGAAGTGATTTTCAAGCTTCCCCGGGCCCTAAACACAAGATTTGAGGAATGGGGAAACGTGAATGAAAATGTTCAATTTATTCACTCTGAGGCCTTAAAAAGTTTTTCTCCACCCCAGAAAGTGAATTAAATAACATTTGTAGGCCTTTATTGTTCAATCAAAAATGCCCAATTTTTGATGAAAGAGATAACCACCCCCCCTTACGACATGCTTCAGAAACAAAAAAATGATTCATTTTCAAATGTTGCATCTTTGAACTACAATTCACATTTGTATGTGGATTATCACTTTTAGAGATAAAATGATATGTTTAAAGTGATTTTCATGCGTCCAGGGGTCTTAAACAGAAGATTTTTGGAATGGGTAAAAGTGAATGAAAATGGCCAATTTACTCACTCTGCGGCTTTAAAAAGTGTTTCTACTCCACTGGAAGTGAATAAAATAACATTTGGAGGCCTTTATTGTTCAATCAAAAACGCCCAGTTTTTGGTGAAAGAGATAACCACCCCCTCTTACGACATGCTTCAGAAACGAAAAAAATGGTCCATTTTCAAATGTTGCCTCTTTGAACTACAATTCACATTTGCACGTGGAAAATCACTTTTAAAGAAAAAAATAGATGTTTAAAGTGATTTTCATGCTTCCAGGGGCCTTAAACACAAGATTTGAGGAATGGGTCAAAGTGAATGAAACTGGCCAATTTACTCACTCTGCGGCCTTAAAAAGTATTTCTACTCAATGGGAAGCGAATTAAATAACATTTGTAGGCCTTTATTGTTCAATCAAAAACGCCCGATTTTTGATGAAAGAGATAACCACCCCCCCCCTTACGACATGCTTCAGAAACGAAAAAAATGGTCCATTTTCAAATGTTGCCTCTTTGAACTACAATTCACATTTGTATGTGGAAAATCACTTTTAAAGATAAAATGAGATGTTTAAAGTGATTTTCATGCTTCCAGGGGCCTTAAACACAAGATTTGAGGAATGGGTAAAAGTGAATGGAAATGGCCAATTTACTCATTCTGAGGCCTTAAAAAGTGTTTCTCCTCCATGGGAAGTGAATTAAATAACATTTGGAGGCCTTTATTGTTCAATCAAAAACGCCAGATTTTTGATGAAAGAGATAACCACCCCCCCTTACGACATGCTTCAGAAACGAAAAAAATGGTTCATTTTCAAATGTTGCATCTTTGAACTACAATTCACATTTGTACGTGGAAAATCACTTTTAAAGAACAAATGAGATGTTTAAAGTGATTTTCATGCTTCCAGAGGCCTTAAACACAAGATTTGAGGAATGGGTAAAAGTGAATGAAAATGGCCAATTTACTCACTCTGCGGCCTTAAAAAGTGTTTCTACTCCACGGGAAGCGAATTAAATAACATTTGCAGGCCTTTATTGTTCAATCAAAAACGCCCGATTTTTGATGAAAGAGATAACCACCCCCCCTTACGACATGCTTCAGAAACTAAAAAAATTGTCCATTTTCAAATGTTGCCTATTTGAACTACAATTCACATTTGTATGTGGAAAATCACTTTTAAAGATAAAATTATATGTTTAAAGTGATTTTCATGCTTCCAGGGGCCTTAAACACAAGATTTGAGGAATGGGTAAAAGTGAATGGAAATGGCCAATTTACTCATTCTGAGGCCTTAAAAAGTGTTTCTCCTCCACGGGAAGTGAATTAAATAACATTTGGAGGCCTTTACTGTTCAATCAAAAACGCCAGATTTTTGATGAAAGAGATAACCACCCCCCCTTACGACATGCTTCAGAAACGAAAAAAATGGTTCATTTTCAAATGTTGCATCTTTGAACTACAATTCACATTTGTATGTGGATTATCACTTTTAGAGATAAAATGATATGTTTAAAGTGATTTTCATGCGTCCAGGGGTCTTAAACACAAGATTTTTGGAATGGGTAAAAGTGAATGAAGATGGCCAATTTACTCACTCTGCAGCCTTAAAAAGTGTTTCTACTCCACTGGAAGTGAATAAAATAACATTTGGAGGCCTTTATTGTTCAATCAAAAACGCCCATTTTTTGGTGAAAGAGATAACCACCCCCCCTTACGACATGCTTCAGAAACTAAAAAAATGGTCCATTTTCAAATGTTGCCTATTTGAACTACAATTCACATTTGTATGTGGAAAATCACTTTTAAAGAAAAAATGAGATGTTTAAAGTGATTTTCATGCTTCCAGGGGCCTTAAACACAAGATTTGAGGAATGGGTAAAAGTGAATGAAACTGGCCAATTTACTCACTCTGCGGCCTTAAAAAGTATTTCTACTCCATGGGAAGCGAATTAAATAACATTTGTAGGCCTTTATTGTTCAATCAAAAACGCCCGATTTTTGATGAAAGAGATAACCACGCCCCCTTACGACATGCTTCAGAAACGAAAAAAATGGTCAATTTTCAAATGTTGCGTCTTTGAACTACAATTCACATTTGTACGTGGCAAATCACTTTTAGAGATAAGATTAGATGTTTAAAGTGATTTTCAAGCTTCCAGGGGCCCTAAACACAAGATTTGAGAAATGGGTAAAAGTGAATGAAAATGGCCAATTTACTCACTCTGCGGCCTTAAAAAGTCTTTCTCCTCCACGGCAAGTGAATAAAATAACATTTGGAGGTCTTTATAGTTCAAGCGAAAACGCCAGATTTTTGACGAAAGAGATAACCACGCCCCCTTACGACATGCTTCAGAAACGAAAAAAATGGTATATTTTCAAATGTTGCGTCTTTGAACTACAATTCACATTTGTACGTGGATAATCACTTTTAGAGATAAAATTAGATGTTTGAAGTGATTTTCAAGCTTCCCCGGGCCCTAAACACAAGATTTGAGGAATGGGAAAACGTGAATGAAAATGGCCAATTTATTCACTCTGAGGCCTTAAAAAGTTTTTCTCCACCCCAGAAAGTGAATTAAATAACATTTGTAGGCCTTTATTGTTCAATCAAAAATGCCCGATTTTTGATGAAAGAGATAACCACCCCCCCTTACGACATGCTTCAGAAACAAAAAAATGATTCATTTTCAAATGTTGCATCTTTGAACTACAATTCACATTTGTATGTGGATTATCACTTTTAGAGATAAAATGATATGTTTAAAGTGATTTTCATGCGTCCAGGGGTCTTAAACAGAAGATTTTTGGAATGGGTAAAAGTGAATGAAAATGGCCAATTTACTCACTCTGCGGCTTTAAAAAGTGTTTCTACTCCACTGGAAGTGAATAAAATAACATTTGGAGGCCTTTATTGTTCAATCAAAAACGCCCATTTTTTGGTGAAAGAGATAACCACCCCCTCTCACGACATGCTTCAGAAACGAAAAAAATGGTCCGTTTTCAAATGTTGCCTCTTTGAACTACAATTCACATTTGTACGTGGAAAATCACTTTTAAAGAAAAAATGAGATGTTTAAAGTGATTTTCATGCTTCCAGGGGCCTTAAACACAAGATTTGAGGAATGGGTCAAAGTGAATGAAACTGGCCAATTTACTCACTCTGCGGCGTTAAAAAGTATTTCTACTCAATGGGAAGTGAATTAAATAACATTTGTAGGCCTTTATTGTTCAATCAAAAACGCCCAATTTTTGATGAAAGAGATAACCACCCCCCCTTACGACATGCTTCAGAAACGAAAAAAATGGTCCATTTTCAAATGTTGCCTCTTTGAACTACAATTCACATTTGTACGTGGAAAATCACTTTTAGAGATAAGATTAGATGTTTAAAGTGATTTTCAAGCTTCCAGGGGCCCTAAACACAAGATTTGAGAAATGGGTAAAAGTGAATGAAAATGGCCAATTTACTCACTCTGCGGCCTTGAAAAGTTTTTCTCCTCCACGGCAAGTGAATAAAATAACATTTGGAGGTCTTTATTGTTCAAGCGAAAACGCCAGATTTTTGACGAAAGAGATAACCACCCCCCCCTTACGACATGCTTCAGAAACTAAAAAAATGGTTCATTTTCAAATGTTGCATCTTTGAACTACAATTCACATTTGTATGTGGATTATCACTTTTAGACATAAAATGATATGTTTAAAGTGATTTTCATGGGTCCAGGGGTCTTAAATACAAGATTTTTGGAATGGGTAAAAGTGAATGAAAATGGCCAATTTACTCACTCTGTGGCCTTAAAAAGTGTTTCTACTCCACTGGAAGTGAATAAAATAACATTTGGAGGCGTTTATTGTTCAATCAAAAACACCCATTTTTTGGTGAAAGAGATAACCACCCCCCCCTTACGACATGCTTCAGAAACGAAAAAAATGGTCCGTTTTCAAATGTTGCCTCTTTGAACTACAATTCACATTTGTACGTGGAAAATCACTTTTAAAGAAAAAATGAGATGTTTAAAGTGATTTTCATGCTTCCAGGGGCCTTAAACACAAGATTTGAGGAATGGGTAAAAGTGAATGAAAATGGCCAATTTACTCACTCTGCAGCCTTAAAAAGTATTTCTACTCCACGGGAAGCGAATTAAATAACATTTGTAGGCCTTTATTGTTCAATCAAAAACGCCCAATTTTTGATGAAAGAGATAACCACCCCCCCTTACGACATGCTTCAGAAACGAAAAAAATGGTCCATTTTCAAATGTTGCCTCTTTGAACTACAATTCACATTTGTATGTGGAAAATCACTTTTAAAGATAAAATGAGATGTTTAAAGTGATTTTCATGCTTCCAGGGGCCTTAAACACAAGATTTGAGGAATGGGTAAAAGTGAATGGAAATGGCCAATTTACTCATTCTGAGGCCTTAAAAAGTGTTTCTCCTCCACAGGAAGTGAATTAAATAACATTTGGAGGCCTTTATTGTTCAATGAAAAACGCCAGATTTTTGATGAAAGAGATAACCACCCCCCCTTACGACATGCTTCAGAAACGTAAAAAATGGTCCATTTTCAAATGTTGCGTCTTTGAACTACAATTCACATTTGTACGTGGAAAATCACTTTTAGAGATAAGATTAGATGTTTAAAGTGATTTTCAAGCTTCCAAGGGCCCTAAACACAAGATTTGAGAAATGGGTAAAAGTGAATGAAAATGGCCAATTTACTCACTCTGCGGCCTTAAAAAGTTTTTCTCCTCCACGGCAAGTGAATAAAATAACATTTGGAGGTCTTTATAGTTCAAGCGAAAACGCCAGATTTTTGACGAAAGAGATAACCACCCCCCTTACTACATGCTTCAGAAACGAAAAAAATGGTCCATTTTCAAATGTTGCGTCTTTGAACTACAATTCACATTTGTACGTGGATAATCACTTTTAGAGATAAAATTAGATGTTTGAAGTGATTTTCAAGCTTCCCCGGGCCCTAAACACAAGATTTGAGGAATGGGAAAACGTGAATGAAAATGTTCAATTTATTCACTCTGAGGCCTTAAAAAGTTTTTCTCCACCCCAGAAAGTGAATTAAATAACATTTGTAGGCCTTTATTGTTCAATCAAAAATGCCCGATTTTTGATGAAAGAGATAACCACCCCCCCTTACGACATGCTTCAGAAACAAAAAAATGATTCATTTTCAAATGTTGCATCTTTGAACTACAATTCACATTTGTATGTGGATTATCACTTTTAGAGATAAAATGATATGTTTAAAGTGATTTTCATGCGTCCAGGGGTCTTAAACAGAAGATTTTTGGAATGGGTAAAAGTGAATGAAAATGGCCAATTTACTCACTCTGCGGCCTTAAAAAGTTTTTCTCCTCCACGGCAAGTGAATAAAATAACATTTGGAGGTCTTTATTGTTCAAGCGAAAACGCCAGATTTTTGACGAAAGAGATAACCACCCACCCCTTACGACATGCTTCAGAAACGAAAAAAATGGTCCATTTTCAAATGTTGCGTCTTTGAACTACAATTCACATTTGTACATGGATAATCACTTTTAGAGATAAAATTAGATGTTTGAAGTGATTTTCAAGCTTCCCCGGGCCCTAAACACAAGATTTGAGGAATGGGAAAACGTGAATGAAAATGGCCAATTTATTCACTCTGCGGCCTTAAAAAGTTTTTCTCCACCCCAGAAAGTGAATTAAATAACATTTGTAGGCCTTTATTGTTCAATCAAAAATGCCCGATTTTTGATGAAAGAGATAACCACCCCCCCTTACGACATGCTTCAGAAACAAAAAAATGATTCATTTTCAAATGTTGCATCTTTGAACTACAATTCACATTTGTATGTGGATTATCACTTTTAGAGATAAAATGATATGTTTAAAGTGATTTTCATGCGTCCAGGGGTCTTAAACAGAAGATTTTTGGAATGGGTAAAAGTGAATGAAAATGGCCAATTTACTCACTCTGCGGCTTTAAAAAGTGTGTCTACTCCACTGGAAGTGAATAAAATAACATTTGGAGGCCTTTATTGTTCAATCAAAAACGCCCATTTTTTGGTGAAAGAGATAACCACCCCCTCTTACGACATGCTTCAGAAACGAAAAAAATGGTCCGTTTTCAAATGTTGCCTCTTTGAACTACAATTCACATTTGTACGTGGAAAATCACTTTTAAAGAAAAAATGAGATGTTTAAAGTGATTTTCATGCTTCCAGGGGCCTTAAACACAAGATTTGAGGAATGGGTAAAAGTGAATGAAACTGGCCAATTTACTCACTCTGCGGCCTTAAAAAGTGTTTCTCCTCCACGGTAAGTGAATTAAATAACATTTGTAGGCCTTTATTGTTCAATCAAAAACGCCCGATTTTTGATGAAAGAGATAACCACCCCCCTTACGACATGCTTCAGAAACTAAAAAAACTGGTCCATTTTCAAATGTTGCCTCTTTGAACTACAATTCCCATTTGTATGTGGAAAATCACTTTTAAAGATAAAATGATATGTTTAAAGTGATTTTCATGCTTCCAGGGGCCTTAAACACAAGATTTGAGGAATGGGTAAAAGTGAATGGAAATGGCCAATTTACTCATTCTGAGGCCTTAAAAAGTGTTTCTCCTCCACGGGAAGTGAATTAAATAACATTTGGAGGCCTTTATTGTTCAATCAAAAACGCCAGATTTTTGATGAAAGAGATAACCACCCCCCCTTACGACATGCTTCAGAAACGAAAATAATGGTCCATTTTCAAATGTTGCATCTTTGAACTGCAATTCACATTTGTATGTGGATTATCACTTTTAGAGATAAAATGAGATGTTTAAAGTTATTTTCATGCTTCCAGGGGCCTTAAACACAAGATTTGAGGAATGGGTAAAAGTGAATGGAAATGGCCAATTTACTCATTCTGAGGCCTTAAAAAGTGTTTCTCCTCCACGGGAAGTGAATTAAATAACATTTGGAGGCCTTTATTGTTCAATCAAAAACGCCCATTTTTTGGTGAAAGAGATAACCACCCCCCCTTACGACATGCTTCAGAAACGAAAAAAATGGTCCGTTTTCAAATGTTGCCTCTTTGAACTACAATTCACATTTGTACGTGGAAAATCACTTTTAAAGAAAAAATGAGATGTTTAAAGTGATTTTCATGCTTCCAGGGGCCTTAAACACAAGATTTGGGGAATGGGTAAAAGTGAATGAAACTGGCCAATTTACTCACTCTGCGGCCTTAAAAAGTGTTTCTCCTCCACGGGAAGCGAATGAAATAACATTTGTAGGCCTTTATTGTTCAATCAAAAACGCCCGATTTTTGATGAAAGAGATAACCACCCCCCCTTACGACATGCTTCAGAAACTAAAAAAACTGGTCCATTTTCAAATGTTGCCTCTTTGAACTACAATTCACATTTGTATGTGGAAAATCACTTTTAAAGATAAAATGAGATGTTTAAAGTGATTTTCATGCTTCCAGGGGCCTTAAACACAAGATTTGAGGAATGGGTAAAAGTGAATGGAAATGGCCAATTTACTCATTCTGAGGCCTTAAAAAGTGTTTCTCCTCCACGGGAAGTGAATTAAATACCATTTGGAGGCCTTTATTGTTCAATCAAAAACGCCAGATTTTTGATGAAAGAGATAACCACCCCCCCTTACGACATGCTTCAGAAACGAAAATAATGGTTCATTTTCAAATGTTGCATCTTTGAACTACAATTCACATTTGTATGTGGTTTATCACTTTTAGAGATAAAATGAGATGTTTAAAGTGATTTTCATGCTTCCAGGGGCCTTAAACACAAGATTTGAGGAATGGGTAAAAGTGAATGGAAATGGCCAATTTACTCATTCTGAGGCCTTAAAAAGTGTTTCTCCTCCACGGGAAGTGAATTAAATAACATTTGGAGGCCTTTATTGTTCAATGAAAAACGCCAGATTTTTGATGAAAGAGATAACCACCCCCCCTTACGACATGCTTCAGAAACGAAAAAAATGGTCCATTTTCAAATGTTGCGTCTTTGAACTACAATTCACATTTGTACGTGGAAAATCACTTTTAGAGATAAGATTAGATGTTTAAAGTGATTTTCAAGCTTCCAGGGGCCCTAAACACAAGATTTGAGAAATGGGTAAAAGTGAATGAAAATGGCCAATTTACTCACTCTGCGGCCTTAAAAAGTTTTTCTCCTCCACGGCAAGTGAATAAAATAACATTTGGAGGTCTTTATTGTTCAATCAAAAACGCCCGATTTTTGACGAAAGAGATAACCACCCTGTTAGAACCGGCGGTTTCTAGTTGGCAGAGGTATACACTTCTGACAAATAGAGACCAACCAACTCTAGTCAGGGAAAGGGGATTACACACTCAGATAACCCCTGCTACCCCCTTGGTAGCTTGGCAGAGCAGACAGGCTTATCTCAGAGGCGGTGTGTTAAGCATTTATGACCACATACAGTATTAAAGTGAATACACTACAGATGGACACGACACAGAAGTTATTATAAAAAATAGTATTTTTATATAAGGCTTAGCACAAGACCAAATAACGACAAAAATATACCACAGTCTTAATAAATACTCTTTGGAAGGAAAAATAAATAGTTCAAGTAAGGTTTCTTCTTGGTAAATAGTTCTTTAGCAAAGTATTCTTCTGAGCACAGTTCTTTGGCAACAATGTAACCCCCACGGGAGTCACACGACGTCGAGTCTACAGGATTCCCAAGGTTCGGCGTCGACCGCGAGGAGCGCTACGTCGAGCCTGGAGTTGCAACAGACCCCACAAGTACAGTACCTTGAGAAACGAAGAAAACGATGATCCACGGCGTCGAGGTGTCGGCGTCGAGGTCGGCGTCGATCGTGCCTCGGAGTCGGGTCAATCCGCAGCGGCGTCGAGGGATGTCGGGCCGGAGCAGCGCTCACGGCGGCGAGAAGGGCGTCGAGTCGATGCGATCAGCAGCGGCGTCGAGACGGGGTCACTTGGAGCCGGGGCCGATACCCACTGCTCACTGGCGTTGATACCGGCGTCAAGACGGGGTCACTTGGAACTGGGGCCGATACCCACTGCTCCCTGGCGTTGCTGCTGGCGTCGATCGGGCCCGGCGGCCGGCGTCGAAGGCTCGGGACACTGGAGCCGTTACTCACGGTGTCGAGCTGGACTCGGCGGCGTCGGCGGCGTCGAGACTGCAGATTTTCCCTTGTGTACTGGAAACAACACTTTCCAGCAGTTCAGCAAAATGGTGAAGTCCTTTGGCCCTGTGACTTCAACAGGAGACTGGCACTCTTCCAGCCCTTGGAGATTTCCTAGCAAGTGTTCAGAGAGTACACACCAAGTTCCTCTCTCCTTGTTCCTTGGCAAAAATAAAGAAGCAGCTTTCAGGTTCCTCCACAGCAAAACAGCACTCTGGCAGAAAGGGGAGGCAAGTCCTTAGATCAGCAGGCTTCTTGTCCTTGGTACAGGTTTCCTTGTCAGAAGTGATCTGAGTTCTTGGTTCAGGGGTCCTTCTCTTATACCCCATTTCTCCTTTGTTCCCTTTGTCCAAACAGGGAGATTCCCACCATCTCAGGTTTGTTGTGGGTGTTGCCAGGCAGAGGCACCTGGCCCATTCACTGAGCAGGGCAGAGTCCTCAGCCGCCCAGCAGGAGGCGGAGCCAGTATTGTGTCAGGCAGGGCAGGCTACTCTTCCCTCACTCTAGGTGTAAACGCCCCATTCACCCCACACTGACTCACTCAGACCTCTGGAGCCACCCAGCCCCTGACACACACACCAAACCAGCAGAGACCGGTAGATAGTTGGACAAGAAAATAGCCACTTTCTAAAAGTGCTATTTTCAAACATAGAATTTAAAAACCATCCATCCTAAAGGGTGGGTTACTAAATTCTGAGTTCAGGGATACTAAACTCGACTTGCTACCATGCTCCCTGAGTCAGATAGATTATAATGGAGTTAATAATCAGTCTGCCCAGTCTGGCCTATTGGAGGCAGGTAGCCCTTCAATAGTGAAAAACGAAAATGGCTGTAATTCACTATTAGGTCATGCCACACACATCAGGGCATGACCTACCTTTTACCAACAATGCACCCTGCCCTAAGGCCTACCATAGAGGTGTCTGAAATGTGGCAAAGGGAAGGTTTAGAGACTGGTAAGTAGGTTTCCTTACCAAGTCGACATGGCAGTCAGGGACTGCACGCAGGCGCCGCGGTGGCAGGCCTGAGACACATTTTGCACGCTGCTTCTGTGGGTGGCACAACCAGTGCTGCAAGCCCACCAGCAGCAGTTAACTTACACGCCCTTGGCACGCGCAGTGCACTAGACTAGGGTCTGAACAGTAAGTCAACCAAGCCAATCATGGTAACACCAATCAACGTAACAATTTAGCCTAGGGAGCACTTGCACTGTGGCACTGATCAGCAGTGGCACAGTGCCCAAAGCAATAATCCAGCAAAAACATCGTAAACAGAGGAGGCAAACAGAAAAAAATGGAGGAGAGACTCATGCCAATGATGCCAGGTCTAACACGTGTCCCCTCCAGCTGAAATGTGGGGAGAACTACCCTTCACCCAGGGAGTCCTCATCACTAAGGCGGAAAAATCTGGACAGACCATCAGCATTGGCGTGATCTGTACCAGGGCGGTGTTCCACCGTAAAGTCCATCCCCTGTAGGGAAATGGACCACCTCAACAGCTTTGGGTTCTCACCCCTCATCTGCATTAACCATCTGAGGGGCCTGTGGTCCGTCTGAACCCGGAAGTGAGACCCAAACAAGTAGGGTCTTAGCTTCTTCAGCGCCCAGACCACAGCAAATGCCTCACGCTCTATCGCACTCCACCTTTGTTCCCTGGGAAGTAACCTCCGGCTGATGAAGGCGACAGGTAAGTCTCGGCCCTCCTCATTCATCTGTGCTAGAACAGCCCCCACACCATGCTCTGAAGCGTCCGTCTGGACAATGAATTCTTTTGAAAAGTCGGGTGCCTGGAGGACCGGTGCTGTACACATTGCAGTTTTCAGGGTGTCAAAGGCTTTCTGACAGGCGTCAGTCCAGATCACAAGTCTCGGCTGCTTCCTGGAAGTCAGCGAGGTCAAGGGGTGCACAATGTTGCCATACCCCTTGACAAACCTCCTGTAGTAACCCGTGAGACCCAAGAAGGCTCTCACCTGAGTCTGGGTTTTGGGCGGTTCCCAAGCCAGGATGGTATCTATCTTGGGTTGCAGGGGGGCCACCTTGCCACTCCCTACTTGGTGCCCCAAGTACACCACTGAACCCTGCCCAATCTGGCACTTACTAGCCTTGATTGTGAGGCCTGCTCTGCGCAGGGCCAACAACACTTCCTGGAGGTGGCGCAAGTGCTCCTCCCAGCTGGCGCTGAACACTGCTATATCGTCCAGGTAGGCGGCGCTGAAATCTTCCAGCCCGGCCAATACCTGGTTAACCAACCTCTGGAATGTGGCAGGGGCATTCTTCATCCCAAAGGGCATCACACGGAACTGGTAGTGCCCATCTGGTGTGGAGAATGCAGACCTCTCTTTTGCCCCATCAGTCAAGGCGATCTGCCAGTACCCAGACGTTAGATCAAACGTACTAAGGTACCGGGCAGCCCCCAACCGATCGATGAGCTCATCAGCTCTGGGGATGGGGTGCGCGTCAGTCTTGGTGACCGAATTGAGTCCTCGGTAGTCCACACAGAACCGAAGTTCTGGTGAAGCACCAGGCGCTGCAGCCTTTGGGACCAAGACCACTGGGCTGGCCCAAGGACTGCTAGAGGACTCAACCACCCCTAAGGCAAACATCTTGGAGACCTCCTCCTTGATGTATGCTCTGACCTTGTCAGTCACCCTGTAGGCCTTGTGCCTCACAGGAGTGCTGTCCCCGGTGTCCACATCATGGACACACCACTGAGTGACACCAGGGATTAAGGAGAACAGATCAGGGAATTGTACCAACAGGTGGCGACAATCTTGCTGCTGCTCAGGGGTCAGTGTGTCAGAGAGGACAACACCATCCACTGACCCATCTTTTTCTTTTGCACACAGGAGGTCAGGAAGAGGCTCACTCTCCTCCTCCATCCCAGCATCTGTGGCAAGGAGCATGCCCACTTCGGACCTTCCTAAGTGGGGCTTTAACCGGTTGACATGCAGGACCCTTAAGGGGTTCCTGGGAGATTTCAAGTCCACCAAGTAGGTGACATCGCTCTTTTTCTCCACAACCTCAAATGGTCCAGTCCACCTGTCCTTGAGCGCACAAGGTTCCACAGGGGCCATGACCCAAACTTTCTGACCAGGTTGAAGCTCAACCAGAGTGGCATTCTGATCGTACCACCGCTTCATCTCTTCCTGGCTGGCCTCCAGATTTGCCTGAGCAAGATCTCTGAAGCGCCGAGTCTGGTTCCTAAAGGCCAGCATGTAACTATATACATCCTGGGGAGGTTTCCTGGGAGATTGCTCCCAGCCTTCTTTGACCAGACTCAAAGGTCCTCTTACCGGGTGACCATACAAAAGCTCAAAGGGGCTGAACCCTAGAGACTTCTGTGGCACCTCACGGTAAGCAAACAGCAGGCATGGCAAGAGGACGTCCCATTTACGCCTCATTGGTTCTTCAAGACCCATGATCATGCCTTTTAGGGTCCGGTTGAATCTCTCAACCAGCCCATTACCTTGAGGGTGGTAAGGAGTGGTAAACTTGTAGGTTACCCCACACTCCTTCCACAGAGACTTCATATAATTCGAAATGAAGTTGGTGCCCCGGTCTGACACCACCTCTCTGGGGAACCCCATGCGGGAGAAAACACCCATCAGTGCCCGTCCCACCACGGGGGCCGTCACTGTTCGGAGAGGGATGGCTTCCGGGTACCGGGTGGCATGGTCCACCAAGACCAGGATAAACCTGTTGCCCATGGCTGTCTTGGGGTCCAGTGGCCCCACAATGTCAATTCCCACTCGCTCAAAGGGGGTACTGACGACGGGAAAAGGTTGGAGGGGAGCCTTCTGCTTCCGCCCGCTTTTCCCACTTGCCTGGCAAGTTTGACAGGTCCTACAATGGATATCTGAATCCCTTCTCATCTGAGGCCAATAAAAATGGGTGACAAGCCTGTCATAGGTCTTGTCCTGCCCCAGATGTCCAGCTAACGGAACGTCATGAGCCAACCCCAGTAGGAAGGCTCTGAAGCGCTGGGGTACCACCAGCACACGGGCTGACCCAGGTTCAGCAGCCTTAGGCTCGCTATACAGGAGGTCGTTCTCCCAGTAGACCCAATGTGATCCTGACTGATCACCTGTCGTTTGGGCTGAGGCCTGCTGCCTCATACCCACAAGAGAAGGGCACACTTTCTGTTCAGCACAAAATTCCTCCCTGGAGGGACCACCATCCTGCTGCCAATGGGTCAGCTCGGGCAGGTCTCCCAGTTCGGCCACTTGTTCTCCTGTCGGTTCCAGGGCATCCCCCTCAGGGTCTGCTCCCTCCTGGACCGCGGGAACGATGGGGGACGGTTTCCCGCGCCCCCTGCCTCTTCTCTTCACGGTTGGGACCTGGGCCATACTTTCAGGCTCCGGGCCCCCATCAACACCCTTACTAACTGACATGGACCGGGTGGTCGCACACACCCACTCAGGCAGACCCAACATTTCCAGATGCGCTTTTCTCTCCACCTTAGCCCAAGGGGAGTCCTCCAAATCATTGCCCAAGAGACAATCAACAGGCATGGCGGGCCTCACAGCAACCTGAAGAGTACCTGAGACCCCCCCCCACTCAAAGGGAACTTGAGCTACCTCACACTGACTCTGTGAGTTGTCAGCAGCTACAACGGGGTAGAATGCATGAGGGACCACCTGCTCTCTGGACACCAAGTGACACTTGACAGCTGTCACACTCGCTCCGGTGTCTCTGAGAGCTTCCACCCTATGGCCATTAATGGTCACCCACTGCCTATATTTCTTAGTGTTACTAGGCAGAGGGGTTGGAGGGACCATTTCCACGTCTCCTAAAGAGACCAGGGACATTTCTGCGGGACCCCACCCACCGGGGGCACCCATCTCATTCCCTCCCAGGGCTACACTCGCTACCTGACGAGGGGGTGCACGCGGCGGTGCATTCGAATCCTTCATGGGACACTGGGGATCATAATAACGGTGTCCCACCTGCTTACAGGCATAGCAGGTCATGGGGCCCCTGTGAACAGGTTTACCTGTCGGGGCCTCTGGCTTCTTTACAGGGGGAGGCTGGGAACCCTTCCCTTGGTTCCCTTGGGGACTACTTTGGGGCCCTTTCTGAAACTCCCTCTGTTTACCCCTGTCCCCCCCACTCTTCTGCTGGGGACCCTGCCCACCTTTGGCTGAGTCTCCCACTGGACCCTTGTGGACCCTGGTACTGACCCAGCGGTCCGCCTCCTCAGCAAGTTTTCTAGGGTTAGATAGCTTGCTATCAACAAGGTGCTGGCGTAGCTCTGGAAAACAGTTATTAGACAAGTGCTCCCAAGCAAACAAATCATAAAGAGCATCATAACTATCAACCTTGCTACCCTTTATCCAACCATCCATGGTTCTGCAGAAAAAAGACACATATTCAACCCACGTAGTACCAGGCAACTTCTTACATTCTCTAAAGGTTTGTCTGTACTTTTCTGGAGTTAAGCCATATCTCAGCATTAAAGCATCTTTCATATGAGTATAAGACATCCTATCCTCAGCAGGAAGGCTCAACAAGGTATCTCTCCCCTCGTTTGTAAAGCGGCTCCACAACCCCGTTCCCCAATCCTTCTCAGGGACCCGGTGGGCCAACAATGCTAACTCATATGCTTTAAACCATTGGCTAATATCTTCATTCTTACTGTAATCCTTGATCACATCTTTAGGAAAATAAAACCTACTTTCTGCAGGCACAGATGGAGTGCTGCCACCAGAGGGATTCAACTCTAAACTCTTAGTTTTAAGCTCCATCTCCCTCACCATCTTCTCACGTTCAAACGCTAATTTCTCTCTCTCAAAATCTAATCTTTTGCTCTCCATTTCAGCTTCTCTCTTGCTTCTTGCATTCTCTAATTCCAACTGCCCTCCTAATTTGAGTTTTGCCATTTCCAACTTGTACCCCCTCTCCTTCTCCCTGTCTTCTAATTCTTCGGGGGAAAGGCTCCTAGAGGACGCACTACTGCCTGGAGATGACACTGGCCCACCTGTGGGCTCTTCCTCTTCCTCTTCTTCTTCCTCTTCCGGTACCACCACCGGATCAGAGGGATTTCTGGCCTCTAACCAGGCCTTCAGCGCTTTGAGGAAGCCCTCTTTCTTTGAGACACCTGTGGTAGGAACTTTAAACTGCTTGCAAAATCCTTTTAGATCTTTTAGCGTGTAGGAATCTATCTTCTCCTTATCAAATTCCCCCACAACATTCTCCACAGGTGTAGCAGCTCCGGCATTCTCCATGGTCAAAACTGGCAGTGTTTAAGAAAATAAGCTCCAGGAAAGCGGAGAACAAAAATAGGATATCCTACCAAACGGACTGTGGCTGCGTTATGGTCTGCTTTCACTATGTAGCGTACACTAATCACTGCACATGAGTCATAAATGCAAAGTTCAAATCCTCACCGCTGACCACCAATGTTAGAACCGGCGGTTTCTAGTTGGCAGAGGTATACACTTCTGACAAATAGAGACCAACCAACTCTAGTCAGGGAAAGGGGATTACACACTCAGATAACCCCTGCTACCCCCTTGGTAGCTTGGCAGAGCAGACAGGCTTATCTCAGAGGCGGTGTGTTAAGCATTTATGACCACATACAGTATTAAAGTGAATACACTACAGATGGACACGACACAGAAGTTATTATAAAAAATAGTATTTTTATATAAGGCTTAGCACAAGACCAAATAACGACAAAAATATACCACAGTCTTAATAAATACTCTTTGGAAGGAAAAATAAATAGTTCAAGTAAGGTTTCTTCTTGGTAAATAGTTCTTTAGCAAAGTATTCTTCTGAGCACAGTTCTTTGGCAACAATGTAACCCCCACGGGAGTCACACGACGTCGAGTCTACAGGATTCCCAAGGTTCGGCGTCGACCGCGAGGAGCGCTACGTCGAGCCTGGAGTTGCAACAGACCCCACAAGTACAGTACCTTGAGAAACGAAGAAAACGATGATCCACGGCGTCGAGGTGTCGGCGTCGAGGTCGGCGTCGATCGTGCCTCGGAGTCGGGTCAATCCGCAGCGGCGTCGAGGGATGTCGGGCCGGAGCAGCGCTCACGGCGTCGAGAAGGGCGTCGAGTCGATGCGATCAGCAGCGGCGTCGAGACGGGGTCACTTGGAGCCGGGGCCGATACCCACTGCTCACTGGCGTTGATACCGGCGTCAAGACGGGGTCACTTGGAACTGGGGCCGATACCCACTGCTCCCTGGCGTTGCTGCTGGCGTCGATCGGGCCCGGCGGCCGGCGTCGAAGGCTCGGGACACTGGAGCCGTTACTCACGGTGTCGAGCTGGACTCGGCGGCGTCGGCGGCGTCGAGACTGCAGATTTTCCCTTGTGTACTGGAAACAACACTTTCCAGCAGTTCAGCAAAATGGTGAAGTCCTTTGGCCCTGTGACTTCAACAGGAGACTGGCACTCTTCCAGCCCTTGGAGATTTCCTAGCAAGTGTTCAGAGAGTACACACCAAGTTCCTCTCTCCTTGTTCCTTGGCAAAAATAAAGAAGCAGCTTTCAGGTTCCTCCACAGCAAAACAGCACTCTGGCAGAAAGGGGAGGCAAGTCCTTAGATCAGCAGGCTTCTTGTCCTTGGTACAGGTTTCCTTGTCAGAAGTGATCTGAGTTCTTGGTTCAGGGGTCCTTCTCTTATACCCCATTTCTCCTTTGTTCCCTTTGTCCAAACAGGGAGATTCCCACCATCTCAGGTTTGTTGTGGGTGTTGCCAGGCAGAGGCACCTGGCCCATTCACTGAGCAGGGCAGAGTCCTCAGCCGCCCAGCAGGAGGCGGAGCCAGTATTGTGTCAGGCAGGGCAGGCTACTCTTCCCTCACTCTAGGTGTAAACGCCCCATTCACCCCACACTGACTCACTCAGACCTCTGGAGCCACCCAGCCCCTGACACACACACCAAACCAGCAGAGACCGGTAGATAGTTGGACAAGAAAATAGCCACTTTCTAAAAGTGCTATTTTCAAACATAGAATTTAAAAACCATCCATCCTAAAGGGTGGGTTACTAAATTCTGAGTTCAGGGATACTAAACTCGACTTGCTACTATGCTCCCTGAGTCAGATAGATTATAATGGAGTTAATAATCAGTCTGCCCAGTCTGGCCTATTGGAGGCAGGTAGCCCTTCAATAGTGAAAAACGAAAATGGCTGTAATTCACTATTAGGTCATGCCACACACATCAGGGCATGACCTACCTTTTACCAACAATGCACCCTGCCCTAAGGCCTACCATAGAGGTGTCTGAAATGTGGCAAAGGGAAGGTTTAGAGACTGGTAAGTAGGTTTCCTTACCAAGTCGACATGGCAGTCAGGGACTGCACGCAGGCGCCGCGGTGGCAGGCCTGAGACACATTTTGCACGCTGCTTCTGTGGGTGGCACAACCAGTGCTGCAAGCCCACCAGCAGCAGTTAACTTACACGCCCTTGGCACGCGCAGTGCACTAGACTAGGGTCTGAACAGTAAGTCAACCAAGCCAATCATGGTAACACCAATCAACGTAACAATTTAGCCTAGGGAGCACTTGCACTGTGGCACTGATCAGCAGTGGCACAGTGCCCAAAGCAATAATCCAGCAAAAACATCGTAAACAGAGGAGGCAAACAGAAAAAAATGGAGGAGAGACTCATGCCAATGATGCCAGGTCTAACACACCCCCCCTTACGACATGCTTCAGAAACGAAAAAAATCGTCCATTTTCAAATGTTGCGTCTTTGAACTACAATTCACATTTGTACGTGGATAATCACTTTTAGAGATAAAATTAGATGTTTGAACTGATTTTCAAGCTTCCCCGGGCCCGAAACACAAGATTTGAGGAATGGGAAAACGTGAATGAAAATGGCCAATTTATTCACTCTGAGGCCTTAAAAAGTTTTTCTCCACCCCAGAAAGTGAATTAAATAACATTTGTAGGCCTTTATTGTTCAATCAAAAATGCCCGATTTTTGATGAAAGAGATAACCACCCCCCCTTACGACATGCTTCAGAAACAAAAAAAATGGTCCGTTTTCAAATGTTGCCTCTTTGAACTACAATTCACATTTGTACGTGGAAAATCACTTTTAAAGAAAAAATGAGATGTTTAAAGTGATTTTCATGCTTCCAGGGGCCTTAAACACAAGATTTGAGGAATGGGTAAAAGTGAATGAAAATGGCCAATTTACTCACTCTGCGGCCTTAAAAAGTATTTCTACTCCACGGGAAGCGAATTAAATAACATTTGTAGGCCTTTATTGTTCAATCAAAAACGCCCGATTTTTGATGAAAGAGATAACAACCCCCCCTTACGACATGCTTCAGAAACGAAAAAAATGGTCCGTTTTCAAATGTTGCCTCTTTGAACTACAATTCACATTTGTATGTGGAAAATCACTTTTAGAGATAAAATGAGATGTTTAAAGTGATTTTCATGCTTCCTGGGGCCTTAAACACAAGATTTGAGGAATGGGTAAAAGTGAATGAAAATGGCCAATTTACTCACTCTGCGGCCTTAAAAAGTGTTTCTACTCCACGGGAAGTGAATAAAATACATTTGGAGGTCTTTATTGTTCAATAAAAAACGCCCATTTTTTGGTGAAAGAGATAACCACCCCCCTTACGACATGCTTCAGAAACGAAAAAAATGATCCGTTTTCAAATGTTGCCTCTTTGAACTACAATTCACATTTGTACGTGGAATATCACTTTTAAAGATAAAATTATCTGTTTAAAGTGATTTTCATGCTTCCAGGGGCCTTAAACACAAGATTTGAGGAATGGGTAAAAGTGAATGGAAATGGCCAATTTACTCATTCTGAGGCCTTAAAAAGTGTTTCTCCTCCACGGGAAGTGAATTAAATAACATTTGGAGGCCTTTATAGTTCAATGAAAAACGCCAGATTTTTGATGAAAGAGATAACCACCCCCCCTTACGACATGCTTCAGAAACGAAAAAAATTGTCCATTTTCAAATGTTGCGTCTTTGAACTACAATTCACATTTGTACGTGGAAAATCACTTTTAGAGATAAAATGATATGTTTAAAGTGATTTTCATGCGCCCAGGGGTCTTAAACGCAAGATTTTTGGAATGGGTAAAAGTGAATGAAAATGGCCAATTTACTCACTCTGCGGCCTTAAAAAGTGTTTCTACTCCATGGGAAGTGAATAAAATAACATTTGGAGGCCTTTATTTTTCAATCAAAAATGCCCATTTTTTGGTGAAAGAGATAACCACCCCCCCTTACGACATGCTTCAGAAACGAAAAAAATGGTCCGTTTTCAAATGTTGCCTCTTTGAACTACAATTCACATTTGTACGTGGAAAATCACTTTTAAAGAAAAAATGAGATGTTTAAAGTGATTTTCATGCTTCCAGGGGCCTTAAACACAAGATTTGAGGAATGGGTAAAAGTGAATGAAAATGGCCAATTTACTCACTCTGCGGCCTTAAAAAGTGTTTCTACTCCACGGGAAGCGAATTAAATAACATTTGTAGGCCTTTATTGTTCAATCAAAAACGCCCGATTTTTGATGAAAGAGATAACCACCCCCCCTTACGACATGCTTCAGAAACAAAAAAAATGGTTCATTTTCAAATGTTGCATCTTTGAACTACAATTCACAATTGTATGTGGATTATCACTTTTAGAGATAAAATGATATGTTTAAAGTGATTTTCATGCGCCCAGGGGTCTTAAACACAAGATTTTTGGAATGGGTAAAAGTGAATGAAAATGGACAATTTACTCACTCTGCGGCATTAAAAAGTGTTTCTACTCCACGGGAAGTGAATAAAATAACATTTGGAGGCCTTTATTGTTCAATCAAAAACGCCCATTTTTTGTTGAAAGAGATAACCACCCCCCCTTACGACATGCTTCAGAAACGAAAAAAATGGTCCATTTTCAAATGTTGCCTCTTTGAACTACAATTCACATTTGTATGTGGAAAATCACTTTTAAAGATAAAATTATATGTTTAAAGTGATTTTCATGCTTCCAGGGGCCTTAAACACAAGATTTGAGGAATGGGTAAAAGTGAATGGAAATGGCCAATTTACTCACTCTGCGGCCTTAAAAAGTGTTTCTACTCCACTGGAAGTGAATAAAATAACATTTGGAGGCCTTTATTGTTCAATCAAAAACGCCCATTTTTTGGTGAAAGAGATAACCACCCCCCCCCTTACGACATGCTTCAGAAACGAAAAAAATGGTCCGTTTTCAAATGTTGCCTCTTTGAACTACAATTCACATTTGTACGTGATAAATCACTTTTAAAGAAAAAATGAGATGTTTAAAGTGATTTTCATGCTTCCAGGGGCCTTAAACACAAGATTTGAGGAATGGGTAAAAGTGAATGGAAATGGCCAATTTACTCATTCTGAGGGCTTAAAAAGTGTTTCTCCTCCACGGGAAGTGAATTAAATAACATTTGGAGGCCTTTATAGTTCAATGAAAAACGCCAGATTTTTGATGAAAGAGATAACCACCCCCCCTTACGACATGCTTCAGAAACGAAAAAAATGATCCATTTTCAAATGTTGCGTCTTTGAACTACAATTCACATTTGTACGTGAAAAATCACTTTTAGAGATAAAATGATATGTTTAAAGTGATTTTCATGCGCCCAGGGGTCTTAAACGCAAGATTTTTGGAATGGGTAAAAGTGAATGAAAATGGCCAATTTACTCACTCTGCGGCCTTAAAAAGTGTTTCTACTCCATGGGAAGTGAATAAAATAACATTTGGAGGCCTTTATTGTTCAATCAAAAACGCCCATTTTTTGGTGAAAGAGATAACCCCCCCCTTACGACATGCTTCAGAAACGAAAAAAATGGTCCGTTTTCAAATGTTGCCTCTTTGAACTACAATTCACATTTGTACGTGGAAAATCACTTTTAAAGAAAAAATGAGATGTTTAAAGTGATTTTCATGCTTCCAGGGGCCTTAAACACAAGATTTGAGGAATGGGTAAAAGTGAATGAAAATGGCCAATTTACTCTCTCTGCGGCCTTAAAAAGTGTTTCTACTCCACGGGAATCGAATTAAATAACATTTGTAGGCCTTTATTGTTCAAACAAAAACGCCCGATTTTTGATGAAAGAGATAACCACCCCCCCTTACGACATGCTTCAGAAACTAAAAAAATGGTCCATTTTCAAATGTTGCCTCTTTGAACTACAATTCACATTTGTATGTGGAAAATCACTTTTAAAGATAAAATGAGATGATTAAAGTGATTTTCATGATTCCAGGGGCCTTAAACTCAAGATTTGAGGAATGGGTAAAAGTGAATGAAAATGGCCAATTTACTCACTCTGCGGCCTTAAAAAGTGTTTCTACTCCACGGGAAGTGAATAAAATACCATTTGTAGGCCTTTGTTGTTCAATCAAAAACGCCCGATTTTTGATGAAAGAGATAACCACCCCCCCTTACGACATGCTTCAGAAACGAAAAAAATGGCCCATTTTCAAATGTTGCCTCTTTGAACTACAATTCACATTTGTATGTGGAAAATCACTTTTAAAGATAAAATGAGATGTTTAAAGTGATTTTCATGCTTCCTGGGGCCTTAAACACAAGATTTGAGGAATGGGTAAAAGTGAATGAAAATGGCCAATTTACTCACTCTGCGGCCTTAAAAAGTGTTTCTACTCCACGGGAAGTGAATAAAATACATTTGGAGGTCTTTATTGTTCAATAAAAAACGCCCATTTTTTGGTGAAAGAGATAACCACCCCCCCTTACGACATGCTTCAGAAACGAAAAAAATGATCCGTTTTCAAATGTTGCCTCTTTGAACTACAATTCACATTTGTACGTGGAAAATCACTTTTAAAGATAAAATTATCTGTTTAAAGTGATTTTCATGCTTCCAGGGGCCTTAAACACAAGATTTGAGGAATGGGTAAAAGTGAATGGAAATGGCCAATTTACTCATTCTGAGGCCTTAAAAAGTGTTTCTCCTCCACGGGAAGTGAATTAAATAACATTTGGAGGCCTTTATAGTTCAATGAAAAACGCCAGATTTTTGATGAAAGAGATAACCACCCCCCCTTACGACATGCTTCAGAAACGAAAAAAATGGTCCATTTTCAAATGTTGCGTCTTTGAACTACAATTCACATTTGTACGTGGAAAATCACTTTTAGAGATAAAATGATATGTTTAAAGTGATTTTCATGCGCCCAGGGGTCTTAAACGCAAGATTTTTGGAATGGGTAAAAGTGAATGAAAATGGCCAATTTACTCACTCTGCGGCCTTAAAAAGTGTTTCTACTCCATGGGAAGTGAATAAAATAACATTTGGAGGCCTTTATTTTTCAATCAAAAATGCCCATTTTTTGGTGAAAGAGATAACCACCCCCCCTTACGACATGCTTCAGAAACGAAAAAAATGGTCCGTTTTCAAATGTTGCCTCTTTGAACTACAATTCACATTTGTACGTGGAAAATCACTTTTAAAGAAAAAATGAGATGTTTAAAGTGATTTTCATGCTTCCAGGGGCCTTAAACACAAGATTTGAGGAATGGGTAAAAGTGAATGAAAATGGCCAATTTACTCACTCTGCGGCCTTAAAAAGTGTTTCTACTCCACGGGAAGCGAATTAAATAACATTTGTAGGCCTTTATTGTTCAATCAAAAACGCCCGATTTTTGATGAAAGAGATAACCACCCCCCCTTACGACATGCTTCAGAAACAAAAAAAATGGTCCATTTTCAAATGTTGCCTCTTTGAACTACAATTCACATTTGTATGTGGAAAATCACTTTTAAAGATAAAATTATATGTTTAAAGTGATTTTCATGCTTTCAGGGGCCTTAAACACAAGATTTGAGGAATGGGTAAAAGTGAATGGAAATGGCCAATTTACTCATTCTGAGGCCTTAAAAAGTGTTTCTCCTCCACGGGAAGTGAATAAAATAACATTTGGAGGCCTTTATTGTTCAATCAAAAACGCCAGATTTTTGATGAAAGAGATGACCACCCCCCCTTACGACATGCTTCAGAAACGAAAAAAATGGTTCATTTTCAAATGTTGCATTTTTGAACTACAATTCACATTTGTATGTGGATTATCACTTTTAGAGATAAAATGATATGTTTAAAGTGATTTTCATGCGTCCAGGGGTCTTAAACACAAGATTTTTGGAATGGGTAAAAGTGAATGAAAATGGCCAATTTACTCACTCTGCGGCCTTAAAAAGTGTTTCTACTCCACTGGAAGTGAATAAAATAACATTTGGAGGCCTTTATTGTTCAATCAAAAACGCCCATTTTTTGGTGAAAGAGATAACCACCCCCCCTTACGACATGATTCAGAAATGAAAAAAATGGTCCGTTTTCAAATGTTGCCTCTTTGAACTACAATTCACATTTGTACGTGGAAAATCACTTTTAAAGAAAAAATGAGATGTTTAAAGTGATTTTCATGCTTCCAGGGGCCTTAAACACAAGATTTGAGAAATGGGTAAAAGTGAATGAAAATGGCCAATTTACTCACTCTGCGGCCTTAAAAAGTTTTTCTCCTCCACGGCAAGTGAATAAAATAACATTTGGAGGTCTTTATTGTTCAAGCGAAAACGCCAGATTTTTGACGAAAGAGATAACCACCCACCCTTACGACATGCTTCAGAAACGAAAAAAATGGTCCATTTTCAAATGTTGCGTCTTTGAACTACAATTCACATTTGTATGTGGATAATCACTTTTAGAGATAAAATTAGATGTTTGAAGTGATTTTCAAGATTCCCCGGGCCCTAAACACAAGATTTGAGGAATGGGAAAACGTGAATGAAAATGGCCAATTTACTCACTCTGCGGCATTAAAAAGTGTATCTACTCCACGGGAAGTGAATAAAATACCATTTGTAGGCCTTTATTGTTCAATCAAAAATGCCCGATTTTTGATGAAAGAGATAACCACCCCCCCTTACGACATGCTTCAGAAACAAAAAAATATGGTTCATTTTCAAATGTTGCATCTTTGAACTACAATTCACATTTGTATGTGGATTATCACTTTTAGAGATAAAATGATATGTTTAAAGTGATTTTCATGCGCCCAGGGGTCTTAAACACAAGATTTTTGGAATGGGTAAAAGTGAATGAAAATGGCCAATTTACTCACTCTGCGGCATTAAAAAGTGTTTCTACTCCACGGGAAGTGAATAAAATAACATTTGGAGGCCTTTATTGTTCAATCAAAAACGCCCATTTTTTGTTGAAAGAGATAACCACCCCCCCTTACGACATGCTTCAGAAACGAAAAAAATGGTCCTTTTCAAATGTTGCCTCTTTGAACTACAATTCACATTTGTATGTGGAAAATCACTTTTAAAGATAAAATTATATGTTTAAAGTGATTTTCATGCTTCCAGGGGCCTTAAACACAAGATTTGAGGAATGGGTAAAAGTGAATGGAAATGGCCAATTTACTCATTCTGAGGCCTTAAAAAGTGTTTCTCCTCCACGGGAAGTGAATTAAATAACATTTGGAGGCCTTTATTGTTCAATCAAAAATGCCAGATTGTTGATGAAAGAGATAACCACCCCCCTTACGACATGCTTCAGAAACGAAAAAAATGGTTCATTTTCAAATGTTGCATCTTTGAACTACAATTCACATTTGTATGTGGATTATCACTTTTAGAGATAAAATGATATGTTTAAAGTGATTTTCATGCGTCCAGGGGTCTTAAACACAAGATTTTTGGAATGGGTAAAAGTGAATGAAAATGGCCAATTTACTCACTCTGCGGTCTTAAAAAGTGTTTCTACTCCACTGGAAGTGAATAAAATAACATTTGGAGGCCTTTATTGTTCAATCAAAAACGCCCATTTTTTGGTGAAAGAGATAACCACCCCCCCTTACGACATGCTTCAGAAACGAAAAAAATGATCCGTTTTCAAATGTTGCCTCTTTGAACTACAATTCACATTTGTACGTGGAAAATCACTTTTAAAGAAAAAATGAGATGTTTAAAGTGATTTTCATGCTTCCAGGGGCCTTAAACACAAGATTTGAGGAATGGGTAAAAGTGAATGAAAATGGCCAATTTACTCACTCTGCGGCCTTAAAAAGTATTTCTACTCCACGGGAAGCGAATTAAATAACATTTGTAGGCCTTTATTGTTCAATCAAAAACGCCCGATTTTTGAAGAAATTGATAACCACCCCCCCTTACGACATGCTTCAGAAACGAAAAAAATGGTCCATTTTCAAATATTGCCTCTTTGAACTACAATTCACATTTGTATGTGGAAAATCACTTTTAAAGATAAAATGAGATGTTTAAAGTGATTTTCATGCTTCCAGGGGCCTTAAACACAAGATTTGAGGAATGGGTAAAAGTGAATGAAAATGGCCAATTTACTCACTCTGCGGCCTTAAAAAGTGTTTCTACTCCACGGGAAGTGAATAAAATATCATTTGTAGGCCTTTGTTGTTCAATCAAAAACGCCCGATTTTTGATGAAAGAGATAACCACCCCCCCTTACGACATGCTACAGAAACGAAAAAAATGGTCCATTTTCAAATGTTGCCTCTTTGAACTACAATTCACATTTGTATGTGGAAAATCACTTTTAAAGATAAAATTATCTGTTTAAAGTGATTTTCATGCTTCCAGGGGCCTTAAACAAAAGATTTGAGGAATGGGTAAAAGTGAATGGAAATGGCCAATTTACTCATTCTGAGGGCTTAAAAAGTGTTTCTCCTCCACGGGAAGTGAATTAAATAACATTTGGAGGCCTTTATAGTTCAATGAAAAACGCCAGATTTTTGATGAAAGAGATAACCACCCCCCCTTACGACATGCTTCAGAAACGAAAAAAATGGTCCATTTTCAAATGTTGCGTCTTTGAACTACAATTCACATTTGTACGTGGTAAATCACTTTTAGAGATAAGATTAGATGTTTAAAGTGATTTTCAAGCTTCCAGGGGCCCTAAACACAAGATTTGAGAAATGGGTAAAAGTGAATGAAAATGGCCAATTTACTCACTCTGCGGCCTTAAAATGTTTTTCTCCTCCACGGCAAGTGAATAAAATAACATTTGGAGGTCTTTATTGTTCAAGCGAAAACGCCAGATTTTTGATGAAAGAGATAACCACCCCCCCTTACGACATGCTTCAGAAACGAAAAAAATGGTCCATTTTCAAATGTTGCGTCTTTGAACTACAATTCACATTTGTACGTGGATAATCACTTTTAGAGATAAAATTAGATGTTTGAAGTGATTTTCAAGCTTCCCCGGGCCCTAAACACAAGATTTGAGGAATGGGAAAACGTGAATGAAAATGGCCAATTTACTCACTCTGCGGCATTAAAAAGTGTATCTACTCCACGGGAAGTGAATAAAATACCATTTGTAGGCCTTTATTGTTCAATCAAAAATGCCCGATTTTTGATGAAAGAGATAACCACCCCCCCTTACGACATGCTTCAGAAACAAAAAAAATGGTTCATTTTCAAATGTTGCATCTTTGAACTACAATTCACATTTGTATGTGGATTATCACTTTTAGAGATAAAATGATATGTTTAAAGTGATTTTCATGCGCCCAGGGGTCTTAAACACAAGATTTTTGGAATGGGTAAAAGTGAATGAAAATGGCCAATTTACTCACTCTGCGGCATTAAAAAGTGTTTCTACTCCACGGGAAGTGAATAAAATAACATTTGGAGGCCTTTATTGTTCAATCAAAAACGCCCATTTTTTGTTGAAAGAGATAACCACCCCCCCTTACGACATGCTTCAGAAACGAAAAAAATGGTCCTTTTTCAAATGTTGCCTCTTTGAACTACAATTCACATTTGTATGTGGAAAATCACTTTTAAAGATAAAATTATATGTTTAAAGTGATTTTCATGCTTCCAGGGGCCTTAAACACAAGATTTGAGGAATGGGTAAAAGTGAATGGAAATGGCCAATTTACTCATTCTGAGGCCTTAAAAAGTGTTTCTCCTCCACGGGAAGTGAATTAAATAACATTTGGAGGCCTTTATTGTTCAATCAAAAACGCCAGATTGTTGATGAAAGAGATAACCACCCCCCTTACGACATGCTTCAGAAACGAAAAAAATGGTTCATTTTCAAATGTTGCATCTTTGAACTACAATTCACATTTGTATGTGGATTATCACTTTTAGAGATAAAATGATATGTTTAAAGTGATTTTCATGCGTCCAGGGGTCTTAAACACAAGATTTTTGGAATGGGTAAAAGTGAATGAAAATGGCCAATTTACTCACTCTGCGGCCTTAAAAAGTGTTTCTACTCCACTGGAAGTGAATAAAATAACATTTGGAGGCCTTTATTGTTCAATCAAAAACGCCCATTTTTTGGTGAAAGAGATAACCACCCCCCCTTACGACATGCTTCAGAAACGAAAAAAATGGTCCATTTTCAAATGTTGCGTCTTTGAACTACAATTCACATTTGTACGTGGATAATCACTTTTAGAGATAAAATTAGATGTTTGAAGTGATTTTCAAGCTTCCCCGGGCCCTAAACACAAGATTTGAGGAATGGGAAAACGTGAATGAAAATGGCCAATTTATTCACTCTGAGGCCTTAAAAAGTTTTTCTCCACCCCAGAAAGTGAATTAAATAACATTTGTAGGCCTTTATTGTTCAATCAAAAATGCCCGATTTTTGATGAAAGAGATAACCACCCCCCCTTACGACATGCTTCAGAAACAAAAAAAATGGTTCATTTTCAAATGTTGCATCTTTGAACTACAATTCACATTTGTATGTGGATTATCACTTTTAGAGATAAAATGATATGTTTAAAGTGATTTTCATGCGCCCAGGGGTCTTAAACACAAGATTTTTGGAATGGGTAAAAGTGAATGAAAATGGCCAATTTACTCACTCTGCGGCCTTAAAAAGTGTTTCTACTCCACGGGAAGTGAATAAAATAACATTTGGAGGCCTTTATTGTTCAATCAAAAACGCCCATTTTTTGGTGAAAGAGATAACCACCCCCCCTTACGACATGATTCAGAAACGAAAAAAATGGTCCGTTTTCAAATGTTGCCTCTTTGAACTACAATTCACATTTGTACGTGGAAAATCACTTTTAAAGAAAAAATGAGATGTTTAAAGTGATTTTCATGCTTCCAGGGGCCTTAAACACAAGATTTGAGGAATGGGTAAAAGTGAATGAAACTGGCCAATTTACTCACTCTGCGGCCTTAAAAAGTATTTCTACTCCATGGGAAGCGAATTAAATAACATTTGTAGGCCTTTATTGTTCAATCAAAAACGCCCATTTTTTGGTGAAAGAGATAACCACCCCCCCTTACGACATGATTCAGAAACGAAAAAAATGGTCCGTTTTCAAATGTTGCGTCTTTGAACTACAATTCACATTTGTACATGGAAAATCAATTTTAGAGATAAGATTAGATGTTTAAAGTGATTTTCAAGCTTCCAGGGGCCCTAAACACAAGATTTGAGAAATGGGTAAAAGTGAATGAAAATGGCCAATTTACTCACTCTGCGGCCTTAAAAAGTTTTTCTCCTCCACGGCAAGTGAATAAAATAACATTTGGAGGTCTTTATTGTTCAAGCGAAAACGCCAGATTTTTGACGAAAGAGATAACCACCCCCCCTTACGACATGCTTCAGAAACGAAAAAAATGGTCCATTTTCAAATGTTGCGTCTTTGAACTACAATTCACATTTGTACGTGGATAATCACTTTTAGAGATAAAATTAGATGTTTGAAGTGATTTTCAAGATTCCCCGGGCCCTAAACACAAGATTTGAGGAATGGGAAAACGTGAATGAAAATGGCCAATTTACTCACTCTGCGGCATTAAAAAGTGTATCTACTCCACGGGAAGTGAATAAAATACCATTTGTAGGCCTTTATTGTTCAATCAAAAATGCCCGATTTTTGATGAAAGAGATAACCACCCCCCCTTACGACATGCTTCAGAAACAAAAAAAATGGTTCATTTTCAAATGTTGCATCTTTGAACTACAATTCACATTTGTATGTGGATTATCACTTTTAGAGATAAAATGATATGTTTAAAGTGATTTTCATGCGCCCAGGGGTCTTAAACACAAGATTTTTGGAATGGGTAAAAGTGAATGGAAATGGCCAATTTACTCATTCTGAGGCCTTAAAAAGTGTTTCTCCTCCACGGGAAGTGAATTAAATAACATTTGGAGGCCTTTATTGTTCAATCAAAAATTGCCAGATTGTTGATGAAAGAGATAACCACCCCCCTTACGACATGCTTCAGAAACTAAAAAAATGGTTCATTTTCAAATGTTGCATCTTTGAACTACAATTCACATTTGTATGTGGATTATCACTTTTAGAGATAAAATGATATGTTTAAAGTGATTTTCATGCGTCCAGGGGTCTTAAACACAAGATTTTTGGAATGGGTAAAAGTGAATGAAAATGGCCAATTTACTCACTCTGCGGCCTTAAAAAGTGTTTCTACTCCACTGGAAGTGAATAAAATAACATTTGGAGGCCTTTATTGTTCAATCAAAAACGCCCATTTTTTGGTGAAAGAGATAACCACCCCCCCTTACGACATGCTTCAGAAACGAAAAAAATTATCCGTTTTCAAATGTTGCCTCTTTGAACTACAATTCACATTTGTACGTGGAAAATCACTTTTAAAGAAAAAATGAGATGTTTAAAGTGATTTTCATGCTTCCAGGGGCCTTAAACACAAGATTTGAGGAATGGGTAAAAGTGAATGAAAATGGCCAATTTACTCACTCTGCGGCCTTAAAAAGTATTTCTACTCCAAGGGAAGCGAATTAAATAACATTTGTAGGCCTTTATTGTTCAATCAAAAACGCCCATTTTTTGGTGAAAGAGATAACCACTCCCCCTTACGACATGCTTCAGAAATGAAAAAAATGGTCCATTTTCAAATGTTGCGTCTTTGAACTACAATTCACATTTGTACGTGGAAAATCACTTTTAGAGATAAGATTAGATGTTTAAAGTGATTTTCAATCTTCCAGGGGCCCTAAACACAAGATTTGAGAAATGGGTAAAAGTGAATGAAAATGGCCAATTTACTCACTCTGCGGCCTTAAAAAGTGTTTCTACTCCACGGGAAGCAAATTAAATAACATTTGTAGGCCTTTATTGTTCAATCAAAAACGCCCGATTTTTGATGAAAGAGATAACCACCCCCCCTTACGACATGCTTCAGAAACGAAAAAAATGGTCCATTTTCAAATATTGCCTCTTTGAACTACAATTCACATTTGTATATGGAAAATCACTTTTAAAGATAAAATGAGATGTTTAAAGTGATTTTCATGCTTCCAGGGGCCTTAAACACAAGATTTGAGGAATGGGTAAAAGTGAATGAAAATGGCCAATTTACTCACTCTGCGGCCTTAAAAAGTGTTTCTACTCCACGGGAAGCGAATTAAATAACATTTGTAGGCCTTTATTGTTCAATCAAAAACGCCCGATTTTTGATGAAAGAGATAACCACCCCCCCTTACGACATGCTTCAGAAACTAAAAAAATGGTCCATTTTCAAATGTTGCCTCTTTGAACTACAATTCACATTTGTACGTGGATAATCACTTTTAGAGATAAAATTAGATGTTTGAAGTGATTTTCAAGATTCCCCGGGCCCTAAACACAAGATTTGAGGAATGGGAAAACGTGAATGAAAATGGCCAATTTACTCACTCTGCGGCATTAAAAAGTGTATCTACTCCACGGGAAGTGAATAAAATACCATTTGTAGGCCTTTATTGTTCAATCAAAAATGCCCGATTTTTGATGAAAGAGATAACCACCCCCTCGTACGACATGCTTCAGAAACGAAAAAAATGGTCCATTTTCAAATGTTGCGTCTTTGAACTACAATTCACATTTGTACGTGGAAAATCACTTTTAGAGATAAAATGATATGTTTAAAGTGATTTTCATGCGCCCTGGGGTCTTAAACGCAAGATTTTTGGAATGGGTAAAAGTGAATGAAAATGGCCAATTTGCTCACTCTGCGGCCTTAAAAAGTGTTTCTACTCCATGGGAAGCGAATTAAATAACATTTGTAGGCCTTTATTGTTCAATCAAAAACGCCCGATTTTTGATGAAAGAGATAACCACCCCCCCTTACGACATGCTTCAGAAACTAAAAAAATGGTCCATTTTCAAATGTTGCCTCTTTGAACTACAATTCACATTTGTATGTGGAAAATCACTTTTAAAGATAAAATGAGATGTTTAAAGTGATTTTCATGCTTCCAGGGGCCTTAAACACAAGATGTGAGGAATGGGTAAAAGTGAATGAAAATGGCCAATTTACTCACTCTGCGGCCTTAAAAAGTGTTTCTACTCCACGGGAAGTGAATAAAATAACATTTGGAGGTCTTTATTGTTCAATAAAAAACACCCATTTTTTGGTGAAAGAGATAACCACCCCCCCTTACGACATGCTTCAGAAACGAAAAAAATGGTCCGTTTTCAAATGTTGCCTCTTTGAACTACAATTCACATTTGTACGTGGAAAATCACTTTTAAAGAAAAAATGAGATGTTTAAAGTGATTTTCATGCTTCCAGGGGCCTTAAACACAAGATTTGAGGAATGGGTAAAAGTGAATGAAAATGGCCAATTTACTCACTCTGCGGCCTTAAAAAGTGTTTCTACTCCACGGGAAGCGAATTAAATAACATTTGTAGGCCTTTATTGTTCAATCAAAAACGCCCGATTTTTGATGAAAGAGATAACCACCCCCCCCTTACGACATGCTTCAGAAACAAAAAAAATGGTCCATTTTCAAATGTTGCCTCTTTGAACTACAATTCACATTTGTATGTGGAAAATCACTTTTAAAGATAAAATTATATGTTTAAAGTGATTTTCATGCTTCCAGGGGCCTTAAACACAAGATTTGAGGAATGGGTAAAAGTGAATGGAAATGGCCAATTTACTCATTCTGAGGCCTTAAAAAGTGTTTCTCCTCCACGGGAAGTGAATAAAATAACATTTGGAGGTCTTTATTGTTCAAGCGAAAACACCAGATTTTTGACGAAAGAGATAACCACCCCCCCTTACGACATGCTTCAGAAACAAAAAAAATGGTCCGTTTTCAAATGTTGCCTCTTTGAACTACAATTCACATTTGTACGTGGAAAATCACTTTTAAAGAAAAAATGAGATGTTTAAAGTGATTTTCATGCTTCCAGGGGCCTTAAACACAAGATTTGAGGAATGGGTAAAAGTGAATGAAAATGGCCAATTTACTCACTCTGCGGCCTTAAAAAGTGTTTCTACTCCACGGGAAGCGAATTAAATAACATTTGTAGGCCTTTATTGTTCAATCAAAAACGCCCGATTTTTGATGAAAGAGATAACCACCCCCCCTTACGACATGCTTCAGAAACAAAAAAAATGGTTCATTTTCAAATGTTGCCTCTTTGAACTACAATTCACATTTGTATGTGGAAAATCACTTTTAAAGATAAAATTATATGTTTAAAGTGATTTTCATGCTTCCAGGGGCCTTAAACACAAGATTTGAGGAATGGGTAAAAGTGAATGGAAATGGCCAATTTACTCATTCTGAGGCCTTAAAAAGTGTTTCTCCTCCACGGGAAGTGAATAAAATAACATTTGGAGGCCTTTATTGTTCAATCAAAAACGCCAGATTTTTGATGAAAGAGATGACCACCCCCCCTTACGACATGCTTCAGAAACGAAAAAAATGGTTCATTTTCAAATGTTGCATCTTTGAAATACAATTCACATTTGTATGTGGATTATCACTTTTAGAGATAAAATGATATGTTTAAAGTGATTTTCATGCGTCCAGGGGTCTTAAACACAAGATTTTTGGAATGGGTAAAAGTGAATGAAAATGGACAATTTACTCACTCTGCGGCCTTAAAAAGTGTTTCTACTCCACTGGAAGTGAATAAAATAACATTTGGAGGCCTTTATTGTTCAATCAAAAACGCCCATTTTTTGGTGAAAGAGATAACCACCCCTCTTACGACATGCTTCAGAAACGAAAAAAATGGTCCGTTTTCAAATGTTGCCTCTTTGAACTACAATTCACATTTGTACGTGGAAAATCACTTTTAAAGAAAAAATGAGATGTTTAAAGTGATTTTCATGCTTCCAGGGGCCTTAAACACAAGATTTGAGGAATGGGTAAAAGTGAATGAAACTGGCCAATTTACTCACTCTGCGGCCTTAAAAAGTATTTCTACTCCATGGGAAGCGAATTAAATAACATTTGTAGGCCTTTATTGTTCAATCAAAAACGCCCGATTTTTGATGAAAGAGATAACCACCCCCCCTTACGACATGCTCCAGAAACGAAAAAAATGCTCCATTTTCAAATGTTGCGTCTTTGAACTACAATTCACATTTGTACGTGGAAAATCACTTTTAGAGATAAGATTAGATGTTTAAAGTGATTTTCAAGCTTCCAGGGGCCCTAAACACAAGATTTGAGAAATGGGTAAAAGTGAATGAAAATGGCCAATTTACTCACTCTGCGGCCTTAAAAAGTTTTTCTCCTCCACGGCAAGTGAATAAAATAACATTTGGAGGTCTTTATTGTTCAAGCGAAAACACCAGATTTTTGACGAAAGAGATAACCACCCCCCCTTACGACATGCTTCAGAAACAAAAAAAATGGTCCGTTTTCAAATGTTGCCTCTTTGAACTACAATTCACATTTGTACGTGGAAAATCACTTTTAAAGAAAAAATGAGATGTTTAAAGTGATTTTCATGCTTCCAGGGGCCTTAAACACAAGATTTGAGGAATGGGTAAAAGTGAATGAAAATGGCCAATTTACTCACTCTGCGGCCTTAAAAAGTGTTTCTACTCCACGGGAAGCGAATTAAATAACATTTGTAGGCCTTTATTGTTCAATCAAAAACGCCCGATTTTTGATGAAAGAGATAACCACCCCCCCTTACGACATGCTTCAGAAACAAAAAAAATGGTCCATTTTCAAATGTTGCCTCTTTGAACTACAATTCACATTTGTATGTGGAAAATCACTTTTAAAGATAAAATTATATGTTTAAAGTGATTTTCATGCTTCCAGGGGCCTTAAACACAAGATTTGAGGAATGGGTAAAAGTGAATGGAAATGGCCAATTTACTCATTCTGAGGCCTTAAAAAGTGTTTCTCCTCCACGGGAAGTGAATAAAATAACATTTGGAGGCCTTTATTGTTCAATCAAAAACGCCAGATTTTTGATGAAAGAGATGACCACCCCCCCTTACGACATGCTTCAGAAACGAAAAAAATGGTTCATTTTCAAATGTTGCATCTTTGAAATACAATTCACATTTGTATGTGGATTATCACTTTTAGAGATAAAATGATATGTTTAAAGTGATTTTCATGCGTCCAGGGGTCTTAAACACAAGATTTTTGGAATGGGTAAAAGTGAATGAAAATGGACAATTTACTCACTCTGCGGCCTTAAAAAGTGTTTCTACTCCACTGGAAGTGAATAAAATAACATTTGGAGGCCTTTATTGTTCAATCAAAAACGCCCATTTTTTGGTGAAAGAGATAACCACCCCTCTTACGACATGCTTCAGAAACGAAAAAAATGGTCCGTTTTCAAATGTTGCCTCTTTGAACTACAATTCACATTTGTACGTGGAAAATCACTTTTAAAGAAAAAATGAGATGTTTAAAGTGATTTTCATGCTTCCAGGGGCCTTAAACACAAGATTTGAGGAATGGGTAAAAGTGAATGAAACTGGCCAATTTACTCACTCTGCGGCCTTAAAAAGTATTTCTACTCCATGGGAAGCGAATTAAATAACATTTGTAGGCCTTTATTGTTCAATCAAAAACGCCCGATTTTTGATGAAAGAGATAACCACCCCCCCTTACGACATGCTCCAGAAACGAAAAAAATGCTCCATTTTCAAATGTTGCGTCTTTGAACTACAATTCACATTTGTACGTGGAAAATCACTTTTAGAGATAAGATTAGATGTTTAAAGTGATTTTCAAGCTTCCAGGGGCCCTAAACACAAGATTTGAGAAATGGGTAAAAGTGAATGAAAATGGCCAATTTACTCACTCTGCGGCCTTAAAAAGTTTTTCTCCTCCACGGCAAGTGAATAAAATAACATTTGGAGGTCTTTATTGTTCAAGCGAAAACACCAGATTTTTGACGAAAGAGATAACCACCCCCCCTTACGACATGCTTCAGAAACAAAAAAAATGGTCCATTTTCAAATGTTGCGTCTTTGAACTACAATTCACATTTGTACGTGGATAATCACTTTTAGAGATAAAATTAGATGTTTGAAGTGATTTTCAAGCTTCCCCGGGCCCTAAACACAAGATTTGAGGAATGGGAAAACGTGAATGAAAATGGCCAATTTATTCACTCTGAGGCCTTAAAAAGTTTTTCTCCACCCCAGAAAGTGAATTAAATAACATTTGTAGGCCTTTATTGTTCAATCAAAAATGCCCGATTTTTGATAAAAGAGATAACCACCCCCCCTTACGACATGCTTCAGAAACAAAAAAAATGGTTCATTTTCAAATGTTGCATCTTTGAACTACAATTCACATTTGTATGTGGATTATCACTTTTAGAGATAAAATGATATGTTTAAAGAGATTTTCATGCGCCCAGGGGTCTTAAACACAAGATTTTTGGAATGGGTAAAAGTGAATGAAAATGGCCAATTTACTCACTCTGCGGCCTTAAAAAGTGTTTCTACTCCACGGGAAGTGAATAAAATAACATTTGGAGGCCTTTATTGTTCAATCAAAAATGCCCATTTTTTGGTGAAAGAGATAACCACCCCCCCTTACGACATGATTCAGAAACGAAAAAAATGGTCCGTTTTCAAATGTTGCCTCTTTGAACTACAATTCACATTTGTACGTGGAAAATCACTTTTAAAGAAAAAATGAGATGTTTAAAGTGATTTTCATGCTTCCAGGGGCCTTAAACACAAGATTTGAGGAATGGGTAAAAGTGAATGAAACTGGCCAATTTACTCACTCTGCGGCCTTAAAAAGTATTTCTACTCCATGGGAAGCGAATTAAATAACATTTGTAGGCCTTTATTGTTCAATCAAAAACGCCCATTTTTTGGTGAAAGAGATAACCACCCCCCCTTACGACATGATTCAGAAACGAAAAAAATGGTCCGTTTTCAAATGTTGCGTCTTTGAACTACAATTCACATTTGTACGTGGAAAATCAATTTTAGAGATAAGATTAGATGTTTAAAGTGATTTTCAAGCTTCCAGGGGCCCTAAACACAAGATTTGAGAAATGGGTAAAAGTGAATGAAAATGGCCAATTTACTCACTCTGCAGCCTTAAAAAGTTTTTCTCCTCCACGGCAAGTGAATAAAATAACATTTGGAGGTCTTTATTGTTCAAGCGAAAACGCCAGATTTTTGACGAAAGAGATAACCACCCCCCCTTACGACATGCTTCAGAAACGGAAAAAATGGTCCATTTTCAAATGTTGCGTCTTTGAACTACAATTCACATTTGTACGTGGATAATCACTTTTAGAGATAAAATTAGATGTTTGAAGTGATTTTCAAGATTCCCCGGGCCCTAAACACAAGATTTGAAGAATGGGAAAACGTGAATGAAAATGGCCAATTTACTCACTCTGTGGCATTAAAAAGTGTATCTACTCCACGGGAAGTGAATAAAATACCATTTGTAGGCCTTTATTGTTCAATCAAAAATGCCCGATTTTTGATGAAAGAGATAACCACCCCCCTTACGACATGCTTCAGAAACAAAAAAAATGGTTCATTTTCAAATGTTGCATCTTTGAACTACAATTCACATTTGTATGTGGATTATCACTTTTAGAGATAAAATGATATGTTTAAAGTGATTTTCATGCGCCCAGGGGTCTTAAACACAAGATTTTTGGAATGGGTAAAAGTGAATGGAAATGGCCAATTTACTCATTTGGAGGCCTTAAAAAGTGTTTCTCCTCCACGGGAAGTGAATTAAATAACATTTGGAGGCCTTTATTGTTCAATCAAAAATGCCAGATTGTTGATGAAAGAGATAACCACCCCCCTTACGACATGCTTCAGAAACTAAAAAAATGGTTCATTTTCAAATGTTGCATCTTTGAACTGCAATTCACATTTGTATGTGGATTATCACTTTTAGAGATAAAATGATATGTTTAAAGTGATTTTCATGCGTCCAGGGGTCTTAAACACACGATTTTTGGAATGGGTAAAAGTGAATGAAAATGGCCAATTTACTCACTCTGCGGCCTTAAAAAGTGTTTCTACTCCACTGGAAGTGAATAAAATAACATTTGGAGGCCTTTATTGTTCAATCAAAAACGCCCATTTTTTGGTGAAAGAGATAACCACCCCCCCTTACGACATGCTTCAGAAACGAAAAAAATTATCCGTTTTCAAATGTTGCCTCTTTGAACTACAATTCACATTTGTACGTGGAAAATCACTTTTAGAGATAAGATTAGATGTTTAAAGTGATTTTCAAGCTTCCAGGGGCCCTAAACACAAGATTTGAGAAATGGGTAAAAGTGAATGAAAATGGCCAATTTACTCACTCTGCGGCCTTAAAAAGTTTTTCTCCTCCACGGGAAGTGAATAAAATAACATTTGGAGGCCTTTATTGTTCAAGCGAAAACACCAGATTTTTGACGAAAGAGATAACCACCCCCCCTTACGACATGCTTCAGAAACAAAAAAAATGGTCCGTTTTCAAATGTTGCCTCTTTGAACTACAATTCACATTTGTACGTGGAAAATCACTTTTAAAGAAAAAATGAGATGTTTAAAGTGATTTTCATGCTTCCAGGGGCCTTAAACACAAGATTTGAGGAATGGGTAAAAGTGAATGAAAATGGCCAATTTACTCACTCTGCGGCCTTAAAAAGTGTTTCTACTCCACGGGAAGCGAATTAAATAACATTTGTAGGCCTTTATTGTTCAATCAAAAACGCCCGATTTTTGATGAAAGAGATAACCACCCCCCCTTACGACATGCTTCAGAAACAAAAAAAATGGTCCATTTTCAAATGTTGCCTCTTTGAACTACAATTCACATTTGTATGTGGAAAATCACTTTTAAAGATAAAATTATATGTTTAAAGTGATTTTCATGCTTCCAGGGGCCTTAAACACAAGATTTGAGGAATGGGTAAAAGTGAATGGAAATGGCCAATTTACTCATTCTGAGGCCTTAAAAAGTGTTTCTCCTCCACGGGAAGTGAATAAAATAACATTTGGAGGCCTTTATTGTTCAATCAAAAACGCCAGATTTTTGATGAAAGAGATGACCACCCCCCCTTACGACATGCTTCAGAAACGAAAAAAATGGTTCATTTTCAAATGTTGCATCTTTGAAATACAATTCACATTTGTATGTGGATTATCACTTTTAGAGATAAAATGATATGTTTAAAGTGATTTTCATGTGCCAGGGGTCTTAAACACAAGATTTTTGGAATGGGTAAAAGTGAATGAAAATGGACAATTTACTCACTCTGCGGCCTTAAAAAGTGTTTCTACTCCACTGGAAGTGAATAAAATAACATTTGGAGGCCTTTATTGTTCAATCAAAAACGCCCATTTTTTGGTGAAAGAGATAACCACCCCTCTTACGACATGCTTCAGAAACGAAAAAAATGGTCCGTTTTCAAATGTTGCCTCTTTGAACTACAATTCACATTTGTACGTGGAAAATCACTTTTAAAGAAAAAATGAGATGTTTAAAGTGATTTTCATGCTTCCAGGGGCCTTAAACACAAGATTTGAGGAATGGGTAAAAGTGAATGAAACTGGCCAATTTACTCACTCTGCGGCCTTAAAAAGTATTTCTACTCCATGGGAAGCAAATTAAATAACATTTGTAGGCCTTTATTGTTCAATCAAAAACGCCCGATTTTTGATGAAAGAGATAACCACCCCCCCTTACGACATGCTCCAGAAACGAAAAAAATGCTCCATTTTCAAATGTTGCGTCTTTGAACTACAATTCACATTTGTACGTGGAAAATCACTTTTAGAGATAAGATTAGATGTTTAAAGTGATTTTCAAGCTTCCAGGGGCCCTAAACACAAGATTTGAGAAATGGGTAAAAGTGAATGAAAATGGCCAATTTACTCACTCTGCGGCCTTAAAAAGTTTTTCTCCTCCACGGCAAGTGAATAAAATAACATTTGGAGGTCTTTATTGTTCAAGCGAAAACACCAGATTTTTGACGAAAGAGATAACCACCCCCCCTTACGACATGCTTCAGAAACAAAAAAAATAGTCCATTTTCAAATGTTGCGTCTTTGAACTACAATTCACATTTGTACGTGGATAATCACTTTTAGAGATAAAATTAGATGTTTGAAGTGATTTTCAAGCTTCCCCGGGCCCTAAACACAAGATTTGAGGAATGGGAAAACGTGAATGAAAATGGCCAATTTACTCACTCTGCGGCATTAAAAAGTGTATCTACTCCACGGGAAGTGAATAAAATACCATTTGTAGGCCTTTATTGTTCAATCAAAAATGCCCGATTTTTGATGAAAGAGATAACCACCCCCTCGTACGACATGCTTCAGAAACGAAAAAAATGGTCCATTTTCAAATGTTGCGTCTTTGAACTACAATTCACATTTGTACGTGGAAAATCACTTTTAGAGATAAAATGATATGTTTAAAGTGATTTTCATGCGCCCTGGGGTCTTAAACGCAAGATTTTTGGAATGGGTAAAAGTGAATGAAAATGGCCAATTTGCTCACTCTGCGGCCTTAAAAAGTGTTTCTACTCCATGGGAAGCGAATTAAATAACATTTGTAGGCCTTTATTGTTCAATCAAAAACGCCCGATTTTTGATGAAAGAGATAACCACCCCCCCTTACGACATGCTTCAGAAACTAAAAAAATGGTCCATTTTCAAATGTTGCCTCTTTGAACTACAATTCACATTTGTATGTGGAAAATCACTTTTAAAGATAAAATGAGATGTTTAAAGTGATTTTCATGCTTCCAGGGGCCTTAAACACAAGATTTGAGGAATGGGTAAAAGTGAATGAAAATGGCCAATTTACTCACTCTGCGGCCTTAAAAAGTGTTTCTACTCCACGGGAAGTGAATAAAATAACATTTGGAGGTCTTTATTGTTCAATAAAAAACACCCATTTTTTGGTGAAAGAGATAACCACCCCCCCTTACGACATGCTTCAGAAACGAAAAAAATGGTCCGTTTTCAAATGTTGCCTCTTTGAACTACAATTCACATTTGTACGTGGAAAATCACTTTTAAAGAAAAAATGAGATGTTTAAAGTGATTTTCATGCTTCCAGGGGCCTTAAACACAAGATTTGAGGAATGGGTAAAAGTGAATGAAAATGGCCAATTTACTCACTCTGCGGCCTTAAAAAGTGTTTCTACTCCACGGGAAGCGAATTAAATAACATTTGTAGGCCTTTATTGTTCAATCAAAAACGCCCGATTTTTGATGAAAGAGATAACCACCCCCCCTTACGACATGCTTCAGAAACAAAAAAAATGGTTCATTTTCAAATGTTGCCTCTTTGAACTACAATTCACATTTGTATGTGGAAAATCACTTTTAAAGATAAAATTATATGTTTAAAGTGATTTTCATGCTTCCAGGGGCCTTAAACACAAGATTTGAGGAATGGGTAAAAGTGAATGGAAATGGCCAATTTACTCATTCTGAGGCCTTAAAAAGTGTTTCTCCTCCACGGGAAGTGAATAAAATAACATTTGGAGGCCTTTATTGTTCAATCAAAAACGCCAGATTTTTGATGAAAGAGATGACCACCCCCCCTTACGACATGCTTCAGAAACGAAAAAAATGGTTCATTTTCAAATGTTGCATCTTTGATATACAATTCACATTTGTATGTGGATTATCACTTTTAGAGATAAAATGATATGTTTAAAGTGATTTTCATGCGTCCAGGGGTCTTAAACACAAGATTTTTGGAATGGGTAAAAGTGAATGAAAATGGACAATTTACTCACTCTGCGGCCTTAAAAAGTGTTTCTACTCCACTGGAAGTGAATAAAATAACATTTGGAGGCCTTTATTGTTCAATCAAAAACGCCCATTTTTTGGTGAAAGAGATAACCACCCCTCTTACGACATGCTTCAGAAACGAAAAAAATGGTCCGTTTTCAAATGTTGCCTCTTTGAACTACAATTCACATTTGTACGTGGAAAATCACTTTTAAAGAAAAAATGAGATGTTTAAAGTGATTTTCATGCTTCCAGGGGCCTTAAACACAAGATTTGAGGAATGGGTAAAAGTGAATGAAACTGGCCAATTTACTCACTCTGCGGCCTTAAAAAGTATTTCTACTCCATGGGAAGCGAATTAAATAACATTTGTAGGCCTTTATTGTTCAATCAAAAACGCCCGATTTTTGATGAAAGAGATAACCACCCCCCCTTACGACATGCTCCAGAAACGAAAAAAATGCTCCATTTTCAAATGTTGCGTCTTTGAACTACAATTCACATTTGTACGTGGAAAATCACTTTTAGAGATAAGATTAGATGTTTAAAGTGATTTTCAAGCTTCCAGGGGCCCTAAACACAAGATTTGAGAAATGGGTAAAAGTGAATGAAAATGGCCAATTTACTCACTCTGCGGCCTTAAAAAGTTTTTCTCCTCCACGGCAAGTGAATAAAATAACATTTGGAGGTCTTTATTGTTCAAGCGAAAACACCAGATTTTTGACGAAAGAGATAACCACCCCCCCTTACGACATGCTTCAGAAACAAAAAAAATGGTCCGTTTTCAAATGTTGCCTCTTTGAACTACAATTCACATTTGTACGTGGAAAATCACTTTTAAAGAAAAAATGAGATGTTTAAAGTGATTTTCATGCTTCCAGGGGCCTTAAACACAAGATTTGAGGAATGGGTAAAAGTGAATGAAAATGGCCAATTTACTCACTCTGCGGCCTTAAAAAGTGTTTCTACTCCACGGGAAGCGAATTAAATAACATTTGTAGGCCTTTATTGTTCAATCAAAAACGCCCGATTTTTGATGAAAGAGATAACCACCCCCCCTTACGACATGCTTCAGAAACAAAAAAAATGGTCCATTTTCAAATGTTGCCTCTTTGAACTACAATTCACATTTGTATGTGGAAAATCACTTTTAAAGATAAAATTATATGTTTAAAGTGATTTTCATGCTTCCAGGGGCCTTAAACACAAGATTTGAGGAATGGGTAAAAGTGAATGGAAATGGCCAATTTACTCATTCTGAGGCCTTAAAAAGTGTTTCTCCTCCACGGGAAGTGAATAAAATAACATTTGGAGGCCTTTATTGTTCAATCAAAAACGCCAGATTTTTGATGAAAGAGATGACCACCCCCCCTTACGACATGCTTCAGAAACGAAAAAAATGGTTCATTTTCAAATGTTGCATCTTTGAAATACAATTCACATTTGTATGTGGATTATCACTTTTAGAGATAAAATGATATGTTTAAAGTGATTTTCATGCGTCCAGGGGTCTTAAACACAAGATTTTTGGAATGGGTAAAAGTGAATGAAAATGGACAATTTACTCACTCTGCGGCCTTAAAAAGTGTTTCTACTCCACTGGAAGTGAATAAAATAACATTTGGAGGCCTTTATTGTTCAATCAAAAACGCCCATTTTTTGGTGAAAGAGATAACCACCCCTCTTACGACATGCTTCAGAAACGAAAAAAATGGTCCGTTTTCAAATGTTGCCTCTTTGAACTACAATTCACATTTGTACGTGGAAAATCACTTTTAAAGAAAAAATGAGATGTTTAAAGTGATTTTCATGCTTCCAGGGGCCTTAAACACAAGATTTGAGGAATGGGTAAAAGTGAATGAAACTGGCCAATTTACTCACTCTGCGGCCTTAAAAAGTATTTCTACTCCATGGGAAGCGAATTAAATAACATTTGTAGGCCTTTATTGTTCAATCAAAAACGCCCGATTTTTGATGAAAGAGATAACCACCCCCCCTTACGACATGCTCCAGAAACGAAAAAAATGCTCCATTTTCAAATGTTGCGTCTTTGAACTACAATTCACATTTGTACGTGGAAAATCACTTTTAGAGATAAGATTAGATGTTTAAAGTGATTTTCAAGCTTCCAGGGGCCCTAAACACAAGATTTGAGAAATGGGTAAAAGTGAATGAAAATGGCCAATTTACTCACTCTGCGGCCTTAAAAAGTTTTTCTCCTCCACGGCAAGTGAATAAAATAACATTTGGAGGTCTTTATTGTTCAAGCGAAAACGCCAGATTTTTGACGAAAGAGATAACCACCCCCCCTTACGACATGCTTCAGAAACGGAAAAAATGGTTCATTTTCAAATGTTGCATCTTTGAACTACAATTCACATTTGTATGTGGATTATCACTTTTAGAGATAAAATGATATGTTTAAAGTGATTTTCATGCGCCCAGGGGTCTTAAACACAAGATTTTTGGAATGGGTAAAAGTGAATGAAAATGGCCAATTTACTCACTCTGCGGCCTTAAAAAGTGTTTCTACTCCACGGGAAGTGAATAAAATAACATTTGGAGGCCTTTATTGTTCAATCAAAAACGCCCATTTTTTGGTGAAAGAGATAACCACCCCCCCTTACGACATGATTCAGAAACGAAAAAAATGGTCCGTTTTCAAATGTTGCCTCTTTGAACTACAATTCACATTTGTACGTGGAAAATCACTTTTAAAGAAAAAATGAGATGTTTAAAGTGATTTTCATGCTTCCAGGGGCCTTAAACACAAGATTTGAGGAATGGGTAAAAGTGAATGAAACTGGCCAATTTACTCACTCTGCGGCCTTAAAAAGTATTTCTACTCCATGGGAAGCGAATTAAATAACATTTGTAGGCCTTTATTGTTCAATCAAAAACGCCCATTTTTTGGTGAAAGAGATAACCACCCCCCCTTACGACATGATTCAGAAACGAAAAAAATGGTCCGTTTTCAAATGTTGCGTCTTTGAACTACAATTCACATTTGTACGTGGAAAATCAATTTTAGAGATAAGATTAGATGTTTAAAGTGATTTTCAAGCTTCCAGGGGCCCTAAACACAAGATTTGAGAAATGGGTAAAAGTGAATGAAAATGGCCAATTTACTCACTCTGCGGCCTTAAAAAGTTTTTCTCCTCCACGGCAAGTGAATAAAATAACATTTGGAGGTCTTTATTGTTCAAGCGAAAACGCCAGATTTTTGACGAAAGAGATAACCACCCCCCCTTACGACATGCTTCAGAAACGGAAAAAATGGTCCATTTTCAAATGTTGCGTCTTTGAACTACAATTCACATTTGTACGTGGATAATCACTTTTAGAGATAAAATTAGATGTTTGAAGTGATTTTCAAGTTTCCCCGGGCCCTAAACACAAGATTTGAGGAATGGGAAAACGTGAATGAAAATGGCCAATTTACTCACTCTGTGGCATTAAAAAGTGTATCTACTCCACGGGAAGTGAATAAAATACCATTTGTAGGCCTTTATTGTTCAATCAAAAATGCCCGATTTTTGATGAAAGAGATAACCACCCCCCTTACGACATGCTTCAGAAACAAAAAAAATGGTTCATTTTCAAATGTTGCATCTTTGAACTACAATTCACATTTGTATGTGGATTATCACTTTTAGAGATAAAATGATATGTTTAAAGTGATTTTCATGCGCCCAGGGGTCTTAAACACAAGATTTTTGGAATGGGTAAAAGTGAATGGAAATGGCCAATTTACTCATTCTGAGGCCTTAAAAAGTGTTTCTCCTCCACGGGAAGTGAATTAAATAACATTTGGAGGCCTTTATTGTTCAATCAAAAATGCCAGATTGTTGATGAAAGAGATAACCACCCCCCTTACGACATGCTTCAGAAACTAAAAAAATGGTTCATTTTCAAATGTTGCATCTTTGAACTGCAATTCACATTTGTATGTGGATTATCACTTTTAGAGATAAAATGATATGTTTAAAGTGATTTTCATGCGTCCAGGGGTCTTAAACACACGATTTTTGGAATGGGTAAAAGTGAATGAAAATGGCCAATTTACTCACTCTGCGGCCTTAAAAAGTGTTTCTACTCCACTGGAAGTGAATAAAATAACATTTGGAGGCCTTTATTGTTCAATCAAAAACGCCCATTTTTTGGTGAAAGAGATAACCACCCCCCCTTACGACATGCTTCAGAAACGAAAAAAATTATCCGTTTTCAAATGTTGCCTCTTTGAACTACAATTCACATTTGTACGTGGAAAATCACTTTTAAAGAAAAAATGAGATGTTTAAAGTGATTTTCATGCTTCCAGGGGCCTTAAACACAAGATTTGAGGAATGGGTAAAAGTGAATGAAAATGGCCAATTTACTCACTCTGCGGCCTTAAAAAGTATTTCTACTCCACGGGAAGCTAATTAAATAACATTTGTAGGCCTTTATTGTTCAATCAAAAACGCCCGATTTTTGATGAAAGAGATAACCACCCCCCCTTACGACATGCTTCAGAAACGAAAAAAATGGTCCATTTTCAAATATTGCCTCTTTGAACTACAATTCACATTTGTATGTGGAAAATCACTTTTAAAGATAAAATTATATGTTTAAAGTGATTTTCATGCTTCCAGGGGCCTTAAACACAAGATTTGAGGAATGGGTAAAAGTGAATGAAAATGGCCAATTTACTCACTCTGCGGCCTTAAAAAGTTTTTCTCCTCCACGGCAAGTGAATAAAATAACATTTGGAGGTCTTTATTGTTCAAGCGAAAACGCCAGATTTTTGACGAAAGAGATAACCACCCCCCCGACGACGTGCTTCAGAAATGAAAAAAATGGTCCATTTTCAAATGTTGCGTCTTTGAACTACAATTCACATTTGTACGTGGATAATCACTTTTAGAGATAAAATTAGATGTTTGAAGTGATTTTCAAGCTTCCCCGGGCCCTAAACACAAGATTTGAGGAATGGGAAAACCTGAATGAAAATGGCCAATTTATTCACTCTGAGGCCTTAAAAAGTTTTTCTCCACCCCAGAAAGTGAATTAAATAACATTTGGAGGCCTTTATTGTTCGATCAAAAACGCCCATTTTTTTGGTGAAAGAGATAACCACCCCCCCTTACGACATGCTTCAGAAACAAAAAAAATGGTTCATTTTCAAATGTTGCCTCTTTGAACTACAATTCACATTTGTATGTGGAAAATCACTTTTAAAGATAAAATGATATGTTTAAAGTGATTTTCATGCTTCCAGGGGCCTTAAACACAAGATTTGAGGAATGGGTAAAAGTGAATGAAAATGGCCAATTTACTCACTCTGCGGCCTTAAAAAGTGTTTCTCCTCCACAGGAAGTGAATTAAATAACATTTGGAGGCCTTTATTGTTCAATCAAAAACGCCCATTTTTTGGTGAAAGAGATAACCACCCCCCCTTACGACATGCTTCAGAAAGGAAAAAAATGGTCCGTTTTCAAATGTTGCCTCTTTGAACTACAATTCACATTTGTACGTGGAAAATCACTTTTAAAGAAAAAATGAGATGTTTAAAGTGATTTTCATGCTTCCAGGGGCCTTAAACACAAGATTTGAGGAATGGGTAAAAGTGAATGAAACTGGCCAATTTACTCACTCTGCGGCCTTAAAAAGTATTTCTACTCCATAGGAAGCAAATTAAATAACATTTGTAGGCCTTTATTGTTCAATCAAAAACGCCCGATTTTTTATGAAAGAGATAACCACCCCCCCTTACGACATGCTTCAGAAACGAAAAAAATGGTCCATTTTCAAATGTTGCGTCTTTGAACTACAATTCACATTTGTACGTGGAAAATCACTTTTAGAGATAAGATTAGATGTTTGAAGTGATTTTCAAGCTTCCAGGGGCCCTAAACACAAGATTTGAGAAATGGGTAAAAGTGAATGAAAATGGCCAATTTACTCACTCTGCGGCATTAAAAAGTGTATCTACTCCACGGGAAGTGAATAAAATACCATTTGTAGGCCTTTATTGTTCAATCAAAAATGCCCGATTTTTGATGAAAGAGATAACCACCCCCCCTTACGACATGCTTCAGAAACAAAAAAAATGGTTCATTTTCAAATGTTGCATCTTTGAACTACAATTCACAATTGTATGTGGATTATCACTTTTAGAGATAAAATTATATGTTTAAAGTGATTTTCATGCGCCCAGGGGTCTTAAACACAAGATTTTTGGAATGGGTAAAAGTGAATGAAAATGGACAATTTACTCACTCTGCGGCATTAAAAAGTGTTTCTACTCCACGGGAAGTGAATAAAATAACATTTGGAGGCCTTTATTGTTCAATCAAAAACGCCCATTTTTTGTTGAAAGAGATAACCACCCCCCCTTACGACATGCTTCAGAAACGAAAAAAATGGTCCATTTTCAAATGTTGCCTCTTTGAACTACAATTCACATTTGTATGTGGAAAATCACTTTTAAAGATAAAATTATATGTTTAAAGTGATTTTCATGCTTCCAGGGGCCTTAAACACAAGATTTGAGGAATGGGTAAAAGTGAATGGAAATGGCCAATTTACTCACTCTGCGGCCTTAAAAAGTGTTTCTACTCCACTGGAAGTGAATAAAATAACATTTGGAGGCCTTTATTGTTCAATCAAAAACGCCCATTTTTTGGTGAAAGAGATAACCACCCCCCCCCTTACGACATGCTTCAGAAACGAAAAAAATGGTCCGTTTTCAAATGTTGCCTCTTTGAACTACAATTCACATTTGTACGTGATAAATCACTTTTAAAGAAAAAATGAGATGTTTAAAGTGATTTTCATGCTTCCAGGGGCCTTAAACACAAGATTTGAGGAATGGGTAAAAGTGAATGGAAATGGCCAATTTACTCATTCTGAGGGCTTAAAAAGTGTTTCTCCTCCACGGGAAGTGAATTAAATAACATTTGGAGGCCTTTATAGTTCAATGAAAAACGCCAGATTTTTGATGAAAGAGATAACCACCCCCCCTTACGACATGCTTCAGAAACGAAAAAAATGATCCATTTTCAAATGTTGCGTCTTTGAACTACAATTCACATTTGTACGTGAAAAATCACTTTTAGAGATAAAATGATATGTTTAAAGTGATTTTCATGCGCCCAGGGGTCTTAAACGCAAGATTTTTGGAATGGGTAAAAGTGAATGAAAATGGCCAATTTACTCACTCTGCGGCCTTAAAAAGTGTTTCTACTCCATGGGAAGTGAATAAAATAACATTTGGAGGCCTTTATTGTTCAATCAAAAACGCCCATTTTTTGGTGAAAGAGATAACCCCCCCCTTACGACATGCTTCAGAAACGAAAAAAATGGTCCGTTTTCAAATGTTGCCTCTTTGAACTACAATTCACATTTGTACGTGGAAAATCACTTTTAAAGAAAAAATGAGATGTTTAAAGTGATTTTCATGCTTCCAGGGGCCTTAAACACAAGATTTGAGGAATGGGTAAAAGTGAATGAAAATGGCCAATTTACTCTCTCTGCGGCCTTAAAAAGTGTTTCTACTCCACGGGAATCGAATTAAATAACATTTGTAGGCCTTTATTGTTCAATCAAAAACGCCCGATTTTTGATGAAAGAGATAACCACCCCCCCTTACGACATGCTTCAGAAACTAAAAAAATGGTCCATTTTCAAATGTTGCCTCTTTGAACTACAATTCACATTTGTATGTGGAAAATCACTTTTAAAGATAAAATGAGATGATTAAAGTGATTTTCATGCTTCCAGGGGCCTTAAACTCAAGATTTGAGGAATGGGTAAAAGTGAATGAAAATGGCCAATTTACTCACTCTGCGGCCTTAAAAAGTGTTTCTACTCCACGGGAAGTGAATAAAATACCATTTGTAGGCCTTTGTTGTTCAATCAAAAACGCCCGATTTTTGATGAAAGAGATAACCACCCCCCCTTACGACATGCTTCAGAAACGAAAAAAATGGCCCATTTTCAAATGTTGCCTCTTTGAACTACAATTCACATTTGTATGTGGAAAATCACTTTTAAAGATAAAATGAGATGTTTAAAGTGATTTTCATGCTTCCTGGGGCCTTAAACACAAGATTTGAGGAATGGGTAAAAGTGAATGAAAATGGCCAATTTACTCACTCTGCGGCCTTAAAAAGTGTTTCTACTCCACGGGAAGTGAATAAAATACATTTGGAGGTCTTTATTGTTCAATAAAAAACGCCCATTTTTTGGTGAAAGAGATAACCACCCCCCCTTACGACATGCTTCAGAAACGAAAAAAATGATCCGTTTTCAAATGTTGCCTCTTTGAACTACAATTCACATTTGTACGTGGAAAATCACTTTTAAAGATAAAATGATCTGTTTAAAGTGATTTTCATGCTTCCAGGGGCCTTAAACACAAGATTTGAGGAATGGGTAAAAGTGAATGGAAATGGCCAATTTACTCATTCTGAGGCCTTAAAAAGGGTTTCTCCTCCACGGGAAGTGAATTAAATAACATTTGGAGGCCTTTATAGTTCAATGAAAAACGCCAGATTTTTGATGAAAGAGATAACCACCCCCCCTTACGACATGCTTCAGAAACGAAAAAAATGGTCCATTTTCAAATGTTGCGTCTTTGAACTACAATTCACATTTGTACGTGGAAAATCACTTTTAGAGATAAAATGATATGTTTAAAGTGATTTTCATGCGCCCAGGGGTCTTAAACGCAAGATTTTTGGAATGGGTAAAAGTGAATGAAAATGGCCAATTTACTCACTCTGCGGCCTTAAAAAGTGTTTCTACTCCATGGGAAGTGAATAAAATAACATTTGGAGGCCTTTATTTTTCAATCAAAAATGCCCATTTTTTGGTGAAAGAGATAACCACCCCCCCTTACGACATGCTTCAGAAACGAAAAAAATGGTCCGTTTTCAAATGTTGCCTCTTTGAACTACAATTCACATTTGTACGTGGAAAATCACTTTTAAAGAAAAAATTATATGTTTAAAGTGATTTTCATGCTTCCAGGGGCCTTAAACACAAGATTTGAGGAATGGGTAAAAGTGAATGGAAATGGCCAATTTACTCATTCTGAGGCCTTAAAAAGTGTTTCTCCTCCACGGGAAGTGAATAAAATAACATTTGGAGGCCTTTATTGTTCAATCAAAAACGCCAGATTTTGATGAAAGAGATGACCACCCCCCCTTACGACATGCTTCAGAAACGAAAAAAATGGTTCATTTTCAAATGTTGCATTTTTGAACTACAATTCACATTTGTATGTGGATTATCACTTTTAGAGATAAAATGATATGTTTAAAGTGATTTTCATGCGTCCAGGGGTCTTAAACACAAGATTTTTGGAATGGGTAAAAGTGAATGAAAATGGCCAATTTACTCACTCTGCGGCCTTAAAAAGTGTTTCTACTCCACTGGAAGTGAATAAAATAACATTTGGAGGCCTTTATTGTTCAATCAAAAACGCCCATTTTTTGGTGAAAGAGATAACCACCCCCCCTTACGACATGATTCAGAAATGAAAAAAATGGTCCGTTTTCAAATGTTGCCTCTTTGAACTACAATTCACATTTGTACGTGGAAAATCACTTTTAAAGAAAAAATGAGATGTTTAAAGTGATTTTCATGCTTCCAGGGGCCTTAAACACAAGATTTGAGAAATGGGTAAAAGTGAATGAAAATGGCCAATTTACTCACTCTGCGGCCTTAAAAAGTTTTTCTCCTCCACGGCAAGTGAATAAAATAACATTTGGAGGTCTTTATTGTTCAAGCGAAAACGCCAGATTTTTGACGAAAGAGATAACCACCCACCCTTACGACATGCTTCAGAAACGAAAAAAATGGTCCATTTTCAAATGTTGCGTCTTTGAACTACAATTCACATTTGTACGTGGATAATCACTTTTAGAGATAAAATTAGATGTTTGAAGTGATTTTCAAGATTCCCCGGGCCCTAAACACAAGATTTGAGGAATGGGAAAACGTGAATGAAAATGGCCAATTTACTCACTCTGCGGCATTAAAAAGTGTATCTACTCCACGGGAAGTGAATAAAATACCATTTGTAGGCCTTTATTGTTCAATCAAAAATGCCCGATTTTTGATGAAAGAGATAACCACCCCCCCTTACGACATGCTTCAGAAACAAAAAAATATGGTTCATTTTCAAATGTTGCATCTTTGAACTACAATTCACATTTGTATGTGGATTATCACTTTTAGAGATAAAATGATATGTTTAAAGTGATTTTCATGCGCCCAGGGGTCTTAAACACAAGATTTTTGGAATGGGTAAAAGTGAATGAAAATGGCCAATTTACTCACTCTGCGGCATTAAAAAGTGTTTCTACTCCACGGGAAGTGAATAAAATAACATTTGGAGGCCTTTATTGTTCAATCAAAAACGCCCATTTTTTGTTGAAAGAGATAACCACCCCCCCTTACGACATGCTTCAGAAACGAAAAAAATGGTCCTTTTCAAATGTTGCCTCTTTGAACTACAATTCACATTTGTATGTGGAAAATCACTTTTAAAGATAAAATTATATGTTTAAAGTGATTTTCATGCTTCCAGGGGCCTTAAACACAAGATTTGAGGAATGGGTAAAAGTGAATGGAAATGGCCAATTTACTCATTCTGAGGCCTTAAAAAGTGTTTCTCCTCCACGGGAAGTGAATTAAATAACATTTGGAGGCCTTTATTGTTCAATCAAAAATGCCAGATTGTTGATGAAAGAGATAACCACCCCCCTTACGACATGCTTCAGAAACTAAAAAAATGGTTCATTTTCAAATGTTGCATCTTTGAACTACAATTCACATTTGTATGTGGATTATCACTTTTAGAGATAAAATGATATGTTTAAAGTGATTTTCATGCGTCCAGGGGTCTTAAACACAAGATTTTTGGAATGGGTAAAAGTGAATGAAAATGGCCAATTTACTCACTCTGCGGCCTTAAAAAGTGTTTCTACTCCACTGGAAGTGAATAAAATAACATTTGGAGGCCTTTATTGTTCAATCAAAAACGCCCATTTTTTGGTGAAAGAGATAACCACCCCCCCTTACGACATGCTTCAGAAACGAAAAAAATGATCCGTTTTCAAATGTTGCCTCTTTGAACTACAATTCACATTTGTACGTGGAAAATCACTTTTAAAGAAAAAATGAGATGTTTAAAGTGATTTTCATGCTTCCAGGGGCCTTAAACACAAGATTTGAGGAATGGGTAAAAGTGAATGAAAATGGCCAATTTACTCACTCTGCGGCCTTAAAAAGTATTTCTACTCCACGGGAAGCGAATTAAATAACATTTGTAGGCCTTTATTGTTCAATCAAAAACGCCCGATTTTTGAAGAAATTGATAACCACCCCCCCTTACGACATGCTTCAGAAACGAAAAAAATGGTCCATTTTCAAATATTGCCTCTTTGAACTACAATTCACATTTGTATGTGGAAAATCACTTTTAAAGATAAAATGAGATGTTTAAAGTGATTTTCATGCTTCCAGGGGCCTTAAACACAAGATTTGAGGAATGGGTAAAAGTGAATGAAAATGGCCAATTTACTCACTCTGCGGCCTTAAAAAGTGTTTCTACTCCACGGGAAGTGAATAAAATATCATTTGTAGGCCTTTGTTGTTCAATCAAAAACGCCCGATTTTTGATGAAAGAGATAACCACCCCCCCTTACGACATGCTACAGAAACGAAAAAAATGGTCCATTTTCAAATGTTGCCTCTTTGAACTACAATTCACATTTGTATGTGGAAAATCACTTTTAAAGATAAAATTATCTGTTTAAAGTGATTTTCATGCTTCCAGGGGCCTTAAACAAAAGATTTGAGGAATGGGTAAAAGTGAATGGAAATGGCCAATTTACTCATTCTGAGGGCTTAAAAAGTGTTTCTCCTCCACGGGAAGTGAATTAAATAACATTTGGAGGCCTTTATAGTTCAATGAAAAACGCCAGATTTTTGATGAAAGAGATAACCACCCCCCCTTACGACATGCTTCAGAAACGAAAAAAATGGTCCATTTTCAAATGTTGCGTCTTTGAACTACAATTCACATTTGTACGTGGTAAATCACTTTTAGAGATAAGATTAGATGTTTAAAGTGATTTTCAAGCTTCCAGGGGCCCTAAACACAAGATTTGAGAAATGGGTAAAAGTGAATGAAAATGGCCAATTTACTCACTCTGCGGCCTTAAAATGTTTTTCTCCTCCACGGCAAGTGAATAAAATAACATTTGGAGGTCTTTATTGTTCAAGCGAAAACGCCAGATTTTTGATGAAAGAGATAACCACCCCCCTTACGACATGCTTCAGAAACGAAAAAAATGGTCCATTTTCAAATGTTGCGTCTTTGAACTACAATTCACATTTGTACGTGGATAATCACTTTTAGAGATAAAATTAGATGTTTGAAGTGATTTTCAAGCTTCCCCGGGCCCTAAACACAAGATTTGAGGAATGGGAAAACGTGAATGAAAATGGCCAATTTAATCACTCTGCGGCATTAAAAAGTGTATCTACTCCACGGGAAGTGAATAAAATACCATTTGTAGGCCTTTATTGTTCAATCAAAAATGCCCGATTTTTGATGAAAGAGATAACCATCCCCCCTTACGACATGCTTCAGAAACAAAAAAAATGGTTCATTTTCAAATGTTGCATCTTTGAACTACAATTCACATTTGTATGTGGATTATCACTTTTAGAGATAAAATGATATGTTTAAAGTGATTTTCATGCGCCCAGGGGTCTTAAACACAAGATTTTTGGAATGGGTAAAAGTGAATGAAAATGGCCAATTTACTCACTCTGCGGCATTAAAAAGTGTTTCTACTCCACGGGAAGTGAATAAAATACCATTTGGAGGCCTTTATTGTTCAATCAAAAACGCCCATTTTTTGTTGAAAGAGATAACCACCCCCCCTTACGACATGCTTCAGAAACGAAAAAAATGGTCCTTTTTCAAATGTTGCCTCTTTGAACTACAATTCACATTTGTATGTGGAAAATCACTTTTAAAGATAAAATTATATGTTTAAAGTGATTTTCATGCTTCCAGGGGCCTTAAACACAAGATTTGAGGAATGGGTAAAAGTGAATGGAAATGGCCAATTTACTCATTCTGAGGCCTTAAAAAGTGTTTCTCCTCCACGGGAAGTGAATTAAATAACATTTGGAGGCCTTTATTGTTCAATCAAAAACGCCAGATTGTTGATGAAAGAGATAACCACCCCCCTTACGACATGCTTCAGAAACGAAAAAAATGGTTCATTTTCAAATGTTGCATCTTTGAACTACAATTCACATTTGTATGTGGATTATCACTTTTAGAGATAAAATGATATGTTTAAAGTGATTTTCATGCGTCCAGGGGTCTTAAACACAAGATTTTTGGAATGGGTAAAAGTGAATGAAAATGGCCAATTTACTCACTCTGCGGCCTTAAAAAGTGTTTCTACTCCACTGGAAGTGAATAAAATAACATTTGGAGGCCTTTATTGTTCAATCAAAAACGCCCATTTTTTGGTGAAAGAGATAACCACCCCCCCTTACGACATGCTTCAGAAACGAAAAAAATGGTCCGTTTTCAAATGTTGCCTCTTTGAACTACAATTCACATTTGTACGTGATAAATCACTTTTAAAGAAAAAATTAGATGTTTAAAGTGATTTTCATGCTTCCAGGGGCCTTAAACACAAGATTTGAGGAATGGGTAAAAGTGAATGGAAATGGCCAATTTACTCATTCTGAGGGCTTAAAAAGTGTTTCTCCTCCACGGGAAGTGAATTAAATAACATTTGGAGGCCTTTATAGTTCAATGAAAAACACCAGATTTTTGATGAAAGAGATAACCACCCCCCCTTACGACATGCTTCAGAAACGAAAAAAATGGTCCATTTTCAAATGTTGCGTCTTTGAACTACAATTCACATTTGTACGTGGAAAATCACTTTTAGAGATAAAATGATATGTTTAAAGTGATTTTCATGCGCCCAGGGGTCTTAAACGCAAGATTTTTAGAATGGGTAAAAGTGAATGAAAATGGCCAATTTACTCACTCTGCGTCCTTAAAAAGTGTTTCTACTCCATGGAAAGTGAATAAAATAACATTTGGAGGCCTTTATTGTTCAATCAAAAACGCCCATTTTTTGGTGAAAGAGATAACCCCCCCTTACGACATGCTTCAGAAACGAAAAAAATGGTCCATTTTCAAATGTTGCCTCTTTGAACTACAATTCACATTTGTATGTGGAAAATCACTTTTAAAGATAAAATGAGATGATTAAAGTGATTTTCATGCTTCCAGGGGCCTTAAACACAAGATTTGAGGAATGGGTAAAAGTGAATGAAAATGGCCAATTTACTCACTCTGCGGCCTTAAAAAGTGTTTCTACTCCACGGGAAGTGAATAAAATACCATTTGTAGGCCTTTGTTGTTCAATCAAAAATGTCCGATTTTTTATTAAAGAGATAACCACCCCCCCTTACGACATGCTTCAGAAACGAAAAAAATGATCCGTTTTCAAATGTTGCCTCTTTGAACTACAATTCACATTTGTACGTGGAAAATCACTTTTAAAGATAAAATTATCTGTTTAAAGTGATTTTCATGCTTCCAGGGGCCTTAAACACAAGATTTGAGGAATGGGTAAAAGTGAATGGAAATGGCCAATTTACTCATTCTGAGGCCTTAAAAAGTGTTTCTCCTCCACGGGAAGTGAATTAAATAACATTTGAAGGCCTTTATAGTTCAATGAAAAACGCCAGATTTTTGATGAAAGAGATAACCACCCCCCCTTACGACATGCTTCAGAAACGAAAAAAATGGTCCGTTTTCAAATGTTGCGTCTTTGAACTACAATTCACATTTGTACGTGGATAATCACTTTTAGAGATAAAATTAGATGTTTGAAGTGATTTTCAAGCTTCCCCGGGCCCTAAACACAAGATTTGAGGAATGGGAAAACGTGAATGAAAATGGCCAATTTATTCACTCTGAGGCCTTAAAAAGTTTTTCTCCACCCCAGAAAGTGAATTAAATAACATTTGTAGGCCTTTATTGTTCAATCAAAAATGCCCGATTTTTGATGAAAGAGATAACCACCCCCCCTTACGACATGCTTCAGAAACAAAAAAAATGGTTCATTTTCAAATGTTGCATCTTTGAACTACAATTCACATTTGTATGTGGATTATCACTTTTAGAGATAAAATGATATGTTTAAAGTGATTTTCATGCGCCCAGGGGTCTTAAACACAAGATTTTTGGAATGGGTAAAAGTGAATGAAAATGGCCAATTTACTCACTCTGCGGCCTTAAAAAGTGTTTCTACTCCACGGGAAGTGAATAAAATAACATTTGGAGGCCTTTATTGTTCAATCAAAAACGCCCATTTTTTGGTGAAAGAGATAACCACCCCCCCTTACGACATGATTCAGAAACGAAAAAAATGGTCCGTTTTCAAATGTTGCCTCTTTGAACTACAATTCACATTTGTACGTGGAAAATCACTTTTAAAGAAAAAATGAGATGTTTAAAGTGATTTTCATGCTTCCAGGGGCCTTAAACACAAGATTTGAGGAATGGGTAAAAGTGAATGAAACTGGCCAATTTACTCACTCTGCGGCCTTAAAAAGTATTTCTACTCCATGGGAAGCTAATTAAATAACATTTGTAGGCCTTTATTGTTCAATCAAAAACGCCCATTTTTTGGTGAAAGAGATAACCACCCCCCCTTACGACATGATTCAGAAACGAAAAAAATGGTCCGTTTTCAAATGTTGCGTCTTTGAACTACAATTCACATTTGTACGTGGAAAATCAATTTTAGAGATAAGATTAGATGTTTAAAGTGATTTTCAAGCTTCCAGGGGCCCTAAACACAAGATTTGAGAAATGGGTAAAAGTGAATGAAAATGGCCAATTTACTCACTCTGCGGCCTTAAAAAGTTTTTCTCCTCCACGGCAAGTGAATAAAATATCATTTGGAGGTCTTTATTGTTCAAGCGAAAACGCCAGATTTTTGACGAAAGAGATAACCACCCCCCCTTACGACATGCTTCAGAAACGAAAAAAATGGTCCATTTTCAAATGTTGCGTCTTTGAACTACAATTCACATTTGTACGTGGATAATCACTTTTAGAGATAAAATTAGATGTTTGAAGTGATTTTCAAGATTCCCCGGGCCCTAAACACAAGATTTGAGGAATGGGAAAACGTGAATGAAAATGGCCAATTTACTCACTCTGCGGCATTAAAAAGTGTATCTACTCCACGGGAAGTGAATAAAATACCATTTGTAGGCCTTTATTGTTCAATCAAAAATGCCCGATTTTTGATGAAAGAGATAACCACCCCCCCTTACGACATGCTTCAGAAACAAAAAAAATGGTTCATTTTCAAATGTTGCATCTTTGAACTACAATTCACATTTGTATGTGGATTATCACTTTTAGAGATAAAATGATATGTTTAAAGTGATTTTCATGCGCCCAGGGGTCTTAAACTCAAGATTTTTGGAATGGGTAAAAGTGAATGGAAATGGCCAATTTACTCATTCTGAGGCCTTAAAAAGTGTTTCTCCTCTACGGGAAGTGAATTAAATAACATTTGGAGGCCTTTATTGTTCAATCAAAAATGCCAGATTGTTGATGAAAGAGATAACCACCCCCCTTACGACATGCTTCAGAAACTAAAAAAATGGTTCATTTTCAAATGTTGCATCTTTGAACTACAATTCACATTTGTATGTGGGTTATCACTTTTAGAGATAAAATGATATGTTTAAAGTGATTTTCATGCGTCCAGGGGTCTTAAACACAAGATTTTTGGAATGGGTAAAAGTGAATGAAAATGGCCAATTTACTCACTCTGCGGCCTTAAAAAGTGTTTCTACTCCACTGGAAGTGAATAAAATAACATTTGGAGGCCTTTATTGTTCAATCAAAAACGCCCATTTTTTGGTGAAAGAGATAACCACCCCCCCTTACGACATGCTTCAGAAACGAAAAAAATTATCCGTTTTCAAATGTTGCCTCTTTGAAATACAATTCACATTTGTACGTGGAAAATCACTTTTAAAGAAAAAATGAGATGTTTAAAGTGATTTTCATGCTTCCAGGGGCCTTAAACACAAGATTTGAGGAATGGGTAAAAGTGAATGAAAATGGCCAATTTACTCACTCTGCGGCCTTAAAAAGTATTTCTACTCCACGGGAAGCGAATTAAATAACATTTGTAGGCCTTTATTGTTCAATCACAAACGCCCGATTTTTGATGAAAGAGATAACCACCCCCCCTTACGACATGCTTCAGAAACGAAAAAAATGGTCCATTTTCAAATATTGCCTCTTTGAACTACAATTCACATTTGTATATGGAAAATCACTTTTAAAGATAAAATGAGATGTTTAAAGTGATTTTCATGCTTCCAGGGGCCTTAAACACAAGATTTGAGGAATGGGTAAAAGTGAATGAAAATGGCCAATTTACTCACTCTGCGGCCTTAAAAAGTGTTTCTACTCCACGGGAAGCGAATTAAATAACATTTGTAGGCCTTTATTGTTCAATCAAAAACGCCCGATTTTTGATGAAAGAGATAACCACCCCCCCTTACGACATGCTTCAGAAACTAAAAAAATGGTCCATTTTCAAATGTTGCCTCTTTGAACTACAATTCACATTTGTACGTGGATAATCACTTTTAGAGATAAAATTAGATGTTTGAAGTGATTTTCAAGATTCCCCGGGCCCTAAACACAAGATTTGAGGAATGGGAAAACGTGAATGAAAATGGCCAATTTACTCACTCTGCGGCATTAAAAAGTGTATCTACTCCACGGGAAGTGAATAAAATACCATTTGTAGGCCTTTATTGTTCAATCAAAAATGCCCGATTTTTGATGAAAGAGATAACCACCCCCCCTTACGACATGCTTCAGAAACAAAAAAAATGGTTCATTTTCAAATGTTGCATCTTTGAACTACAATTCACATTTGTATGTGGATTATCACTTTTAGAGATAAAATGATATGTTTAAAGTGATTTTCATGCGCCCAGGGGTCTTAAACACAAGATTTTTGGAATGGGTAAAAGTGAATGAAAATGGCCAATTTACTCACTCTGCGGCATTAAAAAGTGTTTCTACTCCACGGGAAGTGAATAAAATAACATTTGGAGGCCTTTATTGTTCAATCAAAAACGCCCATTTTTTGTTGAAAGAGATAACCACCCCCCCTTACGACATGCTTCAGAAACGAAAAAAATGGTCCGGTTTCAAATGTTGCCTCTTTGAACTACAATTCACATTTGTATGTGGAAAATCACTTTTAAAGATAAAATTATATGTTTAAAGTGATTTTCATGCTTCCAGGGGCCTTAAACACAAGATTTGAGGAATGGGTAAAAGTGAATGGAAATGGCCAATTTACTCATTCTGAGGCCTTAAAAAGTGTTTCTCCTCCACGGGAAGTGAATTAAATAACATTTGGAGGCCTTTATTGTTCAATCAAAAATGCCAGATTGTTGATGAAAGAGATAACCACCCCCCTTACGACATGCTTCAGAAACGAAAAAAATGGTTCATTTTCAAATGTTGCATCTTTGAACTACAATTCACATTTGTATGTGGATTATCACTTTTAGAGATAAAATGATATGTTTAAAGTGATTTTCATGCGTCCAGGGGTCTTAAACACAAGATTTTTGGAATGGGTAAAAGTGAATGAAAATGGCCAATTTACTCACTCTGCGGCCTTAAAAAGTGTTTCTACTCCACTGGAAGTGAATAAAATAACATTTGGAGGCCTTTATTGTTCAATCAAAAATGCCCATTTTTTGGTGAAAGAGATAACCACCCCCCCTTACGACATGCTTCAGAAACGAAAAAAATGATCCGTTTTCAAATGTTGCCTCTTTGAACTACAATTCACATTTGTACGTGGAAAATCACTTTTAAAGAAAAAATGAGATGTTTGAAGTGATTTTCATGCTTCCAGGGGCCTTAAACACAAGATTTGAGGAATGGGTAAAAGTGAATGAAAATGGCCAATTTACTCACTCTGCGGCCTTAAAAAGTATTTCTACTCCACGGGAAGCGAATTAAATAACATTTGTAGGCCTTTATTGTTCAATCAAAAACGCCCGATTTTTGATGAAAGAGATAACCACCCCCCCTTACGACATGCTTCAGAAACGAAAAAAATGGTCCATTTTCAAATATTGCCTCGTTGAACTACAATTCACATTTGTATATGGAAAATCACTTTTAAAGATAAAATGAGATGTTTAAAGTGATTTTCATGCTTCCAGGGGCCTTAAACACAAGATTTGAGGAATGGGTAAAAGTGAATGAAAATGGCCAATTTACTCATTCTGAGGGCTTAAAAAGTGTTTCTCCTCCACGGGAAGTGAATTAAATAACATTTGGAGGCCTTTATAGTTCAATGAAAAACGCCAGATTTTTGATGAAAGAGATAACCACCCCCCCGTACGACATGCTTCAGAAACGAAAAAAATGGTCCATTTTCAAATGTTGCGTCTTTGAACTACAATTCACATTTGTACGTGGAAAATCACTTTTAGAGATAAAATGATATGTTTAAAGTGATTTTCATGCGCCCTGGGGTCTTAAACGCAAGATTTTTGGAATGGGTAAAAGTGAATGAAAATGGCCAATTTGCTCACTCTGCGGCCTTAAAAAGTGTTTCTACTCCATGGGAAGCGAATTAAATAACATTTGTAGGCCTTTATTGTTCAATCAAAAACGCCCGATTTTTGATGAAAGAGATAACCACCCCCCCTTACGACATGCTTCAGAAACTAAAAAAATGGTCCATTTTCAAATGTTGCCTCTTTGAACTACAATTCACATTTGAATGTGGAAAATCACTTTTAAAGATAAAATGAGATGTTTAAAGTGATTTTCATGCTTCCAGGGGCCTTAAACACAAGATTTGAGGAATGGGTAAAAGTGAATGAAAATGGCCAATTTACTCACTCTGCGGCCTTAAAAAGTGTTTCTACTCCACGGGAAGTGAATAAAATAACATTTGGAGGTCTTTATTGTTCAATAAAAAACACCCATTTTTTGGTGAAAGAGATAACCACCCCCCCTTACGACATGCTTCAGAAACGAAAAAAATGGTCCGTTTTCAAATATTGCCTCTTTGAACTACAATTCACATTTGTACGTGGAAAATCACTTTTAAAGATAAAATTATCTGTTTAAAGTGATTTTCATGCTTCCAGGGGCCTTAAACACACGATTTGAGGAATGGGTAAAAGTGAATGGAAATGGCCAATTTACTCATTCTGAGGCCTTAAAAAGTGTTTCTCCTCCACGGGAAGTGAATTAAATAACATTTGGAGGCCTTTATAGTTCAATGAAAAACGCCAGATTTTTGATGAAAGAGATAACCACCCCCCTTACGACATGCTTCAGAAACGAAAAAAATGGTCCATTTTCAAATGTTGCGTCTTTGAACTACAATTCACATTTGTACGTGGAAAATCACTTTTAGAGATAAAATGATATGTTTAAAGTGATTTTCATGCGCCCAGGGGTCTTAAACGCAAGATTTTTGGAATGGGTAAAAGTGAATGAAAATGGCCAATTTACTCACTCTGCGGCCTTAAAAAGTGTTTCTACTCCATGGGAAGTAAATAAAATAACATTTGGAGGCCTTTATTGTTCAATCAAAAATGCCCATTTTTTGGTGAAAGAGATAACCACCCCCCCTTACGACATGCTTCAGAAACGAAAAAAATGGTCCGTTTTCAAATGTTGCCTCTTTGAACTACAATTCACATTTGTACGTGGAAAATCACTTTTAAAGAAAAAATGAGATGTTTAAAGTGATTTTCATGCTTCCAGGGGCCTTAAACACAAGATTTGAGGAATGGGTAAAAGTGAATGAAAATGGCCAATTTACTCACTCTGCGGCCTTAAAAAGTGTTTCTACTCCACGGGAAGCAAATTAAATAACATTTGTAGGCCTTTATTGTTCAATCAAAAACGCCCGATTTTTGATGAAAGAGATAACCACCCCCCCTTACGACATGCTTCAGAAACAAAAAAAATGGTCCATTTTCAAATGTTGCCTCTTTGAACTACAATTCACATTTGTATGTGGAAAATCACTTTTAAAGATAAAATTATATGTTTAAAGTGATTTTCATGCTTCCAGGGGCCTTAAACACAAGATTTGAGGAATGGGTAAAAGTGAATGGAAATGGCCAATTTACTCATTCTGAGGCCTTAAAAAGTGTTTCTCCTCCACGGGAAGTGAATAAAATAACATTTGGAGGCCTTTATTGTTCAATCAAAAACGCCAGATTTTTGATGAAAGAGATGACCACCCCCCCTTACGACATGCTTCAGAAACGAAAAAAATGGTTCATTTTCAAATGTTGCATCTTTGAACTACAATTCACATTTGTATGTGGATTATCACTTTTAGAGATAAAATGATATGTTTAAAGTGATTTTCATGCGTCCAGGGGTCTTAAACACAAGATTTTTGGAATGGGTAAAAGTGAATGAAAATGGACAATTTACTCACTCTGCGGCCTTAAAAAGTGTTTCTACTCCACTGGAAGTGAATAAAATAACATTTGGAGGCCTTTATTGTTCAATCAAAAACGCCCATTTTTTGGTGAAAGAGATAACCACCCCTCTTACGACATGCTTCAGAAACGAAAAAAATGGTCCGTTTTCAAATGTTGCCTCTTTGAACTACAATTCACATTTGTACGTGGAAAATCACTTTTAAAGAAAAAATGAGATGTTTAAAGTGATTTTCATGCTTCCAGGGGCCTTAAACACAAGATTTGAGGAATGGGTAAAAGTGAATGAAACTGGCCAATTTACTCACTCTGCGGCCTTAAAAAGTATTTCTACTCCATGGGAAGCGAATTAAATAACATTTGTAGGCCTTTATTGTTCAATCAAAAACGCCCGATTTTTGATGAAAGAGATAACCACCCCCCCTTACGACATGCTCCAGAAACGAAAAAAATGGTCCATTTTCAAATGTTGCGTCTTTGAACTACAATTCACATTTGTACGTGGAAAATCACTTTTAGAGATAAGATTAGATGTTTAAAGTGATTTTCAAGCTTCCAGGGGCCCTAAACACAAGATTTGAGAAATGGGTAAAAGTGAATGAAAATGGCCAATTTACTCACTCTGCGGCCTTAAAAAGTTTTTCTCCTCCACGGCAAGTGAATAAAATAACATTTGGAGGTCTTTATTGTTCAAGCGAAAACACCAGATTTTTGACGAAAGAGATAACCACCCCCCCTTACGACATGCTTCAGAAACAAAAAAAATGGTCCATTTTCAAATGTTGCGTCTTTGAACTACAATTCACATTTGTACGTGGATAATCACTTTTAGAGATAAAATTAGATGTTTGAAGTGATTTTCAAGCTTCCCCGGGCCCTAAACACAAGATTTGAGGAATGGGAAAACGTGAATGAAAATGGCCAATTTATTCACTCTGAGGCCTTAAAAAGTTTTTCTCCACCCCAGAAAGTGAATTAAATAACATTTGTAGGCCTTTATTGTTCAATCAAAAATGCCCGATTTTTGATGAAAGAGATAACCACCCCCTCTTACGACATGCTTCAGAAACAAAAAAAATGGTTCATTTTCAAATGTTGCATCTTTGAACTACAATTCACATTTGTATGTGGATTATCACTTTTAGAGATAAAATGATATGTTTAAAGTGATTTTCATGCGCCCAGGGGTCTTAAACACAAGATTTTTGGAATGGGTAAAAGTGAATGAAAATGGCCAATTTACTCACTCTGCGGCCTTAAAAAGTGTTTCTACTCCACGGGAAGTGAATAAAATAACATTTGGAGGCCTTTATTGTTCAATCAAAAACGCCCATTTTTTGGTGAAAGAGATAACCACCCCCCCTTACGACATGATTCAGAAACGAAAAAAATGGTCCGTTTTCAAATGTTGCCTCTTTGAACTACAATTCACATTTGTACGTGGAAAATCACTTTTAAAGAAAAAATGAGATGTTTAAAGTGATTTTCATGCTTCCAGGGGCCTTAAACACAAGATTTGAGGAATGGGTAAAAGTGAATGAAACTGGCCAATTTACTCACTCTGCGGCCTTAAAAAGTATTTCTACTCCATGGGAAGCGAATTAAATAACATTTGTAGGCCTTTATTGTTCAATCAAAAACGCCAATTTTTTGGTGAAAGAGATAACCACCCCCCCTTACGACATGATTCAGAAACGAAAAAAATGGTCCGTTTTCAAATGTTGCGTCTTTGAACTACAATTCACATTTGTACGTGGAAAATCAATTTTAGAGATAAGATTAGATGTTTAAAGTGATTTTGAAGCTTCCAGGGGCCCTAAACACAAGATTTGAGAAATGGGTAAAAGTGAATGAAAATGGCCAATTTACTCACTCTGCGGCCTTAAAAAGTTTTTCTCCTCCACGGCAAGTGAATAAAATAACATTTGGAGGTCTTTATTGTTCAAGCGAAAACGCCAGATTTTTGACGAAAGAGATAACCACCCCCCCTTACGACATGCTTCAGAAACGGAAAAAATGGTCCATTTTCAAATGTTGCGTCTTTGAACTACAATTCACATTTGTACGTGGATAATCACTTTTAGAGATAAAATTAGATGTTTGAAGTGATTTTCAAGATTCCCCGGGCCCTAAACACAAGATTTGAGGAATGGGAAAACGTGAATGAAAATGGCCAATTTACTCACTCTGTGGCATTAAAAAGTGTATCTACTTCACGGGAAGTGAATAAAATACCATTTGTAGGCCTTTATTGTTCAATCAAAAATGCCCGATTTTTGATGAAAGAGATAACCCCCCCCCCTTACGACATGCTTCAGAAACAAAAAAAATGGTTCATTTTCAAATGTTGCATCTTTGAACTACAATTCACATTTGTATGTGGATTATCACTTTTAGAGATAAAATGATATGTTTAAAGTGATTTTCATGCGCCCAGGGGTCTTAAACACAAGATTTTTGGAATGGGTAAAAGTGAATGGAAATGGCCAATTTACTCATTCTGAGGCCTTAAAAAGTGTTTCTCCTCCACGGGAAGTGAATTAAATAACATTTGGAGGCCTTTATTGTTCAATCAAAAATGCCAGATTGATGATGAAAGAGATAACCACCCCCCTTACGACATGCTTCAGAAACTAAAAAAATGGTTCATTTTCAAATGTTGCATCTTTGAACTGCAATTCACATTTGTATGTGGATTATCACTTTTAGAGATAAAATGATATGTTTAAAGTGATTTTCATGCGTCCAGGGGTCTTAAACACAAGATTTTTGGAATGGGTAAAAGTGAATGAAAATGGCCAATTTACTCACTCTGCGGCCTTAAAAAGTGTTTCTACTCCACTGGAAGTGAATAAAATAACATTTGGAGGCCTTTATTGTTCAATCAAAAACGCCCATTTTTTGGTGAAAGAGATAACCACCCCCCCTTACGACATGCTTCAGAAACGAAAAAAATTATCCGTTTTCAAATGTTGCCTCTTTGAACTACAATTCACATTTGTACGTGGAAAATCACTTTTAAAGAAAAAATGAGATGTTTAAAGTGATTTTCATGCTTCCAGGGGCCTTAAACACAAGATTTGAGGAATGGGTAAAAGTGAATGAAAATGGCCAATTTACTCACTCTGCAGCCTTAAAAAGTATTTCTACTCCACGGGAAGCGAATTAAATAACATTTGTAGGCCTTTATTGTTCAATCAAAAACGCCCGATTTTTGATGAAAGAGATAACCACCCCCCCTTACGACATGCTTCAGAAACGAAAAAAATGGTCCATTTTCAAATATTGCCTCTTTGAACTACAATTCACATTTGTATATGGAAAATCACTTTTAAAGATAAAATGAGATGTTTAAAGTGATTTTCATGCTTCCAGGGGCCTTAAACACAAGATTTGAGGAATGGGTAAAAGTGAATGAAAATGGCCAATTTACTCACTCTGCGGCCTTAAAAAGTGTTTCTACTCCACGGGAAGCGAATTAAATAACATTTGTAGGCCTTTATTGTTCAATCAAAAACGCCCGATTTTTGATGAAAGAGATAACCACCCCCCCTTACGACATGCTTCAGAAACTAAAAAAATGGTCCATTTTCAAATGTTGCCTCTTTGAACTACAATTCACATTTGTACGTGGATAATCACTTTTAGAGATAAAATTAGATGTTTGAAGTGATTTTCAAGATTCCCCGGGCCCTAAACACAAGATTTGAGGAATGGGAAAACGTGAATGAAAATGGTCAATTTACTCACTCTGCGGCATTAAAAAGTGTATCTACTCCACGGGAAGTGAATAAAATACCATTTGTAGGCCTTTATTGTTCAATCAAAAATGCCCGATTTTTGATGAAAGAGATAACCACCCCCCCTTACGACAAGCTTCAGAAACAAAAAAAATGGTTCATTTTCAAATGTTGCATCTTTGAACTACAATTCACATTTGTATGTGGATTATCACTTTTAGAGATAAAATGATATGTTTAAAGTGATTTTCATGCGCCCAGGGGTCTTAAACACAAGATTTTTGGAATGGGTAAAAGTGAATGAAAATGGCCAATTTACTCACTCTGCGGCATTAAAAAGTGTTTCTACTCCACGGGAAGTGAATAAAATAACATTTGGAGGCCTTTATTGTTCAATCAAAAACGCCCATTTTTTGTTGAAAGAGATAACCACCCCCCCTTACGACATGCTTCAGAAACGAAAAAAATGGTCCGTTTTCAAATGTTGCCTCTTTGAACTACAATTCACCTTTGTATGTGGAAAATCACTTTTAAAGATAAAATTATATGTTTAAAGTGATTTTCATGCTTCCAGGGGCCTTAAACACAAGATTTGAGGAATGGGTAAAAGTGAATGGAAATGGCCAATTTACTCATTCTGAGGCCTTAAAAAGTGTTTCTCCTCCACGGGAAGTGAATTAAATAACATTTGGAGGCCTTTATTGTTCAATCAAAAATGCCAGATTGTTGATGAAAGAGATAACCACCCCCTTACGACATGCTTCAGAAACGAAAAAAATGGTTCATTTTCAAATGTTGCATCTTTGAACTACAATTCACATTTGTATGTGGATTATCACTTTTAGAGATAAAATGATATGTTTAAAGTGATTTTCATGCGTCCAGGGGTCTTAAACACAAGATTTTTGGAATGGGTAAAAGTGAATGAAAATGGCCAATTTACCCACTCTGCGGCCTTAAAAAGTGTTTCTACTCCACTGGAAGTGAATAAAATTACATTTGGAGGCCTTTATTGTTCAATCAAAAACGCCCATTTTTTGGTGAAAGAGATAACCACCCCCCCTTACGACATGCTTCAGAAACGAAAAAAATGATCCGTTTTCAAATGTTGCCTCTTTGAACTACAATTCACATTTGTACGTGGAAAATCACTTTTAAAGAAAAAATGAGATGTTTAAAGTGATTTTCATGCTTCCAGGGGCCTTAAACACAAGATTTGAGGAATGGGTAAAAGTGAATGAAAATGGCCAATTTACTCACTCTGCGGCCTTAAAAAGTGTTTCTCCTCCACGGGAAGTGAATTAAATAACATTTGGAGGCCTTTATAGTTCAATGAAAAACGCCAGATTTTTGATGAAAGAGATAACCACCCCCCCGTACGACATGCTTCAGAAACGAAAAAAATGGTCCATTTTCAAATGTTGCGTCTTTGAACTACAATTCACATTTGTACGTGGAAAATCACTTTTAGAGATAAAATGATATGTTTAAAGTGATTTTCATGCGCCCTGGGGTCTTAAACGCAAGATTTTTGGAATGGGTAAAAGTGAATGAAAATGGCCAATTTGCTCACTCTGCGGCCTTAAAAAGTGTTTCTACTCCATGGGAAGCGAATTAAATAACATTTGTAGGCCTTTATTGTTCAATCAAAAACGCCAGATTTTTGATGAAAGAGATAACCACCCCCCCTTACGACATGCTTCAGAAACGAAAAAAATGGTCCATTTTCAAATGTTGCGTCTTTGAACTACAATTCACATTTGTACGTGGAAAATCACTTTTAGAGATAAAATGATATGTTTAAAGTAATTTTCATGCGCCCAGGGGTCTTAAACGCAAGATTTTTGGAATGGGTAAAAGTGAATGAAAATGGCCAATTTACTCACTCTGCGGCCTTAAAAAGTGTTTCTACTCCATGGGAAGTGAATAAAATAACATTTGGAGGCCTTTATTGTTCAATCAAAAATGCCCATTTTTTGGTGAAAGAGATAACCACCCCCCCTTACGACATGCTTCAGAAACGAAAAAAATGGTCCGTTTTCAAATGTTGCGTCTTTGAACTACAATTCACATTTGTACGTGGAAAATCAATTTTAGAGATAAGATTAGATGTTTAAAGTGATTTTGAAGCTTCCAGGGGCCCTAAACACAAGATTTGAGAAATGGGTAAAAGTGAATGAAAATGGCCAATTTACTCACTCTGCGGCCTTAAAAAGTTTTTCTCCTCCACGGCAAGTGAATAAAATAACATTTGGAGGTCTTTATTGTTCAAGCGAAAACGCCAGATTTTTGACGAAAGAGATAACCACCCCCCCTTACGACATGCTTCAGAAACGGAAAAAATGGTCCATTTTCAAATGTTGCGTCTTTGAACTACAATTCACATTTGTACGTGGATAATCACTTTTAGAGATAAAATTAGATGTTTGAAGTGATTTTCAAGATTCCCCGGGCCCTAAACACAAGATTTGAGGAATGGGAAAACGTGAATGAAAATGGCCAATTTACTCACTCTGTGGCATTAAAAAGTGTATCTACTTCACGGGAAGTGAATAAAATACCATTTGTAGGCCTTTATTGTTCAATCAAAAATGCCCGATTTTTGATGAAAGAGATAACCCCCCCCCCTTACGACATGCTTCAGAAACAAAAAAAATGGTTCATTTTCAAATGTTGCATCTTTGAACTACAATTCACATTTGTATGTGGATTATCACTTTTAGAGATAAAATGATATGTTTAAAGTGATTTTCATGCGCCCAGGGGTCTTAAACACAAGATTTTTGGAATGGGTAAAAGTGAATGGAAATGGCCAATTTACTCATTCTGAGGCCTTAAAAAGTGTTTCTCCTCCACGGGAAGTGAATTAAATAACATTTGGAGGCCTTTATTGTTCAATCAAAAATGCCAGATTGATGATGAAAGAGATAACCACCCCCCTTACGACATGCTTCAGAAACTAAAAAAATGGTTCATTTTCAAATGTTGCATCTTTGAACTGCAATTCACATTTGTATGTGGATTATCACTTTTAGAGATAAAATGATATGTTTAAAGTGATTTTCATGCGTCCAGGGGTCTTAAACACAAGATTTTTGGAATGGGTAAAAGTGAATGAAAATGGCCAATTTACTCACTCTGCGGCCTTAAAAAGTGTTTCTACTCCACTGGAAGTGAATAAAATAACATTTGGAGGCCTTTATTGTTCAATCAAAAACGCCCATTTTTTGGTGAAAGAGATAACCACCCCCCCTTACGACATGCTTCAGAAACGAAAAAAATTATCCGTTTTCAAATGTTGCCTCTTTGAACTACAATTCACATTTGTACGTGGAAAATCACTTTTAAAGAAAAAATGAGATGTTTAAAGTGATTTTCATGCTTCCAGGGGCCTTAAACACAAGATTTGAGGAATGGGTAAAAGTGAATGAAAATGGCCAATTTACTCACTCTGCAGCCTTAAAAAGTATTTCTACTCCACGGGAAGCGAATTAAATAACATTTGTAGGCCTTTATTGTTCAATCAAAAACGCCCGATTTTTGATGAAAGAGATAACCACCCCCCCTTACGACATGCTTCAGAAACGAAAAAAATGGTCCATTTTCAAATATTGCCTCTTTGAACTACAATTCACATTTGTATATGGAAAATCACTTTTAAAGATAAAATGAGATGTTTAAAGTGATTTTCATGCTTCCAGGGGCCTTAAACACAAGATTTGAGGAATGGGTAAAAGTGAATGAAAATGGCCAATTTACTCACTCTGCGGCCTTAAAAAGTGTTTCTACTCCACGGGAAGCGAATTAAATAACATTTGTAGGCCTTTATTGTTCAATCAAAAACGCCCGATTTTTGATGAAAGAGATAACCACCCCCCCTTACGACATGCTTCAGAAACTAAAAAAATGGTCCATTTTCAAATGTTGCCTCTTTGAACTACAATTCACATTTGTACGTGGATAATCACTTTTAGAGATAAAATTAGATGTTTGAAGTGATTTTCAAGATTCCCCGGGCCCTAAACACAAGATTTGAGGAATGGGAAAACGTGAATGAAAATGGTCAATTTACTCACTCTGCGGCATTAAAAAGTGTATCTACTCCACGGGAAGTGAATAAAATACCATTTGTAGGCCTTTATTGTTCAATCAAAAATGCCCGATTTTTGATGAAAGAGATAACCACCCCCCCTTACGACAAGCTTCAGAAACAAAAAAAATGGTTCATTTTCAAATGTTGCATCTTTGAACTACAATTCACATTTGTATGTGGATTATCACTTTTAGAGATAAAATGATATGTTTAAAGTGATTTTCATGCGCCCAGGGGTCTTAAACACAAGATTTTTGGAATGGGTAAAAGTGAATGAAAATGGCCAATTTACTCACTCTGCGGCATTAAAAAGTGTTTCTACTCCACGGGAAGTGAATAAAATAACATTTGGAGGCCTTTATTGTTCAATCAAAAACGCCCATTTTTTGTTGAAAGAGATAACCACCCCCCCTTACGACATGCTTCAGAAACGAAAAAAATGGTCCGTTTTCAAATGTTGCCTCTTTGAACTACAATTCACCTTTGTATGTGGAAAATCACTTTTAAAGATAAAATTATATGTTTAAAGTGATTTTCATGCTTCCAGGGGCCTTAAACACAAGATTTGAGGAATGGGTAAAAGTGAATGGAAATGGCCAATTTACTCATTCTGAGGCCTTAAAAAGTGTTTCTCCTCCACGGGAAGTGAATTAAATAACATTTGGAGGCCTTTATTGTTCAATCAAAAATGCCAGATTGTTGATGAAAGAGATAACCACCCCCTTACGACATGCTTCAGAAACGAAAAAAATGGTTCATTTTCAAATGTTGCATCTTTGAACTACAATTCACATTTGTATGTGGATTATCACTTTTAGAGATAAAATGATATGTTTAAAGTGATTTTCATGCGTCCAGGGGTCTTAAACACAAGATTTTTGGAATGGGTAAAAGTGAATGAAAATGGCCAATTTACCCACTCTGCGGCCTTAAAAAGTGTTTCTACTCCACTGGAAGTGAATAAAATTACATTTGGAGGCCTTTATTGTTCAATCAAAAACGCCCATTTTTTGGTGAAAGAGATAACCACCCCCCCTTACGACATGCTTCAGAAACGAAAAAAATGATCCGTTTTCAAATGTTGCCTCTTTGAACTACAATTCACATTTGTACGTGGAAAATCACTTTTAAAGAAAAAATGAGATGTTTAAAGTGATTTTCATGCTTCCAGGGGCCTTAAACACAAGATTTGAGGAATGGGTAAAAGTGAATGAAAATGGCCAATTTACTCACTCTGCGGCCTTAAAAAGTGTTTCTCCTCCACGGGAAGTGAATTAAATAACATTTGGAGGCCTTTATAGTTCAATGAAAAACGCCAGATTTTTGATGAAAGAGATAACCACCCCCCCGTACGACATGCTTCAGAAACGAAAAAAATGGTCCATTTTCAAATGTTGCGTCTTTGAACTACAATTCACATTTGTACGTGGAAAATCACTTTTAGAGATAAAATGATATGTTTAAAGTGATTTTCATGCGCCCTGGGGTCTTAAACGCAAGATTTTTGGAATGGGTAAAAGTGAATGAAAATGGCCAATTTGCTCACTCTGCGGCCTTAAAAAGTGTTTCTACTCCATGGGAAGCGAATTAAATAACATTTGTAGGCCTTTATTGTTCAATCAAAAACGCCAGATTTTTGATGAAAGAGATAACCACCCCCCCTTACGACATGCTTCAGAAACGAAAAAAATGGTCCATTTTCAAATGTTGCGTCTTTGAACTACAATTCACATTTGTACGTGGAAAATCACTTTTAGAGATAAAATGATATGTTTAAAGTAATTTTCATGCGCCCAGGGGTCTTAAACGCAAGATTTTTGGAATGGGTAAAAGTGAATGAAAATGGCCAATTTACTCACTCTGCGGCCTTAAAAAGTGTTTCTACTCCATGGGAAGTGAATAAAATAACATTTGGAGGCCTTTATTGTTCAATCAAAAATGCCCATTTTTTGGTGAAAGAGATAACCACCCCCCCTTACGACATGCTTCAGAAACGAAAAAAATGGTCCGTTTTCAAATGTTGCCTCTTTGAACTACAATTCACATTTGTACGTGGAAAATCACTTTTAAAGAAAAAATGAGATGTTTAAAGTGATTTTCATGCTTCCAGGGGCCTTAAACACAAGATTTGAGGAATGGGTAAAAGAGAATGAAAATGGCCAATTTACTCACTCTGCGGCCTTAAAAAGTGTTTCTACTCCACGGGAAGCGAATTAAATAACATTTGTAGGCCTTTATTGTTCAATCAAAAACGCCCGATTTTTGATGAAAGAGATAACCACCCCCCCTTACGACATGCTTCAGAAACAAAAAAAATGGTCCATTTTCAAATGTTGCCTCTTTGAACTACAATTCACATTTGTATGTGGAAAATCACTTTTAAAGATAAAATTATATGTTTAAAGTGATTTTCATGCTTCCAGGGGCCTTAAACACAAGATTTGAGGAATGGGTAAAAGTGAATGGAAATGGCCAATTTACTCATTCTGAGGCCTTAAAAAGTGTTTCTCCTCCACGGGAAGTGAATAAAATAACATTTGGAGGCCTTTATTGTTCAATCAAAAACGCCAGATTTTTGATGAAAGAGATGACCACCCACCCTTACGACATGCTTCAGAAACGAAAAAAATGGTTCATTTTCAAATGTTGCATCTTTGAACTACAATTCACATTTGTATGTGGATTATCACTTTTAGAGATAAAATGATATGTTTAAAGTGATTTTCATGCGTCCAGGGGTCTTAAACACAAGATTTTTGGAATGGGTAAAAGTGAATGAAAATGGCCAATTTACTCACTCTGCGGCCTTAAAAAGTGTTTCTACTCCACTGGAAGTGAATAAAATAACATTTGGAGGCCTTTATTGTTCAATCAAAAACGCCCATTTTTTGGTGAAAGAGATAAACACCCCCCTTACGACATGCTTCAGAAACGAAAAAAACTGGTCCGTTTTCAAATGTTGCCTCTTTGAACTACAATTCACATTTGTACGTGGAAAATCACTTTTAAAGAAAAAATGAGATGTTTAAAGTGATTTTCATGCTTCCAGGGGCCTTAAACACAAGATTTGAGGAATGGGTAAAAGTGAATGAAACTGGCCAATTTACTCACTCTGCGGCCTTAAAAAGTATTTCTACTCCATGGGAAGCGAATTAAATAACATTTGTAGGCCTTTATTGTTCAATCAAAAACGCCCGATTTTTGATGAAAGAGATAACCACCCCCCCTTACGACATGCTTCAGAAACGAAAAAAATGGTCCATTTTCAAATGTTGCGTCTTTGAACTACAATTCACATTTGTACGTGGATAATCACTTTTAGAGATAAAATTAGATGTTTGAAGTGATTTTCAAGCTTCCCCGGGCCCTAAACACAAGATTTGAGGAATGGGAAAACGTGAATGAAAATGGCCAATTTATTCACTCTGAGGCCTTAAAAAGTTTTTATCCACCCCAGAAAGTGAATTAAATAACATTTGTAGGCCTTTATTGTTCAATCAAAAATGCCCGATTTTTGATGAAAGAGATAACCACCCCCCCTTACGACATGCTTCAGAAACAAAATAAATGGTTCATTGTCAAATGTTGCATCTTTGAACTACAATTCACATTTGTATGTGGATTATCACTTTTAGAGATAAAATGATATGTTTAAAGTGATTTTCATGCGCCCAGGGGTCTTAAACACAAGATTTTTGGAATGGGTAAAAGTGAATGAAAATGGCCAATTTATTCACTCTGCGGCCTTAAAAAGTGTTTCTACTCCACGGGAAGTGAATAAAATAACATTTGGAGGCCTTTATTGTTCAATCAAAAACGCCCATTTTTTGGTGAAAGAGATAAACACCCCCCTTACGACATGCTTCAGAAACGAAAAAAATGGTCCGTTTTCAAATGTTGCCTCTTTGAACTACAATTCACATTTGTACGTGGAAAATCACTTTTAAAGAAAAAATGAGATGTTTAAAGTGATTTTCATGCTTCCAGGGGCCTTAAACACAAGATTTGAGGAATGGGTAAAAGTGAAAGAAACTGGCCAATTTACTCACTCTGCGGCCTTAAAAAGTATTTCTACTCCATGGGAAGCGAATTGAATAACATTTGTAGGCCTTTATTTTTCAATCAAAAACGCCCGATTTTTGATGAAAGAGATAACCACCCCCCCTTACGACATGCTTCAGAAACGAAAAAAATGGTCCATTTTCAAATGTTGCGTCTTTGAACTACAATTCACATTTGTACGTGGAAAATCACTTTTAGAGATAAGATTAGATGTTTAAAGTGATTTTCAAGCTTCCAGGGGCCCTAAACACAAGATTTGAGAAATGGGTAAAAGTGAATGAAAATGGCCAATTTACTCACTCTGCGGCCTTAAAAAGTTTTTCTCCTCCACGGCAAGTGAATAAAATAACATTTGGAGGTCTTTATTGTTCAAGCGAAAACGCCAGATTTTTGACGAAAGAGATAACCACCCCCCCTTACGACATGCTTCAGAAACCAAAAAAATGGTCCATTTTCAAATGTTGCGTCTTTGAACTACAATTCACATTTGTACGTGGATAATCACTTTTAGAGATAAAATTAGATGTTTGAAGTGATTTTCAAGCTTCCCCGGGCCCTAAACACAAGATTTGAGGAATGGGAAAACGTGAATGAAAATGGCCAATTTATTCACTCTGAGGCCTTAAAAAGTTTTTCTCCACCCCAGAAAGTGAATTAAATAACATTTGTAGGCCTTTATTGTTCAATCAAAAATGCCCGATTTTTGATGAAAGAGATAACCACCCCCCCTTACGACATGCTTCAGAAACAAAAAAAATGGTTCATTGTCAAATGTTGCATCTTTGAACTACAATTCACATTTGTATGTGGATTATCACTTTTAGAGATAAAATGATATGTTTAAAGTGATTTTCATGCGCCCAGGGGTCTTAAACACAAGATTTTTGGAATGGGTAAAAGTGAATGAAAATGGCCAATTTATTCACTCTGCGGCCTTAAAAAGTGTTTCTACTCCACGGTAAGTGAATAAAATAACATTTGGAGGCCTTTATTGTTCAATCAAAAACGCCCATTTTTTGGTGAAAGAGATAACCACCCCCCCTTACGACATGCTTCAGAAACGAAAAAAATGGTCCGTTTTCAAATGTTGCCTCTTTGAACTACAATTCACATTTGTACGTGGAAAATCACTTTTAAAGAAAAAATGAGATGTTTAAAGTGATTTTCATGCTTCCAGGGGCCTTAAACACAAGATTTGAGGAATGGGTAAAAGTGAATGAAACTGGCCAATTTACTCACTCTGCGGCCTTAAAAAGTATTTCTACTCCATGGGAAGCGAATTAAATAACATTTGTAGGCCTTTATTGTTCAATCAAAAACGCCCGATTTTTGATGAAAGAGATAACCACCCCCCCTTACGACATGCTTCAGAAACGAAAAAAATGGTCCATTTTCAAATGTTGCGTCTTTGAACTACAATTCACATTTGTACGTGGATAATCACTTTTAGAGATAAAATTAGATGTTTGAAGTGATTTTCAAGCTTCCCCGGGCCCTAAACACAAGATTTGAGGAATGGGAAAACGTGAATGAAAATGGCCAATTTATTCACTCTGAGGCCTTAAAAAGTTTTTCTCCACCCCAGAAAGTGAATTAAATAACATTTGTAGGCCTTTATTGTTCAATCAAAAATGCCCGATTTTTGATGAAAGAGATAACCACCCCCCCTTACGACATGCTTCAGAAACAAAAAAAATGGTTCATTGTCAAATGTTGCATCTTTGAACTACAATTCACATTTGTATGTGGATTATCACTTTTAGAGATAAAATGATATGTTTAAAGTGATTTTCATGCGCCCAGGGGTCTTAAACACAAGATTTTTGGAATGGGTAAAAGTGAATGAAAATGGCCAATTTATTCACTCTGCGGCCTTAAAAAGTGTTTCTACTCCACGGGAAGTGAATAAAATAACATTTGGAGGCCTTTATTGTTCAATCAAAAACGCCCATTTTTTGGTGAAAGAGATAAACACCCCCTTACGACATGCTTCAGAAACGAAAAAAATGGTCCGTTTTCAAAAGTTGCCTCTTTGAACTACAATTCACATTTGTACGTGGAAAATCACTTTTAAAGAAAAAATTAGATGTTTAAAGTGATTTTCATGCTTCCAGGGGCCTTAAACACAAGATTTGAGGAATGGGTAAAAGTGAAAGAAACTGGCCAATTTACTCACTCTGCGGCCTTAAAAAGTATTTCTACTCCATGGGAAGCGAATTGAATAACATTTGTAGGCCTTTATTTTTCAATCAAAAACGCCCGATTTTTGATGAAAGAGATAACCACCCCCCCTTACGACATGCTTCAGAAACGAAAAAAATGGTCCATTTTCAAATGTTGCGTCTTTGAACTACAATTCACATTTGTACGTGGAAAATCACTTTTAGAGATAAGATTAGATGTTTAAAGTGATTTTCAAGCTTCCAGGGGCCCTAAACACAAGATTTGAGAAATGGGTAAAAGTGAATGAAAATGGCCAATTTACTCACTCTGCGGCCTTAAAAAGTTTTTCTCCTCCACGGCAAGTGAATAAAATAACATTTGGAGGTCTTTATTGTTCAAGCGAAAACGCCAGATTTTTGACGAAAGAGATAACCACCCCCCCTTACGACATGCTTCAGAAACAAAAAAAATGGTCCATTTTCAAATGTTGCGTCTTTGAACTACAATTCACATTTGTACGTGGATAATCACTTTTAGAGATAAAATTAGATGTTTGAAGTGATTTTCAAGCTTCCCCGGGCCCTAAACACAAGATTTGAGGAATGGGAAAACGTGAATGAAAATGGCCAATTTATTCACTCTGAGGCCTTAAAAAGTTTTTCTCCACCCCAGAAAGTGAATTAAATAACATTTGTAGGCCTTTATTGTTCAATCAAAAATGCCCGATTTTTGATGAAAGAGATAACCACCCCCCCTTACGACATGCTTCAGAAACAAAAAAAATGGTTCATTGTCAAATGTTGCATCTTTGAACTACAATTCACATTTGTATGTGGATTATCACTTTTAGAGATAAAATGATATGTTTAAAGTGATTTTCATGCGCCCAGGGGTCTTAAACACAAGATTTTTGGAATGGGTAAAAGTGAATGAAAATGGCCAATTTATTCACTCTGCGGCCTTAAAAAGTGTTTCTACTCCACGGGAAGTGAATAAAATAACATTTGGAGGCCTTTATTGTTCAATCAAAAACGCCCATTTTTTGGTGAAAGAGATAACCACCCCCCCTTACGACATGATTCAGAAACGAAAAAAATGGTCCATTTTCAAATGTTGCCTCTTTGAACTACAATTCACATTTGTACGTGGAAAATCACTTTTAAAGATAAAATTATATGTTTAAAGTGATTTTCATGCTTCCAGGGGCCTTAAACACAAGATTTGAGGAATGGGTAAAAGTGAATGGAAATGGCCAATTTACTCATTCTGAGGCCTTAAAAAGTGTTTCTCCTCCACGGGAAGTGAATAAAATAACATTTGGAGGCCTTTATTGTTCAATCAAAAACGCCAGATTTTTGATGAAAGAGATGACCACCCCCCCTTACGACATGCTTCAGAAACGAAAAAAATGGTTCATTTTCAAATGTTGCATCTTTGAACTACAATTCACATTTGTATGTGGATTATCACTTTTAGAGATAAAATGATATGTTTAAAGTGATTTTCATGCGTCCAGGGGTCTTAAACACAAGATTTTTGGAATGGGTAAAAGTGAATGAAAATGGCCAATTTACTCACTCTGCGGCCTTAAAAAGTGTTTCTACTCCACTGGAAGTGAATAAAATAACATTTGGAGGCCTTTATTGTTCAATCAAAAACGCCCATTTTTTGGTGAAAGAGATAAACACCCCCCTTACGACATGCTTCAGAAACGAAAAAAATGGTCCGTTTTCAAATGTTGCCTCTTTGAACTACAATTCACATTTGTACGTGGAAAATCACTTTTAAAGAAAAAATGAGATGTTTAAAGTGATTTTCATGCTTCCAGGGGCCTTAAACACAAGATTTGAGGAATGGGTAAAAGTGAATGAAACTGGCCAATTTACTCACTCTGCGGCCTTAAAAAGTATTTCTACTCCATGGGAAGCGAATTAAATAACATTTGTAGGCCTTTATTGTTCAATCAAAAACGCCCGATTTTTGATGAAAGAGATAACCACCCCCCCTTACGACATGCTTCAGAAACGAAAAAAATGGTCCATTTTCAAATGTTGCGTCTTTGAACTACAATTCACATTTGTACGTGGAAAATCACTTTTAGAGATAAGATTAGATGTTTAAAGTGATTTTCAAGCTTCCAGGGGCCCTAAACACAAGATTTGAGAAATGGGTAAAAGTGAATGAAAATGGCCAATTTACTCACTCTGCGGCCTTAAAAAGTTTTTCTCCTCCACGGCAAGTGAATAAAATAACATTTGGAGGTCTTTATTGTTCAAGCGAAAACGCCAGATTTTTGACGAAAGAGATAACCACCCCCCCTTACGACATGCTTCAGAAACAAAAAAAATGGTCCATTTTCAAATGTTGCGTCTTTGAACTACAATTCACATTTGTACGTGGATAATCACTTTTAGAGATAAAATTAGATGTTTGAAGTGATTTTCAAGCTTCCCCGGGCCCTAAACACAAGATTTGAGGAATGGGAAAACGTGAATGAAAATGGCCAATTTATTCACTCTGAGGCCTTAAAAAGTTTTTCTCCACCCCAGAAAGTGAATTAAATAACATTTGTAGGCCTTTATTGTTCAATCAAAAATGCCCGATTTTTGATGAAAGAGATAACCAGCCCCCTTACGACATGCTTCAGAAACAAAAAAAATGGTTCATTGTCAAATGTTGCATCTTTGAACTACAATTCACATTTGTATGTGGATTATCACTTTTAGAGATAAAATGATATGTTTAAAGTGATTTTCATGCGCCCAGGGGTCTTAAACACAAGATTTTTGGAATGGGTAAAAGTGAATGAAAATGGCCAATTTATTCACTCTGCGGCCTTAAAAAGTGTTTCTACTCCACGGGAAGTGAATAAAATAACATTTGGAGGCCTTTATTGTTCAATCAAAAACGCCCATTTTTTGGTGAAAGAGATAAACACCCCCCTTACGACATGCTTCAGAAACGAAAAAAATGGTCTGTTTTCAAATGTTGCCTCTTTGAACTACAATTCACATTTGTACGTGGAAAATCACTTTTAAAGAAAAAATGAGATGTTTAAAGTGATTTTCATGCTTCCAGGGGCCTTAAACACAAGATTTGAGGAATGGGTAAAAGTGAATGAAACTGGCCAATTTACTCACTCTGCGGCCTTAAAAAGTATTTCTACTCCATGGGAAGCGAATTAAATAACATTTGTAGGCCTTTATTGTTCAATCAAAAACGCCCGATTTTTGATGAAAGAGATAACCACCCCCCCTTACGACATGCTTCAGAAACGAAAAAAATGGTCCATTTTCAAATGTTGCGTCTTTGAACTACAATTCACATTTGTACGTGGAAAATCACTTTTAAAGAAAAAATGAGATGTTTAAAGTGATTTTCATGCGTCCAGGGGTCTTAAACACAAGATTTTTGGAATTGGTAAAAGTGAATAAAATGGCCAATTTACTCACTCTGCGGCTTTAAAAAGTGTTTCTACTCCACTGTAAGTGAATAAAATAACATTTGGAGGCCTTTATTGTTCAATCAAAAACGCCCATTTTTTGTTGAAAGAGATAACCACCCCCCCTTACGACATGCTTCAGAAACGAAAAAAATGGTCCGTTTTCAAATGTTGCCTCTTTGAACTACAATTAACATTTGTAAGTGGAAAATCACTTTTGAAGAAAAAATGAGATGTTTAAAGTGATTTTCATGCTTCCAGGGGCCTTAAACACAAGATTTGAGGAATGGGTAAAAGTGAATGAAACTGGCAAATTTACTCACTCTGCGGCCTTAAAAAGTGTTTCTCCTCCACGGGAAGCGAATTAAATAACATTTGTAGGCCTTTATTGTTCAATCAAAAACGCCCGATTTTTGATGAAAGAGATAACCACCCCCCCTTACGACATGCTTCAGAAACTAAAAAAACTGGTCAATTTTCAAATGTTGCCTCTTTGAACTACAATTCACATTTGTATGTGGAAAATCACTTTTAAAGATAAAATGACATGTTTAAAGTGATTTTCGTGCTTCCAGGGGCCTTAAACACAAGATTTGAGGAATGGGTAAAAGTGAATGGAAATGGCCAATTTACTCATTCTGAGGCCTTAAAAAGTGTTTCTCCTCCACGGGAAGTGAATTAAATAACATTTGGAGGCCTTTATTGTTCAATCAAAAACGCCAGATTTTTGATGAAAGAGATAACCACCCCCCCTTACGACATGCTTCAGAAACTAAAATAATGGTTCATTTTCAAATGTTGCATCTTTGAACTACAATTCACATTTGTATGTGAATTATCACTTTTAGAGATAAAATTAGATGTTTGAAGTGATTTTCAAGCTTCCCCGGGCCCTAAACACAAGATTTGAGGAATGGGAAAACGTGAATGAAAATGGCCAATTTATTCACTCTGAGGCCTTAAAAAGTTTTTCTCCACCCCAGAAAGTGAATTAAATAACATTTGTAGGCCTTTATTGTTCAATCAAAAATGCCCGATTTTTGATGAAAGAGATAACCACCCCCCCTTACGACATGCTTCAGAAACAAAAAAAATGGTTCATTTTCAAATGTTGCCTCTTTGAACTACAATTCACATTTGTATGTGGAAAATCACTTTTAAAGATAAAATGAGATGTTTAAAGTGATTTTCATGCTTCCAGGGGCCTTAAACACAAGATTTGAGGAATGGGTAAAAGTGAATGGAAATGGCCAATTTACTCATTCTGAGGCCTTAAAAAGTGTTTCTCCTCCACGGGAAGTGAATAAAATAACATTTGGAGGCCTTTATTGTTCAATCAAAAACGCCAGATTTTTGATGAAAGAGATGATCACCCCCCCTTACGACATGCTTCAGAAACGAAAAAAATGGTTCATTTTCAAATGTTGCATCTTTGAACTACAATTCACATTTGTATGTGGATTATCACTTTTAAAGATAAAATGATATGTTTAAAGTGATTTTCATGCGTCCAGGGGTCTTAAACACAAGATTTTTGGAATGGGTAAAAGTGAATGAAAATGGCCAATTTACTCACTCTGCGGCCTTAAAAAGTGTTTCTACTCCACTGGAAGTGAATAAAATAACATTTGGAGGCCTTTATTGTTCAATCAAAAACGCCCATTTTTTGGTGAAAGAGATAACCACCCCCCTTACGACATGCTTCAGAAACGAAAAAAATGGTCCGTTTTCAAATGTTGCCTCTTTGAACTACAATTCACATTTGTACGTGGAAAATCACTTTTAAAGAAAAAATGAGATGTTTAAAGTGATTTTCATGCTTCCAGGGGCCTTAAACACAAGATTTGAGGAATGGGTAAAAGTGAATGAAACTGGCCAATTTACTCACTCTGCGGCCTTAAAAAGTATTTCTACTCCATGGGAAGCGAATTAAATAACATTTGTAGGCCTTTATTGTTCAATCAAAAACGCCCGATTTTTGATGAAAGAGATAACCACCCCCCCTTACGACATGCTTCAGAAACGAAAAAAATGGTCCATTTTCAAATGTTGCGTCTTTGAACTACAATTCACATTTGTACGTGGAAAATCACTTTTAGAGATAAGATTAGATGTTTAAAGTGATTTTCAATCTTCCAGGGGCCCTAAACACAAGATTTGAGAAATGGGTAAAAGTGAATGAAAATGGCCAATTTACTCACTCTGCGGCCTTAAAAAGTTTTTCTCCACCCCAGAAAGTGAATTAAATAACATTTGTAGGCCTTTATTGTTCAATCAAAAATGCCCGATTTTTGATGAAAGAGATAACCACCCCCCCTTACGACATGCTTCAGAAACAAAAAAAATGGTTCATTGTCAAATGTTGCATCTTTGAACTACAATTCACATTTGTATGTGGATTATCACTTTTAGAGATAAAATGATATGTTTAAAGTGATTTTCATGCGCCCAGGGGTCTTAAACACAAGATTTTTGGAATGGGTAAAAGTGAATGAAAATGGCCAATTTATTCACTCTGCGGCCTTAAAAAGTGTTTCTACTCCACGGGAAGTGAATAAAATAACATTTGGAGGCCTTTATTGTTCAATCAAAAACGCCAGATTGTTGATGAAAGAGATAACCACCCCCCTTACGACATGCTTCAGAAACGAAAAAAATGGTTCATTTTCAAATGTTGCATCTTTGAACTACAATTCACATTTGTATGTGGATTATCACTTTTAGAGATAAAATGATATGTTTAAAGTGATTTTCATGCGTCCAGGGGTCTTAAACACAAGATTTTTGGAATGGGTAAAAGTGAATGAAAATGGCCAATTTACTCACTCTGCGGTCTTAAAAAGTGTTTCTACTCCACTGGAAGTGAATAAAATAACATTTGGAGGCCTTTATTGTTCAATCAAAAACGCCCATTTTTTGGTGAAAGAGATAACCACCCCCCCTTACGACATGCTTCAGAAACGAAAAAAATGGTCCGTTTTCAAATGTTGCCTCTTTGAACTACAATTCACATTTGTACGTGGAAAATCACTTTTAAAGAAAAAATGAGATGTTTAAAGTGATTTTCATGCTTCCAGGGGCCTTAAACACAAGATTTGAGGAATGGGTAAAAGTGAATGAAAATGGCCAATTTACTCACTCTGCGGCCTTAAAAAGTGTTTCTACTCCACGGGAAGTGAATAAAATACCATTTGTAGGCCTTTATTGTTCAATCAAAAACGCCCGATTTTTGATGAAAGAGATAACCACCCCCCCTTACGACATGCTTCAGAAACGAAAAAAATGGTCCATTTTCAAATGTTGCCTCTTTGAGCTACAATTCACATTTGTATGTGGAAAATCACTTTTAAAGATAAAATGAGATGTTTAAAGTGATTTTCATGCTTCCAGGGGCCTTAAACACAAGATTTGAGGAATGGGTAAAAGTGAATGAAAATGGCCAATTTACTCACTCTGCGGCCTTAAAAAGTGTTTCTACTCCACGGGAAGTGAATAAAATAACATTTGGAGGTCTTTATTGTTCAATAAAAAACGCCCATTTTTTGGTGAAAGAGATAACCACCCCCCCTTACGACATGCTTCAGAAACGAAAAAAATGGTACGTTTTCAAATGTTGCCTCTTTGAACTACAATTCACATTTGTACGTGGAAAATCACTTTTAAAGATAAAATTATCTGTTTAAAGTGATTTTCATGCTTCCAGGGGCCTTAAACACAAGATTTGAGGAATGGGTAAAAGTGAATGGAAATGGCCAATTTACTCACTCTGCGGCCTTAAAAAGTTTTTCTCCTCCACGGCAAGTGAATAAAATAACATTTGGAGGTCTTTATTGTTCAAGCGAAAACGCCAGATTTTTGACAAAAGAGATAACCACCCCCCCTTACGACATGCTTCAGAAACGAAAAAAATGGTCCATTTTCAAATGTTGCGTCTTTGAACTACAATTCACATTTGTACGTGGATAATCACTTTTAGAGATAAAATTAGATGTTTGAAGTGATTTTCAAGATTCCCCGGGCCCTAAACACAAGATTTGAGGAATGGGAAAACGTGAATGAAAATGGCCAATTTATTCACTCTGAGGCCTTAAAAAGTTTTTCTCAACCCCAGAAAGTGAATTAAATAACATTTGTAGGCCTTTATTGTTCAATCAAAAATGCCCGATTTTTGATGAAAGAGATAACGACATGCTTCAGAAACGAAAAAAATGGTTCATTTTCAAATGTTGCATCTTTGAACTACAATTCACATTTGTATGTGGATTATCACTTTTAGAGATAAAATGATATGTTTAAAGTGATTTTCATGCGTCCAGGGGTCTTAAACACAAGATTTTTGGAATGGGTAAAAGTGAATGAAACTGGCAAATTTACTCACTCTGCGGCCTTAAAAAGTGTTTCTCCTCCACGGGAAGCGAATTAAATAACATTTGTAGGCCTTTATTGTTCAATCAAAAACGCCCGATTTTTGATGAAAGAGATAACCACCCCCCCTTACGACATGCTTCAGAAACTAAAAAAACTGGTCAATTTTCAAATGTTGCCTCTTTGAACTACAATTCACATTTGTATGTGGAAAATCACTTTTAAAGATAAAATGACATGTTTAAAGTGATTTTCATGCTTCCAGGGGCCTTAAACACAAGATTTGAGGAATGGGTAAAAGTGAATGGAAATGGCCAATTTACTCATTCTGAGGCCTTAAAAAGTGTTTCTCCTCCACGGGAAGTGAATTAAATAACATTTGGAGGCCTTTATTGTTCAATCAAAAACGCCAGATTTTTGATGAAAGAGATAACCACCCCCCCTTACGACATGCTTCAGAAACTAAAATAATGGTTCATTTTCAAATGTTGCATCTTTGAACTACAATTCACATTTGTATGTGGATTATCACTTTTAGAGATAAAATTAGATGTTTGAAGTGATTTTCAAGCTTCCCCGGGCCCTAAACACAAGATTTGAGGAATGGGAAAACGTGAATGAAAATGGCCAATTTATTCATTCTGAGGCCTTAAAAAGTGTTTCTCCTCCACGGGAAGTGAATAAAATAACATTTGGAGGCCTTTATTGTTCAATCAAAAACGCCAGATTTTTGATGAAAGAGATGACCAACCCCCCTTACGACATGCTTCAGAAACGAAAAAAATGGTTCATTTTCAAATGTTGCCTCTTTGAACTACAATTCACATTTGTATGTGGAAAATCACTTTTAAAGATAAAATGAGATGTTTAAAGTGATTTTCATGCTTCCAGGGGCCTTAAACACAAGATTTGAGGAATGGGTAAAAGTGAATGGAAATGGCCAATTTACTCATTCTGAGGCCTTAAAAAGTGTTTCTCCTCCACGGGAAGTGAATAAAATAACATTTGGAGGCCTTTATTGTTCAATCAAAAACGCCAGATTTTTGATGAAAGAGATGACCACCCCCCCTTACGACATGCTTCAGAAACGAAAAAAATGGTTCATTTTCAAATGTTGCATCTTTGAACTACAATTCACATTTGTATGTGGATTATCACTTTTAGAGATAAAATGATATGTTTAAAGTGATTTTCATGCGTCCAGGGGTCTTAAACACAAGATTTTTGGAATGGGTAAAAGTGAATGAAAATGGCCAATTTACTCACTCTGCGGCCTTAAAAAGTGTTTCTACTCCACTGGAAGTGAATAAAATAACATTTGGAGGCCTTTATTGTTCAATCAAAAACGCCCATTTTTTGGTGAAAGAGATAACCACCCCCCTTACGACATGCTTCAGAAACGAAAAAAATGGTCCGTTTTCAAATGTTGCCTCTTTGAACTACAATTCACATTTGTACGTGGAAAATCACTTTTAAAGAAAAAATGAGATGTTTAAAGTGATTTTCATGCTTCCAGGGGCCTTAAACACAAGATTTGAGGAATGGGTAAAAGTGAATGAAACTGGCCAATTTACTCACTCTGCGGCCTTAAAAAGTATTTCTACTCCATGGGAAGCGAATTAAATAACATTTGTAGGCCTTTATTGTTCAATCAAAAACGCCCGATTTTTGATGAAAGAGATAACCACCCCCCCTTACGACATGCTTCAGAAACGAAAAAAATGGTCCATTTTCAAATGTTGCGTCTTTGAACTACAATTCACATTTGTACGTGGAAAATCACTTTTAGAGATAAGATTAGATGTTTAAAGTGATTTTCAAGCTTCCAGGGGCCCTAAACACAAGATTTGAGAAATGGGTAAAAGTGAATGAAAATGGCCAATTTACTCACTCTGCGGCCTTAAAAAGTTTTTCTCCACCCCAGAAAGTGAATTAAATAACATTTGTAGGCCTTTATTGTTCAATCAAAAATGCCCGATTTTTGATGAAAGAGATAACCACCCCCCCTTACGACATGCTTCAGAAACAAAAAAAATGGTTCATTGTCAAATGTTGCATCTTTGAACTACAATTCACATTTGTATGTGGATTATCACTTTTAGAGATAAAATGATATGTTTAAAGTGATTTTCATGCGCCCAGGGGTCTTAAACACAAGATTTTTGGAATGGGTAAAAGTGAATGAAAATGGCCAATTTATTCACTCTGCGGCCTTAAAAAGTGTTTCTACTCCACGGGAAGTGAATAAAATAACATTTGGAGGCCTTTATTGTTCAATCAAAAACGCCAGATTGTTGATGAAAGAGATAACCACCCCCCTTACGACATGCTTCAGAAACGAAAAAAATGGTTCATTTTCAAATGTTGCATCTTTGAACTACAATTCACATTTGTATGTGGATTATCACTTTTAGAGATAAAATGATATGTTTAAAGTGATTTTCATGCGTCCAGGGGTCTTAAACACAAGATTTTTGGAATGGGTAAAAGTGAATGAAAATGGCCAATTTACTCACTCTGCGGTCTTAAAAAGTGTTTCTACTCCACTGGAAGTGAATAAAATAACATTTGGAGGCCTTTATTGTTCAATCAAAAACGCCCATTTTTTGGTGAAAGAGATAACCACCCCCCCTTACGACATGCTTCAGAAACGAAAAAAATGGTCCGTTTTCAAATGTTGCCTCTTTGAACTACAATTCACATTTGTACGTGGAAAATCACTTTTAAAGAAAAAATGAGATGTTTAAAGTGATTTTCATGCTTCCAGGGGCCTTAAACACAAGATTTGAGGAATGGGTAAAAGTGAATGAAAATGGCCAATTTACTCACTCTGCGGCCTTAAAAAGTGTTTCTACTCCACGGGAAGTGAATAAAATACCATTTGTAGGCCTTTATTGTTCAATCAAAAACGCCCGATTTTTGATGAAAGAGATAACCACCCCCCCTTACGACATGCTTCAGAAACGAAAAAAATGGTCCATTTTCAAATGTCGCCTCTTTGAACTACAATTCACATTTGTATGTGGAAAATCACTTTTAAAGATAAAATGAGATGTTTAAAGTGATTTTCATGCTTCCAGGGGCCTTAAACACAAGATTTGAGGAATGGGTAAAAGTGAATGAAAATGGCCAATTTACTCACTCTGCGGCCTTAAAAAGTGTTTCTACTCCACGGGAAGTGAATAAAATAACATTTGGAGGTCTTTATTGTTCAATAAAAAACGCCCATTTTTTGGTGAAAGAGATAACCACCCCCCCTTACGACATGCTTCAGAAACGAAAAAAATGGTACGTTTTCAAATGTTGCCTCTTTGAACTACAATTCACATTTGTACGTGGAAAATCACTTTTAAAGATAAAATTATCTGTTTAAAGTGATTTTCATGCTTCCAGGGGCCTTAAACACAAGATTTGAGGAATGGGTAAAAGTGAATGAAAATGGCCAATTTACTCACTCTGCGGCCTTAAAAAGTTTTTCTCCTCCACGGCAAGTGAATAAAATAACATTTGGAGGTCTTTATTGTTCAAGCGAAAACGCCAGATTTTTGACGAAAGAGATAACCACCCCCCCTTACGACATGCTTCAGAAACGAAAAAAATGGTCCATTTTCAAATGTTGCGTCTTTGAACTACAATTCACATTTGTACGTGGATAATCACTTTTAGAGATAAAATTAGATGTTAGAAGTGATTTTCAAGATTCCCCGGGCCCTAAACACAAGATTTGAGGAATGGGAAAACGTGAATGAAAATGGCCAATTTATTCACTCTGAGGCCTTAAAAAGTTTTTCTCAACCCCAGAAAGTGAATTAAATAACATTTGTAGGCCTTTATTGTTCAATCAAAAATGCCCGATTTTTGATGAAAGAGATAACGACATGCTTCAGAAACGAAAAAAATGGTTCATTTTCAAATGTTGCATCTTTGAACTACAATTCACATTTGTATGTGGATTATCACTTTTAGAGATAAAATGATATGTTTAAAGTGATTTTCATGCGTCCAGGGGTCTTAAACACAAGATTTTTGGAATGGGTAAAAGTGAATGAAAATGGCCAATTTACTCACTCTGCGGTCTTAAAAAGTGTTTCTACTCCACTGGATGTGAATAAAATAACATTTGGAGGCCTTTATTGTTCAATCAAAAACGCCCATTTTTTGGTGAAAGAGATAACCACCCCCCCTTACGACATGCTTCAGAAACGAAAAAAATGGTCCGTTTTCAAATGTTGCCTCTTTGAACTACAATTCACATTTGTACGTGGAAAATCACTTTTAAAGAAAAAATGAGATGTTTAAAGTGATTTTCATGCTTCCAGGGGCCTTAAACACAAGATTTGAGGAATGGGTAAAAGTGAATGAAAATGGCCAATTTACTCACTCTGCGGCCTTAAAAAGTGTTTCTACTCCACGGGAAGTGAATAAAATACCATTTGTAGGCCTTTATTGTTCAATCAAAAACGCCCGATTTTTGATGAAAGAGATAACCACCCCCCCTTACGACATGCTTCAGAAACGAAAAAAATGGTCCATTTTCAAATGTTGCCTCTTTGAACTACAATTCACATTTGTATGTGGAAAATCACTTTTAAAGATAAAATGAGATGTTTAAAGTGATTTTCATGCTTCCAGGGGCCTTAAACACAAGATTTGAGGAATGGGTAAAAGTGAATGAAAATGGCCAATTTACTCACTCTGCGGCCTTAAAAAGTGTTTCTACTCCACGGGAAGTGAATAAAATAACATTTGGAGGTCTTTATTGTTCAATAAAAAACGCCCATTTTTTGGTGAAAGAGATAACCACCCCCCCTCACGACATGCTTCAGAAACGAAAAAAATGGTCCATTTTCAAATGTTGCGTCTTTGAACTACAATTCACATTTGTACGTGGATAATCACTTTTAGAGATAAAATTAGATGTTTGAAGTGATTTTCAAGATTCCCCGGGCCCTAAACACAAGATTTGAGGAATGGGAAAACGTGAATGAAAATGGCCAATTTATTCACTCTGAGGCCTTAAAAAGTTTTTCTCAACCCCAGAAAGTGAATTAAATAACATTTGTAGGCCTTTATTGTTCAATCAAAAATGCCCGATTTTTGATGAAAGAGATAACGACATGCTTCAGAAACGAAAAAAATGGTTCATTTTCATATGTTGCATCTTTGAACTACAATTCACATTTGTATGTGAATTATCACTTTTAGAGATAAAATGATATGTTTAAAGTGATTTTCATGCGTCCAGGGGTCTTAAACACAAGATTTTTGGAATGGGTAAAAGTGAATGAAAATGGCCAATTTACTCACTCTGCGGCCTTAAAAAGTGTTTCTACTCCACGGGAAGTGAATAAAATACCATTTGTAGGCCTTTATTGTTCAATCAAAAACGCCCGATTTTTGATGAAAGAGATAACCACCCCCCCTTACGACATGCTTCAGAAACGAAAAAAATGGTCCATTTTCAAATGTTGCCTCTTTGAACTACAATTCACATTTGTATGTGGAAAATCACTTTTAAAGATAAAATGAGATGTTTAAAGTGATTTTCATGCTTCCAGGGGCCTTAAACACAAGATTTGAGGAATGGGTAAAAGTGAATAAAAATGGCCAATTTACTCACTCTGCGGCCTTAAAAAGTGTTTCTACTCCACGGGAAGTGAATAAAATAACATTTGGAGGTCTTTATTGTTCAATAAAAAACGCCCATTTTTTGGTGAAAGAGATAACCACCCCCCCTTACGACATGCTTCAGAAACGAAAAAAATGGTCCATTTTCAAATGTTGCGTCTTTGAACTACAATTCACATTTGTACGTGGATAATCACTTTTAGAGATAAAATTAGATGTTTGAAGTGATTTTCAAGATTCCCCGGGCCCTAAACACAAGATTTGAGGAATGGGATAACGTGAATGAAAATGGCCAATTTATTCACTCTGAGGCCTTAAAAAGTTTTTCTCCACCCCAGAAAGTGAATTAAATAACATTTGTAGGCCTTTATTGTTCAATCAAAAATGCCCGATTTTTGATGAAAGAGTTAACGACATGCTTCAGAAACGAAAAAAATGGTTCATTTTCAAATGTTGCATCTTTGAACTACAATTCACATTTGTATGTGGATTATCACTTTTAGAGATAAAATGATATGTTTAAAGTGATTTTCATGCGCCCAGGGGTCTTAAACACAAGATTTTTGGAATGGGTAAAAGTGAATGAAAATGGCCAATTTACTCACTCTGCGGCCTTAAAAAGTGTTTCTACTCCATGGGAAGTGAATAAAATAACATTTGGAGGCCTTTATTGTTCAATCAAAAACGCCCATTTTTTGGTGAAGAGATAACCACCCCCCCTTACGACATGCTTCAGAAACGAAAAAAATGGTCCGTTTTCAAATGTTGCCTCTTTGAACTACAATTCACATTTCTACGTGGAAAATCACTTTTAAAGAAAAAATGAGATGTTTAAAGTGATTTTCATGCATCCAGGTGTCTTAAACACAAGATTTTTGGAATTGGTAAAAGTGAATAAAATGGCCAATTTACTCACTCTGCGGCTTTAAAAAGTGTTTCTACTCCACTGGAAGTGAATAAAATAACATTTGGAGGCCTTTATTGTTCAATCAAAAACGCCCATTTTTTGGTGAAAGAGATAACCACCCCCCCTTACGACATGCTTCAGAAACGAAAAAAATGGTCCGTTTTCAAATGTTGCCTCTTTGAACTACAATTAACATTTGTAAGTGGAAAATCACTTTTGAAGAAAAAATGAGATGTTTAAAGTGATTTTCATGCTTCCAGGGGCCTTAAACACAAGATTTGAGGAATGGGTAAAAGTGAATGAAACTGGCAAATTTACTCACTCTGCGGCCTTAAAAAGTGTTTCTCCTCCACGGGAAGCGAATTAAATAACATTTGTAGGCCTTTATTGTTCAATCAAAAACGCCCGATTTTTGATGAAAGAGATAACCACCCCCCCTTACGACATGCTTCAGAAACTAAAAAAAATGGTCAATTTTCAAATGTTGCCTCTTTGAACTACAATTCACATTTGTATGTGGAAAATCACTTTTAAAGATAAAATGACATGTTTAAAGTGATTTTCATGCTTCCAGGGGCCTTAAACACAAGATTTGAGGAATGGGTAAAAGTGAATGGAAATGGCCAATTTACTCATTCTGAGGCCTTAAAAAGTGTTTCTCCTCCACGGGAAGTGAATTAAATAACATTTGGAGGCCTTTATTGTTCAATCAAAAACGCCAGATTTTTGATGAAAGAGATAACCACCCCCCCTTACGACATGCTTCAGAAACTAAAATAATGGTTCATTTTCAAATGTTGCATCTTTGAACTACAATTCACATTTGTATGTGGATTATCACTTTTAGAGATAAAATTAGATGTTTGAAGTGATTTTCAAGCTTCCCCGGGCCCTAAACACAAGATTTGAGGAATGGGAAAACGTGAATGAAAATGGCCAATTTATTCACTCTGAGGCCTTAAAAAGTTTTTCTCCACCCCAGAAAGTGAATTAAATAACATTTGTAGGCCTTTATTGTTCAATCAAAAATGCCCGATTTTTGATGAAAGAGATAACCACCCCCCCTTACGACATGCTTCAGAAACAAAAAAATGGTTCATTTTCAAATGTTGCCTCTTTGAACTACAATTCACATTTGTATGTGGAAAATCACTTTTAAAGATAAAATGAGATGTTTAAAGTGATTTTCATGCTTCCAGGGGCCTTAAACACAAGATTTGAGGAATGGGTAAAAGTGAATGGAAATGGCCAATTTACTCATTCTGAGGCCTTAAAAAGTGTTTCTCCTCCACGGGAAGTGAATAAAATAACATTTGGAGGCCTTTATTGTTCAATCAAAAACGCCAGATTTTTGATGAAAGAGATGACCACCCCCCCTTACGACATGCTTCAGAAACGAAAAAAATGGTTCATTTTCAAATGTTGCATCTTTGAACTACAATTCACATTTGTATGTGGATTATCACTTTTAGAGATAAAATGATATGTTTAAAGTGATTTTCATGCGTCCAGGGGTCTTAAACACAAGATTTTTGGAATGGGTAAAAGTGAATGAAAATGGCCAATTTACTCACTCTGCGGCCTTAAAAAGTGTTTCTACTCCACTGGAAGTGAATAAAATAACATTTGGAGGCCTTTATTGTTCAATCAAAAACGCCCATTTTTTGGTGAAAGAGATAACCACCCCCCTTACGACATGCTTCAGAAACGAAAAAAATGGTCCGTTTTCAAATGTTGCCTCTTTGAACTACAATTCACATTTGTACGTGGAAAATCACTTTTAAAGAAAAAATGAGATGTTTAAAGTGATTTTCATGCTTCCAGGGGCCTTAAACACAAGATTTGAGGAATGGGTAAAAGTGAATGAAACTGGCCAATTTACTCACTCTGCGGCCTTAAAAAGTATTTCTACTCCATGGGAAGCGAATTAAATAACATTTGTAGGCCTTTATTGTTCAATCAAAAACGCCCGATTTTTGATGAAAGAGATAACCACCCCCCCTTACGACATGCTTCAGAAACGAAAAAAATGGTCCATTTTCAAATGTTGCGTCTTTGAACTACAATTCACATTTGTACGTGGAAAATCACTTTTAGAGATAAGATTAGATGTTTAAAGTGATTTTCAAGCTTCCAGGGGCCCTAAACACAAGATTTGAGAAATGGGTAAAAGTGAATGAAAATGGCCAATTTACTCACTCTGTGGCCTTAAAAAGTTTTTCTCCTCCACGGCAAGTGAATAAAATAACATTTGGAGGTCTTTATTGTTCAAGCGAAAACGCCAGATTTTTGACGAAAGAGATAACCTTACGACATGCTTCAGAAACAAAAAAAATGGTCCATTTTCAAATGTTGCGTCTTTGAACTACAATTCACATTTGTACGTGGATAATCACTTTTAGAGATAAAATTAGATGTTTGAAGTGATTTTCAAGCTTCCCCGGGCCCTAAACACAAGATTTGAGGAATGGGAAAACGTGAATGAAAATGGCCAATTTACTCACTCTGCGGCATTAAAAAGTGTATCTACTCCACGGGAAGTGAATAAAATACCATTTGTAGTTCTTTATTGTTCAATCAAAAATGCCCGATTTTTGATGAAAGAGATAACCACCCCCCCTTACGACGTGCTTCAGAAACAAAAAAAATGGTCCGTTTTCAAATGTTGCTTCTTTGAACTACAATTCACATTTGTACGTGGAAAATCACTTTTTAAAGATAAAATTATATGTTTAAAGTGATTTTCATGCTTCCAGGGGCCTTAAACACAAGATTTGAGGAATGGGTAAAAGTGAATGGAAATGGCCAATTTACTCACTCTGAGGCCTTAAAAAGTGTTTCTCCTCCACGGGAAGTGAATTAAATAACATTTGGAGGCCTTTATTGTTCAATCAAAAACGCCAGATTTTTGATGAAAGAGATAACCACCCCCCCTTACGACATGCTTCAGAAACGAAAAAAATGGTTCATTTTCAAATGTTGCATCTATGAACTACTATTCACATTTGTATGTGGATTATCACTTTTAGAGATAAAATTAGATGTTTGAAGTGATTTTCAAGCTTCCCCGGGCCCTAAACACAAGATTTGAGGAATGGGAAAACGTGAATGAAAATGGCCAATTTATTCACTCTGAGGCCTTAAAAAGTTTTTCTACTCCACGGGGAGCGAATTAAATAACATTTGTAGGCCTTTATTGTTCAATCAAAAACGCCCGATTTTTGATGAAAGAGATAACCACCCCCCCTTACGACATGCTTCAGAAACTAAAAAAATGGTCCATTTTCAAATGTTGCCTCTTTGAACTACAATTCACATTTGTATGTGGAAAATCACTTTTTAAAGATAAAATTATATGTTTAAAGTGATTTTCATGCTTCCAGGGGCCTTAAACACAAGATTTGAGGAATGGGTAAAAGTGAATGGAAATGGCCAATTTACTCATTCTGAGGCCTTAAAAAGTGTTTCTCCTCCACGGGAAGTGAATTAAATAACATTTGGAGGCCTTTATTGTTCAATCAAAAACGCCAGATTGTTGATGAAAGAGATAACCACCCCCCTTACGACATGCTTCAGAAACGAAAAAAATGGTTCATTTTCAAATGTTGCATCTTTGAACTACAATTCACATTTGTATGTGGATTATCACTTTTAGAGATAAAATGATATTTTTAAAGTGATTTTCATGCGTCCAGGGGTCTTAAACACAAGATTTTTGGAATGGGTAAAAGTGAATGAAAATGGCCAATTTACTCACTCTGCGGTCTTAAAAAGTGTTTCTACTCCACTGGATGTGAATAAAATAACATTTGGAGGCCTTTATTGTTCAATCAAAAACGCCCATTTTTTGGTGAAAGAGATAACCACCCCCCCTTACGACATGCTTCAGAAACGAAAAAAATGGTCCGTTTTCAAATGTTGCCTCTTTGAACTACAATTCACATTTGTACGTGGAAAATCACTTTTAAAGAAAAAATGAGATGTTTAAAGTGATTTTCATGCTTCCAGGGGCCTTAAACACAAGATTTGAGGAATGGGTAAAAGTGAATGGAAATGGCCAATTTACTCACTCTGAGGCCTTAAAAAGTGTTTCTCCTCCACGGGAAGTGAATTAAATAACATTTGGAGGCCTTTATTGTTCAATCAAAAACGCCAGATTTTTGATGAAAGAGATAACCACCCCCCCTTACGACATGCTTCAGAAACGAAAAAAATGGTTCATTTTCAAATGTTGCATCTATGAACTACTTTCACATTTGTATGTGGATTATCACTTTTAGAGATAAAATTAGATGTTTGAAGTGATTTTCAAGCTTCCCCGGGCCCTAAACACAAGATTTGAGGAATGGGAAAACGTGAATGAAAATGGCCAATTTATTCACTCTGAGGCCTTAAAAAGTTTTTCTACTCCACGGGGAGCGAATTAAATAACATTTGTAGGCCTTTATTGTTCAATCAAAAACGCCCGATTTTTGATGAAAGAGATAACCACCCCCCCTTACGACATGCTTCAGAAACTAAAAAAATGGTCCATTTTCAAATGTTGCCTCTTTGAACTACAATTCACATTTGTATGTGGAAAATCACTTTTTAAAGATAAAATTATATGTTTAAAGTGATTTTCATGCTTCCAGGGGCCTTAAACACAAGATTTGAGGAATGGGTAAAAGTGAATGGAAATGGCCAATTTACTCATTCTGAGGCCTTAAAAAGTGTTTCTCCTCCACGGGAAGTGAATTAAATAACATTTGGAGGCCTTTATTGTTCAATCAAAAACGCCAGATTGTTGATGAAAGAGATAACCACCCCCCTTACGACATGCTTCAGAAACGAAAAAAATGGTTCATTTTCAAATGTTGCATCTTTGAACTACAATTCACATTTGTATGTGGATTATCACTTTTAGAGATAAAATGATATTTTTAAAGTGATTTTCATGCGTCCAGGGGTCTTAAACACAAGATTTTTGGAATGGGTAAAAGTGAATGAAAATGGCCAATTTACTCACTCTGCGGTCTTAAAAAGTGTTTCTACTCCACTGGATGTGAATAAAATAACATTTGGAGGCCTTTATTGTTCAATCAAAAACGCCCATTTTTTGGTGAAAGAGATAACCACCCCCCCTTACGACATGCTTCAGAAACGAAAAAAATGGTCCGTTTTCAAATGTTGCCTCTTTGAACTACAATTCACATTTGTACGTGGAAAATCACTTTTAAAGAAAAAATGAGATGTTTAAAGTGATTTTCATGCTTCCAGGGGCCTTAAACACAAGATTTGAGGAATGGGTAAAAGTGAATGAAAATGGCCAATTTACTCACTCTGCGGCCTTAAAAAGTGTTTCTACTCCACGGGAAGTGAATAAAATACCATTTGTAGGCCTTTATTGTTCAATCAAAAACGCCCGATTTTTGATGAAAGAGATAACCACCCCCCCTTACGACATGCTTCAGAAACGAAAAAAATGGTCCATTTTCAAATGTTGCCTCTTTGAACTACAATTCACATTTGTATGTGGAAAATCACTTTTAAAGCTAAAATGAGATTTTTAAAGTGATTTTCATGCTTCCAGGGGCCTTAAACACAAGATTTGAGGAATGGGTAAAAGTGAATGAAAATGGCCAATTTACTCACTCTGCGGCCTTAAAAAGTGTTTCTACTCCACGGGAAGTGAATAAAATAACATTTGGAGGTCTTTATTGTTCAATAAAAAACGCCCATTTATTGGTGAAAGAGATAACCACCCCCCTTACGGCATGCTTCAGAAACGAAAAAAATGGTCCATTTTCAAATGTTGCGTCTTTGAACTACAATTCACATTTGTACGTGGATAATCACTTTTAGAGATAAAATTAGATGTTTGAAGTGATTTTCAAGATTCCCCGGGCCCTAAACACAAGATTTGAGGAATGGGATAACGTGAATGAAAATGGCCAATTTATTCACTCTGAGGCCTTAAAAAGTTTTTCTCCACCCCAGAAAGTGAATTAAATAACATTTGTAGGCCTTTATTGTTCAATCAAAAATGCCCGATTTTTGATGAAAGAGATAACGACATGCTTCAGAAACGAAAAAAATGGTTCATTTTCAAATGTTGCATCTTTGAACTACAATTCACATTTGTATGTGGATTATCACTTTTAGAGATAAAATGATATGTTTAAAGTGATTTTCATGCGCCCAGGGGTCTTAAACACAAGATTTTTGGAATGGGTAAAAGTGAATGAAAATGGCCAATTTACTCACTCTGCGGCCTTAAAAAGTGTTTCTACTCCATGGGAAGTGAATAAAATAACATTTGGAGGCCTTTATTGTTCAATCAAAAACGCCCATTTTTTGGTGAAGAGATAACCACCCCCCCTTACGACATGCTTCAGAAACGAAAAAATGGTCCGTTTTCAAATGTTGCCTCTTTGAACTACAATTCACATTTCTACGTGGAAAATCACTTTTAAAGAAAAAATGAGATGTTTAAAGTGATTTTCATGCGTCCAGGGGTCTTAAACACAAGATTTTTGGAATTGGTAAAAGTGAATAAAATGGCCAATTTACTCACTCTGCGGCTTTAAAAAGTGTTTCTACTCCACTGGAAGTGAATAAAATAACATTTGGAGGCCTTTATTGTTCAATCAAAAACGCCCATTTTTTGGTGAAAGAGATAACCACCCCCCCTTACGACATGCTTCAGAAACGAAAAAAATGGTCCGTTTTCAAATGTTGCCTCTTTGAACTACAATTAACATTTGTAAGTGGAAAATCACTTTTAAAGAAAAAATGAGATGTTTAAAGTGATTTTCATGCTTCCAGGGGCCTTAAACACAAGATTTGAGGAATGGGTAAAAGTGAATGAAACTGGCAAATTTACTCACTCTGCGGCCTTAAAAAGTGTTTCTCCTCCACGGGAAGCGAATTAAATAACATTTGTAGGCCTTTATTGTTCAATCAAAAACGCCTGATTTTTGATGAAAGAGATAACCACCCCCCCTTACGACATGCTTCAGAAACTAAAAAAACTGGTCAATTTTCAAATGTTGCCTCTTTGAACTACAATTCACATTTGTATGTGGAAAATCACTTTTAAAGATAAAATGACATGTTTAAAGTGATTTTCATGCTTCCAGGGGCCTTAAACACAAGATTTGAGGAATGGGTAAAAGTGAATGGAAATGGCCAATTTACTCATTCTGAGGCCTTAAAAAGTGTTTCTCCTCCACGGGAAGTGAATTAAATAACATTTGGAGGCCTTTATTGTTCAATCAAAAACGCCAGATTTTTGATGAAAGAGATAACCACCCCCCCTTACGACATGCTTCAGAAACTAAAATAATGGTTCATTTTCAAATGTTGCATCTTTGAACTACAATTCACATTTGTATGTGGATTATCACTTTTAGAGATAAAATTAGATGTTTGAAGTGATTTTCAAGCTTCCCCGGGCCCTAAACACAAGATTTGAGGAATGGGAAAACGTGAATGAAAATGGCCAATTTATTCACTCTGAGGCCTTAAAAAGTTTTTCTCCACCCCAGAAAGTGAATTAAATAACATTTGTAGGCCTTTATTGTTCAATCAAAAACGCCCGATTTTTGATGAAAGAGATAACCACCCCCCCTTACGACATGCTTCAGAAACGAAAAAAATGGTCCGTTTTCAAATGTTGCCTCTTTGAACTACAATTAACATTTGTAAGTGGAAAATCACTTTTAAAGAAAAAATGAGATGTTTAAAGTGATTTTCATGCTTCCAGGGGCCTTAAACACAAGATTTGAGGAATGGGTAAAAGTGAATGAAACTGGCAAATTTACTCACTCTGCGGCCTTAAAAAGTGTTTCTCCTCCACGGGAAGCGAATTAAATAACATTTGTAGGCCTTTATTGTTCAATCAAAAACGCCCGATTTTTGATGAAAGAGATAACCACCCCCCCTTACGACATGCTTCAGAAACTAAAAAAACTGGTCAATTTTCAAATGTTGCCTCTTTGAACTCCAATTCACATTTGTATGTGGAAAATCACTTTTAAAGATAAAATGACATCTTTAAAGTGATTTTCATGCTTCCAGGGGCCTTAAACACAAGATTTGAGGAATGGGTAAAAGTGAATGGAAATGGCCAATTTACTCATTCTGAGGCCTTAAAAAGTGTTTCTCCTCCGCGGGAAGTGAATTAAATAACATTTGGAGGCCTTTATTGTTCAATCAAAAACGCCAGATTTTTGATGAAAGAGATAACCACCCCCCCTTACGACATGCTTCAGAAACTAAAATAATGGTTCATTTTCAAATGTTGCATCTTTGAACTACAATTCACATTTGTATGTGGATTATCACTTTTAGAGATAAAATTGGATGTTTGAAGTGATTTTCAAGCTTCCCCGGGCCCTAAACACAAGATTTGAGGAATGGGAAAACGTGAATGAAAATGGCCAATTTATTCACTCTGAGGCCTTAAAAAGTTTTTCTCCACCCCAGAAAGTGAATTAAATAACATTTGTAGGCCTTTATTGTTCAATCAAAAATGCCCGATTTTTGATGAAAGAGATAACCACCCCCCCTTACGACATGCTTCAGAAACAAAAAAAATGGTTCATTTTCAAATGTTGCCTCTTTGAACTACAATTCACATTTGTATGTGGAAAATCACTTTTAAAGATAAAATGAGATGTTTAAAGTGATTTTCATGCTTCCAGGGGCCTTAAACACAAGATTTGAGGAATGGGTAAAAGTGAATGGAAATGGCCAATTTACTCATTCTGAGGCCTTAAAAAGTGTTTCTCCTCCACGGGAAGTGAATAAAATAACATTTGGAGGCCTTTATTGTTCAATCAAAAACGCCAGATTTTTGATGAAAGAGATGACCACCCCCCCTTACGACATGCTTCAGAAACGAAAAAAATGGTTCATTTTCAAATGTTGCATCTTTGAACTACAATTCACATTTGTATGTGGATTATCACTTTTAGAGATAAAATGATATGTTTAAAGTGATTTTCATGCGTCCAGGGGTCTTAAACACAAGATTTTTGAAATGGGTAAAAGTGAATGAAAATGGCCAATTTACTCACTCTGCGGCCTTAAAAAGTGTTTCTACTCCACTGGAAGTGAATAAAATAACATTTGGAGGCCTTTATTGTTCAATCAAAAACGCCCATTTTTTGGTGAAAGAGATAACCACCCCCCTTACGACATGCTTCAGAAATGAAAAAAATGGTCCGTTTTCAAATGTTGCCTCTTTGAACTACAATTCACATTTGTACGTGGAAAATCACTTTTAAAGAAAAAATGAGATGTTTAAAGTGATTTTCATGCTTCCAGGGGCCTTAAACACAAGATTTGAGGAATGGGTAAAAGTGAATGAAACTGGCCAATTTACTCACTCTGCGGCCTTAAAAAGTATTTCTACTCCATGGGAAGCGAATTAAATAACATTTGTAGGCCTTTATTGTTCAATCAAAAACGCCCGATTTTTGATGAAAGAGATAACCACCCCCCCTTACGACATGCTTCAGAAACGAAAAAAATGGTCCATTTTCAAATGTTGCGTCTTTGAACTACAATTCACATTTGTACGTGGAAAATCACTTTTAGAGATAAGATTAGATGTTTAAAGTGATTTTCAAGCTTCCAGGGGCCCTAAACACAAGATTTGAGAAATGGGTAAAAGTGAATGAAAATGGCCAATTTACTCACTCTGTGGCCTTAAAAAGTTTTTCTCCTCCACGGCAAGTGAATAAAATAACATTTGGAGGTCTTTATTGTTCAAGCGAAAACGCCAGATTTTTGACGAAAGAGATAACCACCCCCCCTTACGACATGCTTCAGAAACGAAAAAAATGGTCCATTTTCAAATGTTGCGTCTTTGAACTACAATTCACATTTGTACGTGGATAATCACTTTTAGAGATAAAATTAGATGTTTGAAGTGATTTTCAAGCTTCCCCGGGCCCTAAACACAAGATTTGAGGAATGGGAAAACGTGAATGAAAATGGCCAATTTACTCACTCTGAGGCATTAAAAAGTGTATCTACTCCACGGGAAATGAATAAAATACCATTTGTAGGCCTTTATTGTTCAATCAAAAATGCCCGATTTTTGATGAAAGAGATAACCACCCCCCTTACGACATGCTTCAGAAACAAAAAAAATGGTCCGTTTTCAAATGTTGCTTCTTTGAACTACAATTCACATTTGTACGTGGAAAATCACTTTTTAAAGATAAAATTATATGTTTAAAGTGATTTTCATGCTTCCAGGGGCCTTAAACACAAGATTTGAGGAATGGGTAAAAGTGAATGGAAATGGCCAATTTACTCACTCTGAGGCCTTAAAAAGTTTTTCTACTCCACGGGGAGCGAATTAAATAACATTTGGAGGCCTTTATTGTTCAATCAAAAACGCCAGATTTTTGATGAAAGAGATAACCACCCCCCCTTACGACATGCTTCAGAAACTAAAAAAATGGTCCATTTTCAAATGTTGCCTCTTTGAACTACAATTCACATTTGTATGTGGAAAATCACTTTTTAAAGATAAAATTATATGTTTAAAGTGATTTTCATGCTTCCAGGGGCCTTAAACACAAGATTTGAGGAATGGGTAAAAGTGAATGGAAATGGCCAATTTACTCATTCTGAGGCCTTAAAAAGTGTTTCTCCTCCACGGGAAGTGAATTAAATAACATTTGGAGGCCTTTATTGTTCAATCAAAAACGCCAGATTGTTGATGAAAGAGATAACCACCCCCCTTACGACATGCTTCAGAAACGAAAAAAATGGTTCATTTTCAAATGTTGCATCTTTGAACTACAATTCACATTTGTATGTGGATTATCACTTTTAGAGATAAAATGATATGTTTAAAGTGATTTTCATGCGCCCAGGGGTCTTAAACACAAGATTTTTGGAATGGGTAAAAGTGAATGAAAATGGCCAATTTATTCACTCTGCGGCCTTAAAAAGTGTTTCTACTCCACGGGAAGTGAATAAAATAACATTTGGAGGCCTTTATTGTTCAATCAAAAACGCCAGATTGTTGATGAAAGAGATAACCACCCCCCTTACGACATGCTTCAGAAACGAAAAAAATGGTTCATTTTCAAATGTTGCATCTTTGAACTACAATTCACATTTGTATGTGGATTATCACTTTTAGAGATAAAATGATATGTTTAAAGTGATTTTCATGCGTCCAGGGGTCTTAAACACAAGATTTTTGGAATGGGTAAAAGTGAATGAAAATGGCCAATTTACTCACTCTGCGGTCTTAAAAAGTGTTTCTACTCCACTGGAAGTGAATAAAATAACATTTGGAGGCCTTTATTGTTCAATCAAAAACGCCCATTTTTTGGTGAAAGAGATAACCACCCCCCCTTACGACATGCTTCAGAAACGAAAAAAAGGGTCCGTTTTCAAATGTTGCCTCTTTGAACTACAATTCACATTTGTACGTGGAAAATCACTTTTAAAGAAAAAATGAGATGTTTAAAGTGATTTTCATGCTTCCAGGGGCCTTAAACACAAGATTTGAGGAATGGGTAAAAGTGAATGAAAATGGCCAATTTACTCACTCTGCGGCCTTAAAAAGTGTTTCTACTCCACGGGAAGTGAATAAAATACCATTTGTAGGCCTTTATTGTTCAATCAAAAACGCCCGATTTTTGATGAAAGAGATAACCACCCCCCCTTACGACATGCTTCAGAAACGAAAAAAATGGTCCATTTTCAAATGTTGCCTCTTTGAACTACAATTCACATTTGTATGTGGAAAATCACTTTTAAAGATAAAATGAGATGTTTAAAGTGATTTTCATGCTTCCAGGGGCCTTAAACACAAGATTTGAGGAATGGGTAAAAGTGAATGAAAATGGCCAATTTACTCACTCTGCGGCCTTAAAAAGTGTTTCTACTCCACGGGAAGTGAATAAAATAACATTTGGAGGTCTTTATTGTTCAATAAAAAACGCCCATTTTTTGGTGAAAGAGATAACCACCCCCCCTTACGACATGCTTCAGAAACGAAAAAAATGGTACGTTTTCAAATGTTGCCTCTTTGAACTACAATTCACATTTGTACGTGGAAAATCACTTTTAAAGATAAAATTATCTGTTTAAAGTGATTTTCATGCTTCCAGGGGCCTTAACCACAAGATTTGAGGAATGGGTAAAAGTGAATGGAAATGGCCAATTTACTCACTCTGCGGCCTTAAAAAGTTTTTCTCCTCCACGGCAAGTGAATAAAATAACATTTGGAGGTCTTTATTGTTCAAGCGAAAACGCCAGATTTTTGACAAAAGAGATAACCACCCCCCCTTACGACATGCTTCAGAAACGAAAAAAATGGTCCATTTTCAAATGTTGCGTCTTTGAACTACAATTCACATTTGTACGTGGATAATCACTTTTAGAGATAAAATTAGATGTTTGAAGTGATTTTCAAGATTCCCCGGGCCCTAAACACAAGATTTGAGGAATGGGAAAACGTGAATGAAAATGGCCAATTTATTCACTCTGAGGCCTTAAAAAGTTTTTCTCAACCCCAGAAAGTGAATTAAATAACATTTGTAGGCCTTTATTGTTCAATCAAAAATGCCCGATTTTTGATGAAAGAGATAACGACATGCTTAAGAAACGAAAAAAATGGTTCATTTTCAAATGTTGCATCTTTGAACTACAATTCACATTTGTATGTGGATTATCACTTTTAGAGATAAAATGATATGTTTAAAGTGATTTTCATGCATCCAGGGGTCTTAAACACAAGATTTTTGGAATGGGTAAAAGTGAATGAAAATGGCCAATTTACTCACTCTGCGGTCTTAAAAAGTGTTTCTACTCCACTGGATGTGAATAAAATAACATTTGGAGGCCTTTATTGTTCAATCAAAAACGCCCATTTTTTGGTGAAAGAGATAACCACCCCCCCTTACGACATGCTTCAGAAACGAAAAAAAATGGTCCGTTTTCAAATGTTGCCTCTTTGAACTACAATTCACATTTGTACGTGGAAAATCACTTTTAAAGAAAAAATGAGATGTTTAAAGTGATTTTCATGCTTCCAGGGGCCTTAAACACAAGATTTGAGGAATGGGTAAAAGTGAATGAAAATGGCCAATTTACTCACTCTGCGGCCTTAAAAAGTGTTTCTACTCCACGGGAAGTGAATAAAATAACATTTGGAGGTCTTTATTGTTCAATAAAAAACGCCCATTTTTTGGTGAAAGAGATAACCACCCCCCCTCACGACATGCTTCAGAAACGAAAAAAATGGTCCATTTTCAAATGTTGCGTCTTTGAACTACAATTCACATTTGTACGTGGATAATCACTTTTAGAGATAAAATTAGATGTTTGAAGTGATTTTCAAGATTCCCCGGGCCCTAAACACAAGATTTGAGGAATGGGAAAACGTGAATGAAAATGGCCAATTTATTCACTCTGAGGCCTTAAAAAGTTTTTCTCAACCCCAGAAAGTGAATTAAATAACATTTGTAGGCCTTTATTGTTCAATCAAAAATGCCCGATTTTTGATGAAAGAGATAACGACATGCTTCAGAAACGAAAAAAATGGTTCATTTTCAAATGTTGCATCTTTGAACTACAATTCACATTTGTATGTGAATTATCACTTTTAGAGATAAAATGATATGTTTAAAGTGATTTTCATGCGTCCAGGGGTCTTAAACACAAGATTTTTGGAATGGGTAAAAGTGAATGAAAATGGCCAATTTACTCACTCTGCGGTCTTAAAAAGTGTTTCTACTCCACTGGATGTGAATAAAATAACATTTGGAGGCCTTTATTGTTCAATCAAAAACGCCCATTTTTTGGTGAAAGAGATAACCACCCCCCCTTACGACATGCTTCAGAAACGAAAAAAATGGTCCGTTCTCAAATGTTGCCTCTTTGAACTACAATTCACATTTGTACGTGGAAAATCACTTTTAAAGAAAAAATGAGATGTTTAAAGTGATTTTCATGCTTCCAGGGGCCTTAAACACAAGATTTGAGGAATGGGTAAAAGTGAATGAAAATGGCCAATTTACTCACTCTGCGGCCTTAAAAAGTGTTTCTACTCCACGGGAAGTGAATAAAATAACATTTGGAGGTCTTTATTGTTCAATAAAAAACGCCCATTTTTTGGTGAAAGAGATAACCACCCCCCCTTACGACATGCTTCAGAAACGAAAAAAATGGTCCATTTTCAAATGTTGCGTCTTTGAACTACAATTCACATTTGTACGTGGATAATCACTTTTAGAGATAAAATTAGATGTTTGAAGTGATTTTCAAGATTCCCCGGGCCCTAAACACAAGATTTGAGGAATGGGATAACGTGAATGAAAATGGCCAATTTATTCACTCTGAGGCCTTAAAAAGTTTTTCTCCACCCCAGAAAGTGAATTAAATAACATTTGTAGGCCTTTATTGTTCAATCAAAAATGCCCGATTTTTGATGAAAGAGATAACGACATGCTTCAGAAACGAAAAAAATGGTTCATTTTCAAATGTTGCATCTTTGAACTACAATTCACATTTGTATGTGGATTATCACTTTTAGAGATAAAATGATATGTTTAAAGTGATTTTCATGCGCCCAGGGGTCTTAAACACAAGATTTTTGGAATGGGTAAAAGTGAATGAAAATGGCCAATTTACTCACTCTGCGGCCTTAAAAAGTGTTTCTACTCCATGGGAAGTGAATAAAATAACATTTGGAGGCCTTTATTGTTCAATCAAAAACGCCCATTTTTTGGTGAAGAGATAACCACCCCCCCTTACGACATGCTTCAGAAACAAAAAAAATGGTCCGTTTTCAAATGTTGCCTCTTTGAACTACAATTCACATTTCTACGTGGAAAATCACTTTTAAAGAAAAAATGAGATGTTTAAAGTGATTTTCATGCGTCCAGGGGTCTTAAACACAAGATTTTTGGAATTGGTAAAAGTGAATAAAATGGCCAATTTACTCACTCTGCGGCTTTAAAAAGTGTTTCTACTCCACTGGAAGTGAATAAAATAACATTTGGAGGCCTTTATTGTTCAATCAAAAACGCCCATTTTTTGGTGAAAGAGATAACCACCCCCCCTTACGACATGCTTCAGAAACGAAAAAAATGGTCCGTTTTCAAATGTTGCCTCTTTGAACTACAATTAACATTTGTAAGTGGAAAATCACTTTTAAAGAAAAAATGAGATGTTTAAAGTGATTTTCATGCTTCCAGGGGCCTTAAACACAAGATTTGAGGAATGGGTAAAAGTGAATGAAACTGGCAAATTTACTCACTCTGCGGCCTTAAAAAGTGTTTCTCCTCCACGGGAAGCGAATTAAATAACATTTGTAGGCCTTTATTGTTCAATCAAAAACGCCCGATTTTTGATGAAAGAGATAACCACCCCCCCTTACGACATGCTTCAGAAACTAAAAAAACTGGTCAATTTTCAAATGTTGCCTCTTTGAACTCCAATTCACATTTGTATGTGGAAAATCACTTTTAAAGATAAAATGACATCTTTAAAGTGATTTTCATGCTTCCAGGGGCCTTAAACACAAGATTTGAGGAATGGGTAAAAGTGAATGGAAATGGCCAATTTACTCATTCTGAGGCCTTAAAAAGTGTTTCTCCTCCGCGGGAAGTGAATTAAATAACATTTGGAGGCCTTTATTGTTCAATCAAAAACGCCAGATTTTTGATGAAAGAGATAACCACCCCCCCTTACGACATGCTTCAGAAACTAAAATAATGGTTCATTTTCAAATGTTGCATCTTTGAACTACAATTCACATTTGTATGTGGATTATCACTTTTAGAGATAAAATTAGATGTTTGAAGTGATTTTCAAGCTTCCCCGGGCCCTAAACACAAGATTTGAGGAATGGGAAAACGTGAATGAAAATGGCCAATTTATTCACTCTGAGGCCTTAAAAAGTTTTTCTCCACCCCAGAAAGTGAATTAAATAACATTTGTAGGCCTTTATTGTTCAATCAAAAATGCCCGATTTTTGATGAAAGAGATAACCACCCCCCCTTACGACATGCTTCAGAAACAAAAAAAATGGTTCATTTTCAAATGTTGCCTCTTTGAACTACAATTCACATTTGTATGTGGAAAATCACTTTTAAAGATAAAATGAGATGTTTAAAGTGATTTTCATGCTTCCAGGGGCCTTAAACACAAGATTTGAGGAATGGGTAAAAGTGAATGGAAATGGCCAATTTACTCATTCTGAGGCCTTAAAAAGTGTTTCTCCTCCACGGGAAGTGAATAAAATAACATTTGGAGGCCTTTATTGTTCAATCAAAAACGCCAGATTTTTGATGAAAGAGATGACCACCCCCCCTTACGACATGCTTCAGAAACGAAAAAAATGGTTCATTTTCAAATGTTGCATCTTTGAACTACAATTCACATTTGTATGTGGATTATCACTTTTAGAGATAAAATGATATGTTTAAAGTGATTTTCATGCGTCCAGGGGTCTTAAACACAAGATTTTTGAAATGGGTAAAAGTGAATGAAAATGGCCAATTTACTCACTCTGCGGCCTTAAAAAGTGTTTCTACTCCACTGGAAGTGAATAAAATAACATTTGGAGGCCTTTATTGTTCAATCAAAAACGCCCATTTTTTGGTGAAAGAGATAACCACCCCCCTTACGACATGCTTCAGAAATGAAAAAAATGGTCCGTTTTCAAATGTTGCCTCTTTGAACTACAATTCACATTTGTACGTGGAAAATCACTTTTAAAGAAAAAATGAGATGTTTAAAGTGATTTTCATGCTTCCAGGGGCCTTAAACACAAGATTTGAGGAATGGGTAAAAGTGAATGAAACTGGCCAATTTACTCACTCTGCGGCCTTAAAAAGTATTTCTGCTCCATGGGAAGCGAATTAAATAACATTTGTAGGCCTTTATTGTTCAATCAAAAACGCCCGATTTTTGATGAAAGAGATAACCACCCCCCCTTACGACATGCTTCAGAAACGAAAAAAATGGTCCATTTTCAAATGTTGCGTCTTTGAACTACAATTCACATTTGTACGTGGAAAATCACTTTTAGAGATAAGATTAGATGTTTAAAGTGATTTTCAAGCTTCCAGGGGCCCTAAACACAAGATTTGAGAAATGGGTAAAAGTGAATGAAAATGGCCAATTTACTCACTCTGTGGCCTTAAAAAGTTTTTCTCCTCCACGGCAAGTGAATAAAATAACATTTGGAGGTCTTTATTGTTCAAGCGAAAACGCCAGATTTTTGACGAAAGAGATAACCACCCCCCTTACGACATGCTTCAGAAACAAAAAAAATGGTCCATTTTCAAATGTTGCGTCTTTGAACTACAATTCACATTTGTACGTGGATAATCACTTTTAGAGATAAAATTAGATGTTTGAAGTGATTTTCAAGCTTCCCCGGGCCCTAAACACAAGATTTGAGGAATGGGAAAACGTGAATGAAAATGGCCAATTTACTCACTCTGCGGCATTAAAAAGTGTATCTACTCCACGGGAAATGAATAAAATACCATTTGTAGGCCTTTATTGTTCAATCAAAAATGCCCGATTTTTGATGAAAGAGATAACCACCCCCCTTACGACATGCTTCAGAAACAAAAAAAATGGTCCGTTTTCAAATGTTGCTTCTTTGAACTACAATTCACATTTGTACGTGGAAAATCACTTTTTAAAGATAAAATTATATGTTTAAAGTGATTTTCATGCTTCCAGGGGCCTTAAACACAAGATTTGAGGAATGGGTAAAAGTGAATGGAAATGGCCAATTTACTCACTCTGAGGCCTTAAAAAGTTTTTCTACTCCACGGGGAGCGAATTAAATAACATTTGGAGGCCTTTATTGTTCAATCAAAAACGCCAGATTTTTGATGAAAGAGATAACCACCCCCCCTTACGACATGCTTCAGAAACTAAAAAAATGGTCCATTTTCAAATGTTGCCTCTTTGAACTACAATTCACATTTGTATGTGGAAAATCACTTTTTAAAGATAAAATTATATGTTTAAAGTGATTTTCATGCTTCCAGGGGCCTTAAACACAAGATTTGAGGAATGGGTAAAAGTGAATGGAAATGGCCAATTTACTCATTCTGAGGCCTTAAAAAGTGTTTCTCCTCCACGGGAAGTGAATTAAATAACATTTGGAGGCCTTTATTGTTCAATCAAAAACGCCAGATTGTTGATGAAAGAGATAACCACCCCCCTTACGACATGCTTCAGAAACGAAAAAAATGGTTCATTTTCAAATGTTGCATCTTTGAACTACAATTCACATTTGTATGTGGATTATCACTTTTAAAGATAAAATGAGATGTTTAAAGTGATTTTCATGCTTCCAGGGGCCTTAAACACAAGATTTGAGGAATGGGTAAAAGTGAATGAAAATGGCCAATTTACTCACTCTGCGGCCTTAAAAAGTGTTTCTACTCCACGGGAAGTGAATAAAATAACATTTGGAGGTGTTTATTGTTCAATAAAAAACGCCCATTTTTTGGTGAAAGAGATAACCACCCCCCCTTACGACATGCTTCAGAAACGAAAAAAATGGTCCGTTTTCAAATGTTGCCTCTTTGAACTACAATTCACATTTGTACGTGGAAAATCACTTTTAAAGAAAAAATGAGATGTTTAAAGTGATTTTCATGCTTCCAGGGGCCTTAAACACAAGATTTGAGGAATGGGTAAAAGTGAATGAAAATGGCCAATTTACTCACTCTGCACCTTAAAAAGTGTTTCTACTCCACGGGAAGTGAATAAAATACCATTTGTAGGCCTTTATTGTTCAATCAAAAACGCCCGATTTTTGATGAAAGAGATAACCACCCCCCCTTACGACATGCTTCAGAAACGAAAAAAATGGTCCATTTTCAAATGTTGCCTCTTTGAACTACAATTCACATTTGTATGTGGAAAATCCTTTTTAAAGATAAAATGAGATTTTTAAAGTGATTTTCATGCTTCCAGGGGCCTTAAACACAAGATTTGAGGAATGGGTAAAAGTGAATGAAAATGGCCAATTTACTCACTCTGCGGCCTTAAAAAGTGTTTCTACTCCACGGGAAGTGAATAAAATAACATTTGGAGGTCTTTATTGTTCAATAAAAAACGCCCATTTATTGGTGAAAGAGATAACCACCCCCCTTACGACATGCTTCAGAAACGAACAAAATGGTCCATTTTCAAATGTTGCGTCTTTGAACTACAATTCACATTTGTACGTGGATAATCACTTTTAGAGATAAAATTAGATGTTTGAAGTGATTTTCAAGATTCCCCGGGCCCTAAACACAAGATTTGAGGAATGGGAAAACGTGAATGAAAATGGCCAATTTATTCACTCTGAGGCCTTAAAAAGTTTTTCTCAACCCCAGAAAGTGAATTAAATAACATTTGTAGGCCTTTATTGTTCAATCAAAAATGCCCGATTTTTGATGAAAGAGATAACGACATGCTTCAGAAACGAAAAAAATGGTTCATTTTCAAATGTTGCATCTTTGAACTACAATTCACATTTGTATGTGGATTATCACTTTTAGAGATAAAATGATATGTTTAAAGTGATTTTCATACGTCCAGGGGTCTTAAACACAAGATTTTTGGAATGGGTAAAAGTGAATGAAAATGGCCAATTTACTCACTCTGCGGTCTTAAAAAGTGTTTCTACTCCACTGGATGTGAATAAAATAACATTTGGAGGCCTTTATTGTTCAATCAAAAACGCCCATTTTTTGGTGAAAGAGATAACCACCCCCCCTTACGACATGCTTCAGAAACGAAAAAAATGGTCCGTTTTCAAATGTTGCCTCTTTGAACTACAATTCACATTTGTACGTGGAAAATCACTTTTAAAGAAAAAATGAGATGTTTAAAGTGATTTTCATGCTTCCAGGGGCCTTAAACACAAGATTTGAGGAATGGGTAAAAGTGAATGAAAATGGCCAATTTACTCACTCTGCGGCCTTAAAAAGTGTTTCTACTCCACGGGAAGTGAATAAAATACCATTTGTAGGCCTTTATTGTTCAATCAAAAACGCCCGATTTTTGATGAAAGAGATAACCACCCCCCCTTACGACATGCTTCAGAAACGAAAAAAATGGTCCATTTTCAAATGTTGCCTCTTTGAACTACAATTCACATTTGTATGTGGAAAATCACTTTTAAAGATAAAATGAGATGTTTAAAGTGATTTTCATGCTTCCAGGGGCCTTAAACACAAGATTTGAGGAATGGGTAAAAGTGAATGAAAATGGCCAATTTACTCACTCTGCGGCCTTAAAAAGTATTTCTACTCCACGGGAAGCGAATTAAATAACATTTGGAGGTCTTTATTGTTCAATAAAAAACGCCCATTTTTTGGTGAAAGAGATAACCACCCCCCCTTACGACATGCTTCAGAAACGAAAAAAATGGTCCATTTTCAAATGTTGCGTCTTTGAACTACATTTCACATTTGTACGTGGATAATCACTTTTAGAGATAAAATTAGATGTTTGAAGTGATTTTCAAGATTCCCCGGGCCCTAAACACAAGATTTGAGGAATGGGAAAACGTGAATGAAAATGGCCAATTTATTCACTCTGAGGCCTTAAAAAGTTTTTCTCCACCCCAGAAAGTGAATTAAATAACATTTGTAGGCCTTTATTGTTCAATCAAAAATGCCCGATTTTTGATGAAAGAGATAACGACATGCTTCAGAAACGAAAAAAATGGTTCATTTTCAAATGTTGCATCTTTGAACTACAATTCACATTTGTATGTGGATTATCACTTTTAGAGATAAAATGATATGTTTAAAGTGATTTTCATGCGCCCAGGGGTCTTAAACACAAGATTTTTGGAATGGGTAAAAGTGAATGAAAATGGCCAATTTACTCACTCTGCGGCCTTAAAAAGTGTTTCTACTCCATGGGAAGTGAATAAAATACCATTTGGAGGCCTTTATTGTTCAATCAAAAACGCCCATTTTTTGGTGAAGAGATAACCACCCCCCCTTACGACATGCTTCAGAAACGAAAAAAATGGTCCGTTTTCAAATGTTGCCTCTTTGAACTACAATTCACATTTCTACGTGGAAAATCACTTTTAAAGAAAAAATGAGATGTTTAAAGTGATTTTCATGCGTCCAGGGGTCTTAAACACAAGATTTTTGGAATTGGTAAAAGTGAATAAAATGGCCAATTTACTCACTCTGCGGCTTTAAAAAGTGTTTCTACTCCACTGGAAGTGAATAAAATAACATTTGGAGGCCTTTATTGTTCAATCAAAAACGCCCATTTTTTGGTGAAGAGATAACCACCCCCCCTTACGACATGCTTCAGAAACGAAAAAAATGGTTCATTTTCAAATGTTGCATCTTTGAACTACAATTCACATTTGTATGTGGATTATCACTTTTAAAGAAAAAATGAGATGTTTAAAGTGATTTTCATGCTTCCAGGGGCCTTAAACACAAGATTTGAGGAATGGGTAAAAGTGAATGGAAATGGCCAATTTACTCACTCTGCGGCCTTAAAAAGTGTTTCTACTCCACGGGAAGTGAATAAAATAACATTTGGAGGCCTTTATTGTTCAATCAAAAACGCCAGATTTTTGATGAAAGAGATAACCACCCCCCCTTACGACATGCTTCAGAAACTAAAATAATGGTTCATTTTCAAATGTTGCATCTTTGAACTACAATTCACATTTGTATGTGGATTATCACTTTTAGAGATAAAATTAGATGTTTGAAGTGATTTTCAAGCTTCCCCGGGCCCTAAACACAAGATTTGAGGAATGGGAAAACATGAATGAAAATGGCCAATTTATTCACTCTGAGGCCTTAAATAGTTTTTCTCCACCCCAGAAAGTGAATTAAATAACATTTGTAGGCCTTTATTGTTCAATCAAAAACGCCCGATTTTTGATGAAAGAGATAACCACCCCCCTTACGACATGCTTCAGAAACGAAAAAAATGGTCCATTTTCAAATGTTGCCTCTTTGAACTACAATTCACATTTGTATGTGGAAAATCACTTTTAAAGATAAAATGAGATGTTTAAAGTGATTTTCATGCTTCCAGGGGCCTTAAACACAAGATTTGAGGAATGGGTAAAAGTGAATGAAAATGGCCAATTTACTCACTCTGCGGCCTTAAAAATGTGTTTCTACTCCACGGGAAGTGAATAAAATAACATTTGTAGGCCTTTATTGTTCAATCAAAAATGCCCAATTTTTGATGAAAGAGATAACCACCCCTCCTTACGACATGCTTCAGAAACAAAAAAAATGGTTCATTTTCAAATGTTGCCTCTTTGAATTACAATTCACATTTGTATGTGGAAAATCACTTTTAAAGATAAAATTATATGTTTAAAGTGATTTTCATGCTTCCAGGGGCCTAAAACACAAGATTTGAGGAATGGGTAAAAGTGAATGGAAATGGCCAATTTACTCATTCTGAGGCCTTAAAAAGTGTTTCTCCTCCACGGGAAGTGAATTAAATAACATTTGGAGGCCTTTATTGTTCAATCAAAAACGCCAGATTGTTGATGAAAGAGATAACCACCCCCCTTACGACATGCTTCAGAAACGAAAAAAATGGTTCATTTTCAAATGTTGCATCTTTGAACTACAATTCACATTTGTAAGTGTATTATCACTTTTAGAGATAAAATGATATGTTTAAAGTGATTTTCATGCGTCCAGGGGTCTTAAACACAAGATTTTTGGAATGGGTAAAAGTGAATGAAAATGGCCAATTTACTCACTCTGCGGTCTTAAAAAGGGTTTCTACTCCACTGGAAGTGAATAAAATAACATTTGGAGGCCTTTATTGTTCAATCAAAAACGCCCATTTTTTGGTGAAAGAGATAACCACCCCCCCTTACGACATGCTTCAGAAACGAAAAAAATGGTCCGTTTTCAAATGTTGCCTCTTTGAACTACAATTCACATTTGTACGTGGAAAATCACTTTTAAAGAAAAAATGAGATGTTTAAAGTGATTTTCATGCTTCCAGGGGCCTTAAACACAAGATTTGAGGAATGGGTAAAAGTGAATGAAAATGGCCAATTTACTCACTCTGCGGCCTTAAAAAGTATTTCTACTCCACGGGAAGCGAATTAAATAACATTTGTAGGCCTTTATTGTTCAATCAAAAACGCCCGATTTTTGATGAACGAGATAACCACCCCCCCTTACGACATGCTTCAGAAACGAAAAAAATGGTCCATTTTCAAATGTTGCCTCTTTGAACTACAATTCACATTTGTACGTGGAAAATCACTTTTAAAGATAAAATGAGATGTTTAAAGTGATTTTCATGCTTCCAGGGGCCTTAAACACAAGATTTGAGGAATGGGTAAAAGTGAATGAAAATGGCCAATTTACTCACTCTGCGGCCTTAAAAAGTGTTTCTACTCCACGGGAAGTGAATAAAATACCATTTGTAGGCCTTTATTGTTCAATCAAAAACGCCCGATTTTTGATGAAAGAGATAACCACCCCCCCTTACGACATGCTTCAGAAACGAAAAAAATGGTCCATTTTCAAATGTTGCCTCTTTGAACTACAACTCACATTTGTATGTGGAAAATCACTTTTAAAGATAAAATGAGATGTTTAAAGTGATTTTCATGCTTCCAGGGGCCTTAAACACAAGATTTGAGGAATGGGTAAAAGTGAATGAAAATGGCCAATTTACTCACTCTGCGGCCTTAAAAAGTGTTTCTACTCCACGGGAAGTGAATAAAATAACATTTGGAGGTGTTTATTGTTCAATAAAAAACGCCCATTTTTTGGTGAAAGAGATAACCACCCCCCCTTACGACATGCTTCAGAAACGAAAAAAATGGTCCGTTTTCAAATGTTGCCTCTTTGAACTACAATTCACATTTGTACGTGGAAAATCACTTTTAAAGATAAAATTATCTGTTTAAAGTGATTTTCATGCTTCTAGGGGCCTTAAACACAAGATTTGAGGAATGGGTAAAAGTAAATGGAAATGGCCAATTTACTCACTCGGCGGCCTTAAAAAGTTTTTCTCCTCCACGGCAAGTGAATAAAATAACATTTGGAGGTCTTTATTGTTCAAGCGAAAATGCCAGATTTTTGACAAAAGAGATAACCACCCCCCCTACGACATGCTTCAGAAACGAAAAAAAGGGTCCATTTTCAAATGTTGCGTCTTTGAACTACAATTCACATTTGTACGTGGATAATCACTTTTAGAGATAAAATTAGATGTTTGAAGTGATTTTCAAGATTCCCCGGGCCCTAAACACAAGATTTGAGGAATGGGAAAACGTGAATGAAAATGGCCAATTTATTCACTCTGAGGCCTTAAAAAGTTTTTCTCCACCCCAGAAAGTGAATTAAATAACATTTGTAGGCCTTTATTGTTCAATCAAAAATGCCCGATTTTTGATGAAAGAGATAACGACATGCTTCAGAAACGAAAAAAATGGTTCATTTTCAAATGTTGCATCTTTGAACTACAATTCACATTTGTATGTGGATTATCACTTTTAGAGATAAAATGATATGTTTAAAGTGATTTTCATGCACCCAGGGGTCTTAAACACAAAATTTTTGGAATGGGTAAAAGTGAATGAAAATGGCCAATTTACTCACTCTGCGGCCTTAAAAAGTGTTTCTACTCCATGGGAAGTGAATAAAATAACATTTGGAGGCCTTTATTGTTCAATCAAAAACGCCCATTTTTTGGTGAAGAGATAACCACCCCCCCTTACGACATGCTTCAGAAACGAAAAAAATGGTCCGTTTTCAAATGTTGCATCTTTGAACTACAATTCACATTTGTACGTGGAAAATCACTTTTAAAGAAAAAATGAGATGTTTAAAGTGATTTTCATGCTTCCAGGGGCCTTAAACACAAGATTTGAGGAATGGGTAAAAGTGAATGAAAATGGCCAATTTACTCACTCTGCGGCCTTAAAAAGTGTTTCTACTCCACGGGAAGTGAATAAAATACCATTTGTAGGCCTTTATTGTTCAATCAAAAACGCCCGATTTTTGATGAAAGAGATAACCACCCCCCCTTACGACATGCTTCAGAAACGAAAAAAATGGTCCATTTTCAAATGTTGCCTCTTTGAACTACAATTCACATTTGTATGTGGAAAATCACTTTTAAAGATAAAATGAGATGTTTAAAGTGATTTTCATGCTTCCAGGGGCCTTAAACACAAGATTTGAGGAATGGGTAAAAGTGAATGAAAATGGCCAATTTACTCACTCTGCGGCCTTAAAAAGTGTTTCTACTCCACGGGAAGTGAATAAAATAACATTTGGAGGTCTTTATTGTTCAATAAAAAACGCCCATTTTTTGGTGAAAGAGATAACCACCCCCCCTTACGACATGCTTCAGAAACGAAAAAAATGGTCCATTTTCAAATGTTGCGTCTTTGAACTACATTTCACATTTGTACGTGGATAATCACTTTTAGAGATAAAATTAGATGTTTGAAGTGATTTTCAAGATTCCCCGGGCCCTAAACACAAGATTTGAGGAATGGGAAAACGTGAATGAAAATGGCCAATTTATTCACTCTGAGGCCTTAAAAAGTTTTTCTCCACCCCAGAAAGTGAATTAAATAACATTTGTAGGCCTTTATTGTTCAATCAAAAATGCCCGATTTTTGATGAAAGAGATAACGACATGCTTCAGAAACGAAAAAAATGGTTCATTTTCAAATGTTGCATCTTTGAACTACAATTCACATTTGTATGTGGATTATCACTTTTAGAGATAAAATGATATGTTTAAAGTGATTTTCATGCGCCCAGGGGTCTTAAACACAAGATTTTTGGAATGGGTAAAAGTGAATGAAAATGGCCAATTTACTCACTCTGCGGCCTTAAAAAGTGTTTCTACTCCATGGGAAGTGAATAAAATACCATTTGGAGGCCTTTATTGTTCAATCAAAAACGCCCATTTTTTGGTGAAGAGATAACCACCCCCCCTTACGACATGCTTCAGAAACGAAAAAAATGGTCCGTTTTCAAATGTTGCCTCTTTGAACTACAATTCACATTTCTACGTGGAAAATCACTTTTAAAGAAAAAATGAGATGTTTAAAGTGATTTTCATGCGTCCAGGGGTCTTAAACACAAGATTTTTGGAATTGGTAAAAGTGAATAAAATGGCCAATTTACTCACTCTGCGGCTTTAAAAAGTGTTTCTACTCCACTGGAAGTGAATAAAATAACATTTGGAGGCCTTTATTGTTCAATCAAAAACGCCCATTTTTTGGTGAAGAGATAACCACCCCCCCTTACGACATGCTTCAGAAACGAAAAAAATGGTTCATTTTCAAATGTTGCATCTTTGAACTACAATTCACATTTGTATGTGGATTATCACTTTTAAAGAAAAAATGAGATGTTTAAAGTGATTTTCATGCTTCCAGGGGCCTTAAACACAAGATTTGAGGAATGGGTAAAAGTGAATGGAAATGGCCAATTTACTCACTCTGCGGCCTTAAAAAGTGTTTCTACTCCACGGGAAGTGAATAAAATAACATTTGGAGGCCTTTATTGTTCAATCAAAAACGCCAGATTTTTGATGAAAGAGATAACCACCCCCCCTTACGACATGCTTCAGAAACTAAAATAATGGTTCATTTTCAAATGTTGCATCTTTGAACTACAATTCACATTTGTATGTGGATTATCACTTTTAGAGATAAAATTAGATGTTTGAAGTGATTTTCAAGCTTCCCCGGGCCCTAAACACAAGATTTGAGGAATGGGAAAACATGAATGAAAATGGCCAATTTATTCACTCTGAGGCCTTAAATAGTTTTTCTCCACCCCAGAAAGTGAATTAAATAACATTTGTAGGCCTTTATTGTTCAATCAAAAACGCCCGATTTTTGATGAAAGAGATAACCACCCCCCTTACGACATGCTTCAGAAACGAAAAAAATGGTCCATTTTCAAATGTTGCCTCTTTGAACTACAATTCACATTTGTATGTGGAAAATCACTTTTAAAGATAAAATGAGATGTTTAAAGTGATTTTCATGCTTCCAGGGGCCTTAAACACAAGATTTGAGGAATGGGTAAAAGTGAATGAAAATGGCCAATTTACTCACTCTGCGGCCTTAAAAATGTGTTTCTACTCCACGGGAAGTGAATAAAATAACATTTGTAGGCCTTTATTGTTCAATCAAAAATGCCCAATTTTTGATGAAAGAGATAACCACCCCTCCTTACGACATGCTTCAGAAACAAAAAAAATGGTTCATTTTCAAATGTTGCCTCTTTGAATTACAATTCACATTTGTATGTGGAAAATCACTTTTAAAGATAAAATTATATGTTTAAAGTGATTTTCATGCTTCCAGGGGCCTAAAACACAAGATTTGAGGAATGGGTAAAAGTGAATGGAAATGGCCAATTTACTCATTCTGAGGCCTTAAAAAGTGTTTCTCCTCCACGGGAAGTGAATTAAATAACATTTGGAGGCCTTTATTGTTCAATCAAAAACGCCAGATTGTTGATGAAAGAGATAACCACCCCCCTTACGACATGCTTCAGAAACGAAAAAAATGGTTCATTTTCAAATGTTGCATCTTTGAACTACAATTCACATTTGTAAGTGTATTATCACTTTTAGAGATAAAATGATATGTTTAAAGTGATTTTCATGCGTCCAGGGGTCTTAAACACAAGATTTTTGGAATGGGTAAAAGTGAATGAAAATGGCCAATTTACTCACTCTGCGGTCTTAATAAGGGTTTCTACTCCACTGGAAGTGAATAAAATAACATTTGGAGGCCTTTATTGTTCAATCAAAAACGCCCATTTTTTGGTGAAAGAGATAACCACCCCCCCTTACGACATGCTTCAGAAACGAAAAAAATGGTCCGTTTTCAAATGTTGCCTCTTTGAACTACAATTCACATTTGTACGTGGAAAATCACTTTTAAAGAAAAAATGAGATGTTTAAAGTGATTTTCATGCTTCCAGGGGCCTTAAACACAAGATTTGAGGAATGGGTAAAAGTGAATGAAAATGGCCAATTTACTCACTCTGCGGCCTTAAAAAGTATTTCTACTCCACGGGAAGCGAATTAAATAACATTTGTAGGCCTTTATTGTTCAATCAAAAACGCCCGATTTTTGATGAACGAGATAACCACCCCCCCTTACGACATGCTTCAGAAACGAAAAAAATGGTCCATTTTCAAATGTTGCCTCTTTGAACTACAATTCACATTTGTACGTGGAAAATCACTTTTAAAGATAAAATGAGATGTTTAAAGTGATTTTCATGCTTCCAGGGGCCTTAAACACAAGATTTGAGGAATGGGTAAAAGTGAATGAAAATGGCCAATTTACTCACTCTGCGGCCTTAAAAAGTGTTTCTACTCCACGGGAAGTGAATAAAATACCATTTGTAGGCCTTTATTGTTCAATCAAAAACGCCCGATTTTTGATGAAAGAGATAACCACCCCCCCTTACGACATGCTTCAGAAACGAAAAAAATGGTCCATTTTCAAATGTTGCCTCTTTGAACTACAACTCACATTTGTATGTGGAAAATCACTTTTAAAGATAAAATGAGATGTTTAAAGTGATTTTCATGCTTCCAGGGGCCTTAAACACAAGATTTGAGGAATGGGTAAAAGTGAATGAAAATGGCCAATTTACTCACTCTGCGGCCTTAAAAAGTGTTTCTACTCCACGGGAAGTGAATAAAATAACATTTGGAGGTGTTTATTGTTCAATAAAAAACGCCCATTTTTTGGTGAAAGAGATAACCACCCCCCCTTACGACATGCTTCAGAAACGAAAAAAATGGTCCGTTTTCAAATGTTGCCTCTTTGAACTACAATTCACATTTGTACGTGGAAAATCACTTTTAAAGATAAAATTATCTGTTTAAAGTGATTTTCATGCTTCTAGGGGCCTTAAACACAAGATTTGAGGAATGGGTAAAAGTAAATGGAAATGGCCAATTTACTCACTCGGCGGCCTTAAAAAGTTTTTCTCCTCCACGGCAAGTGAATAAAATAACATTTGGAGGTCTTTATTGTTCAAGCGAAAATGCCAGATTTTTGACAAAAGAGATAACCACCCCCCCTACGACATGCTTCAGAAACGAAAAAAAGGGTCCATTTTCAAATGTTGCGTCTTTGAACTACAATTCACATTTGTACGTGGATAATCACTTTTAGAGATAAAATTAGATGTTTGAAGTGATTTTCAAGATTCCCCGGGCCCTAAACACAAGATTTGAGGAATGGGAAAACGTGAATGAAAATGGCCAATTTATTCACTCTGAGGCCTTAAAAAGTTTTTCTCCACCCCAGAAAGTGAAGTAAATAACATTTGTAGGCCTTTATTGTTCAATCAAAAATGCCCGATTTTTGATGAAAGAGATAACGACATGCTTCAGAAACGAAAAAAATGGTTCATTTTCAAATGTTGCATCTTTGAACTACAATTCACATTTGTATGTGGATTATCACTTTTAGAGATAAAATGATATGTTTAAAGTGATTTTCATGCACCCAGGGGTCTTAAACACAAAATTTTTGGAATGGGTAAAAGTGAATGAAAATGGCCAATTTACTCACTCTGCGGCCTTAAAAAGTGTTTCTACTCCATGGGAAGTGAATAAAATAACATTTGGAGGCCTTTATTGTTCAATCAAAAACGCCCATTTTTTGGTGAAGAGATAACCACCCCCCCTTACGACATGCTTCAGAAACGAAAAAAATGGTCCGTTTTCAAATGTTGCCTCTTCGAACTACAATTCACATTTCTACGTGGAAAATAACTTTTAAAGAAAAAATTAGATGTTTAAAGTGATTTTCATGCGTCCAGGGGTCTTAAACACAAGATTTTTGGAATTGGTAAAAGTGAATAAAATGGCCAATTTACTCACTCTGCGGCTTTAAAAAGTGTTTCTACTCCACTGGAAGTGAATAAAATAACATTTGGAGGCCTTTATTGTTCAATCAAAAACGCCCATTTTTTGGTGAAAGAGATAACCACCCCCCCTTACGACATGCTTCAGAAACGTAAAAAATGGTCCATTTTCAAATGTTGCCTCTTTGAACTACAATTCACATTTGTATGTGGAAAATCACTTTTAAAGATAAAATGAGATGTTTAAAGTGATTTTCATGCTTCCAGGGGCCTTAAACACAAGATTTGAGGAATGGGTAAAAGTGAATGAAAATGGCCAATTTACTCACTCTGCGGCCTTAAAAATGTGTTTCTACTCCACGGGAAGTGAATAAAATAACATTTGTAGGCCTTTATTGTTCAATCAAAAATGCCCAATTTTTGATGAAAGAGATAACCACCCCTCCTTACGACATGCTTCAGAAACAAAAAAAATGGTTCATTTTCAAATGTTGCCTCTTTGAATTACAATTCACATTTGTATGTGGAAAATCACTTTTAAAGATAAAATTATATGTTTAAAGTGATTTTCATGCTTCCAGGGGCCTTAAACACAAGATTTGAGGAATGGGTAAAAGTGAATGGAAATGGCCAATTTACTCATTCTGAGGCCTTAAAAAGTGTTTCTCCTCCACGGGAAGTGAATTAAATAACATTTGGAGGCCTTTATTGTTCAATCAAAAACGCCAGATTGTTGATGAAAGAGATAACCACCCCCCTTACGACATGCTTCAGAAACGAAAAAAATGGTTCATTTTCAAATGTTGCATCTTTGAACTACAATTCACATTTGTATGTGTATTATCACTTTTAGAGATAAAATGATATGTTTAAAGTGATTTTCATGCGTCCAGGGGTCTTAAACACAAGATTTTTGGAATGGGTAAAAGTGAATGAAAATGGCCAATTTACTCACTCTGCGGTCTTAAAAAGGGTTTCTACTCCACTGGAAGTGAATAAAATAACATTTGGAGGCCTTTATTGTTCAATCAAAAACGCCCATTTTTTGGTGAAAGAGATAACCACCCCCCCTTACGACATGCTTCAGAAACGAAAAAAATGGTCCGTTTTCAAATGTTGCCTCTTTGAACTACAATTCACATTTGTACGTGGAAAATCACTTTTAAAGAAAAAATGAGATGTTTAAAGTGATTTTCATGCTTCCAGGGGCCTTAAACACAAGATTTGAGGAATGGGTAAAAGTGAATGAAAATGGCCAATTTACTCACTCTGCGGCCTTAAAAAGTATTTCTACTCCACGGGAAGCGAATTAAATAACATTTGTAGGCCTTTATTGTTCAATCAAAAACGCCCGATTTTTGATGAACGAGATAACCACCCCCCCTTACGACATGCTTCAGAAACGAAAAAAATGGTCCATTTTCAAATGTTGCCTCTTTGAACTACAATTCACATTTGTACGTGGAAAATCACTTTTAAAGATAAAATGAGATGTTTAAAGTGATTTTCATGCTTCCAGGGGCCTTAAACACAAGATTTGAGGAATGGGTAAAAGTGAATGAAAATGGCCAATTTACTCACTCTGCGGCCTTAAAAAGTGTTTCTACTCCACGGGAAGTGAATAAAATACCATTTGTAGGCCTTTATTGTTCAATCAAAAACGCCCGATTTTTGATGAAAGAGATAACCACCCCCCCTTACGACATGCTTCAGAAACGAAAAAAATGGTCCATTTTCAAATGTTGCCTCTTTGAACTACAACTCACATTTGTATGTGGAAAATCACTTTTAAAGATAAAATGAGATGTTTAAAGTGATTTTCATGCTTCCAGGGGCCTTAAACACAAGATTTGAGGAATGGGTAAAAGTGAATGAAAATGGCCAATTTACTCACTCTGCGGCCTTAAAAAGTGTTTCTACTCCACGGGAAGTGAATAAAATAACATTTGGAGGTGTTTATTGTTCAAGCGAAAATGCCAGATTTTTGACAAAAGAGATAACCACCCCCCCTTACGACATGCTTCAGAAACTAAAAAAAGGGTCCATTTTCAAATGTTGCGTCTTTTAACTACAATTCACATTTGTACGTGGATAATCACTTTTAGAGATAAAATTAGATGTTTGAAGTGATTTTCAAGATTCCCCGGGCCCTAAACACAAGATTTGAGGAATGGGAAAACGTGAATGAAAATGGCCAATTTATTCACTCTGAGGCCTTAAAAAGTTTTTCTCCACCCCAGAAAGTGAATTAAATAACATTTGTAGGCCTTTATTGTTCAATCAAAAATGCCCGATTTTTGATGAAAGAGATAACGACATGCTTCAGAAACGGAAAAAATGGTTCATTTTCAAATGTTGCATCTTTGAACTACAATTCACATTTGTATGTGGATTATCACTTTTAGAGATAAAATGATATGTTTAAAGTGATTTTCATGCACTCAGGGGTCTTAAACACAAGATTTTTGGAATGGGTAAAAGTGAATGAAAATGGCCAATTTACTCACTCTGCGGCCTTAAAAAGTGTTTCTACTCCATGGGAAGTGAATAAAATAACATTTGGAGGCCTTTATTGTTCAATCAAAAACGCCCATTTTTTGGTGAAGAGATAACCACCCCCCCTTACGACATGCTTCAGAAACGAAAAAAATGGTCCGTTTTCAAATGTTGCCTCTTCGAACTACAATTCACATTTCTACGTGGAAAATCACTTTTAAAGAAAAAATTAGATGTTTAAAGTGATTTTCATGCGTCCAGGGGTCTTAAACACAAGATTTTTGGAATTGGTAAAAGTGAATAAAATGGCCAATTTACTCACTCTGCGGCTTTAAAAAGTGTTTCTACTCCACTGGAAGTGAATAAAATAACATTTGGAGGCCTTTATTGTTCAATCAAAAACGCCCATTTTTTGGTGAAAGAGATAACCACCCCCCCTTACGACATGCTTCAGAAACGAAAAAAATGGTCCATTTTCAAATGTTGCCTCTTTGAACTACAATTAACATTTGTACGTGGAAAATCACTTTTAAAGATAAAATGAGATGTTTAAAGTGATTTTCATGCTTCCAGGGGACTTAAACACAAGATTTGAGGAATGGGTAAAAGTGAATGAAAATGGCCAATTTACTCACTCTGCGGCCTTAAAAAGTGTTTCTACTCCACGGGAAGTGAATAAAATACCATTTGTAGGCCTTTATTGTTCAATCAAAAACGCCCGATTTTTGATGAAAGAGATAACCACCCCCCTTTACGACATGCTTCAGAAACGAAAAAAATGGTCCATTTTCAAATGTTGCCTCTTTGAACTACAATTCACATTTGTATGTGGAAAATCACTTTTAAAGATAAAATGAGATGTTTAAAGTGATTTTCATGCTTCCAGGGGCCTTAAACACAAGATTTGAGGAATGGGTAAAAGTGAATGAAAATGGCCAATTTACTCACTCTGCGGCCTTAAAAATGTGTTTCTACTCCACGGGAAGTGAATAAAATAACATTTGGAGGTCTTTATTGTTCAATAAAAAACGCCCATTTTTTGGTGAAAGAGATAACCACCCCCCCTTACGACATGCTTCAGAAACGAAAAAAATAGTCCATTTTCAAATGTTGCGTCTTTGAACTACAATTCACATTTGTACGTGGAAAATCACTTTTAAAGATAAAATTATCTGTTTAAAGTGATTTTCATGCTTCCAGGGGCCTTAAACACAAGACTTGAGGAATGGGTAAAAGTGAATGGAAATGGCCAATTTACTCATTCTGAGGCCTTAAAAAGTGTTTCTCCTCCACGGGAAGTGAATTAAATAACATTTGGAGGCCTTTATTGTTCAATCAAAAACGCCAGATTGTTGATGAAAGAGATAACCACCCCCCTTACGACATGCTTCAGAAACGAAAAAAATGGTTCATTTTCAAATGTTGCGTCTTTGAACTACAATTCACATTTGTACGTGGAAAATCACTTTTAGAGATAAGATTCGATGTTTAAAGTGATTTTCAAGCTTCCAGGGGCCCTAAACACAAGATTTGAGGAATGGGAAAACGTGAATGAAAATGGCCAATTTATTCACTCTGAGGCCTTAAAAAGTTTTTCTCCACCCCAGAAAGTGAATTAAATAACATTTGTAGGCCTTTATTGTTCAATCAAAAATGCCCGATTTTTGATGAAAGAGATAACCACCCCCCCTTACGACATGCTTCAGAAACAAAAAAAATGGTTCATTTTCAAATGTTGCCTCTTTGAACTACAATTCACATTTGTATGTGGAAAATCACTTTTAAAGATAAAATTATATGTTTAAAGTGATTTTCATGCTTCCAGGGGCCTTAAACACAAGATTTGAGGAATGGGTAAAAGTGAATGGAAATGGCCAATTTACTCATTCTGAGGCCTTAAAAAGTGTTTCTCCTCCACGGGAAGTGAATTAAATAACATTTGGAGGCCTTTATTGTTCAATCAAAAACGCCAGATTGTTGATGAAAGAGATAACCACCCCCCTTACGACATGCTTCAGAAACGAAAAAAATGGTTCATTTTCAAATGTTGCATCTTTGAACTACAATTCACATTTGTATGTGGATTATCACTTTTAGAGATAAAATGATATGTTTAAAGTGATTTTCATGCGTCCAGGGGTCTTAAACACAAGATTTTTGGAATGGGTAAAAGTGAATGAAAATGGCCAATTTACTCACTCTGCGGTCTTAAAAAGGGTTTCTACTCCACTGGAAGTGAATAAAATAACATTTGGAGGCCTTTATTGTTCAATCAAAAACGCCCATTTTTTGGTGAAAGAGATAACCACCCCCCCTTACGACATGCTTCAGAAACGAAAAAAATGGTCCGTTTTCAAATGTTGCCTCTTTGAACTACAATTCACATTTGTACGTGGAAAATCACTTTTAAAGAAAAAATGAGATGTTTAAAGTGATTTTCATGCTTCCAGGGGCCTTAAACACAAGATTTGAGGAATGGGTAAAAGTGAATGAAAATGGCGTATTTACTCACTCTGCGGCCTTAAAAAGTATTTCTACTCCACGGGAAGCGAATTAAATAACATTTGTAGGCCTTTATTGTTCAATCAAAAACGCCCGATTTTTGATGAAAGAGATAACCACCCCCCCCTTACGACATGCTTCAGAAACTAAAAAAACTGGTCCATTTTCAAATGTTGCCTCTTTGAACTACAATTCACATTTGTATGTGGAAAATCACTTTTAAAGATAAAATGACATGTTTAAAGTGATTTTCATGCTTCCAGGGGCCTTAAACACAAGATTTGAGGAATGGGTAAAAGTGAATGGAAATGGCCAGTTTACTCATTCTGAGGCCTTAAAAAGTGTTTCTCCTCCACGGGAAGTGAATTAAATAACATTTGGAGGCCTTTATTGTTCAATCAAAAACGCCAGATTTTTGATGAAAGAGATAACCACCCCCCCTTACGACATGCTTCAGAAACTAAAATAATGGTTCATTTTCAAATGTTGCATCTTTGAACTACAATTCACATTTGTATGCGGATTATCACTTTTAGAGATAAAATTAGATGTTTGAAGTGATTTTCAAGCTTCCCCGGGCCCTAAACACAAGATTTGAGGAATGGGAAAACGTGAATGAAAATGGCCAATTTATTCACTCTGAGGCCTTAAAAAGTTTTTCTCCACCCCAGAAAGTGAATTAAATAACATTTGTAGGCCTTTATTGTTCAATCAAAAATGCCCGATTTTTGATGAAAGAGATAACCACCCCCCCTTACGACATGCTTCAGAAACAAAAAAAATGGTTCATTTTCAAATGTTGCCTCTTTGAACTACAATTCACATTTGTATGTGGAAAATCACTTTTAAAGATAAAATTATATGTTTAAAGTGATTTTCATGCTTCCAGGGGCCTTAAACACAAGATTTGAGGAATGGGTAAAAGTGAATGGAAATGGCCAATTTATTCATTCTGAGGCCTTAAAAAGTGTTTCTCCTCCACGGGAAGTGAATTAAATAACATTTGGAGGCCTTTATTGTTCAATCAAAAACGCCAGATTGTTGATGAAAGAGATAACCACCCCCCTTACAACATGCTTCAGAAACGAAAAAAAATGGTTCATTTTCAAATGTTGCATCTTTGAACTACAATTCACATTTGTATGTGGATTATCACTTTTAGAGATAAAATGATATGTTTAAAGTGATTTTCATGCGTCCAGGGGCCTTAGAAACAAGATTTGAGGAATAGGTAAAAGTGAATGAAAATGGCCAATTTACTCACTCTGCGGCCTTAAAAAGTATTTCTACTCCACGGGAAGCGAATTAAATAACATTTGTAGGCCTTTATTGTTCAATCAAAAACGCCCGATTTTTGATGAAAGAGATAACCACCCCCCCTTAAGACATGCTTCAGAAACGAAAAAAATGGTCCATTTTCAAATGTTGCCTCTTTGAACTACAATTCACATTTGTACGTGGAAAATCACTTTTAAAGATAAAATGAGATGTTTAAAGTGGTTTTATGCTTCCAGGGGCCTTAAACACAAGATTTGAGGAATGGGTAAAAGTGAATGAAAATGGCCAATTTACTCACTCTGCGGCCTTAAAAAGTGTTTCTACTCCACGGGAAGTGAATAAAATACCATTTGTAGGCCTTTATTGTTCAATCAAAAACGCCTGATTTTTGATGAAAGAGATAATCACCCCCCCTTACGACATGCTTCAGAAACGAAAAAAATGGTCCATTTTCAAATGTGGCCTCTTTGAACTACAATTCACATTTGTATGTGGAAAATCACTTTTAAAGATAAAATGAGATGTTTAAAGTGATTTTCATGCTTCCAGCGGCCTTAAACACAAGATTTGAGGAATGGGTAAAAGTGAATGAAAATGGCCAATTTACTCACTCTGCGGCCTTAAAAAGTGTTTCTACTCCACGGGAAGTGAATAAAATAACATTTGGAGGTGTTTATTGTTCAATAAAAAACGCCCATTTTTTGGTGAAAGAGATAACCACCCCCCCTTACGACATGCTTCAGAAACGAAAAAAATGGTCCGTTTTCAAATGTTGCCTCTTTGAACTACAATTCACATTTGTACGTGGAAAATCACTTTTAAAGATAAAATTATCTGTTTAAAGTGATTTTCATGCTTCTAGGGGCCTTAAACACAAGATTTGAGGAATGGGTAAAAGTAAATGGAAATGGCCAATTTACTCACTCGGCGGCCTTAAAAAGTTTTTCTCCTCCACGGCAAGTGAATAAAATAACATTTGGAGGTCTTTATTGTTCAAGCGAAAATGCCAGATTTTTGACAAAAGAGATAACCACCCCCCCTACGACATGCTTCAGAAACGAAAAAAAGGGTCCATTTTCAAATGTTGCGTCTTTGAACTACAATTCACATTTGTACGTGGATAATCACTTTTAGAGATAAAATTAGATGTTTGAAGTGATTTTCAAGATTCCCCGGGCCCTAAACACAAGATTTGAGGAATGGGAAAACGTGAATGAAAATGGCCAATTTATTCACTCTGAGGCCTTAAAAAGTTTTTCTCCACCCCAGAAAGTGAATTAAATAACATTTGTAGGCCTTTATTGTTCAATCAAAAATGCCCGATTTTTGATGAAAGAGATAACGACATGCTTCAGAAACGAAAAAAATGGTTCATTTTCAAATGTTGCATCTTTGAACTACAATTCACATTTGTATGTGGATTATCACTTTTAGAGATAAAATGATATGTTTAAAGTGATTTTCATGCACCCAGGGGTCTTAAACACAAAATTTTTGGAATGGGTAAAAGTGAATGAAAATGGCCAATTTACTCACTCTGCGGCCTTAAAAAGTGTTTCTACTCCATGGGAAGTGAATAAAATAACATTTGGAGGCCTTTATTGTTCAATCAAAAACGCCCATTTTTTGGTGAAGAGATAACCACCCCCCCTTACGACATGCTTCAGAAACGAAAAAAATGGTCCGTTTTCAAATGTTGCCTCTTCGAACTACAATTCACATTTCTTCGTGGAAAATAACTTTTAAAGAAAAAATTAGATGTTTAAAGTGATTTTCATGCGTCCAGGGGTCTTAAACACAAGATTTTTGGAATTGGTAAAAGTGAATAAAATGGCCAATTTACTCACTCTGCGGCTTTAAAAAGTGTTTCTACTCCACTGGAAGTGAATAAAATAACATTTGGAGGCCTTTATTGTTCAATCAAAAACGCCCATTTTTTGGTGAAAGAGATAACCACCCCCCCTTACGACATGCTTCAGAAACGTAAAAAATGGTCCATTTTCAAATGTTGCCTCTTTGAACTACAATTCACATTTGTATGTGGAAAATCACTTTTAAAGATAAAATGAGATGTTTAAAGTGATTTTCATGCTTCCAGGGGCCTTAAACACAAGATTTGAGGAATGGGTAAAAGTGAATGAAAATGGCCAATTTACTCACTCTGCGGCCTTAAAAATGTGTTTCTACTCCACGGGAAGTGAATAAAATAACATTTGTAGGCCTTTATTGTTCAATCAAAAATGCCCAATTTTTGATGAAAGAGATAACCACCCCTCCTTACGACATGCTTCAGAAACAAAAAAAATGGTTCATTTTCAAATGTTGCCTCTTTGAATTACAATTCACATTTGTATGTGGAAAATCACTTTTAAAGATAAAATTATATGTTTAAAGTGATTTTCATGCTTCCAGGGGCCTTAAACACAAGATTTGAGGAATGGGTAAAAGTGAATGGAAATGGCCAATTTACTCATTCTGAGGCCTTAAAAAGTGTTTCTCCTCCACGGGAAGTGAATTAAATAACATTTGGAGGCCTTTATTGTTCAATCAAAAACGCCAGATTGTTGATGAAAGAGATAACCACCCCCCTTACGACATGCTTCAGAAACGAAAAAAATGGTTCATTTTCAAATGTTGCATCTTTGAACTACAATTCACATTTGTATGTGTATTATCACTTTTAGAGATAAAATGATATGTTTAAAGTGATTTTCATGCGTCCAGGGGTCTTAAACACAAGATTTTTGGAATGGGTAAAAGTGAATGAAAATGGCCAATTTACTCACTCTGCGGTCTTAAAAAGGGTTTCTACTCCACTGGAAGTGAATAAAATAACATTTGGAGGCCTTTATTGTTCAATCAAAAACGCCCATTTTTTGGTGAAAGAGATAACCACCCCCCCTTACGACATGCTTCAGAAACGAAAAAAATGGTCCGTTTTCAAATGTTGCCTCTTTGAACTACAATTCACATTTGTACGTGGAAAATCACTTTTAAAGAAAAAATGAGATGTTTAAAGTGATTTTCATGCTTCCAGGGGCCTTAAACACAAGATTTGAGGAATGGGTAAAAGTGAATGAAAATGGCCAATTTACTCACTCTGCGGCCTTAAAAAGTATTTCTACTCCACGGGAAGCGAATTAAATAACATTTGTAGGCCTTTATTGTTCAATCAAAAACGCCGATTTTTGATGAACGAGATAACCACCCCCCCTTACGACATGCTTCAGAAACGAAAAAAATGGTCCATTTTCAAATGTTGCCTCTTTGAACTACAATTCACATTTGTACGTGGAAAATCACTTTTAAAGATAAAATGAGATGTTTAAAGTGATTTTCATGCTTCCAGGGGCCTTAAACACAAGATTTGAGGAATGGGTAAAAGTGAATGAAAATGGCCAATTTACTCACTCTGCGGCCTTAAAAAGTGTTTCTACTCCACGGGAAGTGAATAAAATACCATTTGTAGGCCTTTATTGTTCAATCAAAAACGCCCGATTTTTGATGAAAGAGATAACCACCCCCCCTTACGACATGCTTCAGAAACGAAAAAAATGGTCCATTTTCAAATGTTGCCTCTTTGAACTACAACTCACATTTGTATGTGGAAAATCACTTTTAAAGATAAAATGAGATGTTTAAAGTGATTTTCATGCTTCCAGGGGCCTTAAACACAAGATTTGAGGAATGGGTAAAAGTGAATGAAAATGGCCAATTTACTCACTCTGCGGCCTTAAAAAGTGTTTCTACTCCACGGGAAGTGAATAAAATAACATTTGGAGGTGTTTATTGTTCAATAAAAAACGCCCATTTTTTGGTGAAAGAGATAACCACCCCCCCTTACGACATGCTTCAGAAACGAAAAAAATGGTCCGTTTTCAAATGTTGCCTCTTTGAACTACAATTCACATTTGTACGTGGAAAATCACTTTTAAAGATAAAATTATCTGTTTAAAGTGATTTTCATGCTTCTAGGGGCCTTAAACACAAGATTTGAGGAATGGGTAAAAGTGAATGGAAATGGCCAATTTACTCACTCTGCGGCCTTAAAAAGTTTTTCTCCTCCACGGCAAGTGAATAAAATAACATTTGGAGGTCTTTATTGTTCAAGCGAAAATGCCAGATTTTTGACAAAAGAGATAACCACCCCCCCTTACGACATGCTTCAGAAACTAAAAAAAGGGTCCATTTTCAAATGTTGCGTCTTTTAACTACAATTCACATTTGTACGTGGATAATCACTTTTAGAGATAAAATTAGATGTTTGAAGTGATTTTCAAGATTCCCCGGGCCCTAAACACAAGATTTGAGGAATGGGAAAACGTGAATGAAAATGGCCAATTTATTCACTCTGAGGCCTTAAAAAGTTTTTCTCCACCCCAGAAAGTGAATTAAATAACATTTGTAGGCCTTTATTGTTCAATCAAAAATGCCCGATTTTTGATGAAAGAGATAACGACATGCTTCAGAAACGAAAAAAATGGTTCATTTTCAAATGTTGCATCTTTGAACTACAATTCACATTTGTATGTGGATTATCACTTTTAGAGATAAAATGATATGTTTAAAGTGATTTTCATGCACTCAGGGGTCTTAAACACAAGATTTTTGGAATGGGTAAAAGTGAATGAAAATGGCCAATTTACTCACTCTGCGGCCTTAAAAAGTGTTTCTACTCCATGGGAAGTGAATAAAATAACATTTGGAGGCCTTTATTGTTCAATCAAAAACGCCCATTTTTTGGTGAAGAGATAACCACCCCCCCTTACGACATGCTTCAGAAACGAAAAAAATGGTCCGTTTTCAAATGTTGCCTCTTCGAACTACAATTCACATTTCTACGTGGAAAATCACTTTTAAAGAAAAAATTAGATGTTTAAAGTGATTTTCATGCGTCCAGGGGTCTTAAACACAAGATTTTTGGAATTGGTAAAAGTGAATAAAATGGCCAATTTACTCACTCTGCGGCTTTAAAAAGTGTTTCTACTCCACTGGAAGTGAATAAAATAACATTTGGAGGCCTTTATTGTTCAATCAAAAACGCCCATTTTTGATGAAAGAGATAACCACCCCCCCTTACGACATGCTTCAGAAACGAAAAAAATGGTCCATTTTCAAATGTTGCCTCTTTGAACTACAACTCACATTTGTATGTGGAAAATCACTTTTAAAGATAAAATGAGATGTTTAAAGTGATTTTCATGCTTCCAGGGGCCTTAAACACAAGATTTGAGGAATGGGTAAAAGTGAATGAAAATGGCCAATTTACTCACTCTGCGGCCTTAAAAAGTGTTTCTACTCCACGGGAAGTGAATAAAATAACATTTGGAGGTGTTTATTGTTCAAGCGAAAATGCCAGATTTTTGACAAAAGAGATAACCACCCCCCCTTACGACATGCTTCAGAAACTAAAAAAAGGGTCCATTTTCAAATGTTGCGTCTTTTAACTACAATTCACATTTGTACGTGGATAATCACTTTTAGAGATAAAATTAGATGTTTGAAGTGATTTTCAAGATTCCCCGGGCCCTAAACACAAGATTTGAGGAATGGGAAAACGTGAATGAAAATGGCCAATTTATTCACTCTGAGGCCTTAAAAAGTTTTTCTCCACCCCAGAAAGTGAATTAAATAACATTTGTAGGCCTTTATTGTTCAATCAAAAATGCCCGATTTTTGATGAAAGAGATAACGACATGCTTCAGAAACGGAAAAAATGGTTCATTTTCAAATGTTGCATCTTTGAACTACAATTCACATTTGTATGTGGATTATCACTTTTAGAGATAAAATGATATGTTTAAAGTGATTTTCATGCACTCAGGGGTCTTAAACACAAGATTTTTGGAATGGGTAAAAGTGAATGAAAATGGCCAATTTACTCACTCTGCGGCCTTAAAAAGTGTTTCTACTCCATGGGAAGTGAATAAAATAACATTTGGAGGCCTTTATTGTTCAATCAAAAACGCCCATTTTTTGGTGAAGAGATAACCACCCCCCCTTACGACATGCTTCAGAAACGAAAAAAATGGTCCGTTTTCAAATGTTGCCTCTTCGAACTACAATTCACATTTCTACGTGGAAAATCACTTTTAAAGAAAAAATTAGATGTTTAAAGTGATTTTCATGCGTCCAGGGGTCTTAAACACAAGATTTTTGGAATTGGTAAAAGTGAATAAAATGGCCAATTTACTCACTCTGCGGCTTTAAAAAGTGTTTCTACTCCACTGGAAGTGAATAAAATAACATTTGGAGGCCTTTATTGTTCAATCAAAAACGCCCATTTTTTGGTGAAAGAGATAACCACCCCCCCTTACGACATGCTTCAGAAACGAAAAAAATGGTCCATTTTCAAATGTTGCCTCTTTGAACTACAATTAACATTTGTACGTGGAAAATCACTTTTAAAGATAAAATGAGATGTTTAAAGTGATTTTCATGCTTCCAGGGGACTTAAACACAAGATTTGAGGAATGGGTAAAAGTGAATGAAAATGGCCAATTTACTCACTCTGCGGCCTTAAAAAGTGTTTCTACTCCACGGGAAGTGAATAAAATACCATTTGTAGGCCTTTATTGTTCAATCAAAAACGCCCGATTTTTGATGAAAGAGATAACCACCCCCCTTTACGACATGCTTCAGAAACGAAAAAAATGGTCCATTTTCAAATGTTGCCTCTTTGAACTACAATTCACATTTGTATGTGGAAAATCACTTTTAAAGATAAAATGAGATGTTTAAAGTGATTTTCATGCTTCCAGGGGCCTTAAACACAAGATTTGAGGAATGGGTAAAAGTGAATGAAAATGGCCAATTTACTCACTCTGCGGCCTTAAAAATGTGTTTCTACTCCACGGGAAGTGAATAAAATAACATTTGGAGGTCTTTATTGTTCAATAAAAAACGCCCATTTTTTGGTGAAAGAGATAACCACCCCCCCTTACGACATGCTTCAGAAACGAAAAAAATAGTCCATTTTCAAATGTTGCGTCTTTGAACTACAATTCACATTTGTACGTGGAAAATCACTTTTAAAGATAAAATTATCTGTTTAAAGTGATTTTCATGCTTCCAGGGGCCTTAAACACAAGACTTGAGGAATGGGTAAAAGTGAATGGAAATGGCCAATTTACTCATTCTGAGGCCTTAAAAAGTGTTTCTCCTCCACGGGAAGTGAATTAAATAACATTTGGAGGCCTTTATTGTTCAATCAAAAACGCCAGATTGTTGATGAAAGAGATAACCACCCCCCTTACGACATGCTTCAGAAACGAAAAAAATGGTTCATTTTCAAATGTTGCGTCTTTGAACTACAATTCACATTTGTACGTGGAAAATCACTTTTAGAGATAAGATTCGATGTTTAAAGTGATTTTCAAGCTTCCAGGGGCCCTAAACACAAGATTTGAGGAATGGGAAAACGTGAATGAAAATGGCCAATTTATTCACTCTGAGGCCTTAAAAAGTTTTTCTCCACCCCAGAAAGTGAATTAAATAACATTTGTAGGCCTTTATTGTTCAATCAAAAATGCCCGATTTTTGATGAAAGAGATAACCACCCCCCCTTACGACATGCTTCAGAAACAAAAAAAATGGTTCATTTTCAAATGTTGCCTCTTTGAACTACAATTCACATTTGTATGTGGAAAATCACTTTTAAAGATAAAATTATATGTTTAAAGTGATTTTCATGCTTCCAGGGGCCTTAAACACAAGATTTGAGGAATGGGTAAAAGTGAATGGAAATGGCCAATTTACTCATTCTGAGGCCTTAAAAAGTGTTTCTCCTCCACGGGAAGTGAATTAAATAACATTTGGAGGCCTTTATTGTTCAATCAAAAACGCCAGATTGTTGATGAAAGAGATAACCACCCCCCTTACGACATGCTTCAGAAACGAAAAAAATGGTTCATTTTCAAATGTTGCATCTTTGAACTACAATTCACATTTGTATGTGGATTATCACTTTTAGAGATAAAATGATATGTTTAAAGTGATTTTCATGCGTCCAGGGGTCTTAAACACAAGATTTTTGGAATGGGTAAAAGTGAATGAAAATGGCCAATTTACTCACTCTGCGGTCTTAAAAAGGGTTTCTACTCCACTGGAAGTGAATAAAATAACATTTGGAGGCCTTTATTGTTCAATCAAAAACGCCCATTTTTTGGTGAAAGAGATAACCACCCCCCCTTACGACATGCTTCAGAAACGAAAAAAATGGTCCGTTTTCAAATGTTGCCTCTTTGAACTACAATTCACATTTGTACGTGGAAAATCACTTTTAAAGAAAAAATGAGATGTTTAAAGTGATTTTCATGCTTCCAGGGGCCTTAAACACAAGATTTGAGGAATGGGTAAAAGTGAATGAAAATGGCGTATTTACTCACTCTGCGGCCTTAAAAAGTATTTCTACTCCACGGGAAGCGAATTAAATAACATTTGTAGGCCTTTATTGTTCAATCAAAAACGCCCGATTTTTGATGAAAGAGATAACCACCCCCCCCTTACGACATGCTTCAGAAACTAAAAAAACTGGTCCATTTTCAAATGTTGCCTCTTTGAACTACAATTCACATTTGTATGTGGAAAATCACTTTTAAAGATAAAATGACATGTTTAAAGTGATTTTCATGCTTCCAGGGGCCTTAAACACAAGATTTGAGGAATGGGTAAAAGTGAATGGAAATGGCCAGTTTACTCATTCTGAGGCCTTAAAAAGTGTTTCTCCTCCACGGGAAGTGAATTAAATAACATTTGGAGGCCTTTATTGTTCAATCAAAAACGCCAGATTTTTGATGAAAGAGATAACCACCCCCCCTTACGACATGCTTCAGAAACTAAAATAATGGTTCATTTTCAAATGTTGCATCTTTGAACTACAATTCACATTTGTATGCGGATTATCACTTTTAGAGATAAAATTAGATGTTTGAAGTGATTTTCAAGCTTCCCCGGGCCCTAAACACAAGATTTGAGGAATGGGAAAACGTGAATGAAAATGGCCAATTTATTCACTCTGAGGCCTTAAAAAGTTTTTCTCCACCCCAGAAAGTGAATTAAATAACATTTGTAGGCCTTTATTGTTCAATCAAAAATGCCCGATTTTTGATGAAAGAGATAACCACCCCCCCTTACGACATGCTTCAGAAACAAAAAAAATGGTTCATTTTCAAATGTTGCCTCTTTGAACTACAATTCACATTTGTATGTGGAAAATCACTTTTAAAGATAAAATTATATGTTTAAAGTGATTTTCATGCTTCCAGGGGCCTTAAACACAAGATTTGAGGAATGGGTAAAAGTGAATGGAAATGGCCAATTTATTCATTCTGAGGCCTTAAAAAGTGTTTCTCCTCCACGGGAAGTGAATTAAATAACATTTGGAGGCCTTTATTGTTCAATCAAAAACGCCAGATTGTTGATGAAAGAGATAACCACCCCCCTTACAACATGCTTCAGAAACGAAAAAAAATGGTTCATTTTCAAATGTTGCATCTTTGAACTACAATTCACATTTGTATGTGGATTATCACTTTTAGAGATAAAATGATATGTTTAAAGTGATTTTCATGCGTCCAGGGGCCTTAGAAACAAGATTTGAGGAATAGGTAAAAGTGAATGAAAATGGCCAATTTACTCACTCTGCGGCCTTAAAAAGTATTTCTACTCCACGGGAAGCGAATTAAATAACATTTGTAGGCCTTTATTGTTCAATCAAAAACGCCCGATTTTTGATGAAAGAGATAACCACCCCCCCTTAAGACATGCTTCAGAAACGAAAAAAATGGTCCATTTTCAAATGTTGCCTCTTTGAACTACAATTCACATTTGTACGTGGAAAATCACTTTTAAAGATAAAATGAGATGTTTAAAGTGGTTTTATGCTTCCAGGGGCCTTAAACACAAGATTTGAGGAATGGGTAAAAGTGAATGAAAATGGCCAATTTACTCACTCTGCGGCCTTAAAAAGTGTTTCTACTCCACGGGAAGTGAATAAAATACCATTTGTAGGCCTTTATTGTTCAATCAAAAACGCCTGATTTTTGATGAAAGAGATAATCACCCCCCCTTACGACATGCTTCAGAAACGAAAAAAATGGTCCATTTTCAAATGTGGCCTCTTTGAACTACAATTCACATTTGTATGTGGAAAATCACTTTTAAAGATAAAATGAGATGTTTAAAGTGATTTTCATGCTTCCAGCGGCCTTAAACACAAGATTTGAGGAATGGGTAAAAGTGAATGAAAATGGCCAATTTACTCACTCTGCGGCCTTAAAAAGTGTTTCTACTCCACGGGAAGTGAATAAAATAACATTTGGAGGTGTTTATTGTTCAATAAAAAACGCCCATTTTTTGGTGAAAGAGATAACCACCCCCCCTTACGACATGCTTCAGAAACGAAAAAAATGGTCCGTTTTCAAATGTTGCCTCTTTGAACTACAATTCACATTTGTACGTGGAAAATCACTTTTAAAGATAAAATTATCTGTTTAAAGTGATTTTCATGCTTCTAGGGGCCTTAAACACAAGATTTGAGGAATGGGTAAAAGTAAATGGAAATGGCCAATTTACTCACTCGGCGGCCTTAAAAAGTTTTTCTCCTCCACGGCAAGTGAATAAAATAACATTTGGAGGTCTTTATTGTTCAAGCGAAAATGCCAGATTTTTGACAAAAGAGATAACCACCCCCCCTACGACATGCTTCAGAAACGAAAAAAAGGGTCCATTTTCAAATGTTGCGTCTTTGAACTACAATTCACATTTGTACGTGGATAATCACTTTTAGAGATAAAATTAGATGTTTGAAGTGATTTTCAAGATTCCCCGGGCCCTAAACACAAGATTTGAGGAATGGGAAAACGTGAATGAAAATGGCCAATTTATTCACTCTGAGGCCTTAAAAAGTTTTTCTCCACCCCAGAAAGTGAATTAAATAACATTTGTAGGCCTTTATTGTTCAATCAAAAATGCCCGATTTTTGATGAAAGAGATAACGACATGCTTCAGAAACGAAAAAAATGGTTCATTTTCAAATGTTGCATCTTTGAACTACAATTCACATTTGTATGTGGATTATCACTTTTAGAGATAAAATGATATGTTTAAAGTGATTTTCATGCACCCAGGGGTCTTAAACACAAAATTTTTGGAATGGGTAAAAGTGAATGAAAATGGCCAATTTACTCACTCTGCGGCCTTAAAAAGTGTTTCTACTCCATGGGAAGTGAATAAAATAACATTTGGAGGCCTTTATTGTTCAATCAAAAACGCCCATTTTTTGGTGAAGAGATAACCACCCCCCCTTACGACATGCTTCAGAAACGAAAAAAATGGTCCGTTTTCAAATGTTGCCTCTTCGAACTACAATTCACATTTCTTCGTGGAAAATAACTTTTAAAGAAAAAATTAGATGTTTAAAGTGATTTTCATGCGTCCAGGGGTCTTAAACACAAGATTTTTGGAATTGGTAAAAGTGAATAAAATGGCCAATTTACTCACTCTGCGGCTTTAAAAAGTGTTTCTACTCCACTGGAAGTGAATAAAATAACATTTGGAGGCCTTTATTGTTCAATCAAAAACGCCCATTTTTTGGTGAAAGAGATAACCACCCCCCCTTACGACATGCTTCAGAAACGTAAAAAATGGTCCATTTTCAAATGTTGCCTCTTTGAACTACAATTCACATTTGTATGTGGAAAATCACTTTTAAAGATAAAATGAGATGTTTAAAGTGATTTTCATGCTTCCAGGGGCCTTAAACACAAGATTTGAGGAATGGGTAAAAGTGAATGAAAATGGCCAATTTACTCACTCTGCGGCCTTAAAAATGTGTTTCTACTCCACGGGAAGTGAATAAAATAACATTTGTAGGCCTTTATTGTTCAATCAAAAATGCCCAATTTTTGATGAAAGAGATAACCACCCCTCCTTACGACATGCTTCAGAAACAAAAAAAATGGTTCATTTTCAAATGTTGCCTCTTTGAATTACAATTCACATTTGTATGTGGAAAATCACTTTTAAAGATAAAATTATATGTTTAAAGTGATTTTCATGCTTCCAGGGGCCTTAAACACAAGATTTGAGGAATGGGTAAAAGTGAATGGAAATGGCCAATTTACTCATTCTGAGGCCTTAAAAAGTGTTTCTCCTCCACGGGAAGTGAATTAAATAACATTTGGAGGCCTTTATTGTTCAATCAAAAACGCCAGATTGTTGATGAAAGAGATAACCACCCCCCTTACGACATGCTTCAGAAACGAAAAAAATGGTTCATTTTCAAATGTTGCATCTTTGAACTACAATTCACATTTGTATGTGTATTATCACTTTTAGAGATAAAATGATATGTTTAAAGTGATTTTCATGCGTCCAGGGGTCTTAAACACAAGATTTTTGGAATGGGTAAAAGTGAATGAAAATGGCCAATTTACTCACTCTGCGGTCTTAAAAAGGGTTTCTACTCCACTGGAAGTGAATAAAATAACATTTGGAGGCCTTTATTGTTCAATCAAAAACGCCCATTTTTTGGTGAAAGAGATAACCACCCCCCCTTACGACATGCTTCAGAAACGAAAAAAATGGTCCGTTTTCAAATGTTGCCTCTTTGAACTACAATTCACATTTGTACGTGGAAAATCACTTTTAAAGAAAAAATGAGATGTTTAAAGTGATTTTCATGCTTCCAGGGGCCTTAAACACAAGATTTGAGGAATGGGTAAAAGTGAATGAAAATGGCCAATTTACTCACTCTGCGGCCTTAAAAAGTATTTCTACTCCACGGGAAGCGAATTAAATAACATTTGTAGGCCTTTATTGTTCAATCAAAAACGCCGATTTTTGATGAACGAGATAACCACCCCCCCTTACGACATGCTTCAGAAACGAAAAAAATGGTCCATTTTCAAATGTTGCCTCTTTGAACTACAATTCACATTTGTACGTGGAAAATCACTTTTAAAGATAAAATGAGATGTTTAAAGTGATTTTCATGCTTCCAGGGGCCTTAAACACAAGATTTGAGGAATGGGTAAAAGTGAATGAAAATGGCCAATTTACTCACTCTGCGGCCTTAAAAAGTGTTTCTACTCCACGGGAAGTGAATAAAATACCATTTGTAGGCCTTTATTGTTCAATCAAAAACGCCCGATTTTTGATGAAAGAGATAACCACCCCCCCTTACGACATGCTTCAGAAACGAAAAAAATGGTCCATTTTCAAATGTTGCCTCTTTGAACTACAACTCACATTTGTATGTGGAAAATCACTTTTAAAGATAAAATGAGATGTTTAAAGTGATTTTCATGCTTCCAGGGGCCTTAAACACAAGATTTGAGGAATGGGTAAAAGTGAATGAAAATGGCCAATTTACTCACTCTGCGGCCTTAAAAAGTGTTTCTACTCCACGGGAAGTGAATAAAATAACATTTGGAGGTGTTTATTGTTCAATAAAAAACGCCCATTTTTTGGTGAAAGAGATAACCACCCCCCCTTACGACATGCTTCAGAAACGAAAAAAATGGTCCGTTTTCAAATGTTGCCTCTTTGAACTACAATTCACATTTGTACGTGGAAAATCACTTTTAAAGATAAAATTATCTGTTTAAAGTGATTTTCATGCTTCTAGGGGCCTTAAACACAAGATTTGAGGAATGGGTAAAAGTGAATGGAAATGGCCAATTTACTCACTCTGCGGCCTTAAAAAGTTTTTCTCCTCCACGGCAAGTGAATAAAATAACATTTGGAGGTCTTTATTGTTCAAGCGAAAATGCCAGATTTTTGACAAAAGAGATAACCACCCCCCCTTACGACATGCTTCAGAAACTAAAAAAAGGGTCCATTTTCAAATGTTGCGTCTTTTAACTACAATTCACATTTGTACGTGGATAATCACTTTTAGAGATAAAATTAGATGTTTGAAGTGATTTTCAAGATTCCCCGGGCCCTAAACACAAGATTTGAGGAATGGGAAAACGTGAATGAAAATGGCCAATTTATTCACTCTGAGGCCTTAAAAAGTTTTTCTCCACCCCAGAAAGTGAATTAAATAACATTTGTAGGCCTTTATTGTTCAATCAAAAATGCCCGATTTTTGATGAAAGAGATAACGACATGCTTCAGAAACGAAAAAAATGGTTCATTTTCAAATGTTGCATCTTTGAACTACAATTCACATTTGTATGTGGATTATCACTTTTAGAGATAAAATGATATGTTTAAAGTGATTTTCATGCACTCAGGGGTCTTAAACACAAGATTTTTGGAATGGGTAAAAGTGAATGAAAATGGCCAATTTACTCACTCTGCGGCCTTAAAAAGTGTTTCTACTCCATGGGAAGTGAATAAAATAACATTTGGAGGCCTTTATTGTTCAATCAAAAACGCCCATTTTTTGGTGAAGAGATAACCACCCCCCCTTACGACATGCTTCAGAAACGAAAAAAATGGTCCGTTTTCAAATGTTGCCTCTTCGAACTACAATTCACATTTCTACGTGGAAAATCACTTTTAAAGAAAAAATTAGATGTTTAAAGTGATTTTCATGCGTCCAGGGGTCTTAAACACAAGATTTTTGGAATTGGTAAAAGTGAATAAAATGGCCAATTTACTCACTCTGCGGCTTTAAAAAGTGTTTCTACTCCACTGGAAGTGAATAAAATAACATTTGGAGGCCTTTATTGTTCAATCAAAAACGCCCATTTTTTGGTGAAAGAGATAACCACCCCCCCTTACGACATGCTTCAGAAACGAAAAAAATGGTCCATTTTCAAATGTTGCCTCTTTGAACTACAATTAACATTTGTACGTGGAAAATCACTTTTAAAGATAAAATGAGATGTTTAAAGTGATTTTCATGCTTCCAGGGGACTTAAACACAAGATTTGAGGAATGGGTAAAAGTGAATGAAAATGGCCAATTTACTCACTCTGCGGCCTTAAAAAGTGTTTCTACTCCACGGGAAGTGAATAAAATACCATTTGTAGGCCTTTATTGTTCAATCAAAAACGCCCGATTTTTGATGAAAGAGATAACCACCCCCCTTTACGACATGCTTCAGAAACGAAAAAAATGGTCCATTTTCAAATGTTGCCTCTTTGAACTACAATTCACATTTGTATGTGGAAAATCACTTTTAAAGATAAAATGAGATGTTTAAAGTGATTTTCATGCTTCCAGGGGCCTTAAACACAAGATTTGAGGAATGGGTAAAAGTGAATGAAAATGGCCAATTTACTCACTCTGCGGCCTTAAAAATGTGTTTCTACTCCACGGGAAGTGAATAAAATAACATTTGGAGGTCTTTATTGTTCAATAAAAAACGCCCATTTTTTGGTGAAAAAGATAACCACCCCCCCTTACGACATGCTTCAGAAACGAAAAAAATAGTCCATTTTCAAATGTTGCGTCTTTGAACTACAATTCACATTTGTACGTGGAAAATCACTTTTAAAGATAAAATTATCTGTTTAAAGTGATTTTCATGCTTCCAGGGGCCTTAAACACAAGACTTGAGGAATGGGTAAAAGTGAATGGAAATGGCCAATTTACTCATTCTGAGGCCTTAAAAAGTGTTTCTCCTCCACGGGAAGTGAATTAAATAACATTTGGAGGCCTTTATTGTTCAATCAAAAACGCCAGATTGTTGATGAAAGAGATAACCACCCCCCTTACGACATGCTTCAGAAACGAAAAAAATGGTTCATTTTCAAATGTTGCGTCTTTGAACTACAATTCACATTTGTACGTGGAAAATCACTTTTAGAGATAAGATTCGATGTTTAAAGTGATTTTCAAGCTTCCAGGGGCCCTAAACACAAGATTTGAGGAATGGGAAAACGTGAATGAAAATGGCCAATTTATTCACTCTGAGGCCTTAAAAAGTTTTTCTCCACCCCAGAAAGTGAATTAAATAACATTTGTAGGCCTTTATTGTTCAATCAAAAATGCCCGATTTTTGATGAAAGAGATAACCACCCCCCCTTACGACATGCTTCAGAAACAAAAAAAATGGTTCATTTTCAAATGTTGCCTCTTTGAACTACAATTCACATTTGTATGTGGAAAATCACTTTTAAAGATAAAATTATATGTTTAAAGTGATTTTCATGCTTCCAGGGGCCTTAAACACAAGATTTGAGGAATGGGTAAAAGTGAATGGAAATGGCCAATTTACTCATTCTGAGGCCTTAAAAAGTGTTTCTCCTCCACGGGAAGTGAATTAAATAACATTTGGAGGCCTTTATTGTTCAATCAAAAACGCCAGATTGTTGATGAAAGAGATAACCACCCCCCTTACGACATGCTTCAGAAACGAAAAAAATGGTTCATTTTCAAATGTTGCATCTTTGAACTACAATTCACATTTGTATGTGGATTATCACTTTTAGAGATAAAATGATATGTTTAAAGTGATTTTCATGCGTCCAGGGGTCTTAAACACAAGATTTTTGGAATGGGTAAAAGTGAATGAAAATGGCCAATTTACTCACTCTGCGGTCTTAAAAAGGGTTTCTACTCCACTGGAAGTGAATAAAATAACATTTGGAGGCCTTTATTGTTCAATCAAAAACGCCCATTTTTTGGTGAAAGAGATAACCACCCCCCCTTACGACATGCTTCAGAAACGAAAAAAATGGTCCGTTTTCAAATGTTGCCTCTTTGAACTACAATTCACATTTGTACGTGGAAAATCACTTTTAAAGAAAAAATGAGATGTTTAAAGTGATTTTCATGCTTCCAGGGGCCTTAAACACAAGATTTGAGGAATGGGTAAAAGTGAATGAAAATGGCGTATTTACTCACTCTGCGGCCTTAAAAAGTATTTCTACTCCACGGGAAGCGAATTAAATAACATTTGTAGGCCTTTATTGTTCAATCAAAAACGCCCGATTTTTGATGAAAGAGATAACCACCCCCCCCTTACGACATGCTTCAGAAACTAAAAAAACTGGTCCATTTTCAAATGTTGCCTCTTTGAACTACAATTCACATTTGTATGTGGAAAATCACTTTTAAAGATAAAATGACATGTTTAAAGTGATTTTCATGCTTCCAGGGGCCTTAAACACAAGATTTGAGGAATGGGTAAAAGTGAATGGAAATGGCCAGTTTACTCATTCTGAGGCCTTAAAAAGTGTTTCTCCTCCACGGGAAGTGAATTAAATAACATTTGGAGGCCTTTATTGTTCAATCAAAAACGCCAGATTTTTGATGAAAGAGATAACCACCCCCCCTTACGACATGCTTCAGAAACTAAAATAATGGTTCATTTTCAAATGTTGCATCTTTGAACTACAATTCACATTTGTATGCGGATTATCACTTTTAGAGATAAAATTAGATGTTTGAAGTGATTTTCAAGCTTCCCCGGGCCCTAAACACAAGATTTGAGGAATGGGAAAACGTGAATGAAAATGGCCAATTTATTCACTCTGAGGCCTTAAAAAGTTTTTCTCCACCCCAGAAAGTGAATTAAATAACATTTGTAGGCCTTTATTGTTCAATCAAAAATGCCCGATTTTTGATGAAAGAGATAACCACCCCCCCTTACGACATGCTTCAGAAACAAAAAAAATGGTTCATTTTCAAATGTTGCCTCTTTGAACTACAATTCACATTTGTATGTGGAAAATCACTTTTAAAGATAAAATTATATGTTTAAAGTGATTTTCATGCTTCCAGGGGCCTTAAACACAAGATTTGAGGAATGGGTAAAAGTGAATGGAAATGGCCAATTTATTCATTCTGAGGCCTTAAAAAGTGTTTCTCCTCCACGGGAAGTGAATTAAATAACATTTGGAGGCCTTTATTGTTCAATCAAAAACGCCAGATTGTTGATGAAAGAGATAACCACCCCCCTTACAACATGCTTCAGAAACGAAAAAAAATGGTTCATTTTCAAATGTTGCATCTTTGAACTACAATTCACATTTGTATGTGGATTATCACTTTTAGAGATAAAATGATATGTTTAAAGTGATTTTCATGCGTCCAGGGGCCTTAGAAACAAGATTTGAGGAATAGGTAAAAGTGAATGAAAATGGCCAATTTACTCACTCTGCGGCCTTAAAAAGTATTTCTACTCCACGGGAAGCGAATTAAATAACATTTGTAGGCCTTTATTGTTCAATCAAAAACGCCCGATTTTTGATGAAAGAGATAACCACCCCCCCTTAAGACATGCTTCAGAAACGAAAAAAATGGTCCATTTTCAAATGTTGCCTCTTTGAACTACAATTCACATTTGTACGTGGAAAATCACTTTTAAAGATAAAATGAGATGTTTAAAGTGGTTTTATGCTTCCAGGGGCCTTAAACACAAGATTTGAGGAATGGGTAAAAGTGAATGAAAATGGCCAATTTACTCACTCTGCGGCCTTAAAAAGTGTTTCTACTCCACGGGAAGTGAATAAAATACCATTTGTAGGCCTTTATTGTTCAATCAAAAACGCCTGATTTTTGATGAAAGAGATAATCACCCCCCCTTACGACATGCTTCAGAAACGAAAAAAATGGTCCATTTTCAAATGTGGCCTCTTTGAACTACAATTCACATTTGTATGTGGAAAATCACTTTTAAAGATAAAATGAGATGTTTAAAGTGATTTTCATGCTTCCAGCGGCCTTAAACACAAGATTTGAGGAATGGGTAAAAGTGAATGAAAATGGCCAATTTACTCACTCTGCGGCCTTAAAAATGTGTTTCTACTCCACGGGAAGTGAATAAAATAACATTTGGACGTCTTTATTGTTCAATAAAAAACGCCCATTTTTTGGTGAAAGAGATAACCACCCCCCCCTTACGACATGCTTCAGAAACGAAAAAAATGGTCCGTTTTCAAATGTTGCCTCTTTGAACTACAATTCACATTTGTACGTGGAAAATCACTTTTAAAGATAAAATTATCTGTTTAAAGTGATTTTCATGCTTCCAGGGGCCTTAAACACAAGATTTGAGGAATGGGTAAAAGTGAATGGAAATGGCCAATTTACTCATTCTGAGGCCTTAAAAAGTGTTTCTCCTCCACGGGAAGTGAATTAAATACCATTTGGAGGCCTTTATAGTTCAATGAAAAACGCCAGATTTTTGATGAAAGAGATAACCACCCCCCCTTACGACATGCTTCAGAAACGAAAAAAATAGTCCATTTTCAAATGTTGCGTCTTTGAACTACAATTCACATTTGTACGTGGAAAATCACTTTTAGAGATAAGATTCAATGTTTAAAGTAATTTTCATGCTTCCAGGGGCCCTAAACACAAGATTTGAGAAATGGGTAAAAGTGAATGAAAATGGCCAATTTACTCACTCTGCGGCCTTAAAAAGTTTTTCTCCTCCACGGCAAGTGAATAAAATAACATTTGGAGGTCTTTATTGTTCAAGCGAAAACGCCAGATTTTTGACAAAAGAGATAACCACCCCCCCTTACGACATGCTTCAGAAACGAAAAAAATGGTCCATTTTCAAATGTTGCGTCTTTGAACTACAATTCACATTTGTACGTGGATTATCACTTTTAGAGATAAAATTAGATGTTTGAAGTGATTTTCAAGCTTCCCCGGGCCCTAAACACAAGATTTGAGGAATGGGAAAACGTGAATGAAAATGGCCAATTTATTCACTCTGAGGCCTTAAAAAGTTTTTCTCCACCCCAGAAAGTAAATTAAATAACATTTGTAGGCCTTTATTGTTCAGTCAAAAATGCCCGATTTTTGATGAAAGAGATAACCACCCCCCCTTACGACATGCTTCAGAAACAAAAAAAATGGTTCATTTTCAAATGTTGCATCTTTGAACTACAATTCACATTTGTATGTGGATTATCACTTTTAGAGATAAAATGATATGTTTAAAGTGATTTTCATGCGCCCAGGGGTCTTAAACGCAAGATTTTTGGAATGGGTAAAAGTGAATGAAAATGGCCAATTTACTCACTCTGCGGCCTTAAAAAGTGTTTCTACTCCATGGGAAGTGAATAAAATAACATTTGGAGGCCTTTATTGTTCAATCAAAAACGCCCATTTTTTGGTGAAGAGATAACCACCCCCCCTTACGACATGCTTCAGAAACGAAAAAAATGGTCCGTTTTCAAATGTTGCCTCTTTGAACTACAATTCACATTTGTACGTGGAAAATCACTTTTAAAGAAAAAATGAGATGTTTAAAGTGATTTTCATGCTTCCAGGGGCCTTAAACACAAGATTTGAGGAATGGGTAAAAGTGAATGAAAATGGCCAATTTACTCACTCTGCGGCCTTAAAAAGTGTTTCTACTCCACGGGAAGCAAATTAAATAACATTTGTAGGCCTTTATTGTTCAATCAAAAACGCCCGATTTTTGATGAAAGAGATAACCACCCCCCCCTTACGACATGCTTCAGAAACTAAAAAAATGGTCCATTTTCAAATGTTGCCTCTTTGAACTACAATTCACATTTGTGTGTGGAAAATCACTTTTAAAGATACAATTATATGTTTAAAGTGATTTTCATGCTTCCAGGGGCCTTAAACACAAGATTTGAGGAATGGGTAAAAGTGAATGGAAATGGCCAATTTACTCATTCTGAGGCCTTAAAAAGTGTTTCTCCTCCACGGGAAGTGAATAAAATAACATTTGGAGGCCTTTATTGTTCAATCAAAAACGCCCATTTTTTGGTGAAAGAGATAACCACCCCCCCTTACGACATGCTTCAGAAACGAAAAAAATGGTCCGTTTTCAAATGTTGCCTCTTTGAACTACAATTCACATTTGTATGTGGATTATCACTTTTAGAGATAAAATGATATGTTTAAAGTGATTTTCATGCGTCCAGGGGTCTTAAACACAAGATTTTTGGAATGGGTAAAAGTGAATGAAAATGGCCAATTTACTCACTCTGCGGCCTTAAAAAGTGTTTCTACTCCACTGGAAGTGAATAAAATAACATTTGGAGGCCTTTATTGTTCAATCAAAAATGCCCATTTTTTGGTGAAAGAGATAACCACCCCCCCTTACGACATGCTTCAGAAACTAAAAAAATGGTCCATTTTCAAATGTTGCCTCTTTGAACTACAATTCACATTTGTATGTGGATTATCACTTTTAGAGATAAAATGATATGTTTAAAGTGATTTGCATGCGTCCAGGGGTCTTAAACACAAGATTTTTGGAATGGGTAAAAGTGAATGAAAATGGCCAATTTACTCACTCTGCGGCCTTAAAAAGTGTTTCTACTCCACTGGAAGTGAATATAATAACATTTGGAGGCCTTTATTGTTCAATCAAAAACGCCCATTTTTTGGTGAAAGAGATAACCACCCCCCCCTTACGACATGCTTCAGAAACGAAAAAAATGGTCCGTTTTCAAATGTTGCCTCTTTGAACTACAATTCACATTTGTACGTGGAAAATCACTTTTAAAGAAAAAATGAGATGTTTAAAGTGATTTTCATGCTTCCAGGGGCCTTAAACACAAGATTTGAGGAATGGGTAAAAGTGAATGAAAATGGCCAATTTACTCACTCTGCGGCCTTAAAAAGTGTTTCTACTCCACGGGAAGCGAATTAAATAACATTTGTAGGCCTTTATTGTTCAATCAAAAACGCCCGATTTTTGATGAACGAGATAACCACCCCCCCTTACGACATGCTTCAGAAACGAAAAAAATGGTCCATTTTCAAATGTTGCCTCTTTGAACTACAATTCACATTTGTACGTGGAAAATCACTTTTAAAGATAAAATGAGATGTTTAAAGTGATTTTCATGCTTCCAGGGGCTTTAAACACAAGATTTGAGGAATGGGTAAAAGTGAATGAAAATGGCCAATTTACTCACTCTGCGGCCTTAAAAAGTGTTTCTACTCCACGGGAAGTGAATAAAATAACATTTGGAGGTCTTTATTGTTCAATAAAAAAATGCCCATTTTTTGGTGAAAGAGATAACCACCCCCCCTTACGACATGCTTCAGAAACGAAAAAAATGGTCCATTTTCAAATGTTGCGTCTTTGAACTACAATTCACATTTGTACGTGGATAATCACTTTTAGAGATAAAATTAGATGTTTGAAGTGATTTTCAAGATTCCCCGGGCCCTAAACACAAGATTTGAGGAATGGGAAAACGTGAATGTAAATGGTCAATTTATTCACTCTGAGGCCTTAAAAAGTTTTTCTCCACCCCAGAAAGTGAATTAAATAACATTTGTAGGCCTTTATTGTTCAATCAAAAATGCCCGATTTTTGATGAAAGAGATAACGACATGCTTCAGAAACGAAAAAAAATGGTTCATTTTCAAATGTTGCATCTTTGAACTACAATTCACATTAGTATGTGGATTATCACTTTTAGAGATAAAATGATATGTTTAAAGTGATTTTCATGCACCCAGGGGTCTTAAACACAAGATTTTTGGAATGGGTAAAAGTGAATGAAAATGGCCAATTTACTCACTCTGCGGCCTCAAAAAGTGTTTCTACTCCATGGGAAGTGAATAAAATAACATTTGGAGGCCTTTATTGTTCAATCAAAAACGCCCATTTTTTGGTGAAGAGATAACCACCCCCCCTTACGACATGCTTCAGAAATGAAAAAAATGGTCCGTTTTCAAATGTTGCCTCTTTGAACTACAATTCACATTTCTACGTGGAAAATCACTTTTAAAGAAAAAATGAGATGTTTAAAGTGATTTTCATGCGTCCAGGGGTCTTAAACACAAGATTTTTGGAATTGGTAAAAGTGAATAAAATGGCCAATTTACTCACTCTGCGGCTTTAAAAAGTGTTTCTACTCCACTGGAAGTGAATAAAATAACATTTGGAGGCCTTTATTGTTCAATCAAAAACGCCCATTTTTTGGTTAAAGAGATAACCTCCCCCCCTTACGACATGCTTCAGAAACTAAAAAAATGGTCCGTTTTCAAATGTTGCCTCTTTGAACTACAATTAACATTTGTACGTGGAAAATCACTTTTAAAGAAAAAATGAGATGTTTAAAGTGATTTTCATGCTTCCAGGGGCCTTAAACACAAGATTTGAGGAATGGGTAAAAGTGAATGACACTGGCAAATTTACTCACTCTGCGGCCTTAAAAAGTGTTTCTCCTCCACGGGAAGCAAATTAAATAACATTTGTAGGCCTTTATTGTTCAATCAAAAACGCCCGATTTTTGATGAAAGAGATAACCACCCCCCCTTACGACATGCTTCAGAAACTAAAATAATGGTTCATTTTCAAAAGTTGCATCTTTGAACTACAATTCACATTTGTATGTGGATTATCACTTTTAGAGATAAAATTAGATGTTTGAAGTGATTTTCAAGCTTCCCCGGGCCCTAAACACAAGATTTGAGGAATGGGAAAACGTGAATGAAAATGGCCAATTTATTCACTCTGAGGCCTTAAAAAGTTTTTCTCCACCCCAGAAAGTGAATTAAATAACATTTGTAGGCCTTTATTGTTCAATCAAAAATGCCCGATTTTTGATGAAAGAGATAACCACCCCCCCTTACGACATGCTTCAGAAACAAAAAAATGGTTCATTTTCAAATGTTGCCTCTTTGAACTACAATTCACATTTGTATGTGGAAAAGATAAAATTATATGTTTAAAGTGATTTTCATGCTTCCAGGGGCCTTAAACACAAGATTTGAGGAATGGGTAAAAGTGAATGGAAATGGCCAATTTACTCATTCTGAGGCCTTAAAAAGTGTTTCTCCTCCACGGGAAGTGAATTAAATAACATTTGGAGGCCTTTATTGTTCAATCAAAAATGCCAGATTTTTGATGAAAGAGATAACCACCCCCCCTTACGACATGCTTCAGAAACTAAAATAATGGTTCATTTTCAAAAGTTGCATCTTTGAACTACAATTCACATTTGTATGTGGATTATCACTTTTAGAGATAAAATTAGATGTTTGAAGTGATTTTCAAGCTTCCCCGGGCCCTAAACACAAGATTTGAGGAATGGGAAAACGTGAATGAAAATGGCCAATTTATTCACTCTGAGGCCTTAAAAAGTTTTTCTCCACCCCAGAAAGTGAATTAAATAACATTTGTAGGCCTTTATTGTTCAATCAAAAATGCCCGATTTTTGATGAAAGAGATAACCACCCCCCCTTACGACATGCTTCAGAAACAAAAAAATGGTTCATTTTCAAATGTTGCCTCTTTGAACTACAATTCACATTTGTATGTGGAAAAGATAAAATTATATGTTTAAAGTGATTTTCATGCTTCCAGGGGCCTTAAACACAAGATTTGAGGAATGGGTAAAAGTGAATGGAAATGGCCAATTTATTCATTCTGAGGCCTTAAAAAGTGTTTCTCCTCCACGGGAAGTGAATTAAATAACATTTGGAGGCCTTTATTGTTCAATCAAAAACGCCAGATTGTTGATGAAAGAGATAAACACCCCCTTACGACATGCTTCAGAAACGAAAAAAATGGTTCATTTTCAAATGTTGCATCTTTGAACTACAATTCACATTTGTATGTGGATTATCACTTTTAGAGATAAAATGATATGTTTAAAGTGATTTTCATGCGTCCAGGGGCCTTAGAAACAAGATTTGAGGAATAGGTAAAAGTGAATGAAAATGGCGAATTTACTCACTCTGCTGCCTTAAAAAGTATTTCTACTCCACGGGAAGTGAATATAATAACATTTGGAGGCCTTTATTGTTCAATCAAAAACGCCCATTTTTTGGTGAAAGAGATAACCACCCCCCCTTACGACATGCTTCAGAAACGAAAAAAATGGTCCGTTTTCAAATGTTGCCTCTTTGAACTACAATTCACATTTGTACGTGGAAAATCACTTTTAAAGAAAAAATGAGATGTTTAAAGTGATTTTCATGCTTCCAGGGGCCTTAAACACAAGATTTGAGGAATGGGTAAAAGTGAATGAAAATGGCCAATTTACTCACTCTGCGGCCTTAAAAAGTGTTTCTACTCCACGGGAAGCGAATTAAATAACATTTGTAGGCCTTTATTGTTCAATCAAAAACGCCCGATTTTTGATGAACGAGATAACCACCCCCCCTTACGACATGCTTCAGAAACGAAAAAAATGGTCCATTTTCAAATGTTGCCTCTTTGAACTACAATTCACATTTGTACGTGGAAAATCACTTTTAAAGATAAAATGAGATGTTTAAAGTGATTTTCATGCTTCCTGGGGCCTTAAACACAAGATTTGAGGAATGGGTAAAAGTGAATGAAAATGGCCAATTTACTCACTCTGCGGCCTTAAAAAGTGTTTCTACTCCACGGGAAGTGAATAAAATAACATTTGGAGGTCTTTATTGTTCAATAAAAAACACCCATTTTTTGGTGAAAGAGATAACCACCCCCCCTTACGACATGCTTCAGAAACGAAAAAAATGGTCCGTTTTCAAATGTTGCCTCTTTGAACTACAATTCCCATTTGTACGTGGAAAATCACTTTTAAAGATAAAATTATCTGTTTAAAGTGATTTTCATGCTTCCAGGGGCCTTAAACACAAGATTTGAGGAATGGGTAAAAGTGAATGGAAATGGCCAATTTACTCACTCTGCGGCCTTAAAAAGTTTTTCTCCTCCACGGCAAGTGAATAAAATACCATTTGGAGGTCTTTATTGTTCAAGCGAAAACGCCAGATTTTTGACAAAAGAGATAACCACCCCCCCTTACGACATGCTTCAGAAACGAAAAAAATGGTCCATTTTCAAATGTTGCGTCTTTGAACTACAATTCACATTTGTACGTGGATAATCACTTTTAGAGATAAAATTAGATGTTTGAAGTGATTTTCAAGCTTCCCCGGGCCCTAAACACAAGATTTGAGGAATGGGAAAACGTGAATGAAAATGGCCAATTTATTCACTCTGAGGCCTTAAAAAGTTTTTCTCCACCCCAGAAAGTGAATTAAATAACATTTGTAGGCCTTTATTGTTCAATCAAAAATGCCCGATTTTTGATGAAAGAGATAACGACATGCTTCAGAAACGAAAAAAATTGTTCATTTTCAAATGTTGCATCTTTGAACTACAATTCACATTTGTATGTGGATTATCACTTTTAGAGATAAAATGATATGTTTAAAGTGATTTTCATGCACCCAGGGGTCTCAAACACAAGATTTTTGGAATGGGTAAAAGTGAATGAAAATGGCCAATTTACTCACTCTGCGGCCTTAAAAAGTGTTTCTACTCCATGGTAAGTGAATAAAATAACATTTGGAGGCCTTTATTGTTCAATCAAAAACGCCCATTTTTTGGTGAAGAGATAACCACCCCCCCTTACGACATGCTTCAGAAACGAAAAAAATGGTCTGTTTTCAAATGTTGCCTCTTTGAACTACAATTCACATTTCTACGTGGAAAATCACTTTTAAAGAAAAAATGAGATGTTTAAAGTGATTTTCATGCGTCCAGGGGTCTTAAACACAAGATTTTTGGAATTGGTAAAAGTGAATAAAATGGCCAATTTACTCACTCTGCGGCTTTAAAAAGTGTTTCTACTCCACTGGAAGTGAATAAAATAACATTTGGAGGCCTTTATTGTTCAATCAAAAACACCCATTTTTTGGTGAAAGAGATAACCACCCCCCCTTACGACATGCTTCAGAAACGAAAAAAAATGGTCCGTTTTCAAATGTTGCCTCTTGAACTACAATTAACATTTGTATGTGGAAAATCACTTTTAAAGAAAAAATGAGATGTTTAAAGTGATTTTCATGCTTCCAGGGGCCTTAAACACAAGATTTGAGGAATGGGTAAAAGTGAATGAAACTGGCAAATTTACTCACTCTGCGGCCTTAAAAAGTGTTTCTCCTCCATGGGAAGTGAATAAAATAACATTTGGAGGTCTTTATTGTTCAAGCGAAAACGCCAGATTTTTGACAAAAGAGATACCCACCCCCCTTACGACATGCTTCAGAAACGAAAAAAATGGTCCATTTTCAAATGTTGCGTCTTTGAACTACAATTCACATTTGTATGTGGAAAATCACTTTTAAAGATACAATTATATGTTTAAAGTGATTTTCATGCTTCCAGGGGCCTTAAACACAAGATTTGAGGAATGGGTAAAAGTGAATGGAAATGGCCAGTTTACTCATTCTGAGGCCTTAAAAAGTGTTTCTCCTCCGCGGGAAGTGAATTAAATAACATTTGGAGGCCTTTATTGTTCAATCAAAAACGCCAGATTTTTGATGAAAGAGATAACCACCCCCCCTTACGACATGCTTCAGAAACTAAAATAATGGTTCATTTTCAAATGTTGCATCTTTGAACTACAATTCACATTTGTATGTGGATTATCACTTTTAGAGATAAAATTAGATGTTTGAAGTGATTTTCAAGCTTCCCCGGGCCCTAAACACAAGATTTGAGGAATGGGAAAACGTGAATGAAAATGGCCAATTTATTCACTCTGAGGCCTTAAAAAGTTTTTCTCCACCCCAGAAAGTGAATTAAATAACATTTGTAGGCCTTTATTGTTCAATCAAAAATGCCCGATTTTTGATGAAAGAGATAACCACCCCCCCTTACGACATGCTTCAGAAACAAAAAAAATGGTTCATTTTCAAATGTTGCCTCTTTGAACTACAATTCACATTTGTATGTGGAAAATCACTTTTAAAGATAAAATTATATGTTTAAAGTGATTTTCATGCGTCCAGGGGCCTTAAACACAAGATTTGAGGAATGGGTAAAAGTGAATGAAAATGGCCAATTTACTCACTCTGCGGCCTTAAAAAGTGTTTCTACTCCACGGGAAGTGAATAAAATACCATTTGTAGGCCTTTATTGTTCAATCAAAAACGCCCGATTTTTGATGAAAGAGATAACCACCCCCCCTTACGACATGCTTCAGAAACGAAAAAAATGGTCCATTTTCAAATGTGGCCTCTTTGAACTACAATTCACATTTGTATGTGGAAAATCACTTTTAAAGATAAAATGAGATGTTTAAAGTGATTTTCATGCTTCCAGGGGCCTTAAACACAAGATTTGAGGAATGGGTAAAAGTGAATGAAAATGGCCAATTTACTCACTCTGCGGCCTTAAAAAGTGTTTCTCCTCCACGGGAAGTGAATTAAATAACATTTGGAGGCCTTTATTGTTCAATCAAAAACGCCAGATTGTTGATGAAAGAGATAACCACCCCCTTACGACATGCTTCAGAAACGAAAAAAATGGTTCATTTTCAAATGTTGCATCTTTGAACTACAATTCACATTTGTATGTGGATTATCACTTTTAGAGATAAAATGATATGTTTAAAGTGATTTTCATGCGTCCAGGGGCCTTAGAAACAAGATTTGAGGAATAGGTAAAAGTGAATGAAAATGGCGAATTTACTCACTCTGCGGCCTTAAAAAGTATTTCTACTCCACGGGAAGCGAATTAAATAACATTTGTAGGCGTTTATTGTTCAATCAAAAACGCCCGATTTTTGATGAAAGAGATAACCACCCCCCCTTAAGACATGCTTCAGAAACGAAAAAAATGGTCCATTTTCAAATGTTGCCTCTTTGAACTACAATTCACATTTGTACGTGGAAAATCACTTTTAAAGATAAAATGAGATGTTTAAAGTGGTTTTATGCTTCCAGGGGCCTTAAACACAAGATTTGAGGAATGGGTAAAAGTGAATGAAAATGGCCAATTTACTCACTCTGCGGCCTTAAAAAGTGTTTCTACTCCACGGGAAGTGAATAAAATACCATTTGTAGGCCTTTATTGTTCAATCAAAAACGCCTGATTTTTGATGAAAGAGATAACCACCCCCCCCTTACGACATGCTTCAGAAACGAAAAAAATGGTCCATTTTCAAATGTTGCCTCTTTGAACTACAATTCACATTTGTATGTGGAAAATCACTTTTAAAGATAAAATGAGATGTTTAAAGTGATTTTCATGCTTCCAGGGGCCTGATTTTTGATGAAAGAGATAACCACCCCCCCTTACGACATGCTTCAGAAACGAAAAAAATGGTCCATTTTCAAATGTTGCGTCTTTGAACTACAATTCACATTTGTATGTGGATTATCACTTTTAGAGATAAAATTAGATGTTTGAAGTGATTTTCATGCTTCCAGGGGTCTTAAACACAAGATTTTTGGAATGGGTAAAAGTGAATGAAAATGGCCAATTTACTCACTCTGCGGTCTTAAAAAGGGTTTCTACTCCACTGGAAGTGAATAAAATAACATTTGGAGGCCTTTACTGTTCAATCAAAAACGCCCATTTTTTGGTGAAAGAGATAACCACCCCCCTTACGACATGCTTCAGAAACGAAAAAAATGGTCCATTTTCAAATGTTGCCTCTTTGAACTACAATTCACATTTGTATGTGGAAAATCACTTTTAAAGATAAAATGAGATGTTTAAAGTGATTTTCATGCTTCCAGGGGCCTTAAACACAAGATTTGAGGAATGGGTAAAAGTGAATGAAAATGGCCAATTTACTCACTCTGCGGCCTTAAAAAGTTTTTCTCCTCCACGGCAAGTGAATAAAATAACATTTGGAGGTCTTTATTGTTCAAGCGAAAATGCCAGATTTTTGACAAAAGAGATAACCACCCCCCCTTACGACATGCTTCAGAAACGAAAAAAAGGGTCCATTTTCAAATGTTGCGTCTTTGAACTACAATTCACATTTGTACGTGGATAATCACTTTTAGAGATAAAATTAGATGTTTGAAGTGATTTTCAAGATTCCCCGGGCCCTAAACACAAGATTTGAGGGATGGGAAAACGTGAATGAAAATGGCCAATTTATTCATTCTGAGGCCTTAAAAAGTTTTTCTCCACCCCAGAAAGTGAATTAAATAACATTTGTAGGCCTTTATTGTTCAATCAAAAATGCCCGATTTTTGATGAAAGAGATAACGACATGCTTCAGAAACGAAAAAAATGGTTCATTTTCAAATGTTGCATCTTTGAACTACAATTCACATTTGTATGTGGATTATCACTTTTAGAGATAAAATGATATGTTTAAAGTGATTTTCATGCACCCAGGGGTCTTAAACACAAGATTTTTGGAATGGGTAAAAGTGAATGAAAATGGCCAATTTACTCACTCTGCGGCCTTAAAAAGTGTTTCTACTCCATGGGAAGTGAATAAAATAACATTTGGAGGCCTTTATTGTTCAATCAAAAACGCCCATTTTTTGGTGAAGAGATAACCACCCCCCCTTACGACATGCTTCAGAAACGAAAAAAATGGTCCGTTTTCAAATGTTGCCTCTTTGAACTACAATTCACATTTCTACGTGGAAAATCACTTTTAAAGAAAAAATGAGATGTTTAAAGTGATTTTCATGCGTCCAGGGGTCTTAAACACAAGATTTTTGGAATTGGTAAAAGTGAATAAAATGGCTAATTTACTCACTCTGCGGCTTTAAAAAGTGTTTCTACTCCACTGGAAGTGAATAAAATAACATTTGGAGGCCTTTATTGTTCAATCAAAAACGCCCATTTTTTGGTGAAAGAGATAACCACCCCCCCTTACGACATGCTTCAGAAACGAAAAAAATGGTCCGTTTTCAAATGTTGCCTCTTTGAACTACAATTAACATTTGTACGTGGAAAATCACTTTTAAAGAAAAAATGAGATGTTTAAAGTGATTTTCATGCTTCCAGGGGCCTTAAACACAAGATTTGAGGAATGGGTAAAAGTGAATGAAACTGGCAAATTTACTCACTCTGCGGCCTTAAAAAGTGTTTCTCCTCCACGGGAAGCGAATTAAATAACATTTGTAGGCCTTTATTGTTCAATCAAAAACGCCCGATTTTTGATGAAAGAGATAACCACCCCCCCTTACGACATGCTTCAGAAACGAAAAAAACAGTTCCATTTTCAAATGTTGCCTCTTTGAACTACAATTCACATTTGTATGTGGAAAATCACTTTTAAAGATAAAATGACATGTTTAAAGAGATTTTCATGCTTCCAGGGGCCTTAAACACAAGATTTGAGGAATGGGTAAAAGTGAATGGAAATGGCCAATTTACTCATTCTGAGGCCTTAAAAAGTGTTTCTCCTCCACGGGAAGTGAATTAAATAACATTTGGAGGCCTTTATTGTTCAATCAAAAACGCCAGATTTTTGATGAAAGAGATAACCACCCCCCCTTACGACATGCTTCAGAAACTAAAATAATGGTTCATTTTCAAATGTTGCATCTTTGAACTACAATTCACATTTGTATGTGGATTATCACTTTTAGAGATAAAATTAGATGTTTGAAGTGATTTTCAAGCTTCCCCGGGCCCTAAACACAAGATTTGAGGAATGGGAAAACGTGAATGAAAATGGCCAATTTATTCACTCTGAGGCCTTAAAAAGTTTTTCTCCACCCCAGAAAGTGAATTAAATAACATTTGTAGGCCTTTATTGTTCAATCAAAAATGCCCGATTTTTGATGAAAGAGATAACCACCCCCCCTTACGACATGCTTCAGAAACAAAAAAAATGGTTCATTTTCAAATGTTGCCTCTTTGAACTACAATTCACATTTGTATGTGGAAAATCACTTTTAAAGATAAAATGTGTTTAAAGTGATTTTCATGCTTCCAGGGGCCTTAAACACAAGATTTGAGGAATGGGTAAAAGTGAATGGAAATGGCCAATTTATTCATTCTGAGGCCTTAAAAAGTGTTTCTCCTCCACGGGAAGTGAATTAAATAACATTTGGAGGCCTTTATTGTTCAATCAAAAACGCCAGATTGTTGATGAAAGAGATAACCACCCCCTTACGACATGCTTCAGAAACGAAAAAAATGGTTCATTTTCAAATGTTGCATCTTTGAACTACAATTCACATTTGTATGTGGATTATCACTTTTAGAGATAAAATGATATGTTTAAAGTGATTTTCATGCGTCCAGGGGCCTTAGAAACAAGATTTGAGGAATGGGTAAAAGTGAATGAAAATGGCCAATTTACTCACTCTGCGGCCTTAAAAAGTGTTTCTACTCCATGGTAAGTGAATAAAATAACATTTGGAGGCCTTTATTGTTCAATCAAAAACGCCCATTTTTTGGTGAAGAGATAACCACCCCCCCTTACGACATGCTTCAGAAACGAAAAAAATGGTCTGTTTTCAAATGTTGCCTCTTTGAACTACAATTCACATTTCTACGTGGAAAATCACTTTTAAAGAAAAAATGAGATGTTTAAAGTGATTTTCATGCGTCCAGGGGTCTTAAACACAAGATTTTTGGAATTGGTAAAAGTGAATAAAATGGCCAATTTACTCACTCTGCGGCTTTAAAAAGTGTTTCTACTCCACTGGAAGTGAATAAAATAACATTTGGAGGCCTTTATTGTTCAATCAAAAACACCCATTTTTTGGTGAAAGAGATAACCACCCCCCCTTACGACATGCTTCAGAAACGAAAAAAATGGTCCGTTTTCAAATGTTGCCTCTTTGAACTACAATTAACATTTGTACGTGGAAAATCACTTTTAAAGAAAAAATGAGATGTTTAAAGTGATTTTCATGCTTCCAGGGGCCTTAAACACAAGATTTGAGGAATGGGTAAAAGTGAATGAAACTGGCAAATTTACTCACTCTGCGGCCTTAAAAAGTGTTTCTCCTCCATGGGAAGTGAATAAAATAACATTTGGAGGTCTTTATTGTTCAAGCGAAAACGCCAGATTTTTGACAAAAGAGATACCCACCCCCCTTACGACATGCTTCAGAAACGAAAAAAATGGTCCATTTTCAAATGTTGCGTCTTTGAACTACAATTCACATTTGTATGTGGAAAATCACTTTTAAAGATACAATTATATGTTTAAAGTGATTTTCATGCTTCCAGGGGCCTTAAACACAAGATTTGAGGAATGGGTAAAAGTGAATGGAAATGGCCAGTTTACTCATTCTGAGGCCTTAAAAAGTGTTTCTCCTCCACGGGAAGTGAATTAAATAACATTTGGAGGCCTTTATTGTTCAATCAAAAACGCCAGATTTTTGATGAAAGAGATAACCACCCCCCCTTACGACATGCTTCAGAAACTAAAATAATGGTTCATTTTCAAATGTTGCATCTTTGAACTACAATTCACATTTGTATGTGGATTATCACTTTTAGAGATAAAATTAGATGTTTGAAGTGATTTTCAAGCTTCCCCGGGCCCTAAACACAAGATTTGAGGAATGGGAAAACGTGAATGAAAATGGCCAATTTATTCACTCTGAGGCCTTAAAAAGTTTTTCTCCACCCCAGAAAGTGAATTAAATAACATTTGTAGGCCTTTATTGTTCAATCAAAAATGCCCGATTTTTGATGAAAGAGATAACCACCCCCCCTTACGACATGCTTCAGAAACAAAAAAAATGGTTCATTTTCAAATGTTGCCTCTTTGAACTACAATTCACATTTGTATGTGGAAAATCACTTTTAAAGATAAAATTATATGTTTAAAGTGATTTTCATGCTTCCAGGGGCCTTAAACACAAGATTTGAGGAATGGGTAAAAGTGAATGTAAATGGCCTATTTATTCATTCTGAGGCCTTAAAAAGTGTTTCTCCTCCACGGGAAGTGAATTAAATAACATTTGGAGGCCATTATTGTTCAATCAAAAACGCCAGATTGTTGATGAAAGAGATAACCACCCCCCTTACGACATGCTTCAGAAACGAAAAAAAATGGTTCATTTTCAAATGTTGCATCTTTGAACTACAATTCACATTTGTATGTGGATTATCACTTTTAGAGATAAAATGATATGTTTAAAGTGATTTTCATGCGTCCAGGGGCCTTAAACACAAGATTTGAGGAATGGGTAAAAGTGAATGAAAATGGCCAATTTACTCACTCTGCGGCCTTAAAAAGTGTTTCTACTCCACGGGAAGTGAATAAAATACCATTTGTAGGCCTTTATTGTTCAATCAAAAACGCCCGATTTTTGATGAAAGAGATAACCACCCCCCCTTACGACATGCTTCAGAAACGAAAAAAATGGTCCATTTTCAAATGTGGCCTCTTTGAACTACAATTCACATTTGTATGTGGAAAATCACTTTTAAAGATAAAATGAGATGTTTAAAGTGATTTTCATGCTTCCAGGGGCCTTAAACACAAGATTTGAGGAATGGGTAAAAGTGAATGAAAATGGCCAATTTACTCACTCTGCGGCCTTAAAAAGTGTTTCTACTCCACGGGAAGTGAATTAAATAACATTTGGAGGCCTTTATTGTTCAATCAAAAACGCCTGATTTTTGATGAAAGAGATAACCACCCCCCCTTACGACATGCTTCAGAAACGAAAAAAATGGTCCATTTTCAAATGTTGCGTCTTTGAACTACAATTCACATTTGTATGTGGATTATCACTTTTAGAGATAAAATTAGATGTTTGAAGTGATTTTCAAGCTTCCCCGGGCCCTAAACACAAGATTTGAGGAATGGGAAAACGTGAATGAAAATGGCCAATTTATTCACTCTGAGGCCTTAAAAAGTTTTTCTCCACCCCAGAAAGTGAATTAAATAACATTTGTAGGCCTTTATTGTTCAATCAAAAATGCCCGATTTTTGATGAAAGAGATAACCACCCCCCCTTACGACATGCTTCAGAAACAAAAAAAATGGTTCATTTTCAAATGTTGCCTCTTTGAACTACAATTCACATTTGTATGTGGATTATCACTTTTAAAGATAAAATTATATGTTTAAAGTGATTTTCATGCTTCCAGGGGTCTTAAACACAAGATTTTTGGAATGGGTAAAAGTGAATGAAAATGGCCAATTTACTCACTCTGCGGTCTTAAAAAGGGTTTCTACTCCACTGGAAGTGAATAAAATAACATTTGGAGGCCTTTATTGTTCAATCAAAAACGCCCATTTTTTGGTGAAAGAGATAACCACCCCCCCTTACGACATGCTTCAGAAACGAAAAAAATGGTTGTTTTCAAATGTGCCTCTTTGAACTACAATTCACATTTGTACGTGGAAAATCACTTTTAAAGAAAAAATGAGATGTTTAAAGTGATTTTCATGCTTCCAGGGGCCTTAAACACAAGATTTGAGGAATGGGTAAAAGTGAATGAAAATGGCCAATTTACTCACTCTGCGGCCTTAAAAAGTATTTCTACTCCACGGGAAGCGAATTAAATAACATTTGTAGGCCTTTATTGTTCAATCAAAAACGCCCGATTTGTGATGAACGAGATAACCACCCCCCCTTACGACATGCTTCAGAAACGAAAAAAATGGTCCATTTTCAAATGTTGCCTCTTTGAACTACAATTCACATTTGTACGTGGAAAATCACTTTTAAAGATAAAATTAGATGTTTAAAGTGATTTTCATGCTTCCAGGGGCCTTAAACACAAGATTTGAGGAATGGGTAAAAGTGAATGAAAATGGCCAATTTACTCACTCTGCGGCCTTAAAAAGTGTTTCTACTCCACGGGAAGTGAATAAAATACCATTTGTAGGCCTTTATTGTTGAATCAAAAACGCCCGATTTTTGATGAAAGAGATAACCACCCCCCCCTTACGACATGCTTCAGAAACGAAAAAAATGGTCCATTTTCAAATGTTGCCTCTTTGAACTACAATTCACATTTGTATGTGGAAAATCACTTTTAAAGATAAAATGAGATGTTTAAAGTGATTTCCATGCTTCCAGGGGCCTTAAACACAAGATTTGAGGAATGGGTAAAAGTGAATGAAAATGGCCAATTTACTCACTCTGCGGCCTTAAAAAGTGTTTCTACTCCACGGGAAGTGAATAAAATAACATTTGGAGGTCTTTATTGTTCAATAAAAAACGCCCATTTTTTGGTGAAAGAGATAACCACCCCCCCTTACGACATGCTTCAGAAACGAAAAAAATGGTCCGTTTTCAAATGTTGCCTCTTTGAACTACAATTCACATTTGTACGTGGAAAATCGCTTTTAAAGATAAAATTATCTGTTTAAAGTGATTTTCATGCTTCCAGGGGCCTTAAACACAAGATTTGAGGAATGGGTAAAAGTGAATGGAAATGGCCAATTTACTCACTCTGCGGCCTTAAAAAGTTTTTCTCCTCCACGGCAAGTGAATAAAATAACAGTTGGAGGTCTTTATTGTTCAAGCGAAAATGCCAGATTTTTGACAAAAGAGATAACCACCCCCCCCTTACGACATGCTTCAGAAACGAAAAAAAGGGTCCATTTTCAAATGTTGCGTCTTTGAACTACAATTCACATTTGTACGTGGATAATCACTTTTAGAGATAAAATTAGATGTTTGAAGTGATTTTCAAGATTCCCCGGGCCCTAAACACAAGATTTGAGGGATGGGAAAACGTGAATGAAAATGGCCAATTTATTCATTCTGAGGCCTTAAAAAGTTTTTCTCCACCCCAGAAAGTGAATTAAATAACATTTGTAGGCCTTTATTGTTCAATCAAAAATGCCCGATTTTTGATGAAAGAGATAACCACCCCCCCTTACGACATGCTTCAGAAACAAAAAAAATGGTTCATTTTCAAATGTTGCCTCTTTGAACTACAATTCACATTTGTATGTGGATTATCACTTTTAAAGATAAAATTATATGTTTAAAGTGATTTTCATGCTTCCAGGGGTCTTAAACACAAGATTTTTGGAATGGGTAAAAGTGAATGAAAATGGCCAATTTACTCACTCTGCGGTCTTAAAAAGGGTTTCTACTCCACTGGAAGTGAATAAAATAACATTTGGAGGCCTTTATTGTTCAATCAAAAAAACCATTTTTTGGTGAAAGAGATAACCACCCCCCCTTACGACATGCTTCAGAAACGAAAAAAATGGTCCGTTTTCAAATGTGCCTCTTTGAACTACAATTCACATTTGTACGTGGAAAATCACTTTTAAAGAAAAAATGAGATGTTTAAAGTGATTTTCATGCTTCCAGGGGCCTTAAACACAAGATTTGAGGAATGGGTAAAAGTGAATGAAAATGGCCAATTTACTCACTCTGCGGCCTTAAAAAGTATTTCTACTCCACGGGAAGCGAATTAAATAACATTTGTAGGCCTTTATTGTTCAATCAAAAACGCCCGATTTGTGATGAACGAGATAACCACCCCCCCTTACGACATGCTTCAGAAACGAAAAAAATGGTCCATTTTCAAATGTTGCCTCTTTGAACTACAATTCACATTTGTACGTGGAAAATCACTTTTAAAGATAAAATGAGATGTTTAAAGTGCTTTTCATGCTTCCAGGGGCCTTAAACACAAGATTTGAGGAATGGGTAAAAGTGAATGAAAATGGCCAATTTACTCACTCTGCGGCCTTAAAAAGTGTTTCTACTCCACGGGAAGTGAATAAAATACCATTTGTAGGCCTTTATTGTTCAATCAAAAACGCCCGATTTTTGATGAAAGAGATAACCACCCCCCCCTTACGACATGCTTCAGAAACGAAAAAAATGGTCCATTTTCAAATGTTGCCTCTTTGAACTACAATTCACATTTGTATGTGGAAAATCACTTTTAAAGATAAAATGAGATGTTTAAAGTGATTTTCATGCTTCCAGGGGCCTTAAACACAAGATTTGAGGAATGGGTAAAAGTGAATGAAAATGGCCAATTTACTCACTCTGCGGCCTTAAAAAGTGTTTCTACTCCACGGGAAGTGAATAAAATAACATTTGGAGGTCTTTATTGTTCGATAAAAAACGCCCATTTTTTGGTGAAAGAGATAACCACCCCCCCTTACGACATGCTTCAGAAACGAAAAAAATGGTCCGTTTTCAAATGTTGCCTCTTTGAACTACAATTCACATTTGTACGTGGAAAATCGCTTTTAAAGATAAAATTATCTGTTTAAAGTGATTTTCATGCTTCCAGGGGCCTTAAACACAAGATTTGAGGAATGGGTAAAAGTGAATGGAAATGGCCAATTTACTCACTCTGCGGCCTTAAAAAGTTTTTCTCCTCCACAGCAAGTGAATAAAATAACATTTGGAGGTCTTTATTGTTCAAGCGAAAATGCCAGATTTTTGACAAAAGAGATAACCACCCCCCCTTACGACATGCTTCAGAAACGAAAAAAAGGGTCCATTTTCAAATGTTGCGTCTTTGAACTACAATTCACATTTGTACGTGGATAATCACTTTTAGAGATAAAATTAGATGTTTGAAGTGATTTTCAAGATTCCCCGGGCCCTAAACACAAGATTTGAGGGATGGGAAAACGTGAATGAAAATGGCCAATTTATTCATTCTGAGGCCTTAAAAAGTTTTTCTCCACCCCAGAAAGTGAATTAAATAACATTTGTAGGCCTTTATTGTTCAATCAAAAATGCCCGATTTTTGATGAAAGAGATAACGACATGCTTCAGAAACGAAAAAAATGGTTCATTTTCAAATGTTGCATCTTTGAACTACAATTCACATTTGTATGTGGATTATCACTTTTAGAGATAAAATGATATGTTTAAAGTGATTTTCATGCACCCAGGGGTCTTAAACACAAGATTTTTGGAATGGGTAAAAGTGAATGAAAATGGCCAATTTACTCACTCTGCGGCCTTAAAAAGTGTTTCTACTCCATGGGAAGTGAATAAAATAACATTTGGAGGCCTTTATTGTTCAATCAAAAACGCCCATTTTTTGGTGAAGAGATAACCACCCCCCCTTACGACATGCTTCAGAAACGAAAAAAATGGTCCGTTTTCAAATGTTGCCTCTTTGAACTACAATTCACATTTCTACGTGGAAAATCACTTTTAAAGAAAAAATGAGATGTTTAAAGTGATTTTCATGCTTCCAGGGGCCTTAAACACAAGATTTGAGGAATGGGTAAAAGTGATTGGAAATGGCCAATTTACTCATTCTGAGGCCTTAAAAAGTGTTTCTACTCCACTGGAAGTGAATAAAATAACATTTGGAGGCCTTTATTGTTCAATCAAAAACGCCCATTTTTTTGTGAAAGAGATAACCACCCCCCCTTACGACATGCTTCAGAAACGAAAAAAATGGTCCGTTTTCAAATGTTGCCTCTTTGAACTACAATTAACATTTGTATGTGGAAAATCACTTTTAAAGATAAAATGACATGTTTAAAGAGATTTTCATGCTTCCAGGGGCCTTAAACACAAGATTTGAGGAATGGGTAAAAGTGAATGGAAATGGCCAATTTACTCATTCTGAGGCCTTAAAAAGTGTTTCTCCTCCACGGGAAGTGAATTAAATAACATTTGGAGGCCTTTATTGTTCAATCAAAAACGCCAGATTTTTGATGAAAGAGATAACCACCCCCCCTTACGACATGCTTCAGAAACTAAAATAATGGTTCATTTTCAAATGTTGCATCTTTGAACTACAATTCACATTTGTATGTGGATTATCACTTTTAGAGATAAAATTAGATGTTTGAAGTGATTTTCAAGCTTCCCCGGGCCCTAAACACAAGATTTGAGGAATGGGAAAACGTGAATGAAAATGGCCAATTTATTCACTCTGAGGCCTTAAAAAGTTTTTCTCCACCCCAGAAAGTGAATTAAATAACATTTGTAGGCCTTTATTGTTCAATCAAAAATGCCCGATTTTTGATGAAAGAGATAACCACCCCCCCTTACGACATGCTTCAGAAACGAAAAAAATGGTCTGTTTTCAAATGTTGCCTCTTTGAACTACAATTCACATTTGTACGTGGAAAATCACTTTTAAAGAAAAAACTGATATGTTTAAAGTGATTTTCAGGCTTCCAGGGGCCTTAAACACAAGATTTGAGGAATGGGTAAAAGTGAATGTAACTGGCCAATTTACTCACTCTGCAGCCTTAAAAAGTATTTCTACTCCACGGGAAGCAAATTAAATAACATTTGTAGGCCTTTATTGTTCAATCAAAAACGCCCGATTTTTGATGAAAGTGATAACCACCCCCCCTTACGACATGCTTCAGAAACGAAAAAAATGGTCCATTTTCAAATGTTGCGTCTTTGAACTACAATTCACATTTGTACGTGGAAAATCACTTTTAGAGATAAGATTAGATGTTTAAAGTGATTTTCAAGCTTCCAGCGGCCCTAAACACAAGATTTGAGAAATGGGTAAAAGTGAATGAAAATGGCCAATTTACTCACTCTGCGGCCTTAAAAAGTTTTTCTCCTCCACGGCAAGTGCATAAAATAACATTTGGAGGTCTTTATTGTTCAAGCGAAAACGCCAGATTTTTGACGAAAGAGATAACCACCCCCCCGGCGACATGCTTCAGAAATGAAAAAAATGGTCCATTTTCAAATGTTGCGTCTTTGAACTACAATTCACATTTGTACGTGGATAATCACTTTTAGAGATAAAATTAGATGTTTGAAGTGATTTTCAAGCTTCCATGGGCCCTAAACACAAGATTTGAGGAATGGGAAAACGTGAATGAAAATGGCCAATTTATTCACTCTGAGGCCTTAAAAAGTTTTTCTCCACCCCAGAAAGTGAATTAAATAACATTTGTAGGCCTTTATTGTTCAATCGAAAAAGCCCGATTTTTGATGAAAGAGATAACCACCCCCCTTACGACATGCTTCAGAAACAAAAAAAATGGTTCATTTTCAAATGTTGCCTCTTTGAACTACAATTCACATTTGTATGTGGAAAATCACTTTTAAAGATAAAATGATATGTTTAAAGTGATTTTCATGCTTCCAGGGGCCTTAAACACAAGATTTGAGGAATGGGTAAAAGTGAATGGAAATGGCCAATTTACTCATTCTGAGGCCTTAAAAAGTGTTTCTCCTCCACGGGAAGTGAATTAAATAACATTTGGAGGCCTTTATTGTTCAATCAAAAACGCCAGATTTTTGATGAAAGAGATAACCACCCCCCTTACGACATGCTTCAGAAACGAAAAAAATGGTTCATTTTCAAATGTTGCATCTTTGAACTGCAATTCACATTAGTATGTGGATTATCACTTTTAAAGATAAAATGATATGTTTAAAGTGATTTTCATGCGTCCAGGGGTCTTAAACACAAGATTTTTGAAATGGGTAAAAGTGAATGAAAATGGCCAATTTACTCACTCTGCGGCCTTGAAAAGTGGTTCTACTCCACTGGAAGTGAATAAAATACCATTTGGAGGCCTTTATTGTTCAATCAAAAACGCCCATTTTTTGGTGAAAGAGATAACCACTGCCCCTTATGACATGCTTCAGAAACGAAAAAAATGGTCCGGTTTCAAATGTTGCCTCTTTGAACTACAATTCACATTTGTACGTGGAAAATCACTTTTAAAGAAAAAATGAGATGTTGTAAGGGATTTTCATGCTTCCAGGGGCCTTAAACACAAGATTTGAGGAATGGGTAAAAGTGAATGAAAATGGCCAATTTACTCACTCTGCGGCTTTAAAAAGTATTTCTACTCCACGGGAAGCGAATTAAATAACATTTGTAGGCCTTTATTGTTCAATCAAAAACGCCCGATTTTTGATGAAAGAGATACCCACCCCCCCTTACGACATGCTTCAGAAATGAAAAAAATGGTCCATTTTTAAATGTTGCCTCTTTGAACTACAATTCACATTTGTATGTGGAAAATCAATTTTAAAGATAAAATGAGATGTTTAAAGTGATTTTCATGCTTCCAGGGGCCTTAAACACAAGATTTGAGGAATGGGTAAAAGTGAATGGAAATGGCCAATTTACTCATTCTGAGGCCTTAAAAAGTGTTTCTCCTCCACGGGAAGTGAATTAAATAACATTTGGAGGCCTTTATTGTTCAATGAAAAACGCCAGATTTTTGATGAAAGAGATAATCACCCCCCCTTACGACATGCTTCAGAAACGAAAAAAAGTGGTCCATTTTCAAATGTTGCGTCTTTGAACTACAATTCACATTTGTACGTGGAAAATCACTTTTAGAGATAAGATTAGATGTTTAAAGTGATTTTCAAGCTTCCAGGGACCCTAAACACAAGATTTGAGAAATGGGTAAAAGTGAATGAAAATGGCCAATTTACTCACTCTGCGGCCTTAAAAAGTTTTTCTCCTCCACGGTAAGTGAATAAAATACCATTTGGAGGTCTTTATTGGTCAAGGCAAAACGCCAGATTTTTGACGAAAGAGATAACCACCCCCCCTTACGACATGCTTCAGAAACGAAAAAAATGGTCCATTTTCAAATGTTGTGTCTTTGAACTACAATTCACATTTGTACGTGGATAATCACTTTTAGAGATAAAATTAGATGTTTGAAGTGATTTTCATGCTTCCAGGGGCCTTAAACACAAGATTTGAGGAATGGGAAAACGTGAATGAAAATGGCCAATTTATTCACTCTGAGGCCTTAAAAAGTTTTTCTCCACCCCAGAAAGTGAATTAAATAACATTTGTAGGCCTTTATTGTTCAATCAAAAATGCCCGATTTTTGATGAAAGAGATAACCACCCCCCCTTACGACATGCTTCAGAAACAAAAAAATGGTTCATTTTCAAATGTTGCCTCTTTGAACTACAATTCACATTTGTATGTGGATTATCACTTTTAGAGATAAAATTATATGTTTAAAGTGATTTTCATGCACCCAGGGGTCTTAAACACAAGATTTTTGGAATGGGTAAAAGTGAATGAAAATGGCCAATTTACTCACTCTGCGGCCTTAAAAAGTGTTTCTACTCCACGGGAAGTGAATAAAATAACATTTGGAGGCCTTTATTGTTCAATCAAAAACGCCCATTTTTTGGTGAAAGAGATAACCACCCCCCTTACGACATGCTTTAGAAACGAAAAAAATGGTCCGTTTTCAAATGTTGCCTCTTTGAACTACAATTCACATTTGTACGTGGAAAATCACTTTTAAAGAAAAAATGAGATGTTTAAAGTGATTTTCATGCTTCCAGGGGCTTTAAACACAAGATTTGAGGAATGGGTAAAAGTGAATGAAAATGGCCAATTTACTCACTCTGCGGCCTTAAAAAGTGTTTCTACTCCACGGGAAGCGAATTAAATAACATTTGTAGGCCTTTATTGTTCAATCAAAAACGCCCGATTTTTGATGAAAGAGATAACCACCCCCCCTTACGACATGCTTCAGAAACTAAAAAAATGGTCCATTTTCAAATGTTGCCTCTTTGAACTACAATTCACATTTGTATGTGGAAAATCACTTTTAAAGATAAAATGATATGTTTAAAGTGATTTTCATGCTTCCAGGGGCCTTAAACACAAGATTTGAGGAATGGGTAAAAGTGAATGGAAATGGCCAATTTACTCATTCTGTGGCCTTAAAAAGTGTTTCTCCTCCACTGGAAGTGAATAAAATAACATTTGGAGGCCTTTATTGTTCAATCAAAAACGCCCATTTTTTGGTGAAAGAGATAACCACCCCCCTTACGACATGCTTCAGAAACGAAAAAAATGGTCCGTTTTCAAATGTTGCCTCTTTGAACTACAATTCACATTTGTACGTGGAAAATCACTTTTAAAGAAAAAATGAGATGTTTAAAGTGATTTTCATGCTTTCAGGGGCCTTAAACACAAGATTTGAGGAATGGGTAAAAGTGAATGAAACTGGCCAATTTACTCACTCTGCGGCCTTAAAAAGTGTTTCTACTCCACGGGAAGCGAATTAAATAACATTTGTAGGCCTTTATTGTTCAATCAAAAACGCCCGATTTTTGATGAAAGAGATAACCACCCCCCCTTACGACATGCTTCAGAAACGAAAATAATGGTTCATTTTCAAATGTTGCATCTTTGAACTACAATTCACATTTGTATGTGGATTATCACTTTTAGAGATAAAATGATATGTTTAAAGTGATTTTCATGCGTCCAGGGGTCTTAAACACAAGATTTTTGGAATGGGTAAAAGTGAATGAAAATGGCCAATTTACTCACTCTGCAGCCTTAAAAAGTGTTTCTACTCCACTGGAAGTGAATAAAATAACATTTGGAGGCCTTTATTGTTCAAACAAAAACGCCCATTTTTTGGTGAAAGAGATAACCACCGCCACTTACGACATGCTTCAGAAACGAAAAAAATGGTCCGTTTTCAAATGTTGCCTCTTTGAACTACAATTCACATTTGTACGTGGAAAATCACTTTTAAAGAAAAAACTGAGATGTTTAAAGTGATTTTCAGGCTTCCAGGGGCCTTAAACACAAGATTTGAGGAATGGGTAAAAGTGAATGTAACTGGCCAATTTACTCACTCTGCAGCCTTAAAAAGTATTTCTACTCCACGGGAAGCGAATTAAATAACATTTGTAGGCCTTTATTGTTCAATCAAAAACGCCCGATTTTTGATGAAAGAGATAACCACCCCCCTTACGACATGCTTCAGAAACGAAAAAAATGGTCCATTTTCAAATGTTGCGTCTTTGAACTACAATTCACATTTGTACGTGGAAAATCACTTTTAGAGATAAGATTAGATGTTTAAAGTGATTTTCAAGCTTCCAGGGGCCCTAAACACAAGATTTGAGAAATGGGTAAAAGTGAATGAAAATGGCCAATTTACTAACTCTGCGGCCTTAAAAAGTTCTTCTCCTCCACGGCAAGTGCATAAAATAACATTTGGAGGTCTTTATTGTTCAAGCGAAAACGCCAGATTTTTGACAAAAGAGATAACCACCCCCCCGGCGACATGCTTCAGAAATGAAAAAAATGGTCCATTTTCAAATGTTGCGTCTTTGAACTACAATTCACATTTGTACGTGGATAATCACTTTTAGAGATAAAATTAGATGTTTGAAGTGATTTTCAAGCTTCCACGGGCCCTAAACACAAGATTTGAGGAATGGGAAAACGTGAATGAAAATGGCCAATTTATTCACTCTGAGGCCTTAAAAAGTTTTTCTCCACCCCAGAAAGTGAATTAAATAACATTTGTAGGCCTTTATTGTTCAATCAAAAATGCCCGATTTTTGATGAAAGAGATAACCACCCCCCTTACGACATGCTTCAGAAACAAAAAAAATGGTTCATTTTCAAATGTTGCCTCTTTGAACTACAATTCACATTTGTATGTGGAAAATCACTTTTAAAGATAAAATGATATGTTTAAAGTGATTTTCATGCTTCCAGGGGCCTTAAACACAAGATTTGAGGAATGGGTAAAAGTGAATGGAAATGGCCAATTTACTCATTCTGAGGCCTTAAAAAGTGTTTCTCCTCCACGGGAAGTGAATTAAATAACATTTGGAGGTCTTTATTGTTCAATCAAAAACGCCAGATTTTTGATGAAAGAGATAACCACCCCCCTTACGACATGCTTCAGAAACGAAAAAAATGGTTCATTTTCAAATGTTGCATCTTTGAACTACAATTCACATTTGTATGTGGATTATCACTTTTAAAGATAAAATGATATGTTTAAAGTGATTTTCATGCGTCCAGGGGTCTTAAACACAAGATTTTTGGAATGGGTAAAAGTGAATGAAAATGGCCAATTTACTCACTCTGCGGCCTTGAAAAGTGGTTCTACTCCACTGCAAGTGAATAAAATAACATTTGGAGGCCTTTATTGTTCAATCAAAAACGCCCATTTTTTGGTGAAAGAGATAACCACCGCCCCTTACGACATGCTTCAGAAACGAAAAAAATGGTCCGTTTTCAAATGTTGCCTCTTTGAACTACAATTCACATTTGTATGTGGAAAATCAATTTTAAAGATAAAATGAGATGTTTAAAATGATTTTCATGCTTCCAGGGGCCTTAAACACAAGATTTGAGGAATGGGTAAAAGTGAATGGAAATGGCCAATTTACTCATTCTGAGGCCTTAAAAAGTGTTTCTCCTCCACGGGAAGTGAATTAAATAACATTTGGAGGCCTTTATTGTTCCATGAAAAACGCCAGATTTTTGATGAAAGAGATAACCACCTCCCCTTACGACATGCTTCAGAAACGAAAAAAATAGTCCATTTTCAAATGTTGCGTCTTTGAACTACAATTCACATTTGTACGTGGAAAATCACTTTTAGAGATAAGATTAGATGTTTAAAGTGATTTTCAAGCTTCCAGGGGCCCTAAACACAAGATTTGAGAAATGGGTAAAAGTGAATGAAAATGGCCAATTTACTCACTCTGCGGCCTTAAAAAGTTTTTCTCCTCCACGGTAAGTGAATAAAATACCATTTGGAGGTCTTTATTGTTCAAGGCAAAACGCCAGATTTTTGACGAAAGAGATAACCACCCCCCCTTACGACATGCTTCAGAAACGAAAAAAATGGTCCATTTTCAAATGTTGCGTCTTTGAACTACAATGCACATTTGTATGTGGATAATCACTTTTAGAGATAAAATTAGATGTTTGAAGTGATTTTCATGCTTCCAGGGGCCTTAAACACAAGATTTGAGGAATGGGAAAACGTGAATGAAAATGGCCAATTTATTCACTCTGAGGCCTAAAAAAGTTTTTCTCCACCCCAGAAAGTGAATTAAATAACATTTGTAGGCCTTTATTGTTCAATCAAAAATGCCCGATTTTTGATGAAAGAGATAACCACCCCCCCTTACGACATGCTTCAGAAACAAAAAAATGGTTCATTTTCAAATGTTGCATCTTTGAACTACAATTCACATTTGTATGTGGATTATCACTTTTAAAGAAAAAATGAGACGTTTAAAGTGATTTTCATGCTTCCAGGGGCTTTAAACACAAGATTTGAGGAATGGGTAAAAGTGAATGAAAATGGCCAATTTACTCACTCTGCGGCCTTAAAAAGTGTTTCTACTCCACGGGAAGCGAATTAAATAACATTTGTAGGCCTTTATTGTTCAATCAAAAACGCCCGATTTTTGATGAAAGAGATAACCACCCCCCCTTACGACATGCTTCAGAAACTAAAAAAATGGTCCATTTTCAAATGTTGCCTCTTTGAACTACAATTCACATTTGTATGTGGAAAATCACTTTTAAAGATAAAATGATATGTTTAAAGTGATTTTCATGCTTCCAGGGGCCTTAAACACAAGATTTGAGGAATGGGTAAAAGTGAATGGAAATGGCCAATTTACTCATTCTGTGGCCTTAAAAAGTGTTTCTCCTCCACGGGAAGTGAATGAAATAACATTTGGAGGCATTTATTGTTCAATCAAAAACGCCAATTTTTTGGTGAAAGAGATAACCACCCCCCCCTTACGACATGCTTCAGAAACAAAAAAAATGGTCCGTTTTCAAATGTTGCCTCATTGAACTACAATTCACATTTGTACGTGGAAAATCACTTTGAAAGAAAAAATGAGATGTTTAAAGTGATTTTCATGCTTCCAGGGGCCTTAAACACAAGATTTGAGGAATGGGTAAAAGTGAATGAAAATGGCCAATTTACTCACTCTGTGGCCTTCAAAAGTGTTTCTACTCCACGGGAAGCGAATCAAATAACATTTGTAGGCCTTTTTTGTTCAATCACTAGCGCCCGATTTTTGATGAAAGAGATAACCACCCCCCCTTACGACATGCTTCAGAAACTGTAAAAATGGTCCATTTTCAAATGTTGCCTCTTTGAACTACAATTCACATTTGCATGTGGAAAATCACTTTTAAAGATAAAATGATATGTTTAAAGTGATTTTCATGCTTCCAGGGGCCTTAAACACAAGATTTGAGGAATGGGAAAAGTGAATGGGAATGGCCAATTTACTCATTCTGAGGCCTTAAAAAGTGTTTCTCCTCCACGGAAAGTGAATTAAATAGCATTTGGAGGCCTTTATTGTTCAATCAAAAACACCAGATTTTTGATGAAAGAGATAACCACCCCCCCTTACGACATGCTTCAGAAACGGAAAAAAGGGTTCATTTTCAAATGTTGCATCTTTGAACTACAATTCACATTTGTATGTGGATTATCACTTTTAGAGATAAAATGATATGTTTAAAGTGATTTTCATGCGTCCAGGGGTCTTAAACACAAGATTTTTGGAATGGGTAAAAGTGAATGAAAATGGCCAATTTACTCACTCTGCGGCTTTAAAAAGTGTTTCTACTCCACTGGAAGTGAATAAAATAACATTTGGAGGCCTTTATTGTTCAATCAAAAACGCCCATTTTTTGGTGAAAGAGATAACCACCCCCCTTACGACATGCTTCAGAAACGAAAAAAATTGTCCGTTTTCAAATGTTGCCTCTTTGAACTACAATTCACATTTGTACGTGGAAAATCACTTTTAAAGAAAAAATGAGATGTTTAAAGTGATTGATTTTCATGCTTCCAGGGGCCTTAAACACAAGATTTGAGGAATGGGTAAAAGTGAATGAAACTGGCCAATTTACTCACTCTGCGGCCTTAAAAAGTGTTTCTACTCCACGGGAAGCGAATTAAATAACATTTGTAGGCCTTTATTGTTCAATCAAAAACGCCCGATTTTTGATGAAAGAGATAACCACCCCCCCTTACGACATGCTTCAGAAACTAAAAAAATGGTCCATTTTCAAATGTTGCCTCTTTGAACTACAATTCACATTTGTATGTGGAAAATCACTTTTAAAGATAAAATGATATGTTTAAAGTGATTTTCATGCTTCCAGGGGCCTTAAACACAAGATTTGAGGAATGGGTAAAAGTGAATGGAAATGGCCAATTTACTCATTCTGAGGCCTTAAAAAGTGTTTCTCCTCCACGGGAAGTGAATTAAATAACATTTGGAGGCGTTTATTGTTCAATCAAAAACGCCAGATTTTTGATGAAAGAGATAACCACCCCCCCTTACGACATGCTTCAGAAACGAAAATAATGGTTCATTTTCAAATGTTGCATCTTTGAACTACAATTCACATTTGTATGTGGATTATCACTTTTAGAGATAAAATTATATGTTTAAAGTGATTTTCTTGCGTCCAGGGGTCTTAAACACAAGATTTTTGGAATGGGTAAAAGTGAATGAAAATGGCCAATTTACTCACTCTGCGGCCTTAAAAAGTTTTTCTCCTCCACGGCAAGTGAATAAAATAACATTTGGAGGTCTTTATTGTTCAAGCGAAAACGCCAGATTTTTGACGAAAGAGATAACAACCCCCCGTTACGACATGCTTCAGAAACGAACAAAATGGTCCATTTTCAAATGTTGCGTCTTTGAACTACAATTCACATTTGTACTTGGATAATCACTTTTAGAGATAAAATTAGATGTTTGAAGTGATTTTCAAGCTTCCCCAGGCCCTAAACACAGGATTTGAGGAATGGGAAAACGTGAATGAAAATGGCCAATTTATTCACTCTGAGGCCTTAAAAAGTTTTTCACCACCCCAGAAAGTGAAATAAATAACATTTGTAGGCCTTTATTGTTCAATCAAAAATGCCCGATTTTTGATGAAAGAGATAACCACCCCCCCTTACGACATGCTTCAGAAACGAAAAAAATGGTTCATTTTCAAATGTTGCATCTTTGAACTACAATTCACATTTGTATGTGGATTATCACTTTTAGAGATAAAATGATTTGTTTAAAGTGATTTTCATGCTTCCAGGGGCCTTAAACACAAGATTTGAGGAATGGGTAAAAGTGAATGAAAATGGCCAATTTACTCACTCTGCAGCCTTAAAAAGTGTTTCTACTCCACGGGAAGCAAATTAAATAACATTTGTAGGCCTTTATTGTTCAATCAAAAACGCCTGATTTTTGATGAAAGAGATAACCACCCCCCCTTACGACATGCTTCAGAAACTAAAAAAATGGTTCATTTTCAAATGTCGCCTCTTTGAACTACAATTCACTTTTGTATGTGGAAAATCACTTTTAAAGATAAAATTATATGTTTAAAGTGATTTTCATGCTTCCAGGGGCCTTAAACACAAGATTTGAGGAATGGGTAAAAGTGAATGGAAATGGCCAATTTACTCATTCTGAAGCCTTAAAAAGTGTTTCTCCTCCACGGGAAGTGAATTAAAAAACATTTGGAGGCCTTTATTGTTCAATCAAAAACGCCAGATTTTTGATGAAAGAGATAACCACCCCCCCTTACAACATGCTTCAGAAACGAAAAAAATGGTTCATTTTCAAATGTTGCATCTTTGAACTACAATTCACATTTGTATGTGGATTATCACTTTTAGAGATAAAATGATATGTTTAAAGTGATTTTCATGCATCCAGGGGTCTTAAACACAAGATTTTTGGAATGGGTAAAAGTGAATGAAAATGGCCAATTTACTCACTCTGCGGCCTTAAAAAGTGTTTCTACTCCACTGGAAGTGAATAAAATAACATTTCGAGGCCTTTATTGTTCAATCAAAAACGCCCATTTTTTGGTGAAAGAGATAACCACCCCCCCCTTAACACATGTTTCAGAAACGAAAAAAATGGTCCGTTTTCAAATGTTGCCTCTTTGAACTACAATTCACATTTGTACGTGGAAAATCACTTTTAAAGAAAAAATGAGATGTTTAAAGTGATTTTCATGCTTCCAGGGGCCTTAAACACAAGATTTGAGGAATGGGTAAAAGTGAATGAAAATGGCCAATTTACTCACTCTGCGGCCTTAAAAAGTGTTTCTACTCCACGGGAAGCGAATTAAATAACATTGGTAGGCCTTTATTGTCCAATCAAAAACGCCCGATTTTTGATGAAAGAGATAACCACCCCCCCTTACGACATGCTTCAGAAACTAAAAAAATGGTCCATTTTCAAATGTTGCCTCTTTGAACTACAATTCACATTTGTATGTGGAAAATTACTTTTAAAGATAAAATGATATGTTTAAAGTGATTTTCATGCTTCCAGGGGCCTTAAACACAAGATTTGAGGAATGGGTAAAAGTGAATGGAAATGGCCAATTTACTCATTCTGAGGCCTTAAAAAGTGTTTCTCCTCCACGGGAAGTGAATTAAATAACATTTGGAGGCCTTTATTGTTCAATCAAAAACGCCATATTTTTGATGAAAGAGATAACCACCCCCCCTTACGACATGCTTCAGAAACGAAAAATATGGTTCATTTTCAAGTGTTGCATCTTTGAACTACAATTCACATTTGTATGTGGATTATCACTTTTAGAGATAAAATGATATGTTTAAAGTTATTTTCATGCGTCCAGGGGTCTTAAACACAAGATTTTTGGAATGGGTAAAAGTGAATGAAAATGGCCAATTTACTCACTCTGCGGCCTTAAAAAGTGTTTCTACTCCACTGGAAGTGAATAAAATACCATTTGGAGGCCTTTATTGTTCAATCAAAAACGCCCGTTTTTTGGTAAAAGAGATAACCACCCCCCCTTACGACATGCTTCAGAAACTAAAAAAATGGTCCATTTTCAAATGTTGCGTCTTTGAACTACAATTCACATTTGTACATGGAAAATCACTTTTAGAGATAAGATTAGATGTTTAAAGTGATTTTCAAGCTTCCAGGGACCCTAAACACAAGATTTGAGAAATGGGTAAAAGTGAATGAAAATGGCCAATTTACTCACTCTGCGGCCTTAAAAGGTTTTTCTCCACCACGGCAAGTGAATAAAAGAACATTTGGAGGTCTTTATTGTTCAAGCGAAAACGCCTGATTTTTGACGAAAGAGATAACAACCCCCCGTTACGACATGCTTCAGAAACGAAAAAAATGGTCCATTTTCAAATGTTGCGTCTTTGAACTACAATTCACATTTGTACTTGGATAATCACTTTTAAAGATAAAATTAGATGTTTGAAGTGATTTTCAAGCTTCCCCGGGCCCTAAACACAGGATTTGAGGAATGGGAAAACGTGAATGAAAATGGCCAATTTATTCACTCTGAGGCCTTAAAAAGTTTTTCTCCACCCCAGAAAGTGAAATAAATAACATTTGTAGGCCTTTATTGTTCAATCAAAAATGCCCGATTTTTGATGAAAGAGATAACCACCCCCCCCTTACGACATGCTTCAGAAACGAAAAAAATGGTTCATTTTCAAATGTTGCATCTTTGAACTACAATTCACATTTGTATGTGGATTATCACTTTTAGAGATAAAATGATTTGTTTAAAGTGATTTTCATGCTTCCAGGGGCCTTAAACACAAGATTTGAGGAATGGGTAAAAGTGAATGAAAATGGCCAATTTATTCACTCTGAGGCCTTAAAAAGTTTTTCTCCACCCCAGAAAGTGAAATAAATAACATTTGTAGGCCTTTATTGTTCAATCAAAAACGCCCGATTTTTGATGAAAGAGATAACCACCCCCCCTTACGACATGCTTCAGAAAGTAAAAAAATGGTTCATTTTCAAATGTTGCCTCTTTGAACTACAATTCACTTTTGTATGTGGAAAATCACTTTTAAAGATAAAATTATATGTTTAAAGTGATTTTCATGCTTCCAGGGGCCTTAAACACAAGATTTGAGGAATGGGTAAAAGTGAATGGAAATGGCCAATTTACTCATTCTGAGGCCTTAAAAAGTGTTTCTCCTCCACGGGAAGTGAATTAAAAAACATTTGGAGGCCTTTATTGTTCAATCAAAAACGCCAGATTTTTGATGAAAGAGATAACCACCCCCCCTTACGACATGCTTCAGAAACGAAAAAAATGGTTCATTTTCAAATGTTGCATCTTTGAACTACAATTCACATTTGTATGTGGATTATCACTTTTAGAGATAAAATGATATGTTTAAAGTGATTTTCATGCATCCAGGGGTCTTAAACACAAGATTTTTGGAATGGGTAAAAGTGAATGAAAATGGCCAATTTACTCACTCTGCGGCCTTAAAAAGTGATTCTACTCCACTGGAAGTGAATAAAATACATTTGGAGGCCTTTATTGTGCAATCAAAAACGCCCATTTTTTGGTGAAAGAGATAACCACCCCCCCTTACGACATGCTTCAGAAACGAAAAAAATGGTCCGTTTTCAAATGTTGCCTCTTTGAACTACAATTCACATTTGTACTTGGATAATCACTTTTAAAGAAAAAATGAGATGTTTAAAGTGATTTTCATGGTTCCAGGGGCCTTAAACACAAGATTTGAGGAATGGGTAAAAGTGAATGAAAATGGCCAATTTACTCACTCTGCGGCCTTAAAAAGTGTTTCTACTCCACTGGAAGCGAATTAAATAACATTTGTAGGCCTTTATTGTTCAATCAAAAATGCCCGATTTTTGGTGAAAGAGATAACCACCCCCCCTTACGACATGCTTCAGAAACTAAAAAAATGGTCCATTTTCAAATGTTGCGTCTTTGAACTACAATTCACATTTGTATGTGGATTATCACTTTTAGAGATAAAATGATTTGTTTAAAGTGATTTTCATGCTTCCAGGGGCCTTAAACACAAGATTTGAGGAATGGGTAAAAGTGAATGGAAATGGCCAATTTACTCATTCTGAGGCCTTAAAAAGTGTTTCTCCTCCACGGGAAGTGAATTAAATACCATTTGGAGGCCTTTATTGTTCAATCAAAAACGCCAGATTTTTGATGAAAGAGATAACCACCCCCCCCTTACGACATGCTTCAGAAACGAAAATAATGGTTCATTTTCAAATGTTGCATCTTTGAACTACAATTAACATTTGTATGTGGATTATCACTTTTAGAGATAAAATGATATGTTTAAAGTGATTTTCATGCGTCCAGGGGTCTTACACACAAGATTTTTGGAATGGGTAAAAGTGAATGAAAATGGCCAATTTACTCACTCTGCGGCCTTAAAAAGTGTTTCTACACCACTGGAAGTGAATAAAATAACATTTGGAGGCCTTTATTGTTCAATAAAAAACGCCGATTTTTTGGTGAAAGAGATAACCACCCCCCCTTACGACATGCTTCAGAACCGAAAAAAATAGTCCGTTTTCAAATGTTGCCTCTTTGAACTACAATTCACATTTGTACGTGGAAAATCACTTTTAAAGAAAAAATGAGATGTTTAAAGTGATTTTTATGCTTCCAGGGGCCTTAAACACAAGATTTGAGGAATGGGTAAAAGTGAATGATACTGGCCAATTTACTCACTCTGCGGCCTTAAAAAGTATTTCTACTCCATGGGAAGCGAATTAAATGACATTTGTAGGCCTTTATTGTTCAATCAAAAACGCCCGAATTTTGATGAAAGATAACCACCCCCCTTACGACATGCTTCAGAAATGAAAAAAATGGTCAATGTTGCGTCTTTGAACTACAACTCACATTTGTACGTGGAAAATCACTTTTAGAGATAAGATTAGATGTTTAAAGTGATTTTCAAGCTTCTAGGGGCCCTAAACACAAGATTTGGATATGGGTAAAAGTGAATGAAAATGGCCAATTTAATCACTCTGCGGCCTTAAAAAGTTTTTCTCCTCCACGGCAAATGAAAAAAATAACATTTGGAGGTCTTTATTGTTCAAGCGAAAACGCCAGATTTTTGACGAAAGAGATAACCACCCCCCCTTACGACATGCTTCAGAATCAAAAAAAATGGTCCATTTTCAAATGTTGCGTCTTTGAACTACAATTCACATTTGTACGTGGATAATCACTTTTAGAGATAAAATTAGATGTTTGAAGTGATTTTCAAGCTTCCCCGGGCCCTAAACACAAGATTTGAGGAATGGGAAAACGTGAATGAAAATGGCCAATTTATTCACTCTGAGGCCTTAAAAAGTTTTTCTCCACCCCAGAAAGTGAATTAAATAACATTTGTAGGCCTTTATTGTTCAATCAAAAATGCCCGATTTTTGATGAAAGAGATAACCACCCCCCCTTACGACATGCTTCAGAAACATAAAAAATGGTTCATTTTCAAATGTTGCATCTTTGAACTACAATTCACATTTGTATGTGGATTATCACTTTTAGAGATAAAATGATATGTTTAAAGTGATTTTCATGCGTCCAGGGGTCTTAAACACAAGATTTTTGGAATGGGTAAAAGTGAATGAAAATGGCCAATTTACTCACTCTGCGGCTTTAAAAAGTGTTTCTACTCCACTGGAAGTGAATAAAATAACATTTGGAGGCCTTTATTGTTCAATCAAAAACCCCAATTTTTTGGTGAAAGAGATAACCACCCCCCCCCTTACGACATGCTTCAGAAACGAAAAAAATGGTCCGTTTTCAAATGTTGCCTCTTTGAACTACAATTCACATTTGTACTTGGAAAATCACTTTTAAAGAAAAAATGAGATGTTTAAAGTGATTTTCATGCTTCCAGGGGCCTTAAACACAAGATTTGAGGAATGGGTAAAAGTGAATGAAAATGGCCAATTTACTCACTCTGCGGCCTTAAAAAGTATTTCTACTCCACGGGCAGCGAATTAAATAACATTTGTAGGCCTTTATTGTTCAATCAAAAACGCCCGATTTTTGATGAAAGAGATAACCACCCCCCCTTACGACATGCTTCAGAAATGAAAAAAATGGTCCATTTTCAAATGTTGCCTCTTTGAACTACAATTCACATTTGTATGTGGAAAATCACTTTTAAAGATAAAATGAGATGTTTAAAGTGATTTTCATGCTTCCAGGGGCCTTAAACACAAGATTTGAGGAATGGGTAAAAGTCAATGGAAATGGCCAATTTACTCATTCTGCGGCCTTAAAAAGTGTTTCTCCTCCACGGGAAGTGAATTAAATAACATTTGGAGGCCTTTATTGTTCAATGAAAAACGCCAGATTTTTGATGAAAGAGATAACCACCCCCCCTTACGACATGCTTCAGAAACGAAAAAAATGGTCCATTTTCAAATGTTGCGTCTTTGAACTACAATTCACATTTGTACGTGGAAAATCACTTTTAGAGATAAGATTAGATGTTTAAAGTGATTTTCAAGCTTCCAGGGGCCCTAAACACAAGATTTGAGAAATGGGTAAAAGTGAATGAAAATGGCCAATTTACTCATTCTGAGGCCTTAAAAAGTGTTTCTCCTCCACGGCAAGTGAATAAAATACCATTTGGAGGTCTTTATTGTTCAAGCGAAAACGCCAGATTTTTGACGAAAGAGATAACCACCCCCCCTTACGACATGCTTCAGAAACGAAAAAAATGGTCCATTTTCAAATGTTGCGTCTTTGAACTACAATTCACATTTGTACGTGGATAATCACTTTTAGAGATAAAATTAGATGTTTGAAGTGATTCCCATTGAGGAATGGGAAAACGTGAATGAAAATGGCCAATTTATTCACTCTGAGGCCTTAAAAAGTTTTTCTCCACCCCAGAAAGTGAATTAAATAACATTTGGAGGCCTTTATTGTTCAATCAAAAATGCCCGATTTTTGATGAAAGAGATAACCACCCCCCCTTACGACATGCTTCAGAAACGAAAAAATGGTTCATTTTCAAATGTTGCATCTTTGAACTACAATTCACATTTGTATGTGGATTATCACTTTTAGAGATAAAATGATATGTTTAAAGTGATTCTCATGCGCCCAGGGGTCTTAAACACAAGATTTTTGGAATGGGTAAAAGAGAATGAAAATGGCCAATTTACTCACTCTGCGGCCTTACAAAGTGTTTCTACTCCACGGGAAGTGAATAAAATAACATTTGGAGGCCTTTATTGTTCAATCAAAAACGCCCATTTTTTGGTGAAAGAGATAACCACCCCCCCTTACGACATGCTTCAGAAACGAAAAAAATGGTCCGTTTTCAAATGTTGCCTCTTTGAACTACAATTCACATTTGTACGTGGAAAATCACTTTCAAAGAAAAAATGAGATGTTTAAAGTGATTTTCATGCTTCCAGGGGCCTTAAACACTAGATTTGAGGAATGGGTAAAAGTGAATGGAAATGGCCAATTTACTCATTCTGAGGCCTTAAAAAGTGTTTCTACTCCACTGGAAGTGAATGAAATAACATTTGGAGGCCTTTATTATTCAATCAAAAACGCCAGATTTTTGATGAAAGAGATAACCACCCCCCCTTACGACATGCTTCAGAAACGAAAAAAATGGTCCGTTTTCAAATGTTGCCTCTTTGAACTACAATTCACATTTGTACGTGGAAAATCACTTTTAAAGAAAAAATGAGATGTTTAAAGTGATTTTCATGCTTCCAGGGACCTTAAACACAAGATTTGAGGAATGGGTAAAAGTGAATGAAACTGGCCAATTTACTCACTCTGCGGCCTTAAAAAGTGTTTCTCCTCCATGGGAAGCGAATTAAATAACATTTGTAGGCCTTTATTGTTCAATCAAAAACGCCCGATTTTTGATGAAAGTGATAACCACCCCCTCTTACGACATGCTTCAGAAACTAAAAAAACTGGTCCATTTTCAAATGTTGCCTCTTTGAACTACAATTCACATTTGTATGTGGAAAATCACTTTTAGAGATAAAATGATATGTTTAAAGTGATTTTCATGCGTCCAGGGGTCTTACACACAAGATTTTTGGAATGGGTAAAAGTGAATGAAAATGGCCAATTTACTTACTCTGCGGCCTTAAAAAGTGTTTCTACACCACTGGAAGTGAATAAAATAACATTTGGAGGCCTTTATTGTTCAATAAAAAACGCCGATTTTTTGGTGAAAGAGATAACCACCCCCCCTTACGACATGCTTCAGAAACGAAAAAAATAGTCCGTTTTCAAATGTTGCCTCTTTGAACTACAATTCACATTTGTACGTGGAAAATCACTTTTCAAGAAAAAATGAGATGTTTAAAGTGATTTTTATGCTTCCAGGGGCCTTAAACACAAGATTTGAGGAATGGGTAAAAGTGAATGAAACTGGCCAATTTACTTACTCTGCGGCCTTAAAAAGTATTTCTACTCCATGGGAAGCGAATTAAATAACATTTGTAGGCCTTTATTGTTCAATCAAAAACGCCCGAATTTTGATGAAAGAGATAACCATACCCCTTACGACATGCTTCAGAAACGAAAAAAATGGTCCATTTTCAAATGTTGCGTCTTTGAACTACAATTCACATTTGTACGTGGAAAATCACTTTTAGAGATAAGATTAGATGTTTAAAGTGATTTTCAAGCTTCTAGGGGCCCTAAACACAAGATTTGAGGAATGGGTAAAAGTGAATGAAACTGGCCAATTTACTCACTCTGCGGCCTTAAAAAGTGTTTCTCCTCCATGGGAAGCGAATTAAATAACATTTGTAGGCCTTTATTGTTCAATCAAAAACGCCCGATTTTTGATGAAAGTGATAACCACCCCCTCTTACGACATGCTTCAGAAACTAAAAAAACTGGTCCATTTTCAAATGTTGCCTCTTTGAACTACAATTCACATTTGTATGTGGAAAATCACTTTTAGAGATAAAATGATATGTTTAAAGTGATTTTCATGCGTCCAGGGATCTTACACACAAGATTTTTGGAATGGGTAAAAGTGAATGAAAATGGCCAATTTACTTACTCTGCGGCCTTAAAAAGTGTTTCTACACCACTGGAAGTGAATAAAATAACATTTGGAGGCCTTTATTGTTCAATAAAAAACGCCGATTTTTTGGTGAAAGAGATAACCACCCCCCCTTACGACATGCTTCAGAAACGAAAAAAATAGTCCGTTTTCAAATGTTGCCTCTTTGAACTACAATTCACATTTGTACGTGGAAAATCACTTTTAAAGAAAAAATGAGATGTTTAAAGTGATTTGTATGCTTCCAGGGGCCTTAAACACAAGATTTGAGGAATGGGTAAAAGTGAATGAAACTAGCCAATTTACTTACTCTGCGGCCTTAAAAAGTATTTCTACTCCATGGGAAGCGAATTAAATAACATTTGTAGGCCTTTATTGTTCAATCAAAAACGCCCGAATTTTGATGAAAGAGATAACCACCCCCCTTACGACATGCTTCAGAAACGAAAAAAATGGTCCATTTTCAAATGTTGCGTCTTTGAACTACAATTCACATTTGTACGTGGAAAATCACTTTTAGAGATAAGATTAGATGTTTAAAGTGATTTTCAAGCTTCTAGGGGCCCTAAACACAAGATTTGAGAAATGGGTAAAAGTGAATGAAAATGGCCAATTTACTCACTCTGCGGCCTAAAAAGTTTTTCTCCTCCACGGCAAGTGAATAAAATAACATTTGGAGGTCTTTATTGTTCAAGCGAAAACGCCAGATTTTTGACGAAAGAGATAACCACCCCCCCTTACGACATGCTTCAGAAACGAAAAGAATGGTCCATTTTCAAATGTTGCGTCTTTGAACTACAATTCACATTTGTACGTGGATAATCACTTTTAGAGATAAAATTAGATGTTTGAAGTGATTTTCAAGCTTCTCCGGGCTCTAAACACAAGATTTGAGGAATGGGAAAACGTGAATGAAAATGGCCAATTTATTCACTCTGAGGCCTTAAAAAGTTTTTCTCCACCCCAGAAAGTGAATTAAATAACATTTGTAGGCCTTTATTGTTCAATCAAAAATGCCCGATTTTTGATGAAAGATATAACCACCCCCCCTTACGACATGCTTCAGAAACAAAAAAAATGGTTCATTTTCAAATGTTGCCTCTTTGAACTACAATTCACATTTGTATGTGGAAAATCACTTTTAAAGATAAAATGATATGTTTAAAGTGATTTTCATGCTTCCAGGGGCCTTAAACACAAGATTTGAGGAATGGGAAAAAGTGAACGAAACTGGCCAATTTACTCACTCTGCGGCCTTAAAAAGTATTTCTACTCCATGGGAAGCGAATTAAATAACATTTGGAGGCCTTTATTGTTCAATCAAAAACGCCCGATTTTTGATGAAAGAAATAATCACCCCCCTTACGACATGCTTCAGAAACGAAAAAAATGGTCCATTTTCAAATGTTGCGTCTTTGAACTACAATTCACATTTGTACGTGGAAAATCACTTTTAGAGATAAGATTAGATGTTTAAAGTGATTTTCAAGCTTCCAGGGGCCCTAAACACAAGATTTGAGGAATGGGTAAAAGTGTATGGAAATGGCCAATTTACTCATTCTGAGGCCTTAAAAAGTGTTTCTCCTCCACGGGAAGTGAATTAAATAACATTTGTAGGCCTTTATTGTTCAATCAAAAACGCCAGATTTTTGATGAAAGAAATAACCACCCCCCCTTACGACATGCTTCAGAAACGAAAATAATGGTTCATTTTCAAATGTTGCATCTTTGAACTACAATTCACATTTGTATGTGGATTATCACTTTTAGAGATAAAATGATATGTTTAAAGTGATTTTCATGCGTCCAGGGGTCTTAAACACAAGATTTTTGGAATGGGTAAAAGTGAATGAAAATGGCCAATTTACTCACTCTGCGGCCTTAAAAAGTGTTTCTACTCCACTGGAAGTGAATAAAATAACATTTGGAGGCCTTTATTGTTCAATCAAAAACGCCCATTTTTTGGTGAAAGAGATAACCACCCCCCCTTACGACATGCTTCAGAAACGAAAAAAATGGTCCATTTTCAAATGTTGCGTCTTTGAACTACAATTCACATTTGTACTTGGATAATCACTTTTAGAGATAAAATTAGATGTTTGAAGTGATTTTCAAGCTTCCCCGGGCCCTAAACACAGGATTTGAGGAATGGGAAAACGTGAATGAAAATGGCCAATGTATTCACTCTGAGGCCTTAAAAAGTTTTTCTCCACCCCAGAAAGTGAAATAAATAACATTTGTAGGCCTTTATTGTTCAATCAAAAATGCCCGATTTTTGATGAAAGAGATAACCACCCCCCCTTACGACATGCTTCAGAAACGAAAAAAATGGTTCATTTTCAAATGTTGCATCTTTGAACTACAATTCACATTTGTATGTGGATTATCACTTTTAGAGATAAAATGATTTGTTTAAAGTGATTTTCATGCTTCCAGGGGCCTTAAACACAAGATTTGAGGAATGGGTAAAAGTGAATGAAAATGGCCAATTTACTCACTCTGCAGCCTTAAAAAGTGTTTCTACTCCACGGGAAGCAAATTAAATAACATTTGTAGGCCTTTATTGTTCAATCAAAAACGCCCGATTTTTGATGAAAGAGATAACCACCCCCCTTACGACATGCTTCAGAAAGTAAAAAAATGGTTCATTTTCAAATGTTGCCTCTTTGAACTACAATTCACATTTGTATGTGGAAAATCACTTTTAAAGATAAAATTATATGTTTAAAGTGATTGTCATGCTTCCAGGGGCCTTAAACACAAGATTTGAGGAATGGGTAAAAGTGAATGGAAATGGCCAATTTACTCCTTCTGAGGCCTTAAAAAGTGTTTCTCCTCCACGGGAAGTGAATTAAAAAACATTTGGAGGCCTTTATTGTTCAATCAAAAATGCCAGATTTTTGATGAAAGAGATAACCACCCCCCTTATGACATGCTTCAGAAACGAAGAAAATGGTTCATTTTCAGATGTTGCATCTTTGAACTACAATTCACATTTGTATGTGGATTATCACTTTTAGAGATAAAATGATATGTTTAAAGTGATTTTCATGCATCCAGGGGTCTTAAACACAAGATTTTTGGAATGGGTAAAAGTGAATGAAAATGGCCAATTTACTCACTCTGCGGCCTTAAAAAGTGTTTCTACTCCACTGGAAGTGAATAAAATAACATTTGGAGGCCTTCATTGTTCAATCAAAAACGCCCATTTTTTGGTGAAAGAGATAACCACCCCCACTTACGACATGCTTCAGAAACGAAAAAAATGGTCCGTTTTCAAATGTTGCCTCTTTGAACTACAATTCACATTTGTACGTGGAAAATCACTTTTAAAGAAAAAACTGAGATGTTTAACGTGATTTTCATTCTTCCAGGGGCCTTAAACACAAGATTTGAGGAATGGGTAAAAGTGAATGGAAATGGCCAATTTACTCATTCTGAGGCCTTAAAAAGTGTTTCTCCTGCACGGGAAGTGAATTAAATAACATTTGGAGGCGTTTATTGTTCAATCAAAAACGCCAGATTTTTGATGAAAGAGATAACCACCCCCCCTTACGACATGCTTCAGAAACGAAAATAATGGTTCATTTTCAAATGTTGCATCTTTGAACTACAATTCACATTTGTATGTGGATTATCACTTTTAGAGATAAAATGATATGTTTAAAGTGATTTTCATGCTTCCAGGGGCCTTAAACACAAGATTTGAGGGATGGGTAAAAGTGAATGTAACTGGCCAATTTCCTCACTCTGCGGCCTTAAAAAGTATTTCTACTCCACGGGAAGCGAATTAAATAACATTTGTAGGCCTTTATTGTTCAATCAAAAACGCCCGATTTTTGATGAAAGAGATAACCACCCCCCTTACGACATGCTTCAGAAACGAAAAAAATGGTCCATTTTCAAATGTTGCGTCTTTGAACTACAATTCACATTTGTACGTGGAAAATCACTTTTAGAGATAAGATTAGATGTTTAAAGTGATTTTCAAGCTTCCAGGGGCCCTAAACACAAGATTTGAGAAATGGGTAAAAGTGAATGAAAATGGCCAATTTACTCATTCTGAGGCCTTAAAAAGTGTTTCTCCTCCACGGCAAGTGAATAAAATAACATTTGGAGGTCTTTATTGTTCAAGCGAAAACGCCATATTTTTGACGAAAGAGATAACCACCCCCCCCTTACGACATGCTTCAGAAACGAAAAAAATGGTCCATTTTCAAATGTTGCGTCTTGGAACTATAACTCACATTTGTACGTGGATAATCACTTTTAGAGATAAAATTAGATGTTTGAAGTGATTCCCATTGAGGAATGGGAAAACGTGAATGAAAATGGCCAATTTATTCACTCTGAGGCCTTAAAAAGTTTTTCTCCACCCCAGAAAGTGAATTAAATAACATTTGGAGGCCTTTATTGTTCAATCAAAAATGCCCGATTTTTGATAAAAGAGATAACCACCCCCCTTACGACATGCTTCAGAAACAAAAAAATGGTTCATTTTTAAATGTTGCATCTTTGAACTACAATTCACATTTGTACGTGGAAAATCACTTTTAAAGAAAAAATGAGATGTTTAAAGTGATTTTCATGCTTCCAGGGGCCTTAAACACAAGATTTGAGGAATGGGTAAAAGTGAATGGAAATGGCCAATTTACTCATTCTGAGGCCTTAAAAAGTGTTTCTACTCCACTGGAAGTGAATAAAATAACATTTGGAGGCCTTTATTGTTCAATCAAAAACGCCAGATTTTTGATGAAAGAGATAACCACCCCCCCCTTACGACATGCTTCAGAAACGAAAAAAATTGTCCGTTTTCAAATGTTGCCTCTTTGAACTACAATTCACATTTGTGCGTGGAAAATCACTTTTAAAGAAAAAATGAAATGTTTAAAGTGATTTTCATGCTTCCAGGGACCTTAAACACAAGATTTGAGGAATGGGTAAAAGTGAATGAAACTGGCTAATTTACTCACTCTGCGGCCTTAAAAAGTGTTTCTCCTCCATGGGAAGCAAATTAAATAACATTTGTAGGCCTTTATTGTTCAATCAAAAACGCCCGATTTTTGATGAAAGAGATAACCATCCCCCCTTACGACATGCTTCAGAAACTAAAAAAACTGGTCCATTTTCAAATGTTGCCTCTTTGAACTACAATTCACATTTGTATGTGGAAAATCACTTTTAAAGATAAAATGATATGTTTAAAGTGATTTTCATGCTTCCAGGGGACTTAAACACAAGATTTGAGGAATGGGTAAAAGTGAATGGAAATGGCCAATTTACTCATTCTGAGGCCTTAAAAAGTGTTTCTCCTCCACGGGAAGTGAATTAAATAACATTTGGAGGCCTTTATTGTTCAATAAAAAACGCCGATTTTTTGGTGAAAGAGATAACCACCCCCCCTTACGACATGCTTCAGAAACGAAAATAATGGTTCATTTTCAAATGTTGCATCTTTGAACTACAATTCACATTTGTATGTGGATTATCACTTTCAGAGATAAAATGATATGTTTAAAGTGATTTTCATGCGTCCAGGGGTCTTACACACAAGATTTTTGGAATGGGTAAAAGTGAATGAAAATAGCCAATTTACTCACTCGGTGGCCTTAAAAAGTGTTTCTACACCACTGGAAGTGAATAAAATAACATTTGGAGGCCTTTATTGTTCAATAAAAAAACGCCGATTTTTTGGTGAAAGAGATAACCACCCCCCCTTACGACATGCTTCAGAAACGAAAAAAATAGTCCGTTTTCAAATGTTGCCTCTTTGAACTACAATTCACATTTGTACGTGGAAAATCACTTTTAAAGAAAAAATGAGATGTTTAAAGTGATTTTTATGCTTCCAGGGGCCTTAAACACAAGATTTGAGGAATGGATAAAAGTGAATGATACTGGCCAATTTACTCACTCTGCGGCCTTAAAAAGTATTTCTACTCCATGGGAAGCGAATTAAATAACATTTGTAGGCCTTTATTGTTCAATCAAAAACGCCCGAATTTTGATGAAAGAGATAACCACCCTCCTTACGACATGCTTCAGAAACGAAAAAAATGGTCCATTTTCAAATGTTGCGTCTTTGAACTACAATTCACATTTGTACGTGGAAAATCACTTTTAGAGATAAGATTAGATGTTTAAAGTGATTTTCAAGCTTCTAGGGGCCCTAAACACAAGATTTGAGAAATGGGTAAAAGTGAATGAAAATGGCCAATTTACTCACTCTGCGGCCTTAAAAAGTTTTTCTCCTCCACGGCAAGTGAATAAAATAACATTTGGAGGTCTTTATTGTTCAAGCGAAAACGCCAGATTTTTGACGAAAGAGATAACCACCCCCCCTTACGACATGCTTCAGAAACGAAAAAAATGGTCCATTTTCAAATGTTGCGTCTTTGAACTACAATTCACATTTGTACGTGGATAATCACTTTTAGAGATAAAATTAGATGTTTGAAGTGATTTTCAAGCTTCCCCAGGCCCTAAACACAAGATTTGAGGAATGGGAAAACGTGAATGAAAATGGCCAATTTATTCACTCTGAGGCCTTAAAAAGTTTTTCTCCACCCCAGAAAGTGAATTAAATAACATTTGTAGGCCTTTATTGTTCAATCAAAAATGCCCGATTTTTGATGAAAGAGATAACCACCCCCCCTTACGACATGCTTCAGAAACAAAAAAAATGGTTCATTTTCAAATGTTGCATCTTTGAACTACAATTCACATTTGTATGTGGATTATCACTTTTAGAGATAAAATGATATGTTTAAAGTGATTTTCATGCGTCCAGGGGTCTTAAACACAAGATTTTTGGAATGGGTAAAAGTGAATGAAAATGGCCAATTTACTCACTCTGCGGCTTTAAAAAGTGTTTCTACTCCACTGGAAGTGAATAAAATAACGTTTGGAGGCCTTTATTGTTCAATCAAAAACCCCAATTTTTTGGTGAAAGAGATAACCACCCCCCTTACGACATGCTTCAGAAACGAAAAAAATGGTCCGTTTTCAAATGTTGCCTCTTTGAACTACAATTCACATTTGTACGTGGAAAATCACTTTTAAAGAAAAAATGAGATGTTTAAAGTGATTTTCATGCTTCCAGGGGCCTTAAACACAAGATTTGAGGAATGGGTAAAAGTGAATGAAACTGGCCAATTTACTCACTCTGCGGCCTTAAAAAGTGTTTCTCCTCCACGGGAAGCGAATTAAATAACATTTGTAGGCCTTTATTGTTCAATCAAAAACGCCCGATTTTTGATGAAAGAGATAACCACCCCCCCTTACGACATGCTTCAGAAACTAAAAAAACTGGTCCATTTTCAAATGTTGCCTCTTTGAACTACAATTCACATTTGTATGTGGAAAATCACTTTTAAAGATAAAATGATATGTTTAAAGTGATTTTCATGCTTCCAGGGGCCTTAAACACAAGATTTGAGGAATGGGTAAAAGTGAATGGAAATGGCCAATTTACTCATTCTGAGGCCTTAAAAAGTGTTTCTCCTCCACGGGAAGTGTATTAAATAACATTTGTAGGCCTTTATTGTTCAATCAAAAACGCCCGATTTTTGATGAAAGAAATAACCACCCCCCCTTACGACATGCTTCAGAAACGAAAATAATGGTTCATTTTCAAATGTTGCATCTTTGAACTACAATTCACATTTGTATGTGGATTATCACTTTTAGAGATAAAATGATATGTTTAAAGTGATTTTCATGCGTCCAGGGGTCTTAAACACAAGATTTGAGGAATGGGTAAAAGTGAATGAAACTGGCCAATTTACTCACTCTGCGGCCTTAAAAAGTATTTCTACTCCATGGGAAGTGAATTAAATAACATTTGGAGGCCTTTATTGTTCAATCAAAAACGCCAGATTTTTGATGAAAGAGATAACCACCCCCCCTTACGACATGCTTCAGAAACGAAAATAATGGTTCATTTTCAAATGTTGCATCTTTGAACTACAATTCACATTTGTATGTGGATTATCACTTTTAGAGATAAAATGATATGTTTAAAGTGATTTTCATGCGTCCAGGGGTCTTAAACACAAGATTTTTGGAATGGGTAAAAGTGAATGAAAATGGCCAATTTACTCACTCTGCGGCCTTAAAAAGTGTTTCTACTCCACTGGAAGTGAATAAAATAACATTTGGAGGCCTTTATTGTTCAATCAAAAACGCCCATTTTTTGGTGAAAAAGATAACCACCCCCCCTTACGACATGCTTCAGAAACGAAAAAAATGGTCCGTTTTCAAATGTTGCCTCTTTGAACTACAATTCACATTTGTACGTGGAAAATCACTTTTAAAGAAAAAATGAGATGTTTAAAGTGATTTTCATGCTTCCAGGGGCCTTAAACACAAGATTTGAGGAATGGGTAAAAGTGAATGGAAATGGCCAATTTACTCATTCTGAGGCCTTAAAAAGTGTTTCTACTCCACTGGAAGTGAATAAAATAACATTTGGAGGCCTTTATTGTTCAATCAAAAACGCCAGATTTTTGATGAAAGAGATAACCACCCCCCCTTACGACATGCTTCAGAAACGAAAAAAATGGTCCGTTTTCAAATGTTGCCTCTTTGAACTACAATTCACATTTGTACGTGGAAAATCACTTTTAAAGAAAAAATGAGATGTTTAAAGTGATTTTCATGCTTCCTGGGACCTTAAACACAAGATTTGAGGAATGGGTAAAAGTGAATGAAACTGGCCAATTTACTCACTCTGCGGCCTTAAAAAGTGTTTCTCCTCCATGGGAAGCGAATTAAATAACATTTGTAGGCCTTTATTGTTCAATCAAAAACGCCCGATTTTTGATGAAAGAGATAACCACCCCCCCTTACGACATGCTTCAGAAACTAAAAAAACTGGTCCATTTTCAAATGTTGCCTCTTTGAACTACAATTCACATTTGTATGTGGAAAATCACTTTTAAAGATAAAATGATATGTTTAAAGTGATTTTCATGCTTCCAGGGGCCTTAAACACAAGATTTGAGGAATGGGTAAAAGTGAATGAAAATGGCCAATTTACTCATTCTGAGGCCTTAAAAAGTGGTTCTCCTCCACGGGAAGTGAACTAAATAACATTTGGAGGCCTTTATTGTTCAATCAAAAACGCCAGATTTTTGATGAAAGAGATAACCACCCCCCCTTACGACATGCTTCACAAACGAAAATAATGGTTCATTTTCAAATGTTGCATCTTTGAACTACAATTCACATTTGTATGTGGATTATCACTTTTAGAGATAAAATGATATGTTTAAAGTGATTTTCATGCGTCCAGGGGTCTTACACACAAGATTTTTGGAATGGGTAAAAGTGAATGAAAATGGCCAATTTACTCACTCTGCGGCCTTAAAAAGTATTTCTACTCCATGGGAAGCAAATTAAATAACATTTGGAGGCCTTTATTGTTCAATCAAAAACGCCCGAATTTTGATGAAAGAGATAACCACCCCCCTTACGACATGCTTCAGAAACGAAAAAAATGGTCCATTTTCAAATGTTGCGTCTTTGAACTACAATTCACATTTATACGTGGAAAATCACTTTTAGAGATGAGATTAGATGTTTAAAGTGATTTTCAAGCTTCCAGGGGCCCTAAACACAAGATTTGAGAAATGGGTAAAAGTGAATGGAAATGGCCAATTTACTCATTCTGAGGCCTTAAAAAGTGTTTCTCCTCCACGGGAAGTGAATTAAATAACATTTGGAGGCCTTTATTGTTCAATCAAAAACGCCAGATTTTTGATGAAAGAGATAACCACCCCCCCTTACGACATGCTTCAGAAACGAAAATAATGGTTCATTTTCAAATGTTGCATCTTTGAACTACAATTCACATTTGTATGTGGATTATCACTTTTAGAGATAAAATGATATGTTTAAAGTGATTTTCATGCGTCCAGGGGTCTTAAACACAAGATTTTTGGAATGGGTAAAAGTGAATGAAAATGGCCAATTTACTCACTCTGCGGCCTTAAAAAGTGTTTCTACTCCACTGGAAGTGAATAAAATAACATTTGGAGGCCTTTATTGTTCAATCAAAAACGCCCATTTTTTGGTGAAAGAGATAACCACCCCCCCTTACGACATGCTTCAGAAACGAAAAAAATGGTCCATTTTCAAATGTTGCGTCTTTGAACTACAATTCACATTTGTACGTGGAAAATCGCTTTTAAAGATAAAATTATCTGTTTAAAGTGATTTTCATGCTTCCAGGGGCCTTAAACACAAGATTTGAGGAATGGGTAAAAGTGAATGGAAATGGCCAATTTACTCACTCTGCGGCCTTAAAAAGTTTTTCTCCTCCACGGCAAGTGAATAAAATAACATTTGGAGGTCTTTATTGTTCAAGCGAAAATGCCAGATTTTTGACAAAAGAGATAACCACCCCCCCTTACGACATGCTTCAGAAACGAAAAAAAGGGTCCATTTTCAAATGTTGCGTCTTTGAACTACAATTCACATTTGTACGTGGATAATCACTTTTAGAGATAAAATTAGATGTTTGAAGTGATTTTCAAGATTCCCCGGGCCCTAAACACAAGATTTGAGGGATGGGAAAACGTGAATGAAAATGGCCAATTTATTCATTCTGAGGCCTTAAAAAGTTTTTCTCCACCCCAGAAAGTGAATTAAATAACATTTGTAGGCCTTTATTGTTCAATCAAAAATGCCCGATTTTTGATGAAAGAGATAACGACATGCTTCAGAAACGAAAAAAATGGTTCATTTTCAAATGTTGCATCTTTGAACTACAATTCACATTTGTATGTGGATTATCACTTTTAGAGATAAAATGATATGTTTAAAGTGATTTTCATGCACCCAGGGGTCTTAAACACAAGATTTTTGGAATGGGTAAAAGTGAATGAAAATGGCCAATTTACTCACTCTGCGGCCTTAAAAAGTGTTTCTACTCCATGGGAAGTGAATAAAATAACATTTGGAGGCCTTTATTGTTCAATCAAAAACGCCCATTTTTTGGTGAAGAGATAACCACCCCCCCTTACGACATGCTTCAGAAACGAAAAAAATGGTCCGTTTTCAAATGTTGCCTCTTTGAACTACAATTCACATTTCTACGTGGAAAATCACTTTTAAAGAAAAAATGAGATGTTTAAAGTGATTTTCATGCGTCCAGGGGTCTTAAACACAAGATTTTTGGAATTGGTAAAAGTGAATAAAATGGCTAATTTACTCACTCTGCGGCTTTAAAAAGTGTTTCTACTCCACTGGAAGTGAATAAAATAACATTTGGAGGCCTTTATTGTTCAATCAAAAACGCCCATTTTTTGGTGAAAGAGATAACCACCACCCCTTACGACATGCTTCAGAAACGAAAAAAATGGTCCGTTTTCAAATGTTGCCTCTTTGAACTACAATTAACATTTGTACGTGGAAAATCACTTTTAAAGAAAAAATGAGATGTTTAAAGTGATTTTCATGCTTCCAGGGGCCTTAAACACAAGATTTGAGGAATGGGTAAAAGTGAATGGAAATGGCCAATTTACTCATTCTGAGGCCTTAAAAAGTGTTTCTCCTCCACGGGAAGTGAATTAAATAACATTTGGAGGCCTTTATTGTTCAATCAAAAACGCCAGATTTTTGATGAAAGAGATAACCACCCCCCCTTACGACATGCTTCAGAAACTAAAATAATGGTTCATTTTCAAATGTTGCATCTTTGAACTACAATTCACATTTGTATGTGGATTATCACTTTTAGAGATAAAATTAGATGTTTGAAGTGATTTTCAAGCTTCCCCGGGCCCTAAACACAAGATTTGAGGAATGGGAAAACGTGAATGAAAATGGCCAATTTATTCACTCTGAGGCCTTAAAAAGTTTTTCTCCACCCCAGAAAGTGAATTAAATAACATTTGTAGGCCTTTATTGTTCAATCAAAAATGCCCGATTTTTGATGAAAGAGATAACCACCCCCCCTTACGACATGCTTCAGAAACGAAAAAAATGGTCTGTTTTCAAATGTTGCCTCTTTGAACTACAATTCACATTTGTACGTGGAAAATCACTTTTAAAGAAAAAACTGATATGTTTAAAGTGATTTTCAGGCTTCCAGGGGCCTTAAACACAAGATTTGAGGAATGGGTAAAAGTGAATGTAACTGGCCAATTTACTCACTCTGCAGCCTTAAAAAGTATTTCTACTCCACGGGAAGCAAATTAAATAACATTTGTAGGCCTTTATTGTTCAATCAAAAACGCCCGATTTTTGATGAAAGAGATAACCACCCCCCCTTACGACATGCTTCAGAAACGAAAAAAATGGTCCATTTTCAAATGTTGCGTCTTTGAACTACAATTCACATTTGTACGTGGAAAATCACTTTTAGAGATCAGATTAGATGTTTAAAGTGATTTTCAAGCTTCCAGCGGCCCTAAACACAAGATTTGAGAAATGGGTAAAAGTGAATGAAAATGGCCAATTTACTCACTCTGCGGCCTTAAAAAGTTTTTCTCCTCCACGGCAAGTGCATAAAATAACATTTGGAGGTCTTTATTGTTCAAGCGAAAACGCCAGATTTTTGACGAAAGAGATAACCACCCCCCCGGCGACATGCTTCAGAAATGAAAAAAATGGTCCATTTTCAAATGTTGCGTCTTTGAACTACAATTCACATTTGTACGTGGATAATCACTTTTAGAGATAAAATTAGATGTTTGAAGTGATTTTCAAGCTTCCATGGGCCCTAAACACAAGATTTGAGGAATGGGAAAACGTGAATGAAAATGGCCAATTTATTCACTCTGAGGCCTTAAAAAGTTTTTCTCCACCCCAGAAAGTGAATTAAATAACATTTGTAGGCCTTTATTGTTCGATCGAAAATGCCCGATTTTTGATGAAAGAGATAACCACCCCCCTTACGACATGCTTCAGAAACAAAAAAAATGGTTCATTTTCAAATGTTGCCTCTTTGAACTACAATTCACATTTGTATGTGGAAAATCACTTTTAAAGATAAAATGATATGTTTAAAGTGATTTTCATGCTTCCAGGGGCCTTAAACACAAGATTTGAGGAATGGGTAAAAGTGAATGGAAATGGCCAATTTACTCATTCTGAGGCCTTAAAAAGTGTTTCTCCTCCACGGGAAGTGAATTAAATAACATTTGGAGGCCTTTATTGTTCAATCAAAAACGCCAGATTTTTGATGAAAGAGATAACCACCCCCCTTACGACATGCTTCAGAAACGAAAAAAATGGTTCATTTTCAAATGTTGCATCTTTGAACTGCAATTCACATTAGTATGTGGATTATCACTTTTAAAGATAAAATGATATGTTTAAAGTGATTTTCATGCGTCCAGGGGTCTTAAACACAAGATTTTTGAAATGGGTAAAAGTGAATGAAAATGGCCAATTTACTCACTCTGCGGCCTTGAAAAGTGGTTCTACTCCACTGGAAGTGAATAAAATACCATTTGGAGGCCTTTATTGTTCAATCAAAAACGCCCATTTTTTGGTGAAAGAGATAACCACTGCCCCTTATGACATGCTTCAGAAACGAAAAAAATGGTCCGGTTTCAAATGTTGCCTCTTTGAACTACAATTCACATTTGTACGTGGAAAATCACTTTTAAAGAAAAAATGAGATGTTGTAAGGGATTTTCATGCTTCCAGGGGCCTTAAACACAAGATTTGAGGAATGGGTAAAAGTGAATGAAAATGGCCAATTTACTCACTCTGCGGCTTTAAAAAGTATTTCTACTCCACGGGAAGCGAATTAAATAACATTTGTAGGCCTTTATTGTTCAATCAAAAACGCCCGATTTTTGATGAAAGAGATACCCACCCCCCCTTACGACATGCTTCAGAAATGAAAAAAATGGTCCATTTTCAAATGTTGCCTCTTTGAACTACAATTCACATTTGTATGTGGAAAATCAATTTTAAAGATAAAATGAGATGTTTAAAGTGATTTTCATGCTTCCAGGGGCCTTAAACACAAGATTTGAGGAATGGGTAAAAGTGAATGGAAATGGCCAATTTACTCATTCTGAGGCCTTAAAAAGTGTTTCTCCTCCACGGGAAGTGAATTAAATAACATTTGGAGGCCTTTATTGTTCAATGAAAAACGCCAGATTTTTGATGAAAGAGATAATCACCCCCCCTTACGACATGCTTCAGAAACGAAAAAAAGTGGTCCATTTTCAAATGTTGCGTCTTTGAACTACAATTCACATTTGTACGTGGAAAATCACTTTTAGAGATAAGATTAGATGTTTAAAGTGATTTTCAAGCTTCCAGGGGCCCTAAACACAAGATTTGAGAAATGGGTAAAAGTGAATGAAAATGGCCAATTTACTCACTCTGCGGCCTTAAAAAGTTTTTCTCCTCCACGGTAAGTGAATAAAATACCATTTGGAGGTCTTTATTGTTCAAGGCAAAACGCCAGATTTTTGACGAAAGAGATAACCACCCCCCCTTACGACATGCTTCAGAAACGAAAAAAATGGTCCATTTTCAAATGTTGTGTCTTTGAACTACAATTCACATTTGTACGTGGATAATCACTTTTAGAGATAAAATTAGATGTTTGAAGTGATTTTCATGCTTCCAGGGGCCTTAAACACAAGATTTGAGGAATGGGAAAACGTGAATGAAAATGGCCAATTTATTCACTCTGAGGCCTTAAAAAGTTTTTCTCCACCCCAGAAAGTGAATTAAATAACATTTGTAGGCCTTTATTGTTCAATCAAAAATGCCCGATTTTTGATGAAAGAGATAACCACCCCCCCTTACGACATGCTTCAGAAACAAAAAAATGGTTCATTTTCAAATGTTGCCTCTTTGAACTACAATTCACATTTGTATGTGGATTATCACTTTTAGAGATAAAATTATATGTTTAAAGTGATTTTCATGCACCCAGGGGTCTTAAACACAAGATTTTTGGAATGGGTAAAAGTGAATGAAAATGGCCAATTTACTCACTCTGCGGCCTTAAAAAGTGTTTCTACTCCACGGGAAGTGAATAAAATAACATTTGGAGGCCTTTATTGTTCAATCAAAAACGCCCATTTTTTGGTGAAAGAGATAACCACCCCCCTTACGACATGCTTTAGAAACGAAAAAAATGGTCCGTTTTCAAATGTTGCCTCTTTGAACTACAATTCACATTTGTACGTGGAAAATCACTTTTAAAGAAAAAATGAGATGTTTAAAGTGATTTTCATGCTTCCAGGGGCTTTAAACACAAGATTTGAGGAATGGGTAAAAGTGAATGAAAATGGCCAATTTACTCACTCTGCGGCCTTAAAAAGTGTTTCTACTCCACGGGAAGCGAATTAAATAACATTTGTAGGCCTTTATTGTTCAATCAAAAACGCCCGATTTTTGATGAAAGAGATAACCACCCCCCCTTACGACATGCTTCAGAAACTAAAAAAATGGTCCATTTTCAAATGTTGCCTCTTTGAACTACAATTCACATTTGTATGTGGAAAATCACTTTTAAAGATAAAATGATATGTTTAAAGTGATTTTCATGCTTCCAGGGGCCTTAAACACAAGATTTGAGGAATGGGTAAAAGTGAATGGAAATGGCCAATTTACTCATTCTGTGGCCTTAAAAAGTGTTTCTCCTCCACTGGAAGTGAATAAAATAACATTTGGAGGCCTTTATTGTTCAATCAAAAACGCCCATTTTTTGGTGAAAGAGATAACCACCCCCCTTACGACATGCTTCAGAAACGAAAAAAATGGTCCGTTTTCAAATGTTGCCTCTTTGAACTACAATTCACATTTGTACGTGGAAAATCACTTTTAAAGAAAAAATGAGATGTTTAAAGTGATTTTCATGCTTCCAGGGGCCTTAAACACAAGATTTGAGGAATGGGTAAAAGTGAATGAAACTGGCCAATTTACTCACTCTGCGGCCTTAAAAAGTGTTTCTACTCCACAGGAAGCGAATTAAATAACATTTGTAGGCCTTTATTGTTCAATCAAAAACGCCCGATTTTTGATGAAAGAGATAACCACCCCCCCTTACGACATGCTTCAGAAACGAAAAAAATGGTCCGTTTTCAAATGTTGCCTCTTTGAACTACAATTCACATTTGTATGTGGATTATCACTTTTAGAGATAAAATGATATGTTTAAAGTGATTTTCATGCGTCCAGGGGTCTTAAACACAAGATTTTTGGAATGGGTAAAAGTGAATGAAAATGGCCAATTTACTCACTCTGCAGCCTTAAAAAGTGTTTCTACTCCACTGGAAGTGAATAAAATAACATTTGGAGGCCTTTATTGTTCAAACAAAAACGCCCATTTTTTGGTGAAAGAGATAACCACCCCCACTTACGACATGCTTCAGAAACGAAAAAAATGGTCCGTTTTCAAATGTTGCCTCTTTGAACTACAATTCACATTTGTACGTGGAAAATCACTTTTAAAGAAAAAACTGAGATGTTTAAAGTGATTTTCAGGCTTCCAGGGGCCTTAAACACAAGATTTGAGGAATGGGTAAAAGTGAATGTAACTGGCCAATTTACTCACTCTGCAGCCTTAAAAAGTATTTCTACTCCACGGGAAGCGAATTAAATAACATTTGTAGGCCTTTATTGTTCAATCAAAAACGCCCGATTTTTGATGAAAGAGATAACCACCCCCCTTACGACATGCTTCAGAAACGAAAAAAATGGTCCATTTTCAAATGTTGCGTCTTTGAACTACAATTCACATTTGTACGTGGAAAATCACTTTTAGAGATAAGATTAGATGTTTAAAGTGATTTTCAAGCTTCCAGGGGCCCTAAACACAAGATTTGAGAAATGGGTAAAAGTGAATGAAAATGGCCAATTTACTCACTCTGCGGCCTTAAAAAGTTCTTCTCCTCCACGGCAAGTGCATAAAATAACATTTGGAGGTCTTTATTGTTCAAGCGAAAACGCCAGATTTTTGACAAAAGAGATAACCACCCCCCCGGCGACATGCTTCAGAAATGAAAAAAATGGTCCATTTTCAAATGTTGCGTCTTTGAACTACAATTCACATTTGTACGTGGATAATCACTTTTAGAGATAAAATTAGATGTTTGAAGTGATTTTCAAGCTTCCACGGGCCCTAAACACAAGATTTGAGGAATGGGAAAACGTGAATGAAAATGGCCAATTTATTCACTCTGAGGCCTTAAAAAGTTTTTCTCCACCCCAGAAAGTGAATTAAATAACATTTGTAGGCCTTTATTGTTCAATCAAAAATGCCCGATTTTTGATGAAAGAGATAACCACCCCCCTTACGACATGCTTCAGATACAAAAAAAATGGTTCATTTTCAAATGTTGCCTCTTTGAACTACAATTCACATTTGTATGTGGAAAATCACTTTTAAAGATAAAATGATATGTTTAAAGTGATTTTCATGCTTCCAGGGGCCTTAAACACAAGATTTGAGGAATGGGTAAAAGTGAATGGAAATGGCCAATTTACTCATTCTGAGGCCTTAAAAAGTGTTTCTCCTCCACGGGAAGTGAATTAAATAACATTTGGAGGTCTTTATTGTTCAATCAAAAACGCCAGATTTTTGATGAAAGAGATAACCACCCCCCTTACGACATGCTTCAGAAACGAAAAAAATGGTTCATTTTCAAATGTTGCATCTTTGAACTACAATTCACATTTGTATGTGGATTATCACTTTTAAAGATAAAATGATATGTTTAAAGTGATTTTCATGCGTCCAGGGGTCTTAAACACAAGATTTTTGGAATGGGTAAAAGTGAATGAAAATGGCCAATTTACTCACTCTGCGGCCTTGAAAAGTGGTTCTACTCCACTGCAAGTGAATAAAATAACATTTGGAGGCCTTTATTGTTCAATCAAAAACGCCCATTTTTTGGTGAAAGAGATAACCACCGCCCCTTACGACATGCTTCAGAAACGAAAAAAATGGTCCGTTTTCAAATGTTGCCTCTTTGAACTACAATTCACATTTGTACGTGGAAAATCACTTTTAAAGAAAAAATGAGATGTTGTAAGTGATTTTCATGCTTCCAGGAGCCTTAAACACAAGATTTGAGGAATGGGTAAAAGTGAATGAAAATGGCCAATTTACTCACTCTGCGGCTTTAAAAAGTATTTCTACTCCACGGGAAGCGAATTAAATAACATTTGTAGGCCTTTATTGTTCAATAAAAAACGCCCAATTTTTGATGAAAGAGATACCCACCCCCCCTTACGACATGCTTCAGAAACGAAAAAAATGGTCCATTTTCAAATGTTGCCTCTTTGAACTACAATTCACATTTGTATGTGGAAAATCAATTTTAAAGATAAAATGAGATGTTTAAAATGATTTTCATGCTTCCAGGGGCCTTAAACACAAGATTTGAGGAATGGGTAAAAGTGAATGGAAATGGCCAATTTACTCATTCTGAGGCCTTAAAAAGTGTTTCTCCTCCACGGGAAGTGAATTAAATAACATTTGGAGGCCTTTATTGTTCCATGAAAAACGCCAGATTTTTGATGAAAGAGATAACCACCTCCCCTTACGACATGCTTCAGAAACGAAAAAAATAGTCCATTTTCAAATGTTGCGTCTTTGAACTACAATTCACATTTGTACGTGGAAAATCACTTTTAGAGATAAGATTAGATGTTTAAAGTGATTTTCAAGCTTCCAGGGGCCCTAAACACAAGATTTGAGAAATGGGTAAAAGTGAATGAAAATGGCCAATTTACTCACTCTGCGGCCTTAAAAAGTTTTTCTCCTCCACGGTAAGTGAATAAAATACCATTTGGAGGTCTTTATTGTTCAAGGCAAAACGCCAGATTTTTGACGAAAGAGATAACCACCCCCCCTTACGACATGCTTCAGAAACGAAAAAAATGGTCCATTTTCAAATGTTGCGTCTTTGAACTACAATGCACATTTGTACGTGGATAATCACTTTTAGAGATAAAATTAGATGTTTGAAGTGATTTTCATGCTTCCAGGGGCCTTAAACACAAGATTTGAGGAATGGGAAAACGTGAATGAAAATGGCCAATTTATTCACTCTGAGGCCTTAAAAAGTTTTTCTCCACCCCAGAAAGTGAATTAAATAACATTTGTAGGCCTTTATTGTTCAATCAAAAATGCCCGATTTTTGATGAAAGAGATAACCACCCCCCCTTACGACATGCTTCAGAAACAAAAAAATGGTTCATTTTCAAATGTTGCATCTTTGAACTACAATTCACATTTGTATGTGGATTATCACTTTTAAAGAAAAAATGAGATGTTTAAAGTGATTTTCATGCTTCCAGGGGCTTTAAACACAAGATTTGAGGAATGGGTAAAAGTGAATGAAAATGGCCAATTTACTCACTCTGCGGCCTTAAAAAGTGTTTCTACTCCACGGGAAGCGAATTAAATAACATTTGTAGGCCTTTATTGTTCAATCAAAAATGCCCGATTTTTGATGAAAGAGATAACCACCCCCCCTTACGACATGCTTCAGAAACTAAAAAAATGGTCCATTTTCAAATGTTGCCTCTTTGAACTACAATTCACATTTGTATGTGGAAAATCACTTTTAAAGATAAAATGATATGTTTAAAGTGATTTTCATGCTTCCAGGGGCCTTAAACACAAGATTTGAGGAATGGGTAAAAGTGAATGGAAATGGCCAATTTACTCATTCTGTGGCCTTAAAAAGTGTTTCTCCTCCACGGGAAGTGAATTAAATAACATTTGGAGGCCTTTATTGTTCAATCAAAAACGCCAGATTTTTGATGAAAGAGATAACCACCCCCCCTTACGACATGCTTCAGAAACGAAAAATATGGTTCATTTTCAAGTGTTGCATCTTTGAACTACAATTCACATTTGTATGTGGATTATCACTTTTAGAGATAAAATGATATGTTTAAAGTTATTTTCATGCGTCCAGGGGTCTTAAACACAAGATTTTTGAAATGGGTAAAAGTGAATGAAAATGGCCAATTTACTCACTCTGCGGCCTTAAAAAGTGTTTCTACTCCACGGAAAGTGAATAAAATAACATTTGGAGGCATTTATTGTTCAATCAAAAACGCCAATTTTTTGGTGAAAGAGATAACCACCCCCCCCTTACGACATGCTTCAGAAACGAAAAAAATTGTCCGTTTTCAAATGTTGCCTCATTGAACTACAATTCACATTTGTACGTGGAAAATCACTTTGAAAGAAAAAATGAGATGTTTAAAGTGATTTTCATGCTTCCAGGGGCCTTAAACACAAGATTTGAGGAATGGGTAAAAGTGAATGAAAATGGCCAATTTACTCACTCTGTGGCCTTCAAAAGTGTTTCTACTCCACGGGAAGCGAATCAAATAACATTTGTAGGCCTTTTTTGTTCAATCACTAGCGCCCGATTTTTGATGAAAGAGATAACCACCCCCCCTTACGACATGCTTCAGAAACTGTAAAAATGGTCCATTTTCAAATGTTGCCTCTTTGAACTACAATTCACATTTGTATGTGGAAAATCACTTTTAAAGAAAAAATGAGATGTTTAAAGTGATTTTTATGCTTCCAGGGGCCTTAAACACAAGATTTGAGGAATGGGTAAAAGTGAATGATACTGGCCAATTTACTCACTCTGCGGCCTTAAAAAGTATTTCTACTCCATGGGAAGCGAATTAAATGACATTTGTAGGCCTTTATTGTTCAATCAAAAACGCCCGAATTTTGATGAAAGATAACCACCCCCCTTACGACATGCTTCAGAAATGAAAAAAATGGTCCATTTTCAAATGTTGCGTCTTTGAACTACAACTCACATTTGTACGTGGAAAATCACTTTTAGAGATAAGATTAGATGTTTAAAGTGATTTTCAAGCTTCTAGGGGCCCTAAACACAAGATTTGGATATGGGTAAAAGTGAATGAAAATGGCCAATTTAATCACTCTGCGGCCTTAAAAAGTTTTTCTCCTCCACGGCAAATGAAAAAAATAACATTTGGAGGTCTTTATTGTTCAAGCAAAAACGCCAGATTTTTGACGAAAGAGATAACCACCCCCCCTTACGACATGCTTCAGAATAAAAAAAAATGGTCCATTTTCAAATGTTGCGTCTTTGAACTACAATTCACATTTGTACGTGGATAATCACTTTTAGAGATAAAATTAGATGTTTGAAGTGATTTTCAAGCTTCCCCGGGCCCTAAACACAAGATTTGAGGAATGGGAAAACGTGAATGAAAATGGCCAATTTATTCACTCTGAGGCCTTAAAAAGTTTTTCTCCACCCCAGAAAGTGAATTAAATAACATTTGTAGGCCTTTATTGTTCAATCAAAAATGCCCGATTTTTGATGAAAGAGATAACCACCCTCCCTTACGACATGCTTCAGAAACATAAAAAATGGTTCATTTTCAAATGTTGCATCTTTGAACTACAATTCACATTTGTATGTGGATTATCACTTTTAGAGATAAAATGATATGTTTAAAGTGATTTTCATGCGTCCAGGGGTCTTAAACACAAGATTTTTGGAATGGGTAAAAGTGAATGAAAATGGCCAATTTACTCACTCTGCGGCTTTAAAAAGTGTTTCTACTCCACTGGAAGTGAATAAAATAACATTTGGAGGCCTTTATTGTTCAATCAAAAACCCCAATTTTTTGGTGAAAGAGATAACCACCCCCCCCCTTACGACATGCTTCAGAAACGAAAAAAATGGTCCGTTTTCAAATGTTGCCTCTTTGAACTACAATTCACATTTGTACTTGGAAAATCACTTTTAAAGAAAAAATGAGATGTTTAAAGTGATTTTCATGCTTCCAGGGGCCTTAAACACAAGATTTGAGGAATGGGTAAAAGTGAATGAAAATGGCCAATTTACTCACTCTGCGGCCTTAAAAAGTATTTCTACTCCACGGGCAGCGAATTAAATAACATTTGTAGGCCTTTATTGTTCAATCAAAAACGCCCGATTTTTGATGAAAGAGATAACCACCCCCCCTTACGACATGCTTCAGAAATGAAAAAAATGGTCCATTTTCAAATGTTGCCTCTTTGAACTACAATTCACATTTGTATGTGGAAAATCACTTTTAAAGATAAAATGAGATGTTTAAAGTGATTTTCATGCTTCCAGGGGCCTTAAACACAAGATTTGAGGAATGGGTAAAAGTCAATGGAAATGGCCAATTTACTCATTCTGCGGCCTTAAAAAGTGTTTCTCCTCCACGGGAAGTGAATTAAATAACATTTGGAGGCCTTTATTGTTCAATGAAAAACGCCAGATTTTTGATGAAAGAGATAACCACCCCCCCTTACGACATGCTTCAGAAACGAAAAAAATGGTCCATTTTCAAATGTTGCGTCTTTGAACTACAATTCACATTTGTACGTGGAAAATCACTTTTAGAGATAAGATTAGATGTTTAAAGTGATTTTCAAGCTTCCAGGGGCCCTAAACACAAGATTTGAGAAATGGGTAAAAGTGAATGAAAATGGCCAATTTACTCATTCTGAGGCCTTAAAAAGTGTTTCTCCTCCACGGCAAGTGAATAAAATACCATTTGGAGGTCTTTATTGTTCAAGCGAAAACGCCAGATTTTTGACGAAAGAGATAACCACCCCCCCTTACGACATGCTTCAGAAACGAAAAAAATGGTCCATTTTCAAATGTTGCGTCTTTGAACTACAATTCACATTTGTACGTGGATAATCACTTTTAGAGATAAAATTAGATGTTTGAAGTGATTCCCATTGAGGAATGGGAAAACGTGAATGAAAATGGCCAATTTATTCACTCTGAGGCCTTAAAAAGTTTTTCTCCACCCCAGAAAGTGAATTAAATAACATTTGGAGGCCTTTATTGTTCAATCAAAAATGCCCGATTTTTGATGAAAGAGATAACCACCCCCCCTTACGACATGCTTCAGAAACGAAAAAATGGTTCATTTTCAAATGTTGCATCTTTGAACTACAATTCACATTTGTATGTGGATTATCACTTTTAGAGATAAAATGATATGTTTAAAGTGATTCTCATGCGCCCAGGGGTCTTAAACACAAGATTTTTGGAATGGGTAAAAGAGAATGAAAATGGCCAATTTACTCACTCTGCGGCCTTACAAAGTGTTTCTACTCCACGGGAAGTGAATAAAATAACATTTGGAGGCCTTTATTGTTCAATCAAAAACGCCCATTTTTTGGTGAAAGAGATAACCACCCCCCCTTACGACATGCTTCAGAAACGAAAAAAATGGTCCGTTTTCAAATGTTGCCTCTTTGAACTACAATTCACATTTGTACGTGGAAAATCACTTTCAAAGAAAAAATGAGATGTTTAAAGTGATTTTCATGCTTCCAGGGGCCTTAAACACAAGATTTGAGGAATGGGTAAAAGTGAATGGAAATGGCCAATTTACTCATTCTGAGGCCTTAAAAAGTGTTTCTACTCCACTGGAAGTGAATGAAATAACATTTGGAGGCCTTTATTGTTCAATCAAAAACGCCAGATTTTTGATGAAAGAGATAACCACCCCCCCTTACGACATGCTTCAGAAACGAAAAAAATGGTCCGTTTTCAAATGTTGCCTCTTTGAACTACAATTCACATTTGTACGTGGAAAATCACTTTTAAAGAAAAAATGAGATGTTTAAAGTGATTTTCATGCTTCCAGGGACCTTAAACACAAGATTTGAGGAATGGGTAAAAGTGAATGAAACTGGCCAATTTACTCACTCTGCGGCCTTAAAAAGTGTTTCTCCTCCATGGGAAGCGAATTAAATAACATTTGTAGGCCTTTATTGTTCAATCAAAAACGCCCGATTTTTGATGAAAGTGATAACCACCCCCTCTTACGACATGCTTCAGAAACTAAAAAAACTGGTCCATTTTCAAATGTTGCCTCTTTGAACTACAATTCACATTTGTATGTGGAAAATCACTTTTAGAGATAAAATGATATGTTTAAAGTGATTTTCATGCGTCCAGGGATCTTACACACAAGATTTTTGGAATGGGTAAAAGTGAATGAAAATGGCCAATTTACTTACTCTGCGGCCTTAAAAAGTGTTTCTACACCACTGGAAGTGAATAAAATAACATTTGGAGGCCTTTATTGTTCAATAAAAAACGCCGATTTTTTGGTGAAAGAGATAACCACCCCCCCTTACGACATGCTTCAGAAACGAAAAAAATAGTCCGTTTTCAAATGTTGCCTCTTTGAACTACAATTCACATTTGTACGTGGAAAATCACTTTTAAAGAAAAAATGAGATGTTTAAAGTGATTTTTATGCTTCCAGGGGCCTTAAACACAAGATTTGAGGAATGGGTAAAAGTGAATGAAACTAGCCAATTTACTTACTCTGCGGCCTTAAAAAGTATTTCTACTCCATGGGAAGCGAATTAAATAACATTTGTAGGCCTTTATTGTTCAATCAAAAACGCCCGAATTTTGATGAAAGAGATAACCACCCCCCTTACGACATGCTTCAGAAATGAAAAAAATGGTCCATTTTCAAATGTTGCGTCTTTGAACTACAATTCACATTTGTACGTGGAAAATCACTTTTAGAGATAAGATTAGATGTTTAAAGTGATTTTCAAGCTTCTAGGGGCCCTAAACACAAGATTTGAGAAATGGGTAAAAGTGAATGAAAATGGCCAATTTACTCACTCTGCGGCCTAAAAAGTTTTTCTCCTCCACGGCAAGTGAATAAAATAACATTTGGAGGTCTTTATTGTTCAAGCGAAAACGCCAGATTTTTGACGAAAGAGATAACCACCCCCCCTTACGACATGCTTCAGAAACGAAAAGAATGGTCCATTTTCAAATGTTGCGTCTTTGAACTACAATTCACATTTGTACGTGGATAATCACTTTTAGAGATAAAATTAGATGTTTGAAGTGATTTTCAAGCTTCTCCGGGCTCTAAACACAAGATTTGAGGAATGGGAAAACGTGAATGAAAATGGCCAATTTATTCACTCTGAGGCCTTAAAAAGTTTTTCTCCACCCCAGAAAGTGAATTAAATAACATTTGTAGGCCTTTATTGTTCAATCAAAAATGCCCGATTTTTGATGAAAGAGATAACCACCCCCCCTTACGACATGCTTCAGAAACAAAAAAAATGGTTCATTTTCAAATGTTGCATCTTTGAACTACAATTCACAGTTGTATGTGGATTATCACTTTTAGAGATAAAATGATATGTTTAAAGTGATTTTCATGCGTCCAGGGGTCTTAAACACAAGATTTTTGGAATGGGTAAAAGTGAATGAAAATGGCCAATTTACTCACTCTGCGGCTTTAAAAAGTGTTTCTACTCCACTGGAAGTGAATAAAATAACATTTGGAGGCCTTTATTGTTCAATCAAAAACCCCAATTTTTTGGTGAAAGAGATAACCACCCCCCCTTACGACATGCTTCAGAAACGAAAAAAATGGTCCGTTTTCAAATGTTGCCTCTTTGAACTACAATTCACATTTGTACGTGGAAAATCACTTTTAAAGAAAAAATGAGATGTTTAAAGTGATTTTCATGCTTCCAGGGGCCTTAAACACAAGATTTGAGGAATGGGTAAAAGTGAATGAAACTGGCCAATTTACTCACTCTGCGGCCTTAAAAAGTGTTTCTCCTCCACGGGAAGCGAATTAAATAACATTTGTAGGCCTTTATTGTTCAATCAAAAACGCCCGATTTTTGATGAAAGAGATAACCACCCCCCCTTACGACATGCTTCAGAAACTAAAAAAACTGGTCCATTTTCAAATGTTGCCTCTTTGAACTACAATTCACATTTGTATGTGGAAAATCACTTTTAAAGATAAAATGATATGTTAAAGTGATTTTCATGCTTCCAGGGGCCTTAAACACAAGATTTGAGGAATGGGTAAAAGTGAATGGAAATGGCCAATTTACTCATTCTGAGGCCTTAAAAAGTGTTTCTCCTCCACGGGAAGTGTATTAAATAACATTTGTAGGCCTTTATTGTTCAATCAAAAACGCCAGATTTTTGATGAAAGAAATAACCACCCCCCCTTACGACATGCTTCAGAAACGAAAATAATGGTTCATTTTCAAATGTTGCATCTTTGAACTACAATTCACATTTGTATGTGGATTATCACTTTTAGAGATAAAATGATATGTTTAAAGTGATTTTCATGCGTCCAGGGGTCTTAAACACAAGATTTGAGGAATGGGTAAAAGTGAATGAAAATGGCCAATTTACTTACTCTGCGGCCTTAAAAAGTGTTTCTACACCACTGGAAGTGAATAAAATAACATTTGGAGGCCTTTATTTTTCAATAAAAAACGCCGATTTTTTGGTGAAAGAGATAACCACCCCCCCTTACGACATGCTTCAGAAACGAAAAAAATTGTCCGTTTTCAAATGTTGCCTCTTTGAACTACAATTCACATTTGTACGTGGAAAATCACTTTTAAAGAAAAAATGAGATGTTTAAAGTGATTTTTATGCTTCCAGGGGCCTTAAACACAAGATTTGAGGAATGGGTAAAAGTGAATGAAAATGGCCAATTTACTCACTCTGCGGCCTAAAAAGTTTTTCTCCTCCACGGCAAGTGAATAAAATACCATTTGGAGGTCTTTATTGTTCAAGCGAAAACGCCAGATTTTTGACGAAAGAGATAACCACCCCCCCTTACGACATGCTTCAGAAACGAAAAAAATAGTCCATTTTCAAATGTTGCGTCTTTGAACTACAATTCACATTTGTACGTGGATAATCACTTTTAGAGATAAAATTAGATGTTTGAAGTGATTTTCAAGCTTCCCCGGGCTCTAAACACAAGATTTGAGGAATGGGAAAACGTGAATGGAAATGGCCAATTTATTCACTCTGAGGCCTTAAAAAGTTTTTCTCCACCCCAGAAAGTGAATTAAATAACATTTGTAGGCCTTTATTGTTCAATCAAAAATGCCCGATTTTTGATGAAAGAGATAACCACCCCCCCTTACGACATGCTTCAGAAACAAAAAAAATGGTTCATTTTCAAATGTTGCATCTTTGAACTACAATTCACAGTTGTATGTGGATTATCACTTTTAGAGATAAAATGATATGTTTAAAGTGATTTTCATGCGTCCCGGGGTCTTAAACACAAGATTTTTGGAATGGGTAAAAGTGAATGAAAATGGCCAATTTACTCACTCTGCGGCTTTAAGAAGTGTTTCTACTCCACTGGAAGTGAATAAAATAACATTTGGAGGCCTTTATTGTTCAATCAAAAACCCCAATTTTTTGGTGAAAGAGATAACCACCCCCCCTTACGACATGCTTCAGAAACGAAAAAAATGGTCCGTTTTCAAATGTTGCCTCTTTGAACTACAATTCACATTTGTACGTGGAAAATCACTTTTAAAGAAAAAATGAGATGTTTAAAGTGATTTTCATGCTTCCAGGGGCCTTAAACACAAGATTTGAGGAATGGGTAAAAGTGAATGAAACTGGCCAATTTACTCACTCTGCGGCCTTAAAAAGTGTTTCTCCTCCACGGGAAGCGAATTAAATAACATTTGTAGGCCTTTATTGTTCAATCAAAAATGCCCGATTTTTGATGAAAGAGATAACCACCCCCCCTTACGACATGCTTCAGAAACTAAAAAAACTGGTCCATTTTCAAATGTTGCCTCTTTGAACTACAATTCACATTTGTATGTGGAAAATCACTTTTAAAGATAAAATGATATGTTTAAAGTGATTTTCATGCTTCCAGGGGCCTTAAACACAAGATTTGAGGAATGGGAAAAAGTGAACGAAACTGGCCAATTTACTCACTCTGCGGCCTTAAAAAGTATTTCTACTCCATGGGAAGCGAATTAAATAACATTTGGAGGCCTTTATTGTTCAATCAAAAACGCCCGATTTTTGATGAAAGAAATAATCACCCCCCTTACGACATGCTTCAGAAACGAAAAAAATGGTCCATTTTCAAATGTTGCGTCTTTGAACTACAATTCACATTTGTACGTGGAAAATCACTTTTAGAGATAAGATTAGATGTTTAAAGTGATTTTCAAGCTTCCAGGGGCCCTAAACACAAGATTTGAGGAATGGGTAAAAGTGTATGGAAATGGCCAATTTACTCATTCTGAGGCCTTAAAAAGTGTTTCTCCTCCACGGGAAGTGAATTAAATAACATTTGTAGGCCTTTATTGTTCAATCAAAAACGCCAGATTTTTGATGAAAGAAATAACCACCCCCCCTTACGACATGCTTCAGAAACGAAAATAATGGTTCATTTTCAAATGTTGCATCTTTGAACTACAATTCACATTTGTATGTGGATTATCACTTTTAGAGATAAAATGATATGTTTAAAGTGATTTTCATGCGTCCAGGGGTCTTAAACACAAGATTTTTGGAATGGGTAAAAGTGAATGAAAATGGCCAATTTACTCACTCTGCGGCCTTAAAAAGTGTTTCTACTCCACTGGAAGTGAATAAAATAACATTTGGAGGCCTTTATTGTTCAATCAAAAACGCCCATTTTTTGGTGAAAGAGATAACCACCCCCCCTTACGACATGCTTCAGAAACGAAAAAAATGGTCCATTTTCAAATGTTGCGTCTTTGAACTACAATTCACATTTGTACTTGGATAATCACTTTTAGAGATAAAATTAGATGTTTGAAGTGATTTTCAAGCTTCCCCGGGCCCTAAACACAGGATTTGAGGAATGGGAAAACGTGAATGAAAATGGCCAATGTATTCACTCTGAGGCCTTAAAAAGTTTTTCTCCACCCCAGAAAGTGAAATAAATAACATTTGTAGGCCTTTATTGTTCAATCAAAAATGCCCGATTTTTGATGAAAGAGATAACCACCCCCCCTTACGACATGCTTCAGAAACGAAAAAAATGGTTCATTTTCAAATGTTGCATCTTTGAACTACAATTCACATTTGTATGTGGATTATCACTTTTAGAGATAAAATGATTTGTTTAAAGTGATTTTCATGCTTCCAGGGGCCTTAAACACAAGATTTGAGGAATGGGTAAAAGTGAATGAAAATGGCCAATTTACTCACTCTGCAGCCTTAAAAAGTGTTTCTACTCCACGGGAAGCAAATTAAATAACATTTGTAGGCCTTTATTGTTCAATCAAAAACACCCGATTTTTGATGAAAGAGATAACCACCCCCCTTACGACATGCTTCAGAAAGTAAAAAAAGGTTCATTTTCAAATGTTGCCTCTTTGAACTACAATTCACATTTGTATGTGGAAAATCACTTTTAAAGATAAAATTATATGTTTAAAGTGATTGTCATGCTTCCAGGGGCCTTAAACACAAGATTTGAGGAATGGGTAAAAGTGAATGGAAATGGCCAATTTACTCCTTCTGAGGCCTTAAAAAGTGTTTCTCCTCCACGGGAAGTGAATTAAAAAACATTTGGAGGCCTTTATTGTTCAATCAAAAACGCCAGATTTTTGATGAAAGAGATAACCACCCCCCTTATGACATGCTTCAGAAACGAAGAAAATGGTTCATTTTCAGATGTTGCATCTTTGAACTACAATTCACATTTGTATGTGGATTATCACTTTTAGAGATAAAATGATATGTTTAAAGTGATTTTCATGCATCCAGGGGTCTTAAACACAAGATTTTTGGAATGGGTAAAAGTGAATGAAAATGGCCAATTTACTCACTCTGCGGCCTTAAAAAGTGTTTCTACTCCACTGGAAGTGAATAAAATAACATTTGGAGGCCTTCATTGTTCAATCAAAAACGCCCATTTTTTGGTGAAAGAGATAACCACCCCCACTTACGACATGCTTCAGAAACGAAAAAAATGGTCCGTTTTCAAATGTTGCCTCTTTGAACTACAATTCACATTTGTACGTGGAAAATCACTTTTAAAGAAAAAACTGAGATGTTTAACGTGATTTTCATTCTTCCAGGGGCCTTAAACACAAGATTTGAGGAATGGGTAAAAGTGAATGGAAATGGCCAATTTACTCATTCTGAGGCCTTAAAAAGTGTTTCTCCTGCACGGGAAGTGAATTAAATAACATTTGGAGGCGTTTATTGTTCAATCAAAAACGCCAGATTTTTGATGAAAGAGATAACCACCCCCCCTTACGACATGCTTCAGAAACGAAAATAATGGTTCATTTTCAAATGTTGCATCTTTGAACTACAATTCACATTTGTATGTGGATTATCACTTTTAGAGATAAAATGATATGTTTAAAGTGATTTTCATGCTTCCAGGGGCCTTAAACACAAGATTTGAGGGATGGGTAAAAGTGAATGTAACTGGCCAATTTCCTCACTCTGCGGCCTTAAAAAGTATTTCTACTCCACGGGAAGCGAATTAAATAACATTTGTAGGCCTTTATTGTTCAATCAAAAACGCCCGATTTTTGATGAAAGAGATAACCACCCCCCCTTACGACATGCTTCAGAAACGAAAAAAATGGTCCATTTTCAAATGTTGCGTCTTTGAACTACAATTCACATTTGTACGTGGAAAATCACTTTTAGAGATAAGATTAGATGTTTAAAGTGATTTTCAAGCTTCCAGGGGCCCTAAACACAAGATTTGAGAAATGGGTAAAAGTGAATGAAAATGGCCAATTTACTCATTCTGAGGCCTTAAAAAGTGTTTCTCCTCCACGGCAAGTGAATAAAATAACATTTGGAGGTCTTTATTGTTCAAGCGAAAACGCCATATTTTTGACGAAAGAGATAACCACCCCCCCCCTTACGACATGCTTCAGAAACGAAAAAAATGGTCCATTTTCAAATGTTGCGTCTTGGAACTATAACTCACATTTGTACGTGGATAATCACTTTTAGAGATAAAATTAGATGTTTGAAGTGATTCCCATTGAGGAATGGGAAAACGTGAATGAAAATGGCCAATTTATTCACTCTGAGGCCTTAAAAAGTTTTTCTCCACCCCAGAAAGTGAATTAAATAACATTTGGAGGCCTTTATTGTTCAATCAAAAATGCCCGATTTTTGATAAAAGAGATAACCACCCCCCTTACGACATGCTTCAGAAACAAAAAAATGGTTCATTTTTAAATGTTGCATCTTTGAACTACAATTCACATTTGTACGTGGAAAATCACTTTTAAAGAAAAAATGAGATGTTTAAAGTGATTTTCATGCTTCCAGGGGCCTTAAACACAAGATTTGAGGAATGGGTAAAAGTGAATGGAAATGGCCAATTTACTCATTCTGAGGCCTTAAAAAGTGTTTCTACTCCACTGGAAGTGAATAAAATAACATTTGGAGGCCTTTATTGTTCAATCAAAAACGCCAGATTTTTGATGAAAGAGATAACCACCCCCCCTTACGACATGCTTCAGAAACGAAAAAAATTGTCCGTTTTCAAATGTTGCCTCTTTGAACTACAATTCACATTTGTGCGTGGAAAATCACTTTTAAAGAAAAAATGAGATGTTTAAAGTGATTTTCATGCTTCCAGGGACCTTAAACACAAGATTTGAGGAATGGGTAAAAGTGAATGAAACTGGCTAATTTACTCACTCTGCGGCCTTAAAAAGTGTTTCTCCTCCATGGGAAGCAAATTAAATAACATTTGTAGGCCTTTATTGTTCAATCAAAAACGCCCGATTTTTGATGAAAGAGATAACCACCCCCCCTTACGACATGCTTCAGAAACTAAAAAAACTGGTCCATTTTCAAATGTTGCCTCTTTGAACTACAATTCACATTTGTATGTGGAAAATCACTTTTAAAGATAAAATGATATGTTTAAAGTGATTTTCATGCTTCCAGGGGCCTTAAACACAAGATTTGAGGAATGGGTAAAAGTGAATGGAAATGGCCAATTTACTCATTCTGAGGCCTTAAAAAGTGTTTCTCCTCCACGGGAAGTGAATTAAATAACATTTGGAGGCCTTTATTGTTCAATAAAAAACACCGATTTTTTGGTGAAAGAGATAACCACCCCCCCTTACGACATGCTTCAGAAACGAAAATAATGGTTCATTTTCAAATGTTGCATCTTTGAACTACAATTCACATTTGTATGTGGATTATCACTTTCAGAGATAAAATGATATGTTTAAAGTGATTTTCATGCGTCCAGGGGTCTTACACACAAGATTTTTGGAATGGGTAAAAGTGAATGAAAATAGCCAATTTACTCACTCTGCGGCCTTAAAAAGTGTTTCTACACCACTGGAAGTGAATAAAATAACATTTGGAGGCCTTTATTGTTCAATAAAAAAACGCCGATTTTTTGGTGAAAGAGATAACCACCCCCCCTTACGACATGCTTCAGAAACGAAAAAAATAGTCCGTTTTCAAATGTTGCCTCTTTGAACTACAATTCACATTTGTACGTGGAAAATCACTTTTAAAGAAAAAATGAGATGTTTAAAGTGATTTTTATGCTTCCAGGGGCCTTAAACACAAGATTTGAGGAATGGATAAAAGTGAATGATACTGGCCAATTTACTCACTCTGCGGCCTTAAAAAGTATTTCTACTCCATGGGAAGCGAATTAAATAACATTTGTAGGCCTTTATTGTTCAATCAAAAACGCCCGAATTTTGATGAAAGAGATAACCACCCTCCTTACGACATGCTTCAGAAACGAAAAAAATGGTCCATTTTCAAATGTTGCGTCTTTGAACTACAATTCACATTTGTACGTGGAAAATCACTTTTAGAGATAAGATTAGATGTTTAAAGTGATTTTCAAGCTTCTAGGGGCCCTAAACACAAGATTTGAGAAATGGGTAAAAGTGAATGAAAATGGCCAATTTACTCACTCTGCGGCCTTAAAAAGTTTTTCTCCTCCACGGCAAGTGAATAAAATAACATTTGGAGGTCTTTATTGTTCAAGCGAAAACGCCAGATTTTTGACGAAAGAGATAACCACCCCCCCTTACGACATGCTTCAGAAACGAAAAAAATGGTCCATTTTCAAATGTTGCGTCTTTGAACTACAATTCACATTTGTACGTGGATAATCACTTTTAGAGATAAAATTAGATGTTTGAAGTGATTTTCAAGCTTCCCCAGGCCCTAAACACAAGATTTGAGGAATGGGAAAACGTGAATGAAAATGGCCAATTTATTCACTCTGAGGCCTTAAAAAGTTTTTCTCCACCCCAGAAAGTGAATTAAATAACATTTGTAGGCCTTTATTGTTCAATCAAAAATGCCCGATTTTTGATGAAAGAGATAACCACCCCCCCTTACGACATGCTTCAGAAACAAAAAAAATGGTTCATTTTCAAATGTTGCATCTTTGAACTACAATTCACATTTGTATGTGGATTATCACTTTTAGAGATAAAATGATATGTTTAAAGTGATTTTCATGCGTCCAGGGGTCTTAAACACAAGATTTTTGGAATGGGTAAAAGTGAATGAAAATGGCCAATTTACTCACTCTGCGGCTTTAAAAAGTGTTTCTACTCCACTGGAAGTGAATAAAATAACATTTGGAGGCCTTTATTGTTCAATCAAAAACCCCAATTTTTTGGTGAAAGAGATAACCACCCCCCTTACGACATGCTTCAGAAACGAAAAAAATGGTCCGTTTTCAAATGTTGCCTCTTTGAACTACAATTCACATTTGTACGTGGAAAATCACTTTTAAAGAAAAAATGAGATGTTTAAAGTGATTTTCATGCTTCCAGGGGCCTTAAACACAAGATTTGAGGAATGGGTAAAAGTGAATGAAACTGGCCAATTTACTCACTCTGCGGCCTTAAAAAGTGTTTCTCCTCCACGGGAAGCGAATTAAATAACATTTGTAGGCCTTTATTGTTCAATCAAAAACGCCCGATTTTTGATGAAAGAGATAACCACCCCCCCTTACGACATGCTTCAGAAACTAAAAAAACTGGTCCATTTTCAAATGTTGCCTCTTTGAACTACAATTCACATTTGTATGTGGAAAATCACTTTTAAAGATAAAATGATATGTTTAAAGTGATTTTCATGCTTCCAGGGGCCTTAAACACAAGATTTGAGGAATGGGTAAAAGTGAATGGAAATGGCCAATTTACTCATTCTGAGGCCTTAAAAAGTGTTTCTCCTCCACGGGAAGTGTATTAAATAACATTTGTAGGCCTTTATTGTTCAATCAAAAACGCCCGATTTTTGATGAAAGAAATAACCACCCCCCCTTACGACATGCTTCAGAAACGAAAATAATGGTTCATTTTCAAATGTTGCATCTTTGAACTACAATTCACATTTGTATGTGGATTATCACTTTTAGAGATAAAATGATATGTTTAAAGTGATTTTCATGCGTCCAGGGGTCTTAAACACAAGATTTGAGGAATGGGTAAAAGTGAATGAAAATGGCCAATTTACTCATTCTGAGACCTTAAAAAGTGTTTCTCCTCCACGGCAAGTGAATAAAATAACATTTGGAGGTCTTTATTGTTCAAGCGAAAACGCCATATTTTTGACGAAAGAGATAACCACCCCCCCCTTACGACATGCTTCAGAAACGAAAAAAATGGTCCATTTTCAAATGTTGCGTCTTGGAACTATAACTCACATTTGTACGTGGATAATCACTTTTAGAGATAAAATTAGATGTTTGAAGTGATTCCCATTGAGGAATGGGAAAACGTGAATGAAAATGGCCAATTTATTCACTCTGAGGCCTTAAAAAGTTTTTCTCCACCCCAGAAAGTGAATTAAATAACATTTGGAGGCCTTTATTGTTCAATCAAAAATGCCCGATTTTTGATAAAAGAGATAACCACCCACCTTACGACATGCTTCAGAAACAAAAAAATGGTTCATTTTTAAATGTTGCATCTTTGAACTACAATTCACATTTGTACGTGGAAAATCACTTTTAAAGAAAAAATGAGATGTTTAAAGTGATTTTCATGCTTCCAGGGGCCTTAAACACAAGATTTGAGGAATGGGTAAAAGTGAATGGAAATGGCCAATTTACTCATTCTGAGGCCTTAAAAAGTGTTTCTACTCCACTGGAAGTGAATAAAATAACATTTGGAGGCCTTTATTGTTCAATCAAAAACGCCAGATTTTTGATGAAAGAGATAACCACCCCCCCTTACGACATGCTTCAGAAACGAAAAAAATTGTCCGTTTTCAAATGTTGCCTCTTTGAACTACAATTCACATTTGTGCGTGGAAAATCACTTTTAAAGAAAAAATGAGATGTTTAAAGTGATTTTCATGCTTCCAGGGACCTTAAACACAAGATTTGAGGAATGGGTAAAAGTGAATGAAACTGGCTAATTTACTCACTCTGCGGCCTTAAAAAGTGTTTCTCCTCCATGGGAAGCAAATTAAATAACATTTGTAGGCCTTTATTGTTCAATCAAAAACGCCCGATTTTTGATGAAAGAGATAACCACCCCCCCCCTTACGACATGCTTCAGAAACTAAAAAAACTGGTCCATTTTCAAATGTTGCCTCTTTGAACTACAATTCACATTTGTATGTGGAAAATCACTTTTAAAGATAAAATGATATGTTTAAAGTGATTTTCATGCTTCCAGGGGCCTTAAACACAAGATTTGAGGAATGGGTAAAAGTGAATGGAAATGGCCAATTTACTCATTCTGAGGCCTTAAAAAGTGTTTCTCCTCCACGGGAAGTGAATTAAATAACATTTGGAGGCCTTTATTGTTCAATAAAAAACGCCGATTTTTTGGTGAAAGAGATAACCACCCCCCCTTACGACATGCTTCAGAAACGAAAATAATGGTTCATTTTCAAATGTTGCATCTTTGAACTACAATTCACATTTGTATGTGGATTATCACTTTCAGAGATAAAATGATATGTTTAAAGTGATTTTCATGCGTCCAGGGGTCTTACACACAAGATTTTTGGAATGGGTAAAAGTGAATGAAAATAGCCAATTTACTCACTCTGCGGCCTTAAAAAGTGTTTCTACACCACTGGAAGTGAATAAAATAACATTTGGAGGCCTTTATTGTTCAATAAAAAAACGCCGATTTTTTGGTGAAAGAGATAACCACCCCCCCTTACGACATGCTTCAGAAACGAAAAAAATAGTCCGTTTTCAAATGTTGCCTCTTTGAACTACAATTCACATTTGTACGTGGAAAATCACTTTTAAAGAAAAAATGAGATGTTTAAAGTGATTTTTATGCTTCCAGGGGCCTTAAACACAAGATTTGAGGAATGGATAAAAGTGAATGATACTGGCCAATTTACTCACTCTGCGGCCTTAAAAAGTATTTCTACTCCATGGGAAGCGAATTAAATAACATTTGTAGGCCTTTATTGTTCAATCAAAAACGCCCGAATTTTGATGAAAGAGATAACCACCCTCCTTACGACATGCTTCAGAAACGAAAAAAATGGTCCATTTTCAAATGTTGCGTCTTTGAACTACAATTCACATTTGTACGTGGAAAATCACTTTTAGAGATAAGATTAGATGTTTAAAGTGATTTTCAAGCTTCTAGGGGCCCTAAACACAAGATTTGAGAAATGGGTAAAAGTGAATGAAAATGGCCAATTTACTCACTCTGCGGCCTTAAAAAGTTTTTCTCCTCCACGGCAAGTGAATAAAATAACATTTGGAGGTCTTTATTGTTCAAGCGAAAACGCCAGATTTTTGACGAAAGAGATAACCACCCCCCCTTACGACATGCTTCAGAAACGAAAAAAATGGTCCATTTTCAAATGTTGCGTCTTTGAACTACAATTCACATTTGTACGTGGATAATCACTTTTAGAGATAAAATTAGATGTTTGAAGTGATTTTCAAGCTTCCCCAGGCCCTAAACACAAGATTTGAGGAATGGGAAAACGTGAATGAAAATGGCCAATTTATTCACTCTGAGGCCTTAAAAAGTTTTTCTCCACCCCAGAAAGTGAATTAAATAACATTTGTAGGCCTTTATTGTTCAATCAAAAATGCCCGATTTTTGATGAAAGAGATAACCACCCCCCCTTACGACATGCTTCAGAAACAAAAAAAATGGTTCATTTTCAAATGTTGCATCTTTGAACTACAATTCACATTTGTATGTGGATTATCACTTTTAGAGATAAAATGATATGTTTAAAGTGATTTTCATGCGTCCAGGGGTCTTAAACACAAGATTTTTGGAATGGGTAAAAGTGAATGAAAATGGCCAATTTACTCACTCTGCGGCTTTAAAAAGTGTTTCTACTCCACTGGAAGTAAATAAAATAACATTTGGAGGCCTTTATTGTTCAATCAAAAACCCCAATTTTTTGGTGAAAGAGATAACCACCCCCCTTACGACATGCTTCAGAAACGAAAAAAATGGTCCGTTTTCAAATGTTGCCTCTTTGAACTACAATTCACATTTGTACGTGGAAAATCACTTTTAAAGAAAAAATGAGATGTTTAAAGTGATTTTCATGCTTCCAGGGGCCTTAAACACAAGATTTGAGGAATGGGTAAAAGTGAATGAAACTGGCCAATTTACTCACTCTGCGGCCTTAAAAAGTGTTTCTCCTCCACGGGAAGCGAATTAAATAACATTTGTAGGCCTTTATTGTTCAATCAAAAACGCCCGATTTTTGATGAAAGAGATAACCACCCCCCCTTACGACATGCTTCAGAAACTAAAAAAACTGGTCCATTTTCAAATGTTGCCTCTTTGAACTACAATTCACATTTGTATGTGGAAAATCACTTTTAAAGATAAAATGATATGTTTAAAGTGATTTTCATGCTTCCAGGGGCCTTAAACACAAGATTTGAGGAATGGGTAAAAGTGAATGGAAATGGCCAATTTACTCATTCTGAGGCCTTAAAAAGTGTTTCTCCTCCACGGGAAGTGTATTAAATAACATTTGTAGGCCTTTATTGTTCAATCAAAAACGCCCGATTTTTGATGAAAGAAATAACCACCCCCCCTTACGACATGCTTCAGAAACGAAAATAATGGTTCATTTTCAAATGTTGCATCTTTGAACTACAATTCACATTTGTATGTGGATTATCACTTTTAGAGATAAAATGATATGTTTAAAGTGATTTTCATGCGTCCAGGGGTCTTAAACACAAGATTTGAGGAATGGGTAAAAGTGAATGAAACTGGCCAATTTACTCACTCTGCGGCCTTAAAAAGTATTTCTACTCCATGGGAAGTGAATTAAATAACATTTGGAGGCCTTTATTGTTCAATCAAAAACGCCAGATTTTTGATGAAAGAGATAACCACCCCCCCTTACGACATGCTTCAGAAACGAAAATAATGGTTCATTTTCAAATGTTGCATCTTTGAACTACAATTCACATTTGTATGTGGATTATCACTTTTAGAGATAAAATGATATGTTTAAAGTGATTTTCATGCGTCCAGGGGTCTTAAACACAAGATTTTTGGAATGGGTAAAAGTGAATGAAAATGGCCAATTTACTCACTCTGCGGCCTTAAAAAGTGTTTCTACTCCACTGGAAGTGAATAAAATAACATTTGGAGGCCTTTATTGTTCAATCAAAAACGCCCATTTTTTGGTGAAAAAGATAACCACCCCCCCTTACGACATGCTTCAGAAACGAAAAAAATGGTCCGTTTTCAAATGTTGCCTCTTTGAACTACAATTCACATTTGTACGTGGAAAATCACTTTTAAAGAAAAAATGAGATGTTTAAAGTGATTTTCATGCTTCCAGGGGCCTTAAACACAAGATTTGAGGAATGGGTAAAAGTGAATGGAAATGGCCAATTTACTCATTCTGAGGCCTTAAAAAGTGTTTCTACTCCACTGGAAGTGAATAAAATAACATTTGGAGGCCTTTATTGTTCAATCAAAAACGCCAGATTTTTGATGAAAGAGATAACCACCCCCCCTTACGACATGCTTCAGAAACGAAAAAAATGGTCCGTTTTCAAATGTTGCCTCTTTGAACTACAATTCACATTTGTACGTGGAAAATCACTTTTAAAGAAAAAATGAGATGTTTAAAGTGATTTTCATGCTTCCTGGGACCTTAAACACAAGATTTGAGGAATGGGTAAAAGTGAATGAAACTGGCCAATTTACTCACTCTGCGGCCTTAAAAAGTGTTTCTCCTCCATGGGAAGCGAATTAAATAACATTTGTAGGCCTTTATTGTTCAATCAAAAACGCCCGATTTTTGATGAAAGAGATAACCACCCCCCCTTACGACATGCTTCAGAAACTAAAAAAACTGGTCCATTTTCAAATGTTGCCTCTTTGAACTACAATTCACATTTGTATGTGGAAAATCACTTTTAAAGATAAAATGATATGTTTAAAGTGATTTTCATGCTTCCAGGGGCCTTAAACACAAGATTTGAGGAATGGGTAAAAGTGAATGAAAATGGCCAATTTACTCATTCTGAGGCCTTAAAAAGTGGTTCTCCTCCACGGGAAGTGAACTAAATAACATTTGGAGGCCTTTATTGTTCAATCAAAAACGCCAGATTTTTGATGAAAGAGATAACCACCCCCCCTTACGACATGCTTCAGAAACGAAAATAATGGTTCATTTTCAAATGTTGCATCTTTGAACTACAATTCACATTTGTATGTGGATTATCACTTTTAGAGATAAAATGATATGTTTAAAGTGATTTTCATGCGTCCAGGGGTCTTACACACAAGATTTTTGGAATGGGTAAAAGTGAATGAAAATGGCCAATTTACTCACTCTGCGGCCTTAAAAAGTATTTCTACTCCATGGGAAGCAAATTAAATAACATTTGGAGGCCTTTATTGTTCAATCAAAAACGCCCGAATTTTGATGAAAGAGATAACCACCCCCCTTACGACATGCTTCAGAAACGAAAAAAATGGTCCATTTTCAAATGTTGCGTCTTTGAACTACAATTCACATTTATACGTGGAAAATCACTTTTAGAGATGAGATTAGATGTTTAAAGTGATTTTCAAGCTTCCAGGGGCCCTAAACACAAGATTTGAGAAATGGGTAAAAGTGAATGGAAATGGCCAATTTACTCATTCTGAGGCCTTAAAAAGTGTTTCTCCTCCACGGGAAGTGAATTAAATAACATTTGGAGGCCTTTATTGTTCAATCAAAAACGCCAGATTTTTGATGAAAGAGATAACCACCCCCCCTTACGACATGCTTCAGAAACGAAAATAATGGTTCATTTTCAAATGTTGCATCTTTGAACTACAATTCACATTTGTATGTGGATTATCACTTTTAGAGATAAAATGATATGTTTAAAGTGATTTTCATGCGTCCAGGGGTCTTAAACACAAGATTTTTGGAATGGGTAAAAGTGAATGAAAATGGCCAATTTACTCACTCTGCGGCCTTAAAAAGTGTTTCTACTCCACTGGAAGTGAATAAAATAACATTTGGAGGCCTTTATTGTTCAATCAAAAACGCCCATTTTTTGGTGAAAGAGATAACCACCCCCCCTTACGACATGCTTCAGAAACGAAAAAAATGGTCCATTTTCAAATGTTGCGTCTTTGAACTACAATTCACATTTGTACTTGGATATTCATTTTTAGAGATAAAATTAGATGTTTGAAGTGATTTTCAAGCTTTCCCGGGCCCTAAACACAGGATTTGAGGAATGGGAAAACGTGAATGAAAATGGCCAATGTATTCACTCTGAGGCCTTAAAAAGTTTTTCTCCACCCCAGAAAGTGAAATAAATAACATTTGTAGGCCTTTATTGTTCAATCAAAAATGCCCGATTTTTGATGAAAGAGATAACCACCCCCCCTTACGACATGCTTCAGAAACGAAAAAAATGGTTCATTTTCAAATGTTGCCTCTTTGAACTGCAATTCACATTTGTATGTGGAAAATCACTTTTAAAGATAAAATGAGATGTTTATAGTGATTTTCATGCTTCCAGGGGCCTTAAACAAAAGATTTGAGGAATGGGTAAAAGTGAATGAAAATGGCCAATTTACTCACTCTGCGGCTTTAAAAAGTGTTTCTACTCCACTGGAAGTGAATAAAATAACATTTGGAGGCCTTTATTGTTCAATCAAAAACCCCAATTTTTTGGTGAAAGAGATAACCACCCCCCCTTACGACATGCTTCAGAAACGAAAAAAATGGTCCGTTTTCAAATGTTGCCTCTTTGAACTACAATTCACATTTGTATGTGGAAAATCACTTTTAAAGATAAAATGATATGTTTAAAGTGATTTTCATGCTTCCAGGGGCCTTAAACACAAGATTTGAGGAATGGGTAAAAGTGAATGGAAATGGCCAATTTACTCATTCTGAGGCCTTAAAAAGTGTTTCTCCTCCACGGGAAGTGTATTAAATAACATTTGTAGGCCTTTATTGTTCAATCAAAAACGCCCGATTTTTGATGAAAGAAATAACCACCCCCCCTTACGACATGCTTCAGAAACGAAAATAATGGTTCATTTTCAAATGTTGCATCTTTGAACTACAATTCACATTTGTATGTGGATTATCACTTTTAGAGATAAAATAATATGTTTAAAGTGATTTTCATGCGTCCAGGGGTCTTAAACACAAGATTTGAGGAATGGGTAAAAGTGAATGAAACTGGCCAATTTACTCACTCTGCGGCCTTAAAAAGTATTTCTACTCCATGGGAAGCGAATTAAATAACATTTGGAGGCCTTTATTGTTCAATCAAAAACGCCCGATTTTTGATGAAAGAGATAATCACCCCCCTTACGACATGCTTCAGAAACGAAACAAATGGTCCATTTTCAAATGTTGCGTCTTTGAACTACAATTCACATTTGTACGTGGAAAATCACTTTTAGAGATAAGATTAGATGTTTAAAGTGATTTTCAAGCTTCCAGGGGCCCTAAACACAAGATTTGAGGAATTGGTAAAAGTGTATGGAAATGGCCAATTTACTCATTCTGAGGCCTTAAAAAGTGTTTCTCCTCCACGGGAAGTGAATTAAATACCATTTGTAGGCCTTTATTGTTCAATCAAAAACGCCAGATTTTTGATGAAAGAAATAAGCACCCCCCCTTACGACATGCTTCAGAAACGAAAATAATGGTTCATTTTCAAATGTTGCATCTTTGAACTACAATTCACATTTGTATGTGGATTATCACTTTTAGAGATAAAATGATATGTTTAAAGTGATTTTCATGCGTCCAGGGGTCTTAAACACAAGATTTTTGGAATGGGTAAAAGTGAATGAAAATGGCCAATTTACTCACTCTGCGGCCTTAAAAAGTGTTTCTACTCCACTGGAAGTGAATAAAATAACATTTGGAGGCCTTTATTGTTCAATCAAAAACGCTTATTTTTTGGTGAAAGAGATAACCACCCCCCCTTACGACATGCTTCAGAAACGAAAAAAATGGTCCGTTTTCAAATGTTGCCACTTTGAACTACAATTCACATTTGTACGTGGAAAATCACTTTTAAAGAAAAAATGAGATGTTTAAAGTGATTTTCATGCTTCCAGGGGCCTTAAACACAAGATTTGAGGAATGGGTATAAGTGAATGAAACTGGCCAATTTACTCACTCTGCGGCCTTAAAAAGTATTTCTACTCCATGGGAAGTGAATTAAATAACATTTGGAGGCCTTTATTGTTCAATCAAAAACGCCCGATTTTTGATGAAAGAGATAACCACCCCCCCTTACGACATGCTTCAGAAACGAAAAAAATGGTCCATTTTCAAATGTTGCGTCTTTGAACTACAATTCACATTTATACGTGGAAAATCACTTTTAGAGATGAGATTAGATGTTTAAAGTGATTTTCAAGCTTCCAGGGGCCCTAAACACAAGATTTGAGAAATGGGTAAAAGTGAATGGAAATGGCCAATTTACTCATTCTGAGGCCTTAAAAAGTGTTTCTCCTCCACGGGAAGTGAATTAAATAACATTTGGAGGCCTTTATTGTTCAATCAAAAACGCCAGATTTTTGATGAAAGAGATAACCACCCCCCCTTACGACATGCTTCAGAAACGAAAATAATGGTTCATTTTCAAATGTTGCATCTTTGAACTACAATTCACATTTGTATGTGGATTATCACTTTTAGAGATAAAATGATATGTTTAAAGTGATTTTCATGCGTCCAGGGGTCTTAAACACAAGATTTTTGGAATGGGTAAAAGTGAATGAAAATGGCCAATTTACTCACTCTGCGGCCTTAAAAAGTGTTTCTACTCCACTGGAAGTGAATAAAATAACATTTGGAGGCCTTTATTGTTCAATCAAAAACGCCCGATTTTTGATGAAAGAGATAACCACCCCCCCTTACGACATGCTTCAGAAACGAAAAAAATGGTCCATTTTCAAATGTTGCCTCTTTGAACTGCAATTCACATTTGTATGTGGAAAATCACTTTTAAAGATAACATGAGATGTTTATAGTGATTTTCATGCTTCCAAGGGCCTTAAACACAAGATTTGAGGAATGGGTAAAAGTGAATGGAAATGGCCAATTTACTCATTCTGAGGCCTTAAAAAGTGTTTCTCCTCCACGGGAAGTGAATTAAATAACATTTGGAGGCCTTTATTGTTCAATGAAAAACGCCAGATTTTTGACGAAAGAGATAACCACACCCCCTTACGACATGCTTCAGAAACGAAAAAAATGGTCCATTTTCAAATGTTGCGTCTTTGAACTACAATTCACATTTGTACGTGGATAATCACTTTTAGAGATAAAATTAGATGTTTGAAGTGATTTTCAAGCTTCCCCGGGCCCTAAACACAAGATTTGAGGAATGGGAAAACGTGAATGAAAATGGCCAATTTATTCACTCTGAGGCCTTAAAAAGTTTTTCTCCACCCCAGAAAGTGAATTAAATAACATTTGTAGGCCTTTATTGTTCAATCAAAAATGCCCGATTTTTGATGAAAGAGATAACCACCCCCCTTACGACATGCTTCAGAAACAAAAAAAAATGGTTCATTTTCAAATGTTGCATCTTTGAACTACAATTCACAGTTGTATGTGGATTATCACTTTTAGAGATAAAATGATATGTTTAAAGTGATTTTCATGCGTCCAGGGGTCTTAAACACAAGATTTTTGGAATGGGTAAAAGTGAATGAAAATGGCCAATTTACTCACTCTGCGGCTTTAAAAAGTGTTTCTACTCCACTGGAAATGAATAAAATAACATTTGGAGGCCTTTATTGTTCAATCAAAAACCCCAATTTTTTGGTGAAAGAGATAACCACCCCCCCTTACGACATGCTTCCGAAACGAAAAAAATGGTCCGTTTTCAAATGTTGCGTCTTTGAACTACAATTCACATTTGTACGTGGAAAATCACTTTTAAAGAAAAAATGAGATGTTTAAAGTGATTTTCATGCTTCCAGGGGCCTTAAACACAAGATTTGAGGAATGGGTAAAAGTGAATGAAACTGGCCAATTTACTCACTCTGCGGCCTTAAAAAGTGTTTCTCCTCCACGGGAAGCGAATTAAATAACATTTGTAGGCCTTTATTGTTCAATCAAAAACGCCCGATTTTTGATGAAAGAGATAACCACCCCCCCTTACGACATGCTTCAGAAACTAAAAAAACTGGTCCATTTTCAAATGTTGCCTCTTTGAACTACAATTCACATTTGTATGTGGAAAATCACTTTTAAAGATAAAATGATATGTTTAAAGTGATTTTCATGCTTCCAGGGGCCTTAAACACAAGATTTGAGGAATGGGTAAAAGTGAATGGAAATGGCCAATTTACTCATTCTGAGGCCTTAAAAAGTGTTTCTCCTCCACGGGAAGTGTATTAAATAACATTTGTAGGCCTTTATTGTTCAATCAAAAACGCCCGATTTTTGATGAAAGAAATAACCACCCACCCTTACGACATGCTTCAGAAACGAAAATAATGGTTCATTTTCAAATGTTGCATCTTTGAACTACAATTCACATTTGTATGTGGATTATCACTTTTAGAGATAAAATGATATGTTTAAAGTGATTTTCATGCGTCCAGGGGTCTTAAACACAAGATTTGAGGAATGGGTAAAAGTGAATGAAACTGGCCAATTTACTCACTCTGCGGCCTTAAAAAGTATTTCTACTCCATGGGAAGCGAATTAAATAACATTTGGAGGCCTTTATTGTTCAATCAAAAACGCCCGATTTTTGATGAAAGAGATAATCACCCCCCTTACGACATGCTTCAGAAACGAAAAAAATGGTCCATTTTCAAATGTTGCGTCTTTGAACTACAATTCACATTTGTACGTGGAAAATCACTTTTAGAGATAAGATTAGATGTTTAAAGTGATTTTCAAGCTTCCAGGGGCCCTAAACACAAGATTTGAGGAATAGGTAAAAGTGTATGGAAATGGCCAATTTACTCATTCTGAGGCCTTAAAAAGTGTTTCTCCTCCACGGGAAGTGAATTAAATAACATTTGTAGGCCTTTATTGTTCAATCAAAAACGCCAGATTTGTGATGAAAGAAATAACCACCCCCCCTTACGACATGCTTCAAAAATGAAAATAATGGTTCATTTTCAAATGTTGCATCTTTGAACTACAATTCACATTTGTATGTGGATTATCACTTTTAGAGATAAAATGATATGTTTAAAGTGATTTTCATGCGTCCAGGGGTCTTAAACACAAGATTTTTGGAATGGGTAAAAGTGAATGAAAATGGCCAATTTACTCACTCTGCGGCCTTAAAAAGTGTTTCTACTCCACTGGAAGTGAATAAAATAACATTTGGAGGCCTTTATTGTTCAATCAAAAACGCCCATTTTTTGGTGAAAGAGATAACCACCCCCCCTTACGACATGCTTCAGAAACGAAAAAAATGGTCCGTTTTCAAATGTTGCCTCTTTGAACTACAATTCACATTTGTACGTGGAAAATCACTTTTAAAGAAAAAATGAGATGTTTAAAGTGATTTTCATGCTTCCAGGGGCCTTAAACACAAGATTTGAGGAATGGGTATAAGTGAATGAAACTGGCCAATTTACTCACTCTGCGGCCTTAAAAAGTATTTCTACTCCATGGGAAGTGAATTAAATAACATTTGGAGGCCTTTATTGTTCAATCAAAAACGCCCGATTTTTGATGAAAGAGATAACCACCCCCCCTTACGACATGCTTCAGAAACGAAAAAAATGGTCCATTTTCAAATGTTGCGTCTTTGAACTACAATTCACATTTATACGTGGAAAATCACTTTTAGAGATGAGATTAGATGTTTAAAGTGATTTTCAAGCTTCCAGGGGCCTTTAAAACAAGATTTGAGAAATGGGTAAAAGTGAATGAAACTGGCCAATTTACTCACTCTGCGGCCTTAAAAAGTGTTTCTCCTCCATGGGAAGCAAATTAAATAACATTTGTAGGCCTTTATTGTTCAATCAAAAACGCCCGATTTTTGATGAAAGAGATAACCACCCCCCCTTACGACATGCTTCAGAAACTAAAAAAACTGGTCCATTTTCAAATGTTGCCTCTTTGAACTACAATTCACATTTGTATGTGGAAAATCACTTTTAAAGATAAAATGATATGTTTAAAGTGATTTTCATGCTTCCAGGGGCCTTAAACACAAGATTTGAGGAATGGGTAAAAGTGAATGGAAATGGCCAATTTACTCATTCTGAGGCCTTAAAAAGTGTTTCTCCTCCACGGGAAGTGAATTAAATAACATTTGGAGGCCTTTATTGTTCAATCAAAAACGCCAGATTTTTGATGAAAGAGATAACCACCCCCCCTTACGACATGCTTCAGAAACGAAAATAATGGTTCATTTTCAAATGTTGCATCTTTGAACTACAATTCACATTTGTATGTGGATTATCACTTTTAGAGATAAAATGATATGTTTAAAGTGATTTTCATGCGTCCAGGGGTCTTACACACAAGATTTTTGGAATGGGTAAAAGTGAATGAAAATGGCCAATTTACTCACTCTGCGGCCTTAAAAAGTGTTTCTACACCACTGGAAGTGAATAAAATAACATTTGGAGGCCTTTATTGTTCAATAAAAAACGCCGATTTTTTGGTGAAAGAGATAACCACCCCCCCTTACGACATGCTTCAGAAACGAAAAAAATAGTCCGTTTTCAAATGTTGCCTCTTTGAACTACAATTCACATTTGTACGTGGAAAATCACTTTTAAAGAAAAAATGAGATGTTTAAAGTGATTTTTATGCTTCCAGGGGCCTTAAACACAAGATTTGAGGAATGGGTAAAAGTGAATGAAACTGGCCAATTTACTCACTCTGCGGCCTTAAAAAGTATTTCTACTCCATGGGAAGCGAATTAAATAACATTTGGAGGCCTTTATTGTTCAATCAAAAACGCCCGAATTTTGATGAAAGAGATAACCACCCCCCTTACGACATGCTTCAGAAACGAAAAAAATGGTCCATTTTCAAATGTTGCGTCTTTGAACTACAATTCACATTTATACGTGGAAAATCACTTTTAGAGATGAGATTAGATGTTTAAAGTGATTTTCAAGCTTCCAGGGGCCCTAAACACAAGATTTGAGAAATGGGTAAAAGTGAATGGAAATGGCCAATTTACTCATTCTGAGGCCTTAAAAAGTGTTTCTCCTCCACGGGAAGTGAATTAAATAACATTTGGAGGCCTTTATTGTTCAATCAAAAACGCCAGATTTTTGATGAAAGAGATAACCACCCCCCCTTACGACATGCTTCAGAAACGAAAATAATGGTTCATTTTCAAATGTTGCATCTTTGAACTACAATTCACATTTGTATGTGGATTATCACTTTTAGAGATAAAATGATATGTTTAAAGTGATTTTCATGCGTCCAGGGGTCTTAAACACAAGATTTTTGGAATGGGTAAAAGTGAATGAAAATGGCCAATTTACTCACTCTGCGGCCTTAAAAAGTGTTTCTACTCCACTGGAAGTGAATAAAATAACATTTGGAGGCCTTTATTGTTCAATCAAAAACGCCCATTTTTTGGTGAAAGAGATAACCACCCCCCCTTACGACATGCTTCAGAAACGAAAAAAATGGTCCATTTTCAAATGTTGCGTCTTTGAACTACAATTCACATTTGTACTTGGATAATCACTTTTAGAGATAAAATTAGATGTTTGAAGTGATTTTCAAGCTTTCCCGGGCCCTAAACACAGGATTTGAGGAATGGGAAAACGTGAATGAAAATGGCCAATGTATTCACTCTGAGGCCTTAAAAAGTTTTTCTCCACCCCAGAAAGTGAAATAAATAACATTTGTAGGCCTTTATTGTTCAATCAAAAATGCCCGATTTTTGATGAAAGAGATAACCACCCCCCCTTACGACATGCTTCAGAAACGAAAAAAATGGTTCATTTTCAAATGTTGCCTCTTTGAACTGCAATTCACATTTGTATGTGGAAAATCACTTTTAAAGATAAAATGAGATGTTTATAGTGATTTTCATGCTTCCAGGGGCCTTAAACAAAAGATTTGAGGAATGGGTAAAAGTGAATGAAAATGGCCAATTTACTCACTCTGCGGCTTTAAAAAGTGTTTCTACTCCACTGGAAGTGAATAAAATAACATTTGGAGGCCTTTATTGTTCAATCAAAAACCCCAATTTTTTGGTGAAAGAGATAACCACCCCCCCTTACGACATGCTTCAGAAACGAAAAAAATGGTCCGTTTTCAAATGTTGCCTCTTTGAACTACAATTCACATTTGTACGTGGAAAATCACTTTTAAAGAAAAAATGAGATGTTTAAAGTGATTTTCATGCTTCCAGGGGCCTTAAACACAAGATTTGAGGAATGGGTAAAAGTGAATGAAACTGGCCAATTTACTCACTCTGCGGCCTTAAAAAGTGTTTCTCCTCCACGGGAAGCGAATTAAATAACATTTGTAGGCCTTTATTGTTCAATCAAAAACGCCCGATTTTTGATGAAAGAGATAACCACCCCCCCTTACGACATGCTTCAGAAACTAAAAAAACTGGTCCATTTTCAAATGTTGCCTCTTTGAACTACAATTCACATTTGTATGTGGAAAATCACTTTTAAAGATAAAATGATATGTTTAAAGTGATTTTCATGCTTCCAGGGGCCTTAAACACAAGATTTGAGGAATGGGTAAAAGTGAATGGAAATGGCCAATTTACTCATTCTGAGGCCTTAAAAAGTGTTTCTCCTCCACGGGAAGTGTATTAAATAACATTTGTAGGCCTTTATTGTTCAATCAAAAACGCCCGATTTTTGATGAAAGAAATAACCACCCCCCCTTACGACATGCTTCAGAAACGAAAATAATGGTTCATTTTCAAATGTTGCATCTTTGAACTACAATTCACATTTGTATGTGGATTATCACTTTTAGAGATAAAATAATATGTTTAAAGTGATTTTCATGCGTCCAGGGGTCTTAAACACAAGATTTGAGGAATGGGTAAAAGTGAATGAAACTGGCCAATTTACTCACTCTGCGGCCTTAAAAAGTATTTCTACTCCATGGGAAGCGAATTAAATAACATTTGGAGGCCTTTATTGTTCAATCAAAAACGCCCGATTTTTGATGAAAGAGATAATCACCCCCCTTACGACATGCTTCAGAAACGAAACAAATGGTCCATTTTCAAATGTTGCGTCTTTGAACTACAATTCACATTTGTACGTGGAAAATCACTTTTAGAGATAAGATTAGATGTTTAAAGTGATTTTCAAGCTTCCAGGGGCCCTAAACACAAGATTTGAGGAATTGGTAAAAGTGTATGGAAATGGCCAATTTACTCATTCTGAGGCCTTAAAAAGTGTTTCTCCTCCACGGGAAGTGAATTAAATACCATTTGTAGGCCTTTATTGTTCAATAAAAAACGCCAGATTTTTGATGAAAGAAATAAGCACCCCCCCTTACGACATGCTTCAGAAACTAAAATAATGGTTCATTTTCAAATGTTGCATCTTTGAACTACAATTCACATTTGTATGTGGATTATCACTTTTAGAGATAAAATGATATGTTTAAAGTGATTTTCATGCGTCCAGGGGTCTTAAACACAAGATTTTTGGAATGGGTAAAAGTGAATGAAAATGGCCAATTTACTCACTCTGCGGCCTTAAAAAGTGTTTCTACTCCACTGGAAGTGAATAAAATAACATTTGGAGGCCTTTATTGTTCAATCAAAAACGCTTATTTTTTGGTGAAAGAGATAACCACCCCCCCTTACGACATGCTTCAGAAACGAAAAAAATGGTCCGTTTTCAAATGTTGCCACTTTGAACTACAATTCACATTTGTACGTGGAAAATCACTTTTAAAGAAAAAATGAGATGTTTAAAGTGATTTTCATGCTTCCAGGGGCCTTAAACACAAGATTTGAGGAATGGGTATAAGTGAATGAAACTGGCCAATTTACTCACTCTGCGGCCTTAAAAAGTATTTCTACTCCATGGGAAGTGAATTAAATAACATTTGGAGGCCTTTATTGTTCAATCAAAAACGCCCGATTTTTGATGAAAGAGATAACCACCCCCCCTTACGACATGCTTCAGAAACGAAAAAAATGGTCCATTTTCAAATGTTGCGTCTTTGAACTACAATTCACATTTATACGTGGAAAATCACTTTTAGAGATGAGATTAGATGTTTAAAGTGATTTTCAAGCTTCCAGGGGCCCTAAACACAAGATTTGAGAAATGGGTAAAAGTGAATGGAAATGGCCAATTTACTCATTCTGAGGCCTTAAAAAGTGTTTCTCCTCCACGGGAAGTGAATTAAATAACATTTGGAGGCCTTTATTGTTCAATCAAAAACGCCAGATTTTTGATGAAAGAGATAACCACCCCCCCTTACGACATGCTTCAGAAACGAAAATAATGGTTCATTTTCAAATGTTGCATCTTTGAACTACAATTCACATTTGTATGTGGATTATCACTTTTAGAGATAAAATGATATGTTTAAAGTGATTTTCATGCGTCCAGGGGTCTTAAACACAAGATTTTTGGAATGGGTAAAAGTGAATGAAAATGGCCAATTTACTCACTCTGCGGCCTTAAAAAGTGTTTCTACTCCACTGGAAGTGAATAAAATAACATTTGGAGGCCTTTATTGTTCAATCAAAAACGCCCGATTTTTGATGAAAGAGATAACCACCCCCCCTTACGACATGCTTCAGAAACGAAAAAAATGGTCCATTTTCAAATGTTGCCTCTTTGAACTGCAATTCACATTTGTATGTGGAAAATCACTTTTAAAGATAACATGAGATGTTTATAGTGATTTTCATGCTTCCAAGGGCCTTAAACACAAGATTTGAGGAATGGGTAAAAGTGAATGGAAATGGCCAATTTACTCATTCTGAGGCCTTAAAAAGTGTTTCTCCTCCACGGGAAGTGAATTAAATAACATTTGGAGGCCTTTATTGTTCAATGAAAAACGCCAGATTTTTGACGAAAGAGATAACCACACCCCCTTACGACATGCTTCAGAAACGAAAAAAATGGTCCATTTTCAAATGTTGCGTCTTTGAACTACAATTCACATTTGTACGTGGATAATCACTTTTAGAGATAAAATTAGATGTTTGAAGTGATTTTCAAGCTTCCCCGGGCCCTAAACACAAGATTTGAGGAATGGGAAAACGTGAATGAAAATGGCCAATTTATTCACTCTGAGGCCTTAAAAAGTTTTTCTCCACCCCAGAAAGTGAATTAAATAACATTTGTAGGCCTTTATTGTTCAATCAAAAATGCCCGATTTTTGATGAAAGAGATAACCACCCCCCTTACGACATGCTTCAGAAACAAAAAAAAATGGTTCATTTTCAAATGTTGCATCTTTGAACTACAATTCACAGTTGTATGTGGATTATCACTTTTAGAGATAAAATGATATGTTTAAAGTGATTTTCATGCGTCCAGGGGTCTTAAACACAAGATTTTTGGAATGGGTAAAAGTGAATGAAAATGGCCAATTTACTCACTCTGCGGCTTTAAAAAGTGTTTCTACTCCACTGGAAATGAATAAAATAACATTTGGAGGCCTTTATTGTTCAATCAAAAACCCCAATTTTTTGGTGAAAGAGATAACCACCCCCCCTTACGACATGCTTCCGAAACGAAAAAAATGGTCCGTTTTCAAATGTTGCGTCTTTGAACTACAATTCACATTTGTACGTGGAAAATCACTTTTAAAGAAAAAATGAGATGTTTAAAGTGATTTTCATGCTTCCAGGGGCCTTAAACACAAGATTTGAGGAATGGGTAAAAGTGAATGAAACTGGCCAATTTACTCACTCTGCGGCCTTAAAAAGTGTTTCTCCTCCACGGGAAGCGAATTAAATAACATTTGTAGGCCTTTATTGTTCAATCAAAAACGCCCGATTTTTGATGAAAGAGATAACCACCCCCCCTTACGACATGCTTCAGAAACTAAAAAAACTGGTCCATTTTCAAATGTTGCCTCTTTGAACTACAATTCACATTTGTATGTGGAAAATCACTTTTAAAGATAAAATGATATGTTTAAAGTGATTTTCATGCTTCCAGGGGCCTTAAACACAAGATTTGAGGAATGGGTAAAAGTGAATGGAAATGGCCAATTTACTCATTCTGAGGCCTTAAAAAGTGTTTCTCCTCCACGGGAAGTGTATTAAATAACATTTGTAGGCCTTTATTGTTCAATCAAAAACGCCCGATTTTTGATGAAAGAAATAACCACCCACCCTTACGACATGCTTCAGAAACGAAAATAATGGTTCATTTTCAAATGTTGCATCTTTGAACTATAATTCACATTTGTATGTGGATTATCACTTTTAGAGATAAAATGATATGTTTAAAGTGATTTTCATGCGTCCAGGGGTCTTAAACACAAGATTTGAGGAATGGGTAAAAGTGAATGAAACTGGCCAATTTACTCACTCTGCGGCCTTAAAAAGTATTTCTACTCCATGGGAAGCGAATTAAATAACATTTGGAGGCCTTTATTGTTCAATCAAAAACGCCCGATTTTTGATGAAAGAGATAATCACCCCCCTTACGACATGCTTCAGAAACGAAAAAAATGGTCCATTTTCAAATGTTGCGTCTTTGAACTACAATTCACATTTGTACGTGGAAAATCACTTTTAGAGATAAGATTAGATGTTTAAAGTGATTTTCAAGCTTCCAGGGGCCCTAAACACAAGATTTGAGGAATAGGTAAAAGTGTATGGAAATGGCCAATTTACTCATTCTGAGGCCTTAAAAAGTGTTTCTCCTCCACGGGAAGTGAATTAAATAACATTTGTAGGCCTTTATTGTTCAATCAAAAACGCCAGATTTGTGATGAAAGAAATAACCATCGACATGCTTCAAAAATGAAAATAATGGTTCATTTTCAAATGTTGCATCTTTGAACTACAATTCACATTTGTATGTGGATTATCACTTTTAGAGATAAAATGATATGTTTAAAGTGATTTTCATGCGTCCAGGGGTCTTAAACACAAGATTTTTGGAATGGGTAAAAGTGAATGAAAATGGCCAATTTACTCACTCTGCGGCCTTAAAAAGTGTTTCTACTCCACTGGAAGTGAATAAAATAACATTTGGAGGCCTTTATTGTTCAATCAAAAACGCCCATTTTTTGGTGAAAGAGATAACCACCCCCCCTTACGACATGCTTCAGAAACGAAAAAAATGGTCCGTTTTCAAATGTTGCCTCTTTGAACTACAATTCACATTTGTACGTGGAAAATCACTTTTAAAGAAAAAATGAGATGTTTAAAGTGATTTTCATGCTTCCAGGGGCCTTAAACACAAGATTTGAGGAATGGGTATAAGTGAATGAAACTGGCCAATTTACTCACTCTGCGGCCTTAAAAAGTATTTCTACTCCATGGGAAGTGAATTAAATAACATTTGGAGGCCTTTATTGTTCAATCAAAAACGCCCGATTTTTGATGAAAGAGATAACCACCCCCCCTTACGACATGCTTCAGAAACGAAAAAAATGGTCCATTTTCAAATGTTGCGTCTTTGAACTACAATTCACATTTATACGTGGAAAATCACTTTTAGAGATGAGATTAGATGTTTAAAGTGATTTTCAAGCTTCCAGGGGCCTTTAAAACAAGATTTGAGAAATGGGTAAAAGTGAATGAAACTGGCCAATTTACTCACTCTGCGGCCTTAAAAAGTGTTTCTCCTCCATGGGAAGCAAATTAAATAACATTTGTAGGCCTTTATTGTTCAATCAAAAACGCCCGATTTTTGATGAAAGAGATAACCACCCCCCCTTACGACATGCTTCAGAAACTAAAAAAACTGGTCCATTTTCAAATGTTGCCTCTTTGAACTACAATTCACATTTGTATGTGGAAAATCACTTTTAAAGATAAAATGATATGTTTAAAGTGATTTTCATGCTTCCAGGGGCCTTAAACACAAGATTTGAGGAATGGGTAAAAGTGAATGGAAATGGCCAATTTACTCATTCTGAGGCCTTAAAAAGTGTTTCTCCTCCACGGGAAGTGAATTAAATAACATTTGGAGGCCTTTATTGTTCAATCAAAAACGCCAGATTTTTGATGAAAGAGATAACCACCCCCCCTTACGACATGCTTCAGAAACGAAAATAATGGTTCATTTTCAAATGTTGCATCTTTGAACTACAATTCACATTTGTATGTGGATTATCACTTTTAGAGATAAAATGATATGTTTAAAGTGATTTTCATGCGTCCAGGGGTCTTACACACAAGATTTTTGGAATGGGTAAAAGTGAATGAAAATGGCCAATTTACTCACTCTGCGGCCTTAAAAAGTGTTTCTACACCACTGGAAGTGAATAAAATAACATTTGGAGGCCTTTATTGTTCAATAAAAAACGCCGATTTTTTGGTGAAAGAGATAACCACCCCCCCTTACGACATGCTTCAGAAACGAAAAAAATAGTCCGTTTTCAAATGTTGCCTCTTTGAACTACAATTCACATTTGTACGTGGAAAATCACTTTTAAAGAAAAAATGAGATGTTTAAAGTGATTTTTATGCTTCCAGGGGCCTTAAACACAAGATTTGAGGAATGGGTAAAAGTGAATGAAACTGGCCAATTTACTCACTCTGTGGCCTTAAAAAGTATTTCTACTCCATGGGAAGCGAATTAAATAACATTTGGAGGCCTTTATTGTTCAATCAAAAACGCCCGAATTTTGATGAAAGAGATAACCACCCCCCTTACGACATGCTTCAGAAACGAAAAAAATGGTCCATTTTCAAATGTTGCGTCTTTGAACTACAATTCACATTTGTACGTGGAAAATCACTTTTAGAGATAAGATTAGATGTTTAAAGTGATTTTCAAGCTTCTAGGGGCCCTAAACACAAGATTTGAGAAATGGGTAAAAGTGAATGAAAATGGCCAATTTACTCACTCTGCGGCCTTAAAAAGTTTTTCTCCTCCACGGCAAGTGAATAAAATAACATTTGGAGGTCTTTATTGTTCAAGCGAAAACGCCAGATTTTTGACGAAAGAGATAACCACCCCCCCTTACGACATGCTTCAGAAACGAAAAAAATGGTCCATTTTCAAATGTTGCGTCTTTGAACTACAATTCACATTTGTACGTGGATAATCACTTTTAGAGATAAAATTAGATGTTTGAAGTGATTTTCAAGCTTCCCCGGGCCCTAAACACAAGATTTGAGGAATGGGAAAACGTGAATGAAAATGGCCAATTTATTCACTCTGAGGCCTTAAAAAGTTTTTCTCCACCCCAGAAAGTGAATTAAATAACATTTGTAGGCCTTTATTGTTCAATCAAAAATGCCCGATTTTTGATGAAAGAGATAACCACCCCCCCTTACGACATGCTTCAGAAACAAAAAAAATGGTTCATTTTCAAATGTTGCATCTTTGAACTACAATTCACAGTTGTATGTGGATTATCACTTTTAGAGATAAAATGATATGTTTAAAGTGATTTTCATGCGTCCAGGGGTCTTAAACACAAGATTTTTGGAATGGGTAAAAGTGAATGAAAATGGCCAATTTACTCACTCTGCGGCTTTAAAAAGTGTTTCTACTCCACTGGAAGTGAATGAAATAACATTTGGAGGCCTTTATTGTTCAATCAAAAACCCCAATTTTTTGGTGAAAGAGATAACCACCCCCCCTTACGACATGCTTCAGAAACGAAAAAAATGGTCCGTTTTCAAATGTTGCCTCTTTGAACTACAATTCACATTTGTACGTGGAAAATCACTTTTAAAGAAAAAATGAGATGTTTAAAGTGATTTTCATGCTTCCAGGGGCCTTAAACACAAGATTTGAGGAATGGGTAAAAGTGAATGAAACTGGCCAATTTACTCACTCTGCGGCCTTAAAAAGTGTTTCTCCTCCACGGGAAGCGAATTAAATAACATTTGTAGGCCTTTATTGTTCAATCAAAAACGCCCGATTTTTGATGAAAGAGATAACCACCCCCCCTTACGACATGCTTCAGAAACTAAAAAAACTGGTCCATTTTCAAATGTTGCCTCTTTGAACTACAATTCACATTTGTATGTGGAAAATCACTTTTAAAGATAAAATGATATGTTTAAAGTGATTTTCATGCTTCCAGGGGCCTTAAACACAAGATTTGAGGAATGGGTAAAAGTGAATGGAAATGGCCAATTTACTCATTCTGAGGCCTTGAAAAGTGTTTATCCTCCATGGGAAGTGTATTAAATAACATTTGTAGGCCTTTATTGTTCAATCAAAAACGCCCGATTTTTGATGAAAGAAATAACCACCCCCCCTTACGACATGCTTCAGAAACGAAAATAATGGTTCATTTTCAAATGTTGCATCTTTGAACTACAATTCACATTTGTATGTGGATTATCACTTTTAGAGATAAAATGATATGTTTAAAGTGATTTTCATGCGTCCAGGGGTCTTAAACACAAGATTTGAGGAATGGGTAAAAGTGAATGAAACTGGCCAATTTACTTACTCTGCGGCCTTAAAAAGTATTTCTACTCCATGGGAAGCGAATTAAATAACATTTGGAGGCCTTTATTGTTCAATCAAAAACGCCCGATTTTTGATGAAAGAGATAATCACCCCCCTTACGACATGCTTCAGAAACGAAACAAATGGTCCATTTTCAAATGTTGCGTCTTTGAACTACAATTCACATTTGTACGTGGAAAATCACTTTTAGAGATAAGATTAGATGTTTAAAGTGATTTTCAAGCTTCCAGGGGCCCTAAACACAAGATTTGAGGAATTGGTAAAAGTGTATGGAAATGGCCAATTTACTCATTCTGAGGCCTTAAAAAGTGTTTCTCCTCCACGGGAAGTGAATTAAATACCATTTGTAGGCCTTTATTGTTCAATCAAAAATGCCAGATTTTTGATGAAAGAAATAACCACCCCCCCCTTACGACATGCTTCAGAAACGAAAATAATGGTTCATTTTCAAATGTTGCATCTTTGAACTACAATTCACATTTGTATGTGGATTATCACTTTTAGAGATAAAATGATATGTTTAAAGTGATTTTCATGCGTCCAGGGGTCTTAAACACAAGATTTTTGGAATGGGTAAAAGTGAATGAAAATGGCCAATTTACTCACTCTGCGGCCTTAAAAAGTGTTTCTACTCCACTGGAAGTGAATAAAATAACGTTTGGAGGCCTTTATTGTTCAATCAAAAACGCTTATTTTTTGGTGAAAGAGATAACCACCCCCCCTTACGACATGCTTCAGAAACGAAAAAAATGGTCCGTTTTCAAATGTTGCCTCTTTGAACTACAATTCACATTTGTACGTGGAAAATCACTTTTAAAGAAAAAATGAGATGTTTAAAGTGATTTTCATGCTTCCAGGGGCCTTAAACACAAGATTTGAGGAATGGGTATAAGTGAATGAAACTGGCCAATTTACTCACTCTGCGGCCTTAAAAAGTGTTTCTCCTCCACGGGAAGTGAATAAAATAACATTTGGAGGTCTTTATTGTTCAAGCGAAAACGCCAGATTTTTGACGAAAGAGATAACCACCCCCCCTTACGACATGCTTCAGAAACGAAAAAAATGGTCCATTTTCAAATGTTGCGTCTTTGAACTACAATTCACATTTGTACGTGGATAATCACTTTTAGAGATAAAATTAGATGTTTGAAGTGATTTTCAAGCTTCCCCGGGCCCTAAACACAGGATTTGAGGAATGGGAAAACGTGAATGAAAATGGCCAATTTATTCACTCTGAGGCCTTAAAAAGTTTTTCTCCACCCCAGAAAGTGAATTAAATAACATTTATAGGCCTTTATTGTTCAATCAAAAATGCCCGATTTTTGATGAAAGAAATAACCACCCCCCCTTACGACATGCTTCAGAAACTAAAAAAACTGGTCCATTTTCAAATGTTGCCTCTTTGTTCTACAATTCACATTTGTATGTGGAAAATCACTTTTAAAGATAAAATGATATGTTTAAAGTGATTTTCATGCTTCCAGGGGCCTTAAACACAAGATTTGAGGAATGGGTAAAAGTGAATGGAAATGGCCAATTTACTCATTCTGAGGCCTTAAAAAGTGTTTCTCCTCCACGGGAAGTGTATTAAATAACATTTGTAGGCCTTTATTGTTCAATCAAAAACGCCCGATTTTTGATGAAAGAAATAACCACCCCCCCTTACGACATGCTTCAGAAACGAAAATAATGGTTCATTTTCAAATGTTGCATCTTTGAACTACAATTCACATTTGTATGTGGATTATCACTTTTAGAGATAAAATGATATGTTTAAAGTGATTTTCATGCGTCCAGGGGTCTTAAACACAAGATTTTTGGAATGGGTAAAAGTGAATGAAAATGGCCAATTTACTCACTCTGCGGCCTTAAAAAGTGTTTCTACTCCACTGGAAGTGAATAAAATAACATTTGGAGGCCTTTATTGTTCAATCAAAAACGCTTATTTTTTGGTGAAAGAGATAACCACCCCCCCTTACGACATGCTTCAGAAACGAAAAAAATGGTCCGTTTTCAAATGTTGCCTCTTTGAACTACAATTCACATTTGTACGTGGAAAATCACTTTTAAAGAAAAAATGAGATGTTTAAAGTGATTTTCATGCTTCCAGGGGCCTTAAACACAAGATTTGAGGAATGGGTAAAAGTGAATGAAAATGGCCAATTTACTCACTCTGCGGCCTTAAAAAGTATTTCTACTCCACGGGAAGCGAATTAAATAACATTTGTAGGCCTTTATTGTTCAATCAAAAACGCCAGATTTTTGATGAAAGAGATAACCACCCCCCCTTACGACATGCTTCAGAAACGAAAAAAATGGTCCATTTTCAAATGTTGCCTCTTTGAACTACAATTCACATTTGTATGTGGAAAATCACTTTTAAAGATAAAATGAGATGTTTAAAGTGATTTTCATGCTTCCAGGGGCCTTAAACACAAGATTTGAGGAATGGGTAAAAGTGAATGAAAATGGCCAATTTACTCACTCTGCGGCCTTAAAAAGTATTTCTACTCCATGGGAAGCGAATTAAATAACATTTGGAGGCCTTTATTGTTCAATCAAAAACGCCCGATTTTTGATGAAAGAGATAACCACCCCCCCTTACGACATGCTTCAGAAACGAAAAAAATGGTCCATTTTCAAATGTTGCGTCTTGGAACTACAATTCACATTTGTACGTGGAAAATCACTTTTAGAGATAAGATTAGATGTTTAAAGTGATTTTCAAGCTTCCAGGGGCCCTAAACACAAGATTTGAGAAATGGGTAAAAGTGAATGGAAATGGCCAATTTACTCATTCTGAGGCCTTACAAAGTGTTTCTCCTCCACGGGAAGTGAATTAAATAACATTTGGAGGCCTTTATTGTTCAATCAAAAACGCCCGATTTTTGATGAAAGAGATAACCACCCCCCCTTACGACATGCTTCAGAATCTAAAATAATGGTTCATTTTCAAATGTTGCATCTTTGAACTACAATTCACATTTGTATGTGGATTATCACTTTTAGAGATAAAATGATATGTTTAAAGTGATTTTCATGCGTACAGGGGTCTTAAACACAAGATTTTTGGAATGGGTAAAAGTGAATGAAAATGGCCAATTTACTCACTCTGCGGCCTTAAAAAGTGTTCCTACTCCACGGGAAGTGAATAAAATAACATTTGGAGGCCCTTATTGTTCAATCAAAAACGCCCATTTTTTGGTGAAAGAGATAACCACCCCCCCTTACGACATGCTTCAGAAACGAAAAAAATGATCCGTTTTCAAATGTTGCCTCTTTGAACTACAATTCACATTCGTACGTGGAAAATCACTTTTAAAGAAAAAATGAGATGTTTAAAGTGATTTTCATGCTTCCAGGGGCCTTAAACACAAGATTTGAGGAATGGGTAAAAGTGAATGAAAATGGCCAATTTACTCACACTGCGGCCTTAAAAAGTATTTCTACTCCACGGGAAGCGAATTAAATAACATTTGTAGGCCTTTATTGTTCAATCAAAAACGCCCGATTTTTGATGAAAGAGATAACCACCCCCCCTTACGACATGCTTCAGAAACGAAAAAAATGGTCCATTTTCAAATGTTGCCTCTTTGAACTACAATTCACATTTGTATGTGGAAAATCACTTTTAAAGATAAAATGAGATGTTTAAAGTGATATTCATGCTTCCAGGGGCCTTAAACTCAAGATTTGAGGAATGGGTAAAAGTGAATGGAAATGGCCAATTTACTCATTCTGAGGCCTTAAAAAGTGTTTCTCCTCCACGGGAAGTGAATTAAATAACATTTGGAGGCCTTTATTGTTCAATGAAAAACGCCAGATTTTTGACGAAAGAGATAACCACCCCCCTTACGACATGCTTCAGAAACGAAAATAATGGTTCATTTTCAAATGTTGCATCTTTGAACTACAATTCACATTTGTGTGTGGATTATCACTTTTAGAGATAAGATTAGATGTTTAAAGTGATTTTCAAGCTTCCAGGGGCCCTAAACACAAGATTTGAGAAATGGGTAAAAGTGAATGAAAATGGCCAATTTACTCACTCTGCGGCCTTAAAACGTTTTTCTCCTCCACGGCAAGTGAATAAAATAACATTTGGAGGTCTTTATTGTTCAAGCGAAAACGCCAGATTTTTGACGAAAGATAACCACCCCCCCTTACGACATGCTTCAGAAACGAAAAAAATGGTCCATTTTCAAATGTTGCGTCTTTGAACTACAATTCACATTTGTACGTGGATAATCACTTTTAGAGATAAAATTAGATGTTTGAAGTGATTTTCATGCGCCCAGGGGTCTTAAACACAAGATTTTTGGAATGGGTAAAAGTGAATGAAAATGGCCAATTTACTCACTCTGCGGCCTTAAAAAGTGTTTCTACTCCACGGGAAGTGAATAAAATAACATTTGGAGGCCTTTATTGTTCAATCAAAAACGCCCATTTTTTGGTGAAAGAGATAACCACCCCCCCCTTACGACATGCTTCAGAAACGGAAAAAATGCTCCGTTTTCAAATGTTGCCTCTTTGAACTACAATTCACATTTGTACGTGGAAAATCACTTTTAAAGAAAAAATGAGATGTTTAAAGTGATTTTCATGCTTCCAGGGGCCTTAAACACAAGATTTGAGGAATGGGTAAAAGTGAATGGAAATGGCCAATTTACTCACTCTGTGGCCTTAAAAAGTGTTTCTACTCCACTGGAAGTGAATAAAATAACATTTGGAGGCCTTTATTGTTCAATCAAAAACGCCCATTTTTTGATGAAAGAGATAACCACCCCCCTTACGACATGCTTCAGAAATGAAAAAAATGGTCCATTTTCAAATGTTGCGTCTTTGAACTACAATTCACATTTGTACGTGGATAATCACTTTTAGAGATGAGATTAGATGTTTAAAGTGATTTTCAAGCTTCCAGGGGCCCAAAACACAAGATTTGAGGAATGGGTAAAAGTGAATGAAAATGGCCAATTTACTCACTCTGCGGCCTTAAAAAGTGTTTCTACTCCACGGGAAGCGAATTAAATAACATTTGTAGGCCTTTATTGTTCAATCAAAAACGCCCGATTTTTGATGAAAGAGATAACCACCCCCCCTTACGACATGCTTCAGAAACTAAAAAAATGGTCCATTTTCAAATGTTGCCTCTTTGAACTACAATTCACATTTATACGTGGATAATCACTTTTAGAAATAAAATTAGTTGTTTGAAGTGATTTTCAAGCTTCCCCGGGCCCTAAACACAAGATTTGAGGAATGGGAAAACGTGAATGAAAATGGCCAATTTATTCACTCTGAGGCCTTAAAAAGTTTTTCTCCACCCCAGAAAGTGAATTAAATAACATTTGTAGGCCTTTATTGTTCAATCAAAATGCCCGATTTTTGATGAAAGAGATAACCACCCCCCCTTACGACATGCTTCAGAAACGAAAAAAATGGTTCATTTTCAAATGTTGCATCTTTGAACTACAATTCACATTTGTATGTGGATTATCACTTTTAGAGATAAAATGATATGTTTAAAGTGATTTTCATGCGCCCAGGGGTCTTAAACACAAGATTTTTGGAATGGGTAAAAGTGAATGAAAATGGCCAATTTACTCACTCTGCGGCCTTAAAAAGTGTTCCTACTCCACGGGAAGTGAATAAAATAACATTTGGAGGCCCTTATTGTTCAATCAAAAACGCCCATTTTTTGGTGAAAGAGATAACCACCCCCCCCCTTACGACATGCTTCAGAAACGGAAAAAATGGTCCGTTTTCAAATGTTGCCTCTTTGAACTGCAATTCACATTTGTACGTGGAAAATCACTTTTAAAGAAAAAATGAGATGTTTAAAGTGATTTTCATGCTTCCAGGGGCCTTAAACACAAGATTTGAGGAATGGGTAAAAGTGAATGAAAATGGCCAATTTACTCACTCTGCGGCCTCAAAAAGTGTTTCTACTCCACGGGAAGCGAATTAAATAACATTTGTAGGCCTTTATTGTTCAATCAAAAACGCCCGATTTTTGATGAAAGAGATAACCACTCCCCCTTACGACATGCTTCAGAAACGAAAAAAATGGTCCATTTTCAAATGTTGCGTCTTTGAACTACAATTCACATTTGTACGTGGATAATCACTTTTAGAGATGAGATTAGATGTTTAAAGTGATTTTCATGCTTCCAGGGGCCTTAAACACAATATTTGAGGAATGGGTAAAAGTGAATGGAAATGGTCAATTTACTCACTCTGTGGCCTTAAAAAGTGTTTCTACTCCACTGGAAGTGAATAAAATAACATTTGGAGGCCTTTATTGTTCAATCAAAAACGCCCATTTTTTGGTGAAAGAGATAACCACCCCCCTTACGACATGCTTCAGAAATGAAAAAAATGGTCCATTTTCAAATGTTGCGTCTTTGAACTACAATTCACATTTGTACGTGGATAATCACTTTTAGAGATGAGATTAGATGTTTAAAGTGATTTTCAAGCTTCCAGGGGCCCTAAACACAAGATTTGAGAAATGGCTAAAAGTGAATGAAAATGGCCAATTTACTCACTCTGCGGCCTTAACAAGTGTTTCTCCTCCACGGCAAGTGAATAAAATAACATTTGGAGGTCTTTATTGTTCAAGCGAAAACACCAGATTTTTGACGAAAGAGATAACCACCCCCCTTACGACATGCTTCAGAAACGAAAAAAATGGTCCATTTTCAAATGTTGCGTCTTTGAACTACAATTCACATTTGTACGTGGATAATCACTTTTAGAGATAAAATTAGATGTTTGAAGTGATTTTCAAGCTTCCCCGGGCCCTAAACACAAGATTTGAGGAATGGGAAAACGTGAATGAAAATGGCCAATTAATTCACTCTGAGGCCTTAAAAAGTTTTTCTCCACCCCAGAAAGTGAATTAAATAACATTTGTAGGCCTTTATTGTTCAATCAAAAATGCCCGATTTTTGATGAAAGAGATAACCACCCCCCCTTACGACATGCTTCAGAAACGAAAAAAATTGTTCATTTTCAAATGTTGCATCTTTGAACTACAATTCACATTTGTATGTGGATTATCACTTTTAGAGATAAAATGATATGTTTAAAGTGATTTTCATGCGTCCAGGGGTCTTAAACACAAGATTTTTGGAATGGGTAAAAGTGAATGAAAATGGCCAATTTACTCACTCTGCGGCCTTAAAAAGTGTTTCTACTCCACGGGAAGTGAATAAAATAACATTTGTAGGCCTTTATTGTTCAATCAAAAACGCCCATTTTTTGGTGAAAGAGATAACCACTCCCCCTTACGACATGCTTCAGAAACGAAAAAAATGGTCCATTTTCAAATGTTGCGTCTTTGAACTACAATTCACATTTGTACGTGGATAATCACTTTTAGAGATGAGATTAGATGTTTAAAGTGATTTTCATGCTTCCAGGGGCCTTAAACACAATATTTGAGGAATGGGTAAAAGTGAATGGAAATGGCCAATTTACTCACTCTGTGGCCTTAAAAAGTGTTTCTACTCCACTGGAAGTGAATAAAATAACATTTGGAGGCCTTTATTGTTCAATCAAAAACGCCCATTTTTTGATGAAAGAGATAACCACCCCCCCTTACGACATGCTTCAGAAATTAAAAAAATGGTCCATTTTCAAATGTTGCGTCTTTGAACTACAATTCACATTTGTACGTGGATAATCACTTTTAGAGATGAGATTAGATGTTTAAAGTGATTTTCAAGCTTCCAGGGGCCCTAAACACAAGATTTGAGGAATGGGTAAAAGTGAATGAAAATGGCCAATTTATTCACTCTGAGGCCTTAAAAAGTTTTTCTCCACCCCAGAAAGTGAATTAAATAACATTTATAGGCCTTTATTGTTCAATCAAAAATGCCCGATTTTTGATGAAAGAAATAACCACCCCCCCTTACGACATGCTTCAGAAACTAAAAAAACTGGTCCATTTTCAAATGTTGCCTCTTTGTTCTACAATTCACATTTGTATGTGGAAAATCACTTTTAAAGATAAAATGATATGTTTAAAGTGATTTTCATGCTTCCAGGGGCCTTAAACACAAGATTTGAGGAATGGGTAAAAGTGAATGGAAATGGCCAATTTACTCATTCTGAGGCCTTAAAAAGTGTTTCTCCTCCACGGGAAGTGTATTAAATAACATTTGTAGGCCTTTATTGTTCAATCAAAAACGCCCGATTTTTGATGAAAGAAATAACCACCCCCCCTTACGACATGCTTCAGAAACGAAAATAATGGTTCATTTTCAAATGTTGCATCTTTGAACTACAATTCACATTTGTATGTGGATTATCACTTTTAGAGATAAAATGATATGTTTAAAGTGATTTTCATGCGTCCAGGGGTCTTAAACACAAGATTTTTGGAATGGGTAAAAGTGAATGAAAATGGCCAATTTACTCACTCTGCGGCCTTAAAAAGTGTTTCTACTCCACTGGAAGTGAATAAAATAACATTTGGAGGCCTTTATTGTTCAATCAAAAACGCTTATTTTTTGGTGAAAGAGATAACCACCCCCCCTTACGACATGCTTCATAAACGAAAAAAATGGTTCATTTTCAAATGTTGCATCTTTGAACTACAATTCACATTTGTATGTGGATTATCACTTTTAGAGATAAAATGATATGTTTAAAGTGATTTTCATGCGCCCAGGGGTCTTAAACACAAGATTTTTGGAATGGGTAAAAGTGAATGAAAATGGCCAATTTACTCACTCTGCGGCCTTAAAAAGTGTTCCTACTCCACGGGAAGTGAATAAAATAACATTTGGAGGCCCTTATTGTTCAATCAAAAACGCCCATTTTTTGGTGAAAGAGATAACCACCCCCCCCTTACGACATGCTTCAGAAACGGAAAAAATGGTCCGTTTTCAAATGTTGCCTCTTTGAACTGCAATTCACATTTGTACGTGGAAAATCACTTTTAAAGAAAAAATGAGATGTTTAAAGTGATTTTCATGCTTCCAGGGGCCTTAAACACAAGATTTGAGGAATGGGTAAAAGTGAATGAAAATGGCCAATTTACTCACTCTGCGGCCTCAAAAAGTGTTTCTACTCCACGGGAAGCGAATTAAATAACATTTGTAGGCCTTTATTGTTCAATCAAAAACGCCCGATTTTTGATGAAAGAGATAACCACTCCCCCTTACGACATGCTTCAGAAACGAAAAAAATGGTCCATTTTCAAATGTTGCGTCTTTGAACTACAATTCACATTTGTACGTGGATAATCACTTTTAGAGATGAGATTAGATGTTTAAAGTGATTTTCATGCTTCCAGGGGCCTTAAACACAATATTTGAGGAATGGGTAAAAGTGAATGGAAATGGTCAATTTACTCACTCTGTGGCCTTAAAAAGTGTTTCTACTCCACTGGAAGTGAATAAAATAACATTTGGAGGCCTTTATTGTTCAATCAAAAACGCCCATTTTTTGGTGAAAGAGATAACCACCCCCCTTACGACATGCTTCAGAAATGAAAAAAATGGTCCATTTTCAAATGTTGCGTCTTTGAACTACAATTCACATTTGTACGTGGATAATCACTTTTAGAGATGAGATTAGATGTTTAAAGTGATTTTCAAGCTTCCAGGGGCCCTAAACACAAGATTTGAGAAATGGCTAAAAGTGAATGAAAATGGCCAATTTACTCACTCTGCGGCCTTAACAAGTGTTTCTCCTCCACGGCAAGTGAATAAAATAACATTTGGAGGTCTTTATTGTTCAAGCGAAAACACCAGATTTTTGACGAAAGAGATAACCACCCCCCTTACGACATGCTTCAGAAACGAAAAAAATGGTCCATTTTCAAATGTTGCGTCTTTGAACTACAATTCACATTTGTACGTGGATAATCACTTTTAGAGATAAAATTAGATGTTTGAAGTGATTTTCAAGCTTCCCCGGGCCCTAAACACAAGATTTGAGGAATGGGAAAACGTGAATGAAAATGGCCAATTAATTCACTCTGAGGCCTTAAAAAGTTTTTCTCCACCCCAGAAAGTGAATTAAATAACATTTGTAGGCCTTTATTGTTCAATCAAAAATGCCCGATTTTTGATGAAAGAGATAACCACCCCCCCTTACGACATGCTTCAGAAACGAAAAAAATTGTTCATTTTCAAATGTTGCATCTTTGAACTACAATTCACATTTGTATGTGGATTATCACTTTTAGAGATAAAATGATATGTTTAAAGTGATTTTCATGCGTCCAGGGGTCTTAAACACAAGATTTTTGGAATGGGTAAAAGTGAATGAAAATGGCCAATTTACTCACTCTGCGGCCTTAAAAAGTGTTTCTACTCCACGGGAAGTGAATAAAATAACATTTGTAGGCCTTTATTGTTCAATCAAAAACGCCCATTTTTTGGTGAAAGAGATAACCACTCCCCCTTACGACATGCTTCAGAAACGAAAAAAATGGTCCATTTTCAAATGTTGCGTCTTTGAACTACAATTCACATTTGTACGTGGATAATCACTTTTAGAGATGAGATTAGATGTTTAAAGTGATTTTCATGCTTCCAGGGGCCTTAAACACAATATTTGAGGAATGGGTAAAAGTGAATGGAAATGGCCAATTTACTCACTCTGTGGCCTTAAAAAGTGTTTCTACTCCACTGGAAGTGAATAAAATAACATTTGGAGGCCTTTATTGTTCAATCAAAAACGCCCATTTTTTGATGAAAGAGATAACCACCCCCCCTTACGACATGCTTCAGAAATTAAAAAAATGGTCCATTTTCAAATGTTGCGTCTTTGAACTACAATTCACATTTGTACGTGGATAATCACTTTTAGAGATGAGATTAGATGTTTAAAGTGATTTTCAAGCTTCCAGGGGCCCTAAACACAAGATTTGAGGAATGGGTAAAAGTGAATGAAAATGGCCAATTTACTCACTCTGCGGCCTTAAAAAGTGTTTCTACTCCACGGGAAGCGAATTAAATAACATTTGTAGGCCTTTATTGTTCAATCAAAATGCCCGATTTTTGATGAAAGAGATAACCACCCCCCCTTACGACATGCTTCAGAAACGAAAAAAATGGTTCATTTTCAAATGTTGCATCTTTGAACTACAATTCACATTTGTATGTGGATTATCACTTTTAGAGATAAAATGATATGTTTAAAGTGATTTTCATGCGCCCAGGGGTCTTAAACACAAGATTTTTGGAATGGGTAAAAGTGAATGAAAATGGCCAATTTACTCACTCTGCGGCCTTAAAAAGTGTTCCTACTCCACGGGAAGTGAATAAAATAACATTTGGAGGCCCTTATTGTTCAATCAAAAACGCCCATTTTTTGGTGAAAGAGATAACCACCCCCCTCTTACGACATGCTTCAGAAACGGAAAAAATGGTCCGTTTTCAAATGTTGCCTCTTTGAACTACAATTCACATTTGTACGTGGAAAATCACTTTTAAAGAAAAAATGAGATGTTTAAAGTGATTTTCATGCTTCCAGGGGCCTTAAACACAAGATTTGAGGAATGGGTAAAAGTGAATGAAAATGGCCAATTTACTCACTCTGCGGCCTCAAAAAGTGTTTCTACTCCACGGGAAGCGAATTAAATAACATTTGTAGGCCTTTATTGTACAATCAAAAACGCCCGATTTTTGATGAAAGAGATAACCACTCCCCCTTACGACATGCTTCAGAAACGAAAAAAATAGTCCATTTTCAAATGTTGCGTCTTTGAACTACAATTCACATTTGTACGTGGATAATCACTTTTAGAGATGAGATTAGATGTTTAAAGTGATTTTCATGCTTCCAGGGGCCTTAAACACAATATTTGAGGAATGGGTAAAAGTGAATGGAAATGGCCAATTTACTCACTCTGTGGCCTTAAAAAGTGTTTCTACTCCACTGGAAGTGAATAAAATAACATTTGGAGGCCTTTATTGTTCAATCAAAAACGCCCATTTTTTGGTGAAAGAGATAACCACCCCCCTTACGACATGCTTCAGAAATGAAAAAAATGGTCCATTTTCAAATGTTGCGTCTTTGAACTACAATTCACATTTGTACGTGGATAATCACTTTTAGAGATGAGATTAGATGTTTAAAGTGATTTTCAAGCTTCCAGGGGCCCTAAACACAAGATTTGAGAAATGGCTAAAAGTGAATGAAAATGGCCAATTTACTCACTCTGCGGCCTTAACAAGTGTTTCTCCTCCACGGCAAGTGAATAAAATAACATTTGGAGGTCTTTATTGTTCAAGCGAAAACACCAGATTTTTGACGAAAGAGATAACCACCCCCCTTACGACATGCTTCAGAAACGAAAAAAATGGTCCATTTTCAAATGTTGCGTCTTTGAACTACAATTCACATTTGTACGTGGATAATCACTTTTAGAGATAAAATTAGATGTTTGAAGTGATTTTCAAGCTTCCCCGGGCCCTAAACACAAGATTTGAGGAATGGGAAAACGTGAATGAAAATGGCCAATTTATTCACTCTGAGGCCTTAAAAAGTTTTTCTCCACCCCAGAAAGTGAATTAAATAACATTTGTAGGCCTTTATTGTTCAATCAAAAATGCCCGATTTTTGATGAAAGAGATAACCACCCCCCCTTACGACATGCTTCAGAAACGAAAAAAATGGTTCATTTTCAAATGTTGCATCTTTGAACTACAATTCACATTTGTATGTGGATTATCACTTTTAGAGATAAAATGATATGTTTAAAGTGATTTTCATGCGCCCAGGGGTCTTAAACACAAGATTTTTGGAATGGGTAAAAGTGAATGAAAATGGCCAATTTACTCACTCTGCGGCCTTAAAAAGTGTTTCTACTCCACGGGAAGTGAATAAAATAACATTTGTAGGCCTTTATTGTTCAATCAAAAACGCCCGATTTTTGATGAAAGAGATAACCACTCCCCCTTACGACATGCTTCAGAAACGAAAAAAATGGTCCATTTTCAAATGTTGCGTCTTTGAACTACAATTCACATTTGTACGTGGATAATCACTTTTAGAGATGAGATTAGATGTTTAAAGTGATTTTCATGCTTCCAGGGGCCTTAAACACAATATTTGAGGAATGGGTAAAAGTGAATGGAAATGGCCAATTTACTCACTCTGTGGCCTTAAAAAGTGTTTCTACTCCACTGGAAGTGAATAAAATACCATTTGGAGGCCTTTATTGTTCAATCAAAAACGCCCATTTTTTGGTGAAAGAGATAACCACCCCCCCTTACGACATGCTTCAGAAATGAAAAAAATGGTCCATTTTCAAATGTTGCGTCTTTGAACTACAATTCACATTTGTACGTGGATAATCACTTTTAGAGATGAGATTAGATGTTTAAAGTGATTTTCAAGCTTCCAGGGGCCCTAAACACAAGATTTGAGAAATGGCTAAAAGTGAATGAAAATGGCCAATTTACTCACTCTGCGGCCTTAACAAGTGTTTCTCCTCCACGGCAAGTGAATAAAATAACATTTGGAGGTCTTTATTGTTCAAGCGAAAACACCAGATTTTTGACGAAAGAGATAACCACTCCCCTTACGACATGCTTCAGAAACGAAAAAAATGGTCCATTTTCAAATGTTGCGTCTTTGAACTACAATTCACATTTGTACGTGGATAATCACTTTTAGAGATAAAATTAGATGGTTGAAGTGATTTTCAAGCTTCCCCGGGCCCTAAACACAAGATTTGAGGAATGGGAAAACGTGAATGAAAATGGCCAATTTATTCACTCTGAGGCCTTAAAAAGTTTTTCTCCACCCCAGAAAGTGAATTAAATACATTTGTAGGCCTTTATTGTTCAATCAAAAATGCCCGATTTTTGATGAAAGAGATAACCACCCCCCCTTACGACATGCTTCAGAAACGAAAAAAATGGTTCATTTTCAAATGTTGCATCTTTGAACTACAATTCACATTTGTATGTGGATTATCACTTTTAGAGATAAAATGATATGTTTAAAGTGATTTTCATGCGTCCAGGGGTCTTAAACACAAGATTTTTGGAATGGGTAAAAGTGAATGAAAATGGCCAATTTACTCACTCTGCGGCCTTAAAAAGTGTTTCTACTCCACTGGAAGTGAATAAAATAACATTTGGAGGCCTTTATTGTTCAATCAAAAACGCCCATTTTTTGTTGAAAGAGATAACCACTCCCCCTTACGACATGCTTCAGAAATGAAAAAAATGGTCCATTTTCAAATGTTGCGTCTTTGAACTACAATTCACATTTGTCCGTGGATAATCACTTTTAGAGATGAGATTAGATGTTTAAAGTGATTTTCAAGCTTCCAGGGGCCCTAAACACAAGATTTGAGAAATGGCTAAAAGTGAATGAAAATGGCCAATTTACTCACTCTGCGGCCTTAACAAGTGTTTCTCCTCCACGGCAAGTGAATAAAATAACATTTGGAGGTCTTTATTGTTCAAGCGAAAACACCAGATTTTTGACGAAAGAGATAACCACTCCCCTTACGACATGCTTCAGAAACGAAAAAAATGGTCCATTTTCAAATGTTGCGTCTTTGAACTACAATTCACATTTGTACGTGGATAATCACTTTTAGAGATAAAATTAGATGTTTGAAGTGATTTTCAAGCTTCCCCGGGCCCTAAACACAAGATTTGAGGAATGGGAAAACGTGAATGAAAATGGCCAATTAATTCACTCTGAGGCCTTAAAAAGTTTTTCTCCACCCCAGAAAGTGAATTAAATAACATTTGTAGGCCTTTATTGTTCAATCAAAAATGCCCGATTTTTGATGAAAGAGATAACCACCCCCCCCTTACGACATGCTTCAGAAACGAAAAAAATGGTTCATTTTCAAATGTTGCATCTTTGAACTACAATTCACATTTGTATGTGGATTATCACTTTTAGAGATAAAATGATATGTTTAAAGTGATTTTCATGCGTCCAGGGGTCTTAAACACAAGATTTTTGGAATGGGTAAAAGTGAATGAAAATGGCCAATTTACTCACTCTGCGGCCTTAACAAGTGTTTCTACTCCACGGGAAGTGAATAAAATAACATTTGGAGGCCTTCATTGTTCAATCAAAAACGCTCATTTTTTGGTGAAAGAGATAACCACCCCCCCTTACGACATGCTTCAGAAACGAAAAAAATGGTCCGTTTTCAAATGTTGCCTCTTTGAACTACAATTCACATTTGTATGTCGTAAATCACTTTTAAAGAAAAAATGAGATGTTTAAAGTGATTTTCATGCTTCCAGGGGCCTTAAACACAAGATTTGAGGAATGGGTAAAAGTGAATGAAAATGGCCAATTTACTCACTCTGCGGCCTTAAAAAGTGTTTCTACTCCACGGGAAGCGAATTAAATAACATTTGTAGGCCTTTATTGTTCAATCAAAAACGCCCGATTTTTGATGAAAGAGATAACCACCCCCCCTTACGACATGCTTCAGAAACTATAAAAATGGTCCATTTTCAAATGTTGCCTCTTTGAACTACAATTCACATTTGTATGTGGATTATCACTTTTAGAGATAAAATGATATGTTTAAAGTGATTTTCATGCGTCCAGGGGTCTTAACCACAAGATTTTTGGAATGGGTAAAAGTGAATGAAAATGGCCAATTTAAACACTCTGTGGCCTTAAAAAGTGTTTCTCCTCCACGGCAAGTGAATAAAATAACATTTGGAGGTCTTTATTGTTCAAGCGAAAACGCCAGATTTTTGACTAAAGAGATAACCACCCCCCCTTACGACATGCTTCAGAAACAAAAAAAATGGTCCATTTTCAAATGTGGCGTCTTTGAACTACAATTCACATTTGTACGTGGATAATCACTTTTAGAGATGAGATTAGATGTATAAAGTGATTTTCAAGCTTCCAGGGGCCCTAAACACAAGATTTGAGAAATGGGTAAAAGTGAATGAAAATGGCCAATTTACTCACTCTGCGGCCTTAAAAAGTGTTTCTCCTCCACGGCAAGTAAATAAAATAACATTTGGAGGTCTTTATTGTTCAAGCGAAAACACCAGATTTTTGACGAAAGAGATAACCACCCCCCTTACGACATGCTTCAGAAACGAAAAAAATGGTCCATTTTCAAATGTTGCGTCTTTGAACTACAATTCACATTTGTACGTGGATAATCACTTTTAGAGATAAAATTAGATGTTTGAAGTGATTTTCAAGCTTCCCCGGGCCCTAAACACAAGATTTGAGGAATGGGAGAACGTGAATGAAAATGGCAAATTTATTCACTCTGAGGCCTTAAAACGTTTTTCTCCACCCCAGAAAGTGAATTAAATAACATTTGTAGGCCTTTATTGTTCAATCAAAAATGCCCGATTTTTGATGAAAGAGATAACCACCCCCCCTTACGACATGCTTCAGAAACGAAAAAAATGGTTCATTTTCAAATGTTGCATCTTTGAACTACAATTCACATTTGTATGTGGATTATCACTTTTAGAGATAAAATGATATGTTTAAAGTGATTTTCATGTGTCCAGGGGTCTTAAACACAAGATTTTTGGAATGGGTAAAAGTGAATGAAAATGGCCAATTTACTCACTCTGCGGCCTTAAAAAGTGTTTTTACTACACGGGAAGTGAATAAAATAACATTTGGAGGCCTTTCTTGTTCAATCAAACACGCTCATTTTTTGGTGAAAGAGATAACCACCCCCCCTTACGACATGCTTCAGAAACGAAAAAAATGGTCCGTTTTCAAATGTTGCCTCTTTGAACTACAATTCACATTTGTACGTCGAAAATCACTTTTAAAGAAAAAATGAGATGTTTAAAGTGATTTTCATGCTTCCAGGGGCCTTAAACACAAGATTTGAGGAATGGGTAAAAGTGAATGAAAATGGCCAATTTACTCACTCTGCGGCCTTAAAAAGTGTTTCTACTCCACGGGAAGTGAATAAAATAACATTTGGAGGCCCTTATTGTTCAATCAAAAACGCCCATTTTTTGGTGAAAGAGATAACCACCCCCCCTTACGACATGCTTCAGAAACGGAAAAAATGGTCCGTTTTCAAATGTTGCGTCTTTGAACTACAATTCACATTTGTACGTGGAAAATCACTTTTAGAGATAAGATTAGATGTTTAAAGTGATTTTCAAGCTTCCAGCGGCACTAAACACAAGATTTGAGAAATGGGTAAAAGTGAATGAAAATGGCCAATTTACTCACTCTGCGGCCTTAAAAAGTTTTTCTCCTCCACGGTAAGTGAATAAAATAACATTTGGAGGTCTTTATTGTTCAAGCGAAAACGCCAGATTTTTGACGAAAGAGATAACCACCCCCCTTACGACATGCTTCAGAAACGAAAAAAATCATCCATTTTCAAATGTTGCGTCTTTGAACTACAATTCACATTTGTACGTGGATAATCACTTTTAGAGATAAAATTAGATGTTTGAAGTGATTTTCAAGCTTCCCCGGGCCCTAAACACAAGATTTGAGGAATGGGAAAACGTGAATGAAAATGGCCAATTAATTCACTCTGAGGCCTTAAAAAGTTTTTCTCCACCTCAGAAAGTGAATTAAATAACATTTGTAGGCCTTTATTGTTCAATCAAAAATGCCCGATTTTTGATGAAAGAGATAACCACCCCCCCTTACGACATGCTTCAGAAACGAAAAAAATGGTCCATTTTCAAATGTTGTGCCTTTGAACTACAATTCACATTTGTACGTGGATAATCACTTTTAGAGATGAGATTAGATGTTTAAAGTGATTTTCAAGCTTCCAGGGGCCCTAAACACAAGATTTGAGGAATGGGTAAAAGTGAATGAAAATGGCCAATTTACTCACTCTGCGGCCTTAAAAAGTGTTTCTACTCCACGGGAAGCGAATTAAATAACATTTGTAGGCCTTTATTGTTCAATCAAAATGCCCGATTTTTGATGAAAGAGATAACCACCCCCCCTTACGACATGCTTCAGAAACGAAAAAAATGGTTCATTTTCAAATGTTGCATCTTTGAACTACAATTCACATTTGTATGTGGATTATCACTTTTAGAGATAAAATGATATGTTTAAAGTGATTTTCATGCGCCCAGGGGTCTTAAACACAAGATTTTTGGAATGGGTAAAAGTGAATGAAAATGGCCAATTTACTCACTCTGCGGCCTTAAAAAGTGTTCCTACTCCACGGGAAGTGAATAAAATAACATTTGGAGGCCCTTATTGTTCAATCAAAAACGCCCATTTTTTGGTGAAAGAGATAACCACCCCCCCCTTACGACATGCTTCAGAAACGGAAAAAATGGTCCGTTTTCAAATGTTGCCTCTTTGAACTACAATTCACATTTGTACGTGGAAAATCACTTTTAAAGAAAAAATGAGATGTTTAAAGTGATTTTCATGCTTCCAGGGGCCTTAAACACAAGATTTGAGGAATGGGTAAAAGTGAATGAAAATGGCCAATTTACTCACTCTGCGGCCTCAAAAAGTGTTTCTACTCCACGGGAAGCGAATTAAATAACATTTGTAGGCCTTTATTGTACAATCAAAAACGCCCGATTTTTGATGAAAGAGATAACCACTCCCCCTTACGACATGCTTCAGAAACGAAAAAAATAGTCCATTTTCAAATGTTGCGTCTTTGAACTACAATTCACATTTGTACGTGGATAATCACTTTTAGAGATGAGATTAGATGTTTAAAGTGATTTTCATGCTTCCAGGGGCCTTAAACACAATATTTGAGGAATGGGTAAAAGTGAATGGAAATGGCCAATTTACTCACTCTGTGGCCTTAAAAAGTGTTTCTACTCCACTGGAAGTGAATAAAATAACATTTGGAGGCCTTTATTGTTCAATCAAAAACGCCCATTTTTTGGTGAAAGAGATAACCACCCCCCTTACGACATGCTTCAGAAATGAAAAAAATGGTCCATTTTCAAATGTTGCGTCTTTGAACTACAATTCACATTTGTACGTGGATAATCACTTTTAGAGATGAGATTAGATGTTTAAAGTGATTTTCAAGCTTCCAGGGGCCCTAAACACAAGATTTGAGAAATGGCTAAAAGTGAATGAAAATGGCCAATTTACTCACTCTGCGGCCTTAACAAGTGTTTCTCCTCCACGGCAAGTGAATAAAATAACATTTGGAGGTCTTTATTGTTCAAGTGAAAACACCAGATTTTTGACGAAAGAGATAACCACCCCCCTTACGACATGCTTCAGAAACGAAAAAAATGGTCCATTTTCAAATGTTGCGTCTTTGAACTACAATTCACATTTGTACGTGGATAATCACTTTTAGAGATAAAATTAGATGTTTGAAGTGATTTTCAAGCTTCCCCGGGCCCTAAACACAAGATTTGAGGAATGGGAAAACGTGAATGAAAATGGCCAATTAATTCACTCTGAGGCCTTAAAAAGTTTTTCTCCACCCCAGAAAGTGAATTAAATAACATTTGTAGGCCTTTATTGTTCAATCAAAAATGCCCGATTTTTGATGAAAGAGATAACCACCCCCCCTTACGACATGCTTCAGAAACGAAAAAAATGGTTCATTTTCAAATGTTGCATCTTTGAACTAGAATTCACATTTGTATGTGGATTATCACTTTTAGAGATAAAATGGGATCACTGACATAATATCGACTACAAAAATATAGACTTACAAAAATATCGATGCCAAAATATAGAATGCCAAAATATCGAAGTCCTATCTCCAAACAGGAAATTACAAAAATATCGAATCCAAAATATCGTTGTAAATAATATAGTCAGTCAAAATATCGAATTTTTTAAATGTTTTAAAAGTAATGTTAAATTAATTAAATAATACATATAATTAACTGACACATACTTAAAAATACTTAAATAACAGTAAACTTAATGAATAATTAAAGTAAGTAAAAAAAAAATTTAATACATATATCTTAACGTGATATTAATTAAAAATATTCTATATTTTCTGTGTAGGATAGCGGGCGCGTAAAATTTACTATTACCACTCCAGTAAGTGCAATAGTAGGGAAAGCGTTGCATAGCGGGAGGGTAAAAATTACTATTCCCACTCCAGAGAATGCAACAATAGGGAAAGCGTTGGATAGCGGGAGGGTAAAAATTACTATTCCCACTCCAGAGAGTGCAACAGTAGGGAAAGCATTGGATAGCGGGAGGGTAACATTTACTATTCCCACTCCAGTGAGTGCAACAGTAGGGAAAGCGTTGGATAGCGTAGGGGTAAAAATTACTATTCCCACTCCAGAGAGTGCAACAGTAGGGAAAGCGTTGGATAGCGGGAGGGTAAAAATTATTATTCCCACTCCAGAGAGTGCAACAGTAGGGAAAGCGTTGGATAGCGGGAGGGTAAAAATTACTATTCCCACTCCAGAGAGTGCAACAGTAGGGAAAGCGTTGGATAGCGGGAGGGTAACATTTACTATTCCCACTCCAGTGAGTGCAACAGTAGGGAAAGCGTTGGATAGCGTAGGGGTAAAAATTACTATTCCCACTCCAGAGAGTGCAACAGTAGGAAAAGCGTTGGATAGCGGGAGGGTAACATTTACTATTCCCACTCCAGTGAGTGCAACAGTAGGAAAAGCGTTGGATAGCGTAGGGGTAAAAATTACTATTCCCAATCCAGAGAGTGCAACAGTAGGGAAAGCGTTGGATAGCGGGAGGGTAAAAATTACTATTCCCACTCCAGAGAGTGCAACAGTAGGGAAAGCATTGGATAGCGGGAGGGTAACATTTACTATTCCCACTCCAGTGAGTGCAACAGTAGGGAAAGCGTTGGATAGCGTAGTGGTAAAAATTACTATTCCCACTCCAGAGAGTGCAACAGTAGGGAAAGCGTTGGATAGCGGGAGGGTAAAAATTACTATTCCCACTCCAGAGAGTGCAACAGTAGGGAAAGCGTTGGATAGCGGGAGGGTAACATTTACTATTCCCACTCCAGTGAGTGCAACAGTAGGGAAAGCGTTGGATAGCGTAGGGGTAAAAATTACTATTCCGACTCCAGAGAGTGCAACAGTAGGGAAAGCGTTGGATAGCGGGAGTGTCAAATTTACTATTCCCACTCCAGTGACTGCAACAGTAGGGAAAGCGTTGGATAGCGTAGGGGTAAAAATTACTATTCCCACTCAAGTAAGTGCAATAGTAGAGAAAATAATAAATGTATTTTTATTTTTAAATTAATTAATTATTAATACAAAAACAAGTATTACAATTAATTACCAATCACACAAGAATTGATTATTTATTAATACCAATACATTTTAGTTTAATTAATTAACAATTAATAATTAATTAACAAACAATTGTTTTTCAATAACAAACATTAATAAATGCAAATAATACCAATTAATAATTAATTTATAATATATTAATTAAGGATATACACAAATTAGTTAAATAATTATTTTTTTCCAATTATATTACTTCCCACCATATTCCCGTATAAACACAATACCCACTACAAATATTAATTGAATACAATTAACATAATTATCAATTTACCTATTAATACTAATTAATTACCAATTAATACTAATTATTTACCAATTAATAATTAATCAACAACCAATTAATTTGCAATACCAATTAATAATTAACTAATAACAATTAAATTACTTCCCACCCTATTCCCCTATAAACCCACTACCCGCTACAAAAGTAAAACGCAAAATTAAATTAAAAATAATTAATAATTCCTATAAATTATTATTTAATAATCTATAATTAAATTACTTCCCACCCTATTCCCCTATAAACCCACAACCCGCTACAGAAGTAAAACGCAAAATTAAATTAAAAATTATTAATAATTCCTAAAAATTATTATTTAATGTACTATAATTAAATTACTTCCCACCCTACTCCCCTATAAACCCACAACCCGCTACGGAATTAAATTACAAAAAAATAAAAAAACATAAAATTCAATAATTTAAAAATATTCTAACATACATTCCAATAATAATACATACTTTTAACACATATACTAACACTTAAAACACTATAAAAAATTCGATATTTTTAACAACTATATTATGACTGTCGATATTACTTACTTCTATATTATTGCAATTGATATTTCTTTCCTGTTTTTCGATATTCTTCACCACTATATTTTTGCAAGTCGATATTCTGTCCATTCGATATTTAAAACTCGATATTCTGGCTACTCGATATTTTTTTTTCGATATTATGTCTAGTTACCATAAAATGATATGTTTAAAGTGATTTTCATGCGTCCAGGGGTCTTAAACACAAGATTTTTGGAATGGGTAAAAGTGAATGAAAATGGCCAATTTACTCACTCTGCGGCCTTAAAAAGTGTTTCTACTCCACGGGAAGTGAATAAAATAACATTTGTAGGCCTTTATTGTTCAATCAAAAACGCCCGATTTTTGATGAAAGAGATAACCACTCCCCCTTACGACATGCTTCAGAAACGAAAAAAATGGTCCATTTTCAAATGTTGCGTCTTTGAACTACAATTCACATTTGTACGTGGATAATCACTTTTAGAGATGAGATTAGATGTTTAAAGTGATTTTCATGCTTCCAGGGGCCTTAAACACAATATTTGAGGAATGGGTAAAAGTGAATGGAAATGGCCAATTTACTCACTCTGTGGCCTTAAAAAGTGTTTCTACTCCACTGGAAGTGAATAAAATACCATTTGGAGGCCTTTATTGTTCAATCAAAAACGCCCATTTTTTGGTGAAAGAGATAACCACCCCCCCCTTACGACATGCTTCAGAAATGAAAAAAATGGTCCATTTTCAAATGTTGCGTCTTTGAACTACAATTCACATTTGTACGTGGATAATCACTTTTAGAGATGAGATTAGATGTTTAAAGTGATTTTCAAGCTTCCAGGGGCCCTAAACACAAGATTTGAGAAATGGCTAAAAGTGAATGAAAATGGCCAATTTACTCACTCTGCGGCCTTAACAAGTGTTTCTCCTCCACGGCAAGTGAATAAAATAACATTTGGAGGTCTTTATTGTTCAAGCAAAAACACCAGATTTTTGACGAAAGAGATAACCACCCCCCTTACGACATGCTTCAGAAACGAAAAAAATGGTCCATTTTCAAATGTTGCGTCTTTGAACTACAATTCACATTTGTACGTGGATAATCACTTTTAGAGATAAAATTAGATGGTTGAAGTGATTTTCAAGCTTCCCCGGGCCCTAAACACAAGATTTGAGGAATGGGAAAACGTGAATGAAAATGGCCAATTTATTCACTCTGAGGCCTTAAAAAGTTTTTCTCCACCCCAGAAAGTGAATTAAATACATTTGTAGGCCTTTATTGTTCAATCAAAAATGCCCGATTTTTGATGAAAGAGATAACCACCCCCCCTTACGACATGCTTCAGAAACGAAAAAAATGGTTCATTTTCAAATGTTGCATCTTTGAACTACAATTCACATTTGTATGTGGATTATCACTTTTAGAGATAAAATGATATGTTTAAAGTGATTTTCATGCGTCCAGGGGTCTTAAACACAAGATTTTTGGAATGGGTAAAAGTGAATGAAAATGGCCAATTTACTCACTCTGCGGCCTTAAAAAGTGTTTCTACTCCACGGGAAGTGAATAAAATAACATTTGTAGGCCTTTATTGTTCAATCAAAAACGCCCGATTTTTGATGAAAGAGATAACCACTCCCCCTTACGACATGCTTCAGAAACGAAAAAAATGGTCCATTTTCAAATGTTGCGTCTTTGAACTACAATTCACATTTGTACGTGGATAATCACTTTTAGAGATGAGATTAGATGTTTAAAGTGATTTTCATGCTTCCAGGGGCCTTAAACACAATATTTGAGGAATGGGTAAAAGTGAATGGAAATGGCCAATTTACTCACTCTGTGGCCTTAAAAAGTGTTTCTACTCCACTGGAAGTGAATAAAATACCATTTGGAGGCCTTTATTGTTCAATCAAAAACGCCCATTTTTTGGTGAAAGAGATAACCACCCCCCCTTACGACATGCTTCAGAAATGAAAAAAATGGTCCATTTTCAAATGTTGCGTCTTTGAACTACAATTCACATTTGTACGTGGATAATCACTTTTAGAGATGAGATTAGATGTTTAAAGTGATTTTCAAGCTTCCAGGGGCCCTAAACACAAGATTTGAGAAATGGCTAAAAGTGAATGAAAATGGACAATTTACTCACTCTGCGGCCTTAACAAGTGTTTCTCCTCCACGGCAAGTGAATAAAATAACATTTGGAGGTCTTTATTGTTCAAGCGAAAACACCAGATTTTTGACGAAAGAGATAACCACCCCCCTTACGACATGCTTCAGAAACGAAAAAAATGGTCCATTTTCAAATGTTGCGTCTTTGAACTACAATTCACATTTGTACGTGGATAATCACTTTTAGAGATAAAATTAGATGGTTGAAGTGATTTTCAAGCTTCCCCGGGCCCTAAACACAAGATTTGAGGAATGGGAAAACGTGAATGAAAATGGCCAATTTATTCACTCTGAGGCCTTAAAAAGTTTTTCTCCACCCCAGAAAGTGAATTAAATACATTTGTAGGCCTTTATTGTTCAATCAAAAATGCCCGATTTTTGATGAAAGAGATAACCACCCCCCCTTACGACATGCTTCAGAAACGAAAAAAATGGTTCATTTTCAAATGTTGCATCTTTGAACTACAATTCACATTTGTATGTGGATTATCACTTTTAGAGATAAAATGATATGTTTAAAGTGATTTTCATGCGTCCAGGGGTCTTAAACACAAGATTTTTGGAATGGGTAAAAGTGAATGAAAATGGCCAATTTACTCACTCTGCGGCCTTAAAAAGTGTTTCTACTCCACGGGAAGTGAATAAAATAACATTTGTAGGCCTTTATTGTTCAATCAAAAACGCCCGATTTTTGATGAAAGAGATAACCACTCCCCCTTACGACATGCTTCAGAAACGAAAAAAATGGTCCATTTTCAAATGTTGCGTCTTTGAACTACAATTCACATTTGTACGTGGATAATCACTTTTAGAGATGAGATTAGATGTTTAAAGTGATTTTCATGCTTCCAGGGGCCTTAAACACAATATTTGAGGAATGGGTAAAAGTGAATGGAAATGGCCAATTTACTCACTCTGTGGCCTTAAAAAGTGTTTCTACTCCACTGGAAGTGAATAAAATAACATTTGGAGGCCTTTATTGTTCAATCAAAAACGCCCATTTTTTGGTGAAAGAGATAACCACTCCCCCTTACGACATGCTTCAGAAATGAAAAAAATGGTCCATTTTCAAATGTTGCGTCTTTGAACTACAATTCACATTTGTCCGTGGATAATCACTTTTAGAGATGAGATTAGATGTTTAAAGTGATTTTCAAGCTTCCAGGGGCCCTAAACACAAGATTTGAGAAATGGCTAAAAGTGAATGAAAATGGCCAATTTACTCACTCTGCGGCTTAACAAGTGTTTCTCCTCCACGGCAAGTGAATAAAATAACATTTGGAGGTCTTTATTGTTCAAGCGAAAACACCAGATTTTTGACGAAAGAGATAACCACCCCCCTTACGACATGCTTCAGAAACGAAAAAAATGGTCCATTTTCAAATGTTGCGTCTTTGAACTACAATTCACATTTGTACGTGGATAATCACTTTTAGAGATAAAATTAGATGTTTGAAGTGATTTTCAAGCTTCCCCGGGCCCTAAACACAAGATTTGAGGAATGGGAAAACGTGAATGAAAATGGCCAATTAATTCACTCTGCGGCTTAACAAGTGTTTCTCCTCCACGGCAAGTGAATAAAATAACATTTGGAGGTCTTTATTGTTCAAGCGAAAACACCAGATTTTTGACGAAAGAGATAACCACCCCCCTTACGACATGCTTCAGAAACGAAAAAAATGGTTCATTTTCAAATGTTGCATCTTTGAACTACAATTCACATTTGTATGTGGATTATCACTTTTAGAGATAAAATGATATGTTTAAAGTGATTTTCATGCGTCCAGGGGTCTTAAACACAAGATTTTTGGAATGGGTAAAAGTGAATGAAAATGGCCAATTTACTCACTCTGCGGCCTTAACAAGTGTTTCTACTCCACGGGAAGTGAATAAAATAACGTTTGGAGGCCTTCATTGTTCAATCAAAAACGCTCATTTTTTGGTGAAAGAGATAACCACCCCCCCTTACGACATGCTTCAGAAACGAAAAAAATGGTCCGTTTTCAAATGTTGCCTCTTTGAACTACAATTCACATTTGTATGTCGTAAATCACTTTTAAAGAAAAAATTAGATGTTTAAAGTGATTTTCATGCTTCCAGGGGCCTTAAACACAAGATTTGAGGAATGGGTAAAAGTGAATGAAAATGGCCAATTTACTCACTCTGCGGCCTTAAAAAGTGTTTCTACTCCACGGGAAGCGAATTAAATAACATTTGTAGGCCTTTATTGTTCAATCAAAAACGCCCGATTTTTGATGAAAGAGATAACCACCCCCCCTTACGACATGCTTCAGAAACTATAAAAATGGTCCATTTTCAAATGTTGCCTCTTTGAACTACAATTCACATTTGTATGTGGATTATCACTTTTAGAGATAAAATGATATGTTTAAAGTGATTTTCATGCGTCCAGGGGTCTTAACCACAAGATTTTTGGAATGGGTAAAAGTGAATGAAAATGGCCAATTTAAACACTCTGTGGCCTTAAAAAGTGTTTCTCCTCCACGGCAAGTGAATAAAATAACATTTGGAGGTCTTTATTGTTCAAGCGAAAACGCCAGATTTTTGACTAAAGAGATAACCACCCCCCCTTACGACATGCTTCAGAAACAAAAAAAATGGTCCATTTTCAAATGTGGCGTCTTTGAACTACAATTCACATTTGTACGTGGATAATCACTTTTAGAGATGAGATTAGATGTATAAAGTGATTTTCAAGCTTCCAGGGGCCCTAAACACAAGATTTGAGAAATGGGTAAAAGTGAATGAAAATGGCCAATTTACTCACTCTGCGGCCTTAAAAAGTGTTTCTCCTCCACGGCAAGTAAATAAAATAACATTTGGAGGTCTTTATTGTTCAAGCGAAAACACCAGATTTTTGACGAAAGAGATAACCACCCCCCTTACGACATGCTTCAGAAACGAAAAAAATGGTCCATTTTCAAATGTTGCGTCTTTGAACTACAATTCACATTTGTACGTGGATAATCACTTTTAGAGATAAAATTAGATGTTTGAAGTGATTTTCAAGCTTCCCCGGGCCCTAAACACAAGATTTGAGGAATGGGAGAACGTGAATGAAAATGGCAAATTTATTCACTCTGAGGCCTTAAAACGTTTTTCTCCACCCCAGAAAGTGAATTAAATACCATTTGAAGGCCTTTATTGTTCAATCAAAAATGCCCGATTTTTGATGAAAGAGATAACCACCCCCCCTTACGACATGCTTCAGAAACGAAAAAAATGGTTCATTTTCAAATGTTGCATCTTTGAACTACAATTCACATTTGTATGTGGATTATCACTTTTAGAGATAAAATGATATGTTTAAAGTGATTTTCATGTGTCCAGGGGTCTTAAACACAAGATTTTTGGAATGGGTAAAAGTGAATGAAAATGGCCAATTTACTCACTCTGCGGCCTTAAAAAGTGTTTTTCTACACGGGAAGTGAATAAAATAACATTTGGAGGCCTTTCTTGTTCAATCAAACACGCTCATTTTTTGGTGAAAGAGATAACCACCCCCCCTTACGACATGCTTCAGAAACGAAAAAAATGGTCCGTTTTCAAATGTTGCCTCTTTGAACTACAATTCACATTTGTACGTCGAAAATCACTTTTAAAGAAAAAATGAGATGTTTAAAGTGATTTTCATGCTTCCAGGGGCCTTAAACACAAGATTTGAGGAATGGGTAAAAGTGAATGAAAATGGCCAATTTACTCACTCTGCGGCCTTAAAAAGTGTTTCTACTCCACGGGAAGTGAATAAAATAACATTTGGAGGCCCTTATTGTTCAATCAAAAACGCCCATTTTTTGGTGAAAGAGATAACCACCCCCCCCTTACGACATGCTTCAGAAACGGAAAAAATGGTCCGTTTTCAAATGTTGCGTCTTTGAACTACAATTCACATTTGTACGTGGATAATCACTTTTAGAGATGAGATTAGATGTTTAAAGTGATTTTCATGCTTCCAGGGGCCTTAAACACAATATTTGAGGAATGGGTAAAAGTGAATGGAAATGGCCAATTTACTCACTCTGTGGCCTTAAAAAGTGTTTCTACTCCACTGGAAGTGAATAAAATAACATTTGGAGGCCTTTATTGTTCAATCAAAAACGCCCATTTTTTGATGAAAGAGATAACCACCCCCCCTTACGACATGCTTCAGAAATGAAAAAAATGGTCCATTTTCAAATGTTGCGTCTTTGAACTACAATTCACATTTGTACGTGGATAATCACTTTTAGAGATGAGATTAGATGTTTAAAGTGATTTTCAAGCTTCCAGGGGCCCTAAACACAAGATTTGAGGAATGGGTAAAAGTGAATGAAAATGGCCAATTTACTCACTCTGCGGCCTTAAAAAGTGTTTCTACTCCACGGGAAGCAAATTAAATAACATTTGTAGGCCTTTATTGTTCAATCAAAAACGCCCGATTTTTGATGAAAGAGATAACCACCCCCCCTTACGACATGCTTCAGAAACTAAAAAAATTGTCCATTTTCAAATGTTGCCTCTTTGAACTACAATTCACATTTATACGTGGATAATCACTTTTAGAGATAAAGTTAGTTGTTTGAAGTGATTTTCAAGCTTCCCCGGGCCCTAAACACAAGATTTGAGGAATGGGAAAACGTGAATGAAAATGGCCAATTTATTCACTCTGAGGCCTTAAAAAGTTTTTCTCCACCCCAGAAAGTGAATTAAATAACATTTGTAGGCCTTTATTGTTCAATCAAAATGCCCGATTTTTGATGAAAGAGATAACCACCCCCCCTTACGACATGCTTCAGAAACGAAAAAAATGGTTCATTTTCAAATGTTGCATCTTTGAACTACAATTCACATTTGTATGTGGATTATCACTTTTAGAGATAAAATGATATGTTTAAAGTGATTTTCATGCGCCCAGGGGTCTTAAACACAAGATTTTTGGAATGGGTAAAAGTGAATGAAAATGGCCAATTTACTCACTCTGCGGCCTTAAAAAGTGTTCCTACTCCACGGGAAGTGAATAAAATAACATTTGGAGGCCCTTATTGTTCAATCAAAAACGCCCATTTTTTGGTGAAAGAGATAACCACCCCCCCCTTACGACATGCTTCAGAAACGGAAAAAATGGTCCGTTTTCAAATGTTGCCTCTTTGAACTACAATTCACATTTGTACGTGGATAATCACTTTTAGAGATGAGATTAGATGTTTAAAGTGATTTTCATGCTTCCAGGGGCCTTAAACACAATATTTGAGGAATGGGTAAAAGTGAATGGAAATGGCCAATTTACTCACTCTGTGGCCTTAAAAAGTGTTTCTACTCCACTGGAAGTGAATAAAATAACATTTGGAGGCCTTTATTGTTCAATCAAAAACGCCCATTTTTTGATGAAAGAGATAACCACCCCCCCTTACGACATGCTTCAGAAATGAAAAAAATGGTCCATTTTCAAATGTTGCGTCTTTGAACTACAATTCACATTTGTACGTGGATAATCACTTTTAGAGATGAGATTAGATGTTTAAAGTGATTTTCAAGCTTCCAGGGGCCCTAAACACAAGATTTGAGAAATGGCTAGAAGTGAATGAAAATGGCCAATTTACTCACTCTGCGGCCTTAACAAGTGTTTCTCCTCCACGGCAAGTGAATAAAATAACATTTGGAGGTCTTTATTGTTCAAGCGAAAACACCAGATTTTTGACGAAAGAGATAACCACCCCCCTTACGACATGCTTCAGAAACGAAAAAAATGGTCCATTTTCAAATGTTGCGTCTTTGAACTACAATTCACATTTGTACGTGGATAATCACTTTTAGAGATAAAATTAGATGTTTGAAGTGATTTTCAAGCTTCCCCGGGCCCTAAACACAAGATTTGAGGAATGGGAAAACGTAAATGAAAATGGCCAATTAATTCACTCTGAGGCCTTAAAAAGTTTTTCTCCACCCCAGAAAGTGAATTAAATAACATTTGTAGGCCTTTATTGTTCAATCAAAAATGCCCGATTTTTGATGAAAGAGATAACCACCCCCCCTTACGACATGCTTCAGAAACGAAAAAAATGGTTCATTTTCAAATGTTGCATCTTTGAACTACAATTCACATTTGTATGTGGATTATCACTTTTAGAGATAAAATGATATGTTTAAAGTGATTTTCATGCGTCCAGGGGTCTTAAACACAAGATTTTTGGAATGGGTAAAAGTGAATGAAAATGGCCAATTTACTCACTCTGCGGCCTTAAAAAGTGTTTCTACTCCACGGGAAGTGAATAAAATAACATTTGTAGGCCTTTATTGTTCAATCAAAAACGCCCATTTTTTGGTGAAAGAGATAACCACTCCCCCTTACGACATGCTTCAGAAACGAAAAAAATGGTCCATTTTCAAATGTTGCGTCTTTGAACTACAATTCACATTTGTACGTGGATAATCACTTTTAGAGATGAGATTAGATGTTTAAAGTGATTTTCATGCTTCCAGGGGCCTTAAACACAATATTTGAGGAATGGGTAAAAGTGAATGGAAATGGCCAATTTACTCACTCTGTGGCCTTAAAAAGTGTTTCTACTCCACTGGAAGTGAATAAAATAACATTTGGAGGCCTTTATTGTTCAATCAAAAACGCCCATTTTTTGATGAAAGAGATAACCACCCCCCCTTACGACATGCTTCAGAAATGAAAAAAATGGTCCATTTTCAAATGTTGCGTCTTTGAACTACAATTCACATTTGTACGTGGATAATCACTTTTAGAGATGAGATTAGATGTTTAAAGTGATTTTCAAGCTTCCAGGGGCCCTAAACACAAGATTTGAGGAATGGGTAAAAGTGAATGAAAATGGCCAATTTACTCACTCTGCGGCCTTAAAAAGTGTTTCTGCTCCACGGGAAGCGAATTAAATAACATTTGTAGGCCTTTATTGTTCAATCAAAAACGCCCGATTTTTGATGAAAGAGATAACCACCCCCCCTTACGACATGCTTCAGAAACTAAAAAAATGGTCCATTTTCAAATGTTGCCTCTTTGAACTACAATTCACATTTATACGTGGATAATCACTTTTAGAGATAAAATTAGTTGTTTGAAGTGATTTTCAAGCTTCCCCGGGCCCTAAACACAAGATTTGAGGAATGGGAAAACGTGAATGAAAATGGCCAATTTATTCACTCTGAGGCCTTAAAAAGTTTTTCTCCACCCCAGAAAGTGAATTAAATAACATTTGTAGGCCTTTATTGTTCAATCAAAATGCCCGATTTTTGATGAAAGAGATAACCACCCCCCCTTACGACATGCTTCAGAAACGAAAAAAATGGTTCATTTTCAAATGTTGCATCTTTGAACTACAATTCACATTTGTATGTGGATTATCACTTTTAGAGATAAAATGATATGTTTAAAGTGATTTTCATGCGCCCAGGGGTCTTAAACACAAGATTTTTGGAATGGGTAAAAGTGAATGAAAATGGCCAATTTACTCACTCTGCGGCCTTAAAAAGTGTTCCTACTCCACGGGAAGTGAATAAAATAACATTTGGAGGCCCTTATTGTTCAATCAAAAACGCCCATTTTTTGGTGAAAGAGATAACCACCCCCCCCTTACGACATGCTTCAGAAACGGAAAAAATGGTCCGTTTTCAAATGTTGCCTCTTTGAACTACAATTCACATTTGTACGTGGAAAATCACTTTTAAAGAAAAAATGAGATGTTTAAAGTGATTTTCATGCTTCCAGGGGCCTTAAACACAAGATTTGAGGAATGGGTAAAAGTGAATGAAAATGGCCAATTTACTCACTCTGCGGCCTCAAAAAGTGTTTCTACTCCACGGGAAGGGAATTAAATAACATTTGTAGGCCTTTATTGTTCAATCAAAAACGCCCGATTTTTGATGAAAGAGATAACCACTCCCCCTTACGACATGCTTCAGAAACGAAAAAAATAGTCCATTTTCAAATGTTGCGTCTTTGAACTACAATTCACATTTGTACGTGGATAATCACTTTTAGAGATGAGATTAGATGTTTAAAGTGATTTTCATGCTTCCAGGGGCCTTAAACACAATATTTGAGGAATGGGTAAAAGTGAATGGAAATGGCCAATTTACTCACTCTGTGGCCTTAAAAAGTGTTTCTACTCCACTGGAAGTGAATAAAATAACATTTGGAGGCCTTTATTGTTCAATCAAAAACGCCCATTTTTTGGTGAAAGAGATAACCACCCCCCTTACGACATGCTTCAGAAATGAAAAAAATGGTCCATTTTCAAATGTTGCGTCTTTGAACTACAATTCACATTTGTACGTGGATAATCACTTTTAGAGATGAGATTAGATGTTTAAAGTGATTTTCAAGCTTCCAGGGGCCCTAAACACAAGATTTGAGAAATGGCTAAAAGTGAATGAAAATTGCCAATTTACTCACTCTGCGGCCTTAACAAGTGTTTCTCCTCCACGGCAAGTGAATAAAATAACATTTGGAGGTCTTTATTGTTCAAGCGAAAACACCAGATTTTTGACGAAAGAGATAACCACCCCCCTTACGACATGCTTCAGAAACGAAAAAAATGGTCCATTTTCAAATGTTGCGTCTTTGAACTACAATTCACATTTGTACGTGGATAATCACTTTTAGAGATAAAATTAGATGTTTGAAGTGATTTTCAAGCTTCCCCGGGCCCTAAACACAAGATTTGAGGAATGGGAAAACGTGAATGAAAATGGCCAATTAATTCACTCTGAGGCCTTAAAAAGTTTTTCTCCACCCCAGAAAGTGAATTAAATAACATTTGTAGGCCTTTATTGTTCAATCAAAAATGCCCGATTTTTGATGAAAGAGATAACCACCCCCCCCTTACGACATGCTTCAGAAACGAAAAAAATGGTTCATTTTCAAATGTTGCATCTTTGAACTACAATTCACATTTGTATGCGGATTATCACTTTTAGAGATAAAATGATATGTTTAAAGTGATTTTCATGCGTCCAGGGGTCTTAAACACAAGATTTTTGGAATGGGTAAAAGTGAATGAAAATGGCCAATTTACTCACTCTGCGGCCTTAAAAAGTGTTTCTACTCCACGGGAAGTGAATAAAATTAACATTTGGAGGCCTTCATTGTTCAATCAAAAACGCTCATTTTTTGGTGAAAGAGATAACCACCCCCCCTTACGACATGCTTCAGAAACGAAAAAAATGGTCCGTTTTCAAATGTTGCCTCTTTGAACTACAATTCACATTTGTATGTCGTAAATCACTTTTAAAGAAAAAATGAGATGTTTAAAGTGATTTTCATTCTTCCAGGGGCCTTAAACACAAGATTTGAGGAATGGGTAAAAGTGAATGAAAATGGTCAATTTACTCACTCTGCGGCCTTAAAAAGTGTTTCTACTCCACGGGAAGCGAATTAAATAACATTTGTAGGCCTTTATTGTTCAATCAAAAACGCCCGATTTTTGATGAAAGAGATAACCACCCCCCCTTACGACATGCTTCAGAAACTATAAAAATGGTCCATTTTCAAATGTTGCCTCTTTGAACTACAATTCACATTTGTATGTGGATTATCACTTTTAGAGATAAAATGATATGTTTAAAGTGATTTTCATGCGTCCAGGGGTCTTAACCACAAGATTTTTGGAATGGGTAAAAGTGAATGAAAATGGCCAATTTAAACACTCTGTGGCCTTAAAAAGTGTTTCTCCTCCACGGCAAGTGAATAAAATAACATTTGGAGGTCTTTATTGTTCAAGCGAAAACGCCAGATTTTTGACTAAAGAGATAACCACCCCCCCTTACGACATGCTTCAGAAACGAAAAAAATGGTCCATTTTCAAATGTGGCGTCTTTGAACTACAATTCACATTTGTACGTGGATAATCACTTTTAGAGATGAGATTAGATGTATAAAGTGATTTTCAAGCTTCCAGGGGCCCTAAACACAAGATTTGAGAAATGGGTAAAAGTGAATGAAAATGGCCAATTTACTCACTCTGCGGCCTTAAAAAGTGTTTCTCCTCCACGGCAAGTAAATAAAATAACATTTGGAGGTCTTTATTGTTCAAGCGAAAACACCAGATTTTTGACGAAAGAGATAACCACCCCCCTTACGACATGCTTCAGAAACGAAAAAAATGGTCCATTTTCAAATGTTGCGTCTTTGAACTACAATTCACATTTGTACGTGGATAATCACTTTTAGAGATAAAATTAGATGTTTGAAGTGAGTTTCGAGCTTCCCCGGGCCCTAAACACAAGATTTGAGGAATGGGAGAACGTGAATGAAAATGGCAAATTTATTCACTCTGAGGCCTTAAAACGTTTTTCTCCACCCCAGAAAGTGAATTAAATAACATTTGTAGGCCTTTATTGTTCAATCAAAAATGCCCGATTTTTGATGAAAGAGATAACCACCCCCCCTTACGACATGCTTCAGAAACGAAAAAAATGGTTCATTTTCAAATGTTGCATCTTTGAACTACAATTCACATTTGTATGTGGATTATCACTTTTAGAGATAAAATGATATGTTTAAAGTGATTTTCATGTGTCCAGGGGTCTTAAACACAGGATTTTTGGAATGGGTAAAAGTGAATGAAAATGGCCAATTTACTCACTCTGCGGCCTTAAAAAGTGTTTTTACTACACGGGAAGTGAATAAAATAACATTTGGAGGTCTTTCTTGTTCAATCAAACACGCTCATTTTTTGGTGAAAGAGATAACCACCCCCCCTTACGACATGCTTCAGAAACGAAAAAAATGGTCCGTTTTCAAATGTTGCCTCTTTGAACTACAATTCACATTTGTACGTCGAAAATCACTTTTAAAGAAAAAATGAGATGTTTAAAGTGATTTTCATGCTTCCAGGGGCCTTAAACACAAGATTTGAGGAATGGGTAAAAGTGAATGAAAATGGCCAATTTACTCACTCTGCGGCCTTAAAAAGTGTTTCTACTCCACGGGAAGTGAATAAAATAACATTTGGAGGCCCTTATTGTTCAATCAAAAACGCCCATTTTTTGGTGAAAGAGATAACCACCCCCCCCTTACGACATGCTTCAGAAACTGAAAAAATGGTCCGTTTTCAAATGTTGCGTCTTTGAACTACAATTCACATTTGTACGTGGATAATCACTTTTAGAGATGAGATTAGGGGCCTCATGTAGGTAGCGTACCAGTTACCACTTCTTAAATACCGAGCCGTACCGACTCGGTATTTAAGAAGTGGTAACTCGTATGTAGGTAATGAGTCGGTAATTTTTACCGATTCGTTACTAGTCGGTAATTACCGAATCGGTATTTACCGATTCGGTAATGAGGCATACCTTCCCATTGATGGGAAGGTATGCCTCATTACCGAATCGGTAAATACCGATTCGGTAATGGGGGGAACACATACAAGGGTGGCAGGGTGTCACATTGACACCCTGTTGCACCCCTGATTCGGCCATGTGTGCACATGTGGCACACATACATGCCCTAAGGGCATGTATGTATGCCACATTGCACACTGCTACGCGCGTAAAAATGCATTTACACATACATTCATTATTTACCACCAACTATAAGTTGGTGGTAAATACCGACTCATAAACACACACACACACTCCCCCTACATCTCGATTTTGCTTTCGGAATTTACCGAATCGGTAAAATTACCGATTCGGAAAAGTTACCGATTCGGTAACATTACCGATTCGGTATTATTACCGAATCGGTAATTTTACCGATTCGGTAAATTCCGAAAGCAAAATATGTCCCCCTACATACCAATGGCCAAAATACCGGTCGGTAACGGTATAATTACCGAAAATCGGCCGTTACCGACCGGTATTTGGCTACCTACATGAGGCCCTAGATGTTTAAAGTGATTTTCATGATTCCAGGGGCCTTAAACACAATATTTGAGGAATGGGTAAAAGTGAATGGAAATGGCCAATTTACTCACTCTGTGGCCTTAAAAAGTGTTTCTACTCCACTGGAAGTGAATAAAATAACATTTGGAGGCCTTTATTGTTCAATCAAAAACGCCCATTTTTTGATGAAAGAGATAACCACCCCCCCTTACGACATGCTTCAGAAATGAAAAAAATGGTCCATTTTCAAATGTTGCGTCTTTGAACTACAATTCACATTTGTACGTGGATAATCACTTTTAGAGATGAGATTAGATGTTTAAAGTGATTTTCAAGCTTCCAGGGGCCCTAAACACAAGATTTGAGGAATGGGTAAAAGTGAATGAAAATGGCCAATTTACTCACTCTGCGGCCTTAAAAAGTGTTTCTACTCCACGGGAAGCAAATTAAATAACATTTGTAGGCCTTTATTGTTCAATCAAAAACGCCCGATTTTTGATGAAAGAGATAACCACCCCCCCTTACGACATGCTTCAGAAACTAAAAAAATGGTCCATTTTCAAATGTTGCCTCTTTGAACTACAATTCACATTTATACGTGGATAATCACTTTTAGAGATAAAATTAGTTGTTTGAAGTGATTTTCAAGCTTCCCCGGGCCCTAAACACAAGATTTGAGGAATGGGAAAACGTGAATGAAAATGGCCAATTTATTCACTCTGAGGCCTTAAAAAGTTTTTCTCCACCCCAGAAAGTGAATTAAATAACATTTGTAGGCCTTTATTGTTCAATCAAAATGCCCAATTTTTGATGAAAGAGATAACCACCCCCCCTTACGACATGCTTCAGAAACGAAAAAAATGGTTCATTTTCAAATGTTGCATCTTTGAACTACAATTCACATTTGTATGTGGATTATCACTTTTAGAGATAAAATGATATGTTTAAAGTGATTTTCATGTGCCCAGGGGTCTTAAACACAAGATTTTTGGAATGGGTAAAAGTGAATGAAAATGGCCAATTTACTCACTCTGCGGCCTTAAAAAGTGTTCCTACTCCACGGGAAGTGAATAAAATAACATTTGGAGGCCCTTATTGTTCAATCAAAAACGCCCATTTTTTGGTGAAAGAGATAACCACCCCCCCCTTACGACATGCTTCAGAAACGGAAAAAATGGTCCGTTTTCAAATGTTGCCTCTTTGAACTACAATTCACATTTGTACGTGGATAATCACTTTTAGAGATGAGATTAGATGTTTAAAGTGATTTTCATGCTTCCAGGGGCCTTAAACACAATATTTGAGGAATGGGTAAAAGTGAATGGAAATGGCCAATTTACTCACTCTGTGGCCTTAAAAAGTGTTTCTACTCCACTGGAAGTGAATAAAATAACATTTGGAGGCCTTTATTGTTCAATCAAAAACGCCCATTTTTTGGTGAAAGAGATAACCACCCCCCCTTACGACATGCTTCAGAAATGAAAAAAATGGTCCATTTTCAAATGTTGCGTCTTTGAACTACAATTCACATTTGTACGTGGATAATCACTTTTAGAGATGAGATTAGATGTTTAAAGTGATTTTCAAGCTTCCAGGGGCCCTAAACACAAGATTTGAGAAATGGCTAGAAGTGAATGAAAATGGCCAATTTACTCACTCTGCGGCCTTAACAAGTGTTTCTCCTCCACGGCAAGTGAATAAAATAACATTTGGAGGTCTTTATTGTTCAAGCGAAAACACCAGATTTTTGACGAAAGAGATAACCACCCCCCTTACGACATGCTTCAGAAACGAAAAAAATGGTCCATTTTCAAATGTTGCGTCTTTGAACTACAATTCACATTTGTACGTGGATAATCACTTTTAGAGATAAAATTAGATGTTTGAAGTGATTTTCAAGCTTCCCCGGGCCCTAAACACAAGATTTGAGGAATGGGAAAACGTAAATGAAAATGGCCAATTAATTCACTCTGAGGCCTTAAAAAGTTTTTCTCCACCCCAGAAAGTGAATTAAATAACATTTGTAGGCCTTTATTGTTCAATCAAAAATGCCCGATTTTTGATGAAAGAGATAACCACCCCCCCTTACGACATGCTTCAGAAACGAAAAAAATGGTTCATTTTCAAATGTTGCATCTTTGAACTACAATTCACATTTGTATGTGGATTATCACTTTTAGAGATAAAATGATATGTTTAAAGTGATTTTCATGCATCCAGGGGTCTTAAACACAAGATTTTTGGAATGGGTAAAAGTGAATGAAAATGGCCAATTTACTCACTCTGCGGCCTTAAAAAGTGTTTCTACTCCACGGGAAGTGAATAAAATAACATTTGTAGGCCTTTATTGTTCAATCAAAAACGCCCATTTTTTGGTGAAAGAGATAACCACTCCCCCTTACGACATGCTTCAGAAACGAAAAAAATGGTCCATTTTCAAATGTTGCGTCTTTGAACTACAATTCACATTTGTACGTGGATAATCACTTTTAGAGATGAGATTAGATGTTTAAAGTGATTTTCATGCTTCCAGGGGCCTTAAACACAATATTTGAGGAATGGGTAAAAGTGAATGGAAATGGCCAATTTACTCACTCTGTGGCCTTAAAAAGTGTTTCTACTCCACTGGAAGTGAATAAAATAACATTTGGAGGCCTTTATTGTTCAATCAAAAACGCCAATTTTTTGATGAAAGAGATAACCACCCCCCCTTACGACATGCTTCAGAAATGAAAAAAATGGTCCATTTTCAAATGTTGCATCTTTGAACTACAATTCACATTTGTACGTGGATAATCACTTTTAGAGATGAGATTAGATGTTTAAAGTGATTTTCAAGCTTCCAGGGGCCCTAAACACAAGATTTGAGGAATGGGTAAAAGTGAATGAAAATGGCCAATTTACTCACTCTGCGGCCTTAAAAAGTGTTTCTGCTCCACGGGAAGCGAATTAAATAACATTTGTAGGCCTTTATTGTTCAATCAAAAACGCCCGATTTTTGATGAAAGAGATAACCACCCCCCCTTACGACATGCTTCAGAAACTAAAAAAATGGTCCATTTTCAAATGTTGCCTCTTTGAACTACAATTCACATTTATACGTGGATAATCACTTTTAGAGATAAAATTCGTTGTTTGAAGTGATTTTCAAGCTTCCCCGGGCCCTAAACACAAGATTTGAGGAATGGGAAAACGTGAATGAAAATGGCCAATTTATTCACTCTGAGGCCTTAAAAAGTTTTTCTCCACCCCAGAAAGTGAATTAAATAACATTTGTAGGCCTTTATTGTTCAATCAAAATGCCCGATTTTTGATGAAAGAGATAACCACCCCCCCTTACGACATGCTTCAGAAACGAAAAAAATGGTTCATTTTCAAATGTTGCATCTTTGAACTACAATTCACATTTGTATGTGGATTATCACTTTTAGAGATAAAATGATATGTTTAAAGTGATTTTCATGCGCCCAGGGGTCTTAAACACAAGATTTTTGGAATGGGTAAAAGTGAATGAAAATGGCCAATTTACTCACTCTGCGGCCTTAAAAAGTGTTCCTACTCCACGGGAAGTGAATAAAATAACATTTGGAGGCCCTTATTGTTCAATCAAAAACGCCCATTTTTTGGTGAAAGAGATAACCACCCCCCCCTTACGACATGCTTCAGAAACGGAAAAAATGGTCCGTTTTCAAATGTTGCCTCTTTGAACTACAATTCACATTTGTACGTGGAAAATCACTTTTAAAGAAAAAATGAGATGTTTAAAGTGATTTTCATGCTTCCAGGGGCCTTAAACACAAGATTTGAGGAATGGGTAAAAGTGAATGAAAATGGCCAATTTACTCACTCTGCGGCCTCAAAAAGTGTTTCTACTCCACGGGAAGCGAATTAAATAACATTTGTAGGCCTCTATTGTTCAATCAAAAACGCCCGATTTTTGATGAAAGAGATAACCACTCCCCCTTACGACATGCTTCAGAAACGAAAAAAATAGTCCATTTTCAAATGTTGCGTCTTTGAACTACAATTCACATTTGTACGTGGATAATCACTTTTAGAGATGAGATTAGATGTTTAAAGTGATTTTCATGCTTCCAGGGGCCTTAAACACAATATTTGAGGAATGGGTAAAAGTGAATGGAAATGGCCAATTTACTCACTCTGTGGCCTTAAAAAGTGTTTCTACTCCACTGGAAGTGAATAAAATAACATTTGGAGGCCTTTATTGTTCAATCAAAAACGCCCATTTTTTGGTGAAAGAGATAACCACTCCCCCTTACGACATGCTTCAGAAATGAAAAAAATGGTCCATTTTCAAATGTTGCGTCTTTGAACTACAATTCACATTTGTACGTGGATAATCACTTTTAGAGATGAGATTAGATGTTTAAAGTGATTTTCATGCTTCCAGGGGCCTTAAACACAATATTTGAGGAATGGGTAAAAGTGAATGGAAATGGCCAATTTACTCACTCTGTGGCCTTAAAAAGTGTTTCTACTCCACTGGAAGTGAATAAAATACCATTTGGAGGCCTTTATTGTTCAATCAAAAACGCCCATTTTTTGGTGAAAGAGATAACCACCCCCCCTTACGACATGCTTCAGAAATGAAAAAAATGGTCCATTTTCAAATGTTGCGTCTTTGAACTACAATTCACATTTGTACGTGGATAATCACTTTTAGAGATGAGATTAGATGTTTAAAGTGATTTTCAAGCTTCCAGGGGCCCTAAACACAAGATTTGAGAAATGGCTAAAAGTGAATGAAAATGGCCAATTTACTCACTCTGCGGCCTTAACAAGTGTTTCTCCTCCACGGCAAGTGAATAAAATAACATTTGGAGGTCTTTATTGTTCAAGCGAAAACACCAGATTTTTGACGAAAGAGATAACCACCCCCCTTACGACATGCTTCAGAAACGAAAAAAATGGTCCATTTTCAAATGTTGCGTCTTTGAACTACAATTCACATTTGTACGTGGATAATCACTTTTAGAGATAAAATTAGATGGTTGAAGTGATTTTCAAGCTTCCCCGGGCCCTAAACACAAGATTTGAGGAATGGGAAAACGTGAATGAAAATGGCCAATTTATTCACTCTGAGGCCTTAAAAAGTTTTTCTCCACCCCAGAAAGTGAATTAAATACATTTGTAGGCCTTTATTGTTCAATCAAAAATGCCCGATTTTTGATGAAAGAGATAACCACCCCCCCTTACGACATGCTTCACAAACGAAAAAAATGGTTCATTTTCAAATGTTGCATCTTTGAACTACAATTCACATTTGTATGTGGATTATCACTTTTAGAGATAAAATGATATGTTTAAAGTGATTTTCATGCGTCCAGGGGTCTTAAACACAAGATTTTTGGAATGGGTAAAAGTGAATGAAAATGGCCAATTTACTCACTCTGCGGCCTTAAAAAGTGTTTCTACTCCACGGGAAGTGAATAAAATAACATTTGTAGGCCTTTATTGTTCAATCAAAAACGCCCGATTTTTGATGAAAGAGATAACCACTCCCCCTTACGACATGCTTCAGAAACGAAAAAAATGGTCCATTTTCAAATGTTGCGTCTTTGAACTACAATTCACATTTGTACGTGGATAATCACTTTTAGAGATGAGATTAGATGTTTAAAGTGATTTTCATGCTTCCAGGGGCCTTAAACACAATATTTGAGGAATGGGTAAAAGTGAATGGAAATGGCCAATTTACTCACTCTGTGGCCTTAAAAAGTGTTTCTACTCCACTGGAAGTGAATAAAATAACATTTGGAGGCCTTTATTGTTCAATCAAAAACGCCCATTTTTTGGTGAAAGAGATAACCACTCCCCCTTACGACATGCTTCAGAAATGAAAAAAATGGTCCATTTTCAAATGTTGCGTCTTTGAACTACAATTCACATTTGTACGTGGATAATCACTTTTAGAGATGAGATTAGATGTTTAAAGTGATTTTCAAGCTTCCAGGGGCCCTAAACACAAGATTTGAGAAATGGCTAAAAGTGAATGAAAATGGCCAATTTACTCACTCTGCGGCCTTAACAAGTGTTTCTCCTCCACGGCAAGTGAATAAAATAACATTTGGAGGTCTTTATTGTTCAAGCGAAAACACCAGATTTTTGACGAAAGAGATAACCACCCCCCTTACGACATGCTTCAGAAACGAAAAAAATGGTCCATTTTCAAATGTTGCGTCTTTGAACTACAATTCACATTTGTACGTGGATAATCACTTTTAGAGATAAAATTAGATGTTTGAAGTGATTTTCAAGCTTCCCCGGGCCCTAAACACAAGATTTGAGGAATGGGAAAACGTGAATGAAAATGGCCAATTAATTCACTCTGAGGCCTTAAAAAGTTTTTCTCCACCCCAGAAAGTGAATTAAATAACATTTGTAGGCCTTTATTGTTCAATCAAAAATGCCCGATTTTTGATGAAAGAGATAACCACCCCCCCCTTACGACATGCTTCAGAAACGAAAAAAATGGTTCATTTTCAAATGTTGCATCTTTGAACTACAATTCACATTTGTATGTGGATTATCACTTTTAGAGATAAAATGATATGTTTAAAGTGATTTTTATGCGTCCAGGGGTCTTAAACACAAGATTTTTGGAATGGGTAAAAGTGAATGAAAATGGCCAATTTACTCACTCTGCGGCCTTAAAAAGTGTTTCTACTCCACGGGAAGTGAATAAAATTAACATTTGGAGGCCTTCATTGTTTAATCAAAAACGCTCATTTTTTGGTGAAAGAGATAACCACCCCCCCTTACGACATGCTTCAGAAACGAAAAAAATGGTCCGTTTTCAAATGTTGCCTCTTTGAACTACAATTCACATTTGTATGTCGTAAATCACTTTTAAAGAAAAAATGAGATGTTTAAAGTGATTTTCATGCTTCCAGGGGCCTTAAACACAAGATTTGAGGAATGGGTAAAAGTGAATGAAAATGGCCAATTTACTCACTCTGCGGCCTTAAAAAGTGTTTCTACTCCACGGGAAGCGAATTAAATAACATTTGTAGGCCTTTATTGTTCAATCAAAAACGCCCGATTTTTGATGAAAGAGATAACCACCCCCCCTTACGACATGCTTCAGAAACTATAAAAATGGTCCATTTTCAAATGTTGCCTCTTTGAACTACAATTCACATTTGTATGTGGATTATCACTTTTAGAGATAAAATGATATGTTTAAAGTGATTTTCATGCGTCCAGGGGTCTTAACCACAAGATTTTTGGAATGGGTAAAAGTGAATGAAAATGGCCAATTTAAACACTCTGTGGCCTTAAAAAGTGTTTCTCCTCCACGGCAAGTGAATAAAATAACATTTGGAGGTCTTTATTGTTCAAGCGAAAACGCCAGATTTTTGACTAAAGAGATAACCACCCCCCCTTACGACATGCTTCAGAAACGAAAAAAATGGTCCATTTTCAAATGTGGCGTCTTTGAACTACAATTCACATTTGTACGTGGATAATCACTTTTAGAGATGAGATTAGATGTATAAAGTGATTTTCAAGCTTCCAGGGGCCCTAAACACAAGATTTGAGAAATGGCTAAAAGTGAATGAAAATGGCCAATTTACTCACTCTGCGGCCTTAAAAAGTGTTTCTCCTCCACGGCAAGTAAATAAAATAACATTTGGAGGTCTTTATTGTTCAAGCGAAAACACCAGATTTTTGACGAAAGAGATAACCACCCCCCTTACGACATGCTTCAGAAACGAAAAAAATGGTCCATTTTCAAATGTTGCGTCTTTGAACTACAATTCACATTTGTACGTGGCTAATCACTTTTAGAGATAAAATTAGATGTTTGAAGTGATTTTCAAGCTTCCCCGGGCCCTAAACACAAGATTTGAGGAATGGGAGAACGTGAATGAAAATGGCAAATTTATTCACTCTGAGGCCTTAAAACGTTTTTCTCCACCCCAGAAAGTGAATTAAATAACATTTGTAGGCCTTTATTGTTCAATCAAAAATGCCCGATTTTTGATGAAAGAGATAACCACCCCCCCTTACGACATGCTTCAGAAACGAAAAAAATGGTTCATTTTCAAATGTTGCATCTTTGAACTACAATTCACATTTGTATGTGGATTATCACTTTTAGAGATAAAATGATATGTTTAAAGTGATTTTCATGTGTCCAGGGGTCTTAAACACAGGATTTTTGGAATGGGTAAAAGTGAATGAAAATGGCCAATTTACTCACTCTGCGGCCTTAAAAAGTGTTTTTACTACACGGGAAGTGAATAAAATAACATTTGGAGGCCTTTCTTGTTCAATCAAACACGCTCATTTTTTGGTGAAAGAGATAACCACCCCCCCTTACGACATGCTTCAGAAACGAAAAAAATGGTCCGTTTTCAAATGTTGCCTCTTTGAACTACAATTCACATTTGTACGTCGAAAATCACTTTTAAAGAAAAAATGAGATGTTTAAAGTGATTTTCATGCTTCCAGGGGCCTTAAACACAAGATTTGAGGAATGGGTAAAAGTGAATGAAAATGGCCAATTTACTCACTCTGCGGCCTTAAAAAGTGTTTCTACTCCACGGGAAGTTAATAAAATAACATTTGGAGGCCCTTATTGTTCAATCAAAAACGCCCATTTTTTGGTGAAAGAGATAACCACCCCCCCCTTACGACATGCTTCAGAAACGGAAAAAATGGTCCGTTTTCAAATGTTGCGTCTTTGAACTACAATTCACATTTGTACGTGGATAATCACTTTTAGAGATGAGATTAGGGGCCTCATGTAGGTAGCGTACCAGTTACCACTTCTTAAATACCGAGCCGTACCGACTCGGTATTTAAGAAGTGGTAACTCGTATGTAGGTAATGAGTCGGTAATTTTTACCGATTCGTTACTAGTCGGTAATTACCGAATCGGTATTTACCGATTCGGTAATGAGGCATACCTTCCCATTGATGGGAAGGTATGCCTCATTACCGAATCGGTAAATACCGATTCGGTAATGGGGGGAACACATACAAGGGTGGCAGGGTGTCACATTGACACCCTGTTGCACCCCTGATTCGGCCATGTGTGCACATGTGGCACACATACATGCCCTAAGGGCATGTATGTATGCCACATTGCACACTGCTACGCGCGTAAAAATGCATTTACACATACATTCATTATTTACCACCAACTATAAGTTGGTGGTAAATACCGACTCATAAACACACACACACACTCCCCCTACATCTCGATTTTGCTTTCGGAATTTACCGAATCGGTAAAATTACCGATTCGGAAAAGTTACCGATTCGGTAACATTACCGATTCGGTATTATTACCGAATCGGTAATTTTACCGATTCGGTAAATTCCGAAAGCAAAATATGTCCCCCTACATACCAATGGCCAAAATACCGGTCGGTAACGGTATAATTACCGAAAATCGGCCGTTACCGACCGGTATTTGGCTACCTACATGAGGCCCTAGATGTTTAAAGTGATTTTCATGCTTCCAGGGGCCTTAAACACAATATTTGAGGAATGGGTAAAAGTGAATGGAAATGGCCAATTTACTCACTCTGTGGCCTTAAAAAGTGTTTCTACTCCACTGGAAGTGAATAAAATAACATTTGGAGGCCTTTATTGTTCAATCAAAAACGCCCATTTTTTGATGAAAGAGATAACCACCCCCCCTTACGACATGCTTCAGAAATGAAAAAAATGGTCCATTTTCAAATGTTGCGTCTTTGAACTACAATTCACATTTGTACGTGGATAATCACTTTTAGAGATGAGATTAGATGTTTAAAGTGATTTTCAAGGTTCCAGGGGCCCTAAACACAAGATTTGAGGAATGGGTAAAAGTGAATGAAAATGGCCAATTTACTCACTCTGCGGCCTTAAAAAGTGTTTCTACTCCACGGGAAGCGAATTAAATAACATTTGTAGGCCTTTATTGTTCAATCAAAAACGCCCGATTTTTGATGAAAGAGATAACCACCCCCCCTTACGACATGCTTCAGAAACTAAAAAAATGGTCCATTTTCAAATGTTGCCTCTTTGAACTACAATTCACATTTATACGTGGATAATCACTTTTAGAGATAAAATTAGTTGTTTGAAGTGATTTTCAAGCTTCCCCGGGCCCTAAACACAAGATTTGAGGAATGGGAAAACGTGAATGAAAATGGCCAATTTATTCACTCTGAGGCCTTAAAAAGTTTTTCTCCACCCCAGAAAGTGAATTAAATAACATTTGTAGGCCTTTATTGTTCAATCAAAATGCCCGATTTTTGATGAAAGAGATAACCACCCCCCCTTACGACATGCTTCAGAAACGAAAAAAATGGTTCATTTTCAAATGTTGCATCTTTGAACTACAATTCACATTTGTATGTGGATTATCACTTTTAGAGATAAAATGATATGTTTAAAGTGATTTTCATGCGCCCAGGGGTCTTAAACACAAGATTTTTGGAATGGGTAAAAGTGAATGAAAATGGCCAATTTACTCACTCTGCGGCCTTAAAAAGTGTTCCTACTCCACGGGAAGTGAATAAAATAACATTTGGAGGCCCTTATTGTTCAATCAAAAACGCCCATTTTTTGGTGAAAGAGATAACCACCCCCCCCCTTACGACATGCTTCAGAAACGGAAAAAATGGTCCGTTTTCAAATGTTGCTTCTTTGAACTACAATTCACATTTGTACGTGGATAATCACTTTTAGAGATGAGATTAGATGTTTAAAGTGATTTTCATGCTTCCAGGGGCATAAACACAATATTTGAGGAATGGGTAAAAGTGAATGGAAATGGCCAATTTACTCACTCTGTGGCCTTAAAAAGTGTTTCTACTCCACTGGAAGTGAATAAAATAACATTTGGAGGCCTTTATTGTTCAATCAAAAACTCCCATTTTTTGGTGAAAGAGATAACCACCCCCCCTTACGACATGCTTCAGAAATGAAAAAAATGGTCCATTTTCAAATGTTGCGTCTTTGAACTACAATTCACATTTGTACGTGGATAATCACTTTTAGAGATGAGATTAGATGTTTAAAGTGATTTTCAAGCTTCCAGGGGCCCTAAACACAAGATTTGAGAAATGGCTAAAAGTGAATGAAAATGGCCAATTTACTCACTCTGCGGCCTTAACAAGTGTTTCTCCTCCACGGCAAGTGAATAAAATAACATTTGGAGGTCTTTATTGTTCAAGCGAAAACACCAGATTATTGACGAAAGAGATAACCACCCCCCTTACGACATGCTTCAGAAACGAAAAAAATGGTCCATTTTCGAATGTTGCGTCTTTGAACTACAATTCACATTTGTACGTGGATAATCACTTTTAGAGATAAAATTAGATGTTTGAAGTGATTTTCAAGCTTCCCCGGGCCCTAAACACAAGATTTGAGGAATGGGAAAACGTAAATGAAAATGGCCAATTAATTCACTCTGAGGCCTTAAAAAGTTTTTCTCCACCCCAGAAAGTGAATTAAATAACATTTGTAGGCCTTTATTGTTCAATCAAAAATGCCCGATTTTTGATGAAAGAGATAACCACCCCCCCTTACGACATGCTTCAGAAACGAAAAAAATGGTTCATTTTCAAATGTTGCATCTTTGAACTACAATTCACATTTGTATGTGGATTATCACTTTTAGAGATAAAATGATATGTTTAAAGTGATTTTCATGCGTCCAGGGGTCTTAAACACAAGATTTTTGGAATGGGTAAAAGTGAATGAAAATGGCCAATTTACTCACTCTGCAGCCTTAAAAAGTGTTTCTACTCCACGGGAAGTGAATAAAATAACATTTGTAGGCCTTTATTGTTCAATCAAAAATGCCCATTTTTTGGTGAAAGAGATAACCACTCCCCCTTACGACATGCTTCAGAAACGAAAAAAATGGTCCATTTTCAAATGTTGCGTCTTTGAACTACAATTCACATTTGTACGTGGATAATCACTTTTAGAGATGAGATTAGATGTTTAAAGTGATTTTCATGCTTCCAGGGGCCTTAAACACAATATTTGAGGAATGGGTAAAAGTGAATGGAAATGGCCAATTTACTCACTCTGTGGCCTTAAAAAGTGTTTCTACTCCACTGGAAGTGAATAAAATAACATTTGGAGACCTTTATTGTTCAATCAAAAACGCCCATTTTTTGATGAAAGAGATAACCACCCCCCCTTACGACATGCTTCAGAAATGAAAAAAATGGTCCATTTTCAAATGTTGCCTCTTTGAACTACAATTCACATTTGTACGTGGATAATCACTTTTAGAGATAAAATTAGTTGTTTGAAGTGATTTTCAAGCTTCCCCGGGCCCTAAATACAAGATTTGAGGAATGGGAAAACGTGAATGAAAATGGCCAATTTATTCACTCTGAGGCCTTAAAAAGTTTTTCTCCACCCCAGAAAGTGAATTAAATAACATTTGTAGGCCTTTATTGTTCAATCAAAATGCCCGATTTTTGATGAAAGAGATAACCACCCCCCCTTACGACATGCTTCAGAAACGAAAAAAATGGTTCATTTTCAAATGTTGCATCTTTGAACTACAATTCACATTTGTATGTGGATTATCACTTTTAGAGATAAAATGATATGTTTAAAGTGATTTTCATGCGCCCAGGGGTCTTAAACACAAGATTTTTGGAATGGGTAAAAGTGAATGAAAATGGCCAATTTACTCACTCTGCGGCCTTAAAAAGTGTTCCTACTCCACAGGAAGTGAATAAAATAACATTTGGAGGCCCTTATTGTTCAATCAAAAACGCCCATTTTTTGGTGAAAGAGATAACCACCCCCCCCTTACGACATGCTTCAGAAACGGAAAAAATGGTCCGTTTTCAAATGTTGCCTCTTTGAACTACAATTCACATTTGTACGTGGAAAATCACTTTTAAAGAAAAAATGAGATGTTTAAAGTGATTTTCATGCTTCCAGGGGCCTTAAACACAAGATTTGAGGAATGGGTAAAAGTGAATGAAAATGGCCAATTTACTCACTCTGCGGCCTCAAAAAGTGTTTCTACTCCACGGGAAGCGAATTAAATAACATTTGTAGGCCTTTATTGTTCAATCAAAAACGCCCGATTTTTGATGAAAGAGATAACCACTCCCCCTTACGACATGCTTCAGAAACGAAAAAAATAGTCCATTTTCAAATGTTGCGTCTTTGAACTACAATTCACATTTGTACGTGGATAATCACTTTTAGAGATGAGATTAGATGTTTAAAGTGATTTTCATGCTTCCAGGGGCCTTAAACACAATATTTGAGGAATGGGTAAAAGTGAATGGAAATGGCCAATTTACTCACTCTGTGGCCTTAAAAAGTGTTTCTACTCCACTGGAAGTGAATAAAATAACATTTGGAGGCCTTTATTGTTCAATCAAAAACGCCCATTTTTTGGTGAAAGAGATAACCACCCCCCTTACGACATGCTTCAGAAATGAAAAACATGGTCCATTTTCAAATGTTGCGTCTTTGAACTACAATTCACATTTGTACGTGGATAATCACTTTTAGAGATGAGATTAGATGTTTAAAGTGATTTTCAAGCTTCCAGGGGCCCTAAACACAAGATTTGAGAAATGGCTAAAAGTGAATGAAAATGGCCAATTTACTCACTCTGCGGCCTTAACAAGTGTTTCTCCTCCACGGCAAGTGAATAAAATAACATTTGGAGGTCTTTATTGTTCAAGCGAAAACACCAGATTTTTGACGAAAGAGATAACCACCCCCCTTTTGACATGCTTCAGAAACGAAAAAAATGGTCCATTTTCAAATGTTGCGTCTTTGAACTACAATTCACATTTGTACGTGGATAATCACTTTTAGAGATAAAATTAGATGTTTGAAGTGATTTTCAAGCTTCCCCGGGCCCTAAACACAAGATTTGAGGAATGGGAAAACGTGAATGAAAATGGCCAATTAATTCACTCTGAGGCCTTAAAAAGTTTTTCTCCACCCCAGAAAGTGAATTAAATAACATTTGTAGGCCTTTATTGTTCAATCAAAAATGCCCGATTTTTGATGAAAGAGATAACCACCCCCCCTTACGACATGCTTCAGAAACGAAAAAAATGGTTCATTTTCAAATGTTGCATCTTTGAACTACAATTCACATTTGTATGTGGATTATCACTTTTAGAGATAAAATGATATGTTTAAAGTGATTTTCATGCGTCCAGGGGTCTTAAACACAAGATTTTTGGAATGGGTAAAAGTGAATGAAAATGGCCAATTTACTCACTCTGCGGCCTTAAAAAGTGTTTCTACTCCACGGGAAGTGAATAAAATAACATTTGTAGGCCTTTATTGTTCAATCAAAAACGCCCATTTTTTGGTGAAAGAGATAACCACTCCCCCTTACGACATGCTTCAGAAACGAAAAAAATGGTCCATTTTCAAATGTTGCGTCTTTGAACTACAATTCACATTTGTACGTGGATAATCACTTTTAGAGATGAGATTAGATGTTTAAAGTGATTTTCATGCTTCCAGGGGCCTTAAACACAATATTTGAGGAATGGGTAAAAGTGAATGGAAATGGCCAATTTACTCACTCTGTGGCCTTAAAAAGTGTTTCTACTCCACTGGAAGTGAATAAAATAACATTTGGAGGCCTTTATTGTTCAATCAAAAACGCCCATTTTTTGATGAAAGAGATAACCACCCCCCCTTACGACATGCTTCAGAAATGAAAAAAATGGTCCATTTTCAAATGTTGCGTCTTTGAACTACAATTCACATTTGTACGTGGATAATCACTTTTAGAGATGAGATTAGATGTTTAAAGTGATTTTCAAGCTTCCAGGGGCCCTAAACACAAGATTTGAGGAATGGGTAAAAGTGAATGAAAATGGCCAATTTACTCACTCTGCGGCCTTAAAAAGTGTTTCTACTCCACGGGAAGCGAATTAAATAACATTTGTAGGCCTTTATTGTTCAATCAAAAACGCCCGATTTTTGATGAAAGAGATAACCACCCCCCCTTACGACATGCTTCAGAAACTACAAAAATGGTCCATTTTCAAATGTTGCCTCTTTGAACTACAATTCACATTTATACGTGGATAATCACTTTTAGAGATAAAATTAGTTGTTTGAAGTGATTTTCAAGCTTCCCCGGGCCCTAAACACAAGATTTGAGGAATGGGAAAACGTGAATGAAAATGGCCAATTTATTCACTCTGAGGCCTTAAAAAGTTTTTCTCCACCCCAGAAAGTGAATTAAATAACATTTGTAGGCCTTTATTGTTCAATCAAAATGCCCGATTTTTGATGAAAGAGATAACCACCCCCCCTTACGACATGCTTCAGAAACGAAAAAAATTGTTCATTTTCAAATGTTGCATCTTTGAACTACAATTCACATTTGTATGTGGATTATCACTTTTAGAGATAAAATGATATGTTTAAAGTGATTTTCATGCGTCCAGGGGTCTTAAACACAAGATTTTTGGAATGGGTAAAAGTGAATGAAAATGGCCAATTTACTCACTCTGCGGCCTTAAAAAGTGTTTCTACTCCACGGGAAGTGAATAAAATAACATTTGTAGGCCTTTATTGTTCAATCAAAAACGCCCGATTTTTGATGAAAGAGATAACCACTCCCCCTTACGACATGCTTCAGAAACGAAAAAAATGGTCCATTTTCAAATGTTGCGTCTTTGAACTACAATTCACATTTGTACGTGGATAATCACTTTTAGAGATGAGATTAGATGTTTAAAGTGATTTTCATGCTTCCAGGGGCCTTAAACACAATATTTGAGGAATGGGTAAAAGTGAATGGAAATGGCCAATTTACTCACTCTGTGGCCTTAAAAAGTGTTTCTACTCCACTGGAAGTGAATAAAATACCATTTGGAAGCCTTTATTGTTCAATCAAAAACGCCCATTTTTTGGTGAAAGAGATAACCACCCCCCCTTACGACATGCTTCAGAAATGAAAAAAATGGTCCATTTTCAAATGTTGCGTCTTTGAACTACAATTCACATTTGTACGTGGATAATCACTTTTAGAGATGAGATTAGATGTTTAAAGTGATTTTCAAGCTTCCAGGGGCCCTAAACACAAGATTTGAGAAATGGCTAAAAGTGAATGAAAATGGCCAATTTACTCACTCTGCGGCCTTAACAAGTGTTTCTCCTCCACGGCAAGTGAATAAAATAACATTTGGAGGTCTTTATTGTTCAAGCGAAAACACCAGATTTTTGACGGAAGAGATAACCACCCCCCTTACGACATGCTTCAGAAACGAAAAAAATGGTCCATTTTCAAATGTTGCGTCTTTGAACTACAATTCACATTTGTACGTGGATAATCACTTTTAGAGATAAAATTAGATGTTTGAAGTGATTTTCAAGCTTACCCGGGCCCTAAACACAAGATTTGAGGAATGGGAAAACGTGAATGAAAATGGCCAATTTATTCACTCTGAGGCCTTAAAAAGTTTTTCTCCACCCCAGAAAGTGAATTAAATACATTTGTAGGCCTTTATTGTTCAATCAAAAATGCCCGATTTTTGATGAAAGAGATAACCACCCCCCCTTACGACATGCTTCAGAAACGAAAAAAATGGTTCATTTTCAAATGTTGCATCTTTGAACTACAATTCACATTTGTATGTGGATTATCACTTTTAGAGATAAAATGATATGTTTAAAGTGATTTTCATGCGTCCAGGGGTCTTAAACACAAGATTTTTGGAATGGGTAAAAGTGAATGAAAATGGCCAATTTACTCACTCTGCGGCCTTAAAAAGTGTTTCTACTCCACGGGAAGTGAATAAAATAACATTTGTAGGCCTTTATTGTTCAATCAAAAACGCCCGATTTTTGATTAAAGAGATAACCACTCCCCCTTACGACATGCTTCAGAAACGAAAAAAATGGTCCATTTTCAAATGTTGCGTCTTTGAACTACAATTCACATTTGTACGTGGATAATCACTTTTAGAGATGAGATTAGATGTTTAAAGTGATTTTCATGCTTCCAGGGGCCTTAAACACAATATTTGAGGAATGGGTAAAAGTGAATGGAAATGGCCAATTTACTCACTCTGTGGCCTTAAAAAGTGTTTCTACTCCACTGGAAGTGAATAAAATAACATTTGGAGGCCTTTATTGTTCAAACAAAAACGCCCATTTTTTGGTGAAAGAGATAACCACTCCCCCTTACGACATGCTTCAGAAATGAAAAAAATGGTCCATTTTCAAATGTTGCGTCTTTGAACTACAATTCACATTTGTACGTGGACAATCACTTTTAGAGATGAGATTAGATGTTTAAAGTGATTTTCAAGCTTCCAGGGGCCCTAAACACAAGATTTGAGAAATGGCTAAAAGTGAATGAAAATGGCCAATTTACTCACTCTGCGGCCTTAACAAGTGTTTCTCCTCCACGGCAAGTGAATAAAATAACATTTGGAGGTCTTTATTGTTCAAGCGAAAACACCAGATTTTTGACGAAAGAGATAACCACCCCCCTTACGACATGCTTCAGAAACGAAAAAAATGGTCCATTTTCAAATGTTGCGTCTTTGAACTACAATTCACATTTGTACGTGGATAATCACTTTTAGAGATAAAATTAGATGTTTGAAGTGATTTTCAAGCTTCCCCGGGCCCTAAACACAAGATTTGAGGAATGGGAAAACGTGAATGAAAATGGCCAATTAATTCACTCTGAGGCCTTAAAAAGTTTTTCTCCACCCCAGAAAGTGAATTAAATAACATTTGTAGGCCTTTATTGTTCAATCAAAAATGCCCGATTTTTGATGAAAGAGATAACCACCCCCCCTTACGACATGCTTCAGAAACGAAAAAAATGGTTCATTTTCAAATGTTGCATCTTTGAACTACAATTCACATTTGTATGTGGATTATCACTTTTAGAGATAAAATGATATGTTTAAAGTGATTTTCATGCGTCCAGGGGTCTTAAACACAAGATTTTTGGAATGGGTAAAAGTGAATGAAAATGGCCAATTTACTCACTCTGCGGCCTTAAAAAGTGTTTCTACTCCACGGGAAGTGAATAAAATAACATTTGGAGGCCTTCATTGTTCAATCAAAAACGCTCATTTTTTGGTGAAAGAGATAACCACCCCCCCTTACGACATGCTTCAGAAACGAAAAAAATGGTCCGTTTTCAAATGTTGCCTCTTTGAACTACAATTCACATTTGTACGTCGAAAATCACTTTTAAAGAAAAAATGAGATGTTTAAAGTGATTTTCATGCTTCCAGGGGCCTTAAACACAAGATTTGAGGAATGGGTAAAAGTGAATGAAAATGGCCAATTTACTCACTCTGCGGCCTTAAAAAGTGTTTCTACTCCACGGGAAGCGAATTAAATAACATTTGTAGGCCTTTATTGTTCAATCAAAAACGCCCGATTTTTGATGAAAGAGATAACCACCCCCCCTTACGACATGCTTCAGAAACTAAAAAAATGGTCCATTTTCAAATGTTGCCTCTTTGAACTACAATTCACATTTATACGTGGATAATCACTTTTAGAGATAAAATTAGTTGTTTGAAGTGATTTTCAAGCTTCCCCGGGCCCTAAACACAAGATTTGAGGAATGGGAAAACGTGAATGAAAATGGCCAATTTATTCACTCTGAGGCCTTAAAAAGTTTTTCTCCACCCCAGAAAGTGAATTAAATAACATTTGTAGGCCTTTATTGTTCAATCAAAATGCCCGATTTTTGATGAAAGAGATAACCACCCCCCCTTACGACATGCTTCAGAAACGAAAAAAATGGTTCATTTTCAAATGTTGCATCTTTGAACTACAATTCACATTTGTATGTGGATTATCACTTTTAGAGATAAAATGATATGTTTAAAGTGATTTTCATGCGCCCAGGGGTCTTAAACACAAGATTTTTGGAATGGGTAAAAGTGAATGAAAATGGCCAATTTACTCACTCTGCGGCCTTAAAAAGTGTTTCTACTCCACGGGAAGTGAATAAAATAACATTTGGAGGCCTTTATTGTTCAATCAAAAACGCCCATTTTTTGGTGAAAGAGATAACCACCCCCCCCCCTTACGACATGCTTCAGAAACGGAAAAAATGGTCCGTTTTCAAATGTTGCCTCTTTGAACTACAATTCACATTTGTAAGTGGAAAATCACTTTTAAAGAAAAAATGAGTTGTTTAAAGTGATTTTCATGCTTCCAGGGGCCTTAAACACAAGATTTGAGGAATGGGTAAAAGTGAATGAAAATGGCCAATTTACTCACTCTGCGGCCTTAAAAAGTGTTTCTACTCCACGGGAAGCGAATTAAATAACATTTGTAGGCCTTTATTGTTCAATCAAAAACGCCCGATTTTTGATGAAAGAGATAACCACCCCCCCTTACGACATGCTTCAGAAACTATAAAAATGGTCCATTTTCAAATGTTGCCTCTTTGAACTACAATTCACATTTGTATGTGGAAAATCACTTTTAAAGATGAAATGATATGTTTAAAGTGATTTTCATGCTTCCAGGGGCCTTAAACACAATATTTGAGGAATGGGTAAAAGTGAATGGAAATGGCCAATTTACTCACTCTGTGGCCTTAAAAAGTGTTTCTACTCCACTGGAAGTGAATAAAATACCATTTGGAGGTCTTTATTGTTCAAGCGAAAACACCAGATTTTTGACGAAAGAGATAACCACCCCCCTTACGACATGCTTCAGAAACGAAAAAAATGGTCCATTTTCAAATGTTGCGTCTTTGAACTACAATTCACATTTGTACGTGGATAATCACTTTTAGAGATAAAATTAGATGTTTGAAGTGATTTTCAAGCTTCCCCGGGCCCTAAACACAAGATTTGAGGAATGGGAAAACGTGAATGAAAATGGCCAATTTATTCACTCTGAGGCCTTAAAAAGTTTTTCTCCACCCCAGAAAGTGAATTAAATAACAGTTGTAGGCCTTTATTGTTCAATCAAAAATGCCCGATTTTTGATGAAAGAGATAACCACCCCCCCTTACGACATGCTTCAGAAACTAAAAAAATGGTCCATTTTCAAATGTTGCCTCTTTGAACTACAATTCACATTTGTACGTGGATAATCACTTTTAGAGATAAAATTAGATGTTTGAAGTGATTTTCAAGCTTCCCCGGGCCCTAAACACAAGATTTGAGGAATGGGAAAACGTGAATGAAAATGGCCAATTTATTCACTCTGAGGCCTTAAAAAGTTTTTCTCCACCCCAGAAAGTGAATTAAATAACATTTGTGGGCCTTTATTGTTCAATCAAAATGCCTGATTTTTGATGAAAGAGATAACCACCCCCCCTTACGACATGCTTCAGAAACGAAAAAAATGGTTCATTTTCAAATGTTGCATCTTTGAACTACAATTCACATTTGTATGTGGATTATCACTTTTAGAGATAAAATGATATGTTTAAAGTGATTTTCATGCGTCCAGGAGTCTTAAACACAAGATTTTTGGAATGGGTAAAAGTGAATTAAAATGGCCAATTTACTCACTCTGCGGCCTTAAAAAGTGTTTCTACTCCACGGGAAGTGAATAAAATAACATTTGGAGGCCTTTATTGTTCAATCAAAAACGCTCATTTTTTGGTGAAAGAGATAACCACCCCCCCTTACGACATGCTTCAGAAACGAAAAAAATGGGTTATTTTCAAATGTTGCATCTTTGAACTACAATTCACATTTGTATGTGGATTATCACTTTTAGAGATAAAATGATATGTTTAAAGTGATTTTCATGCGTCCAGGGGTCTTAACCACAAGATTTTTGGAATGGGTAAAAGTGAATGAAAATGGCCAATTTAAACACTCTGTGGCCTTAAAAAGTGTTTCTCCTCCACGGCAAGTGAATAAAATAACATTTGGAGGTCTTTATTGTAAAGGCGAAAAAGCCAGATTTTTGACGAAAGAGATAACCACCCCCCCTTACGACATGCTTCAGAAACGAAAAAAATGGTCCATTTTCAAATGTTGCGTCTTTGAACTACAATTCACATTTGTACGTGGATAATCACTTTTAGAGATGAGATTAGATGTTTAAAGTGATTTTCAAGCTTCCAGGGGCCCTAAACACAAGATTTGAGAAATGGGTAAAAGTGAATGAAAATGGCCAATTTACTCACTCTGCGGCCTTAAAAAGTGTTTCTACTCCACTGGAAGTGAATAAAATAACATTTGGAGGCCTTTATTGTTCAATCAAACACGCCCATTTTTTGGTGAAAGAGATAACCACCCCCCCCTTACGACATGCTTCAGAAACGAAAAAAATGGTTTATTTTCAAATGTTGCGTCTTTGAACTACAATTCACATTTGTACGTGGAATATCACTTTTAGAGATAAGATTAGATGTTTAAAGTGATTTTCAAGCTATAAGGGGCCCTAAACACAAGATTTGAGAAATGGGTAAAAGTGAATGAAAATGGCCAATTTACTCACTCTGCGTCCTTAAAAAGTTTTTCTCCTCCACGGCAAGTGAATAAAAGAACATTTGGAGGTCTTTATTGTTCAAGCGAAAACGCCAGATTTTTGACGAAAGAGATAACCACCCCCCCTTACGACATGCTTCAGAAACGAAAAAAATGGTCCATTTTCAAATGTTGTGTCTTTGAACTACAATTCACATTTGTACATGGATAATCACTTTTAGAGATAAAATTAGATGTTTGAAGTGATTTTCAAGCTTCCCCGGGCCCTAAACACAAGATTTGAGGAATGGGAAAACGTGAATGAAAATGGCCAATTAATTCACTCTGAGGCCTTAAAAAGTTTTTCTCCACCCCAGAAAGTGAATTAAATAACATTTGTAGGCCTTTATTGTTCAATCAAAAATGCCCGATTTTTGATGAAAGAGATAACCACCCCCCCTTACGACATGCTTCAGAAACGAAAAAAATGGTTCATTTTCAAATGTTGCATCTTTGAACTACAATTCACATTTGTATGTGGATTATCACTTTTAGAGATAAAATGATATGTTTAAAGTGATTTTCATGCGTCCAGGGGTCTTAAACACAAGATTTTTGGAATGGGTAAAAGTGAATGAAAATGGCCAATTTACTCACTCTGCGGCCTTAAAAAGTGTTTCTACTCCACGGGAAGTGAATAAAATAACATTTGGAGGCCTTCATTGTTCAATCAAAAACGCTCATTTTTTGGTGAAAGAGATAACCACCCCCCCTTACGACATGCTTCAGAAACGAAAAAAATGGTCCGTTTTCAAATGTTGCCTCTTTGAACTACAATTCACATTTGTACGTCGAAAATCACTTTTAAAGAAAAAATGAGATGTTTAAAGTGATTTTCATGCTTCCAGGGGCCTTAAACACAAGATTTGAGGAATGGGTAAAAGTGAATGAAAATGGCCAATTTACTCACTCTGCGGCCTTAAAAAGTGTTTCTACTCCACGGGAAGCGAATTAAATAACATTTGTAGGCCTTTATTGTTCAATCAAAAACGCCCGATTTTTGATGAAAGAGATAACCACCCCCCCTTACGACATGCTTCAGAAACTATAAAAATGGTCCATTTTCAAATGTTGCCTCTTTGAACTACAATTCACATTTGTATGTGGATTATCACTTTTAGAGATAAAATGATATGTTTAAAGTGATTTTCATGCGTCCAGGGGTCTTAACCACAAGATTTTTGGAATGGGTAAAAGTGAATGAAAATGGCCAATTTAAACACTCTGTGGCCTTAAAAAGTGTTTCTCCTCCACGGCAAGTGAATAAAATAACATTTGGAGGTCTTTATTGTTCAAGCGAAAACGCCAGATTTTTGACTAAAGAGATAACCACCCCCCCTTACGACATGCTTCAGAAACGAAAAAAATGGTCCATTTTCAAATGTGGCGTCTTTGAACTACAATTCACATTTGTACGTGGATAATCACTTTTAGAGATGAGATTAGATGTATAAAGTGATTTTCAAGCTTCCAGGGGCCCTAAACACAAGATTTGAGAAATGGGTAAAAGTGAATGAAAATGGCCAATTTACTCACTCTGCGGCCTTAAAAAGTGTTTCTACTCCACGGGAAGTGAATTAAATAACATTTGTAGGCCTTTATTGTTCAATCAAAAACGCCCGATTTTTGATGAAAGAGATAACCACCCCCCCTTACGACATGCTTCAGAAACGAAAAAAATGGTCCATTTTCAAATGTTGCGTCTTTGAACTACAATTCACATTTGTACGTGGATAATCACTTTTAGAGATGAGATTAGATGTTTAAAGTGATTTTCATGCTTCCAGGGGCCTTAAACACAATATTTGAGGAATGGGTAAAAGTGAATGGAAATGGCCAATTTACTCACTCTGTGGCCTTAAAAAGTGTTTCTACTCCACTGGAAGTGAATAAAATAACATTTGGAGGCCTTTATTGTTCAATCAAAAACGCCCATTTTTTGGTGAAAGAGATAACCACCCCCCCTTACGACATGCTTCAGAAATGAAAAAAATGGTCCATTTTCAAATGTTGCGTCTTTGAACTACAATTCACATTTGTACGTGGATAATCACTTTTAGAGATGAGATTAGATGTTTAAAGTGATTTTCAAGCTTCCAGGGGCCGTAAACACAAGATTTGAGAAATGGCTAAAAGTGAATGAAAATGGCCAATTTACTCACTCTGCGGCCTTAACAAGTGTTTCTCCTCCACGGCAAGTGAATAAAATAACATTTGGAGGTCTTTATTGTTCAAGCGAAAACACCAGATTTTTGGCGAAAGAGATAACCACCCCCTTACGACATGCTTCAGAAACGAAAAAAATGGTCCATTTTCAAATGTTGCGTCTTTGAACTACAATTCACATTTGTACATGGATAATCACTTTTAGAGATAAAATTAGATGTTTGAAGTGATTTTCAAGCTTCCCCGGGCCCTAAACACAAGATTTGAGGAATGGGAAAACGTGAATGAAAATGGCCAATTTATTCACTCTGAGGCCTTAAAAAGTTTTTCTCCACCCCAGAAAGTGAATTAAATAACATTTGTAGGCCTTTATTGTTCAATCAAAATGCCCGATTTTTGATGAAAGAGATAACCACCCCCCCTTACGACATGCTTCAGAAACAAAAATGGTTCATTTTCAAATGTTGCATCTTTGAACTACAATTCACATTTGTATGTGGATTATCACTTTTAGAGATAAAATGATATGTTTAAAGTGATTTTCATGCGTCCAGGGGTCTTAAACACAAGATTTTTGGAATGGGTAAAAGTGAATGAAAATGGCCAATTTACTCACTCTGCGGCCTTAAAAAGTGTTTCTACTCCACGGGAAGTGAATAAAATAACATTTGGAGGTCTTTATTGTTCAATCAAAAACGCTCATTTTTTGGTGAAAGAGATAACCACCCCCCCTTACGACATGCTTCAGAAACGAAAAAAATGGTCCGTTTTCAAATGTTGCCTCTTTGAACTACAATTCACATTTGTACGTCGAAAATCACTTTTAAAGAAAAAATGAGATGTTTAAAGTGATTTTCATGCTTCCAGGGGCCTTAAACACAAGATTTGAGGAATGGGTAAAAGTGAATGAAAATGGCCAATTTACTCACTCTGCGGCCTTAAAAAGTGTTTCTACTCCACGGGAAGCGAATTAAATGACATTTGTAGGCCTTTATTGTTCAATCAAAAACGCCCGATTTTTGATGAAAGAGATAACCACCCCCCCTTACGACATGCTTCAGAAACTAAAAAAATGGTCCATTTTCAAATGTTGCCTCTTTGAACTACAATTCACATTTATACGTGGATAATCACTTTTAGAGATAAAATTAGTTGTTTGAAGTGATTTTCAAGCTTCCCCGGGCCCTAAACACAAGATTTGAGGAATGGGAAAACGTGAATGAAAATGGACAATTTATTCACTCTGAGGCCTTAAAAAGTTTTTCTCCACCCCAGAAAGTGAATTAAATAACATTTGTAGGCCTTTATTGTTCAATCAAAATGCCCGATTTTTGATGAAAGAGATAACCACCCCCCCTTACGACATGCTTCAGAAACGAAAAAAATGGTTCATTTTCAAATGTTGCATCTTTGAACTACAATTCACATTTGTATGTGGATTATCACTTTTAGAGATAAAATGATATGTTTAAAGTGATTTTCATGCGCCCAGGGGTCTTAAACACAAGATTTTTGGAATGGGTAAAAGTGAATGAAAATGGCCAATTTACTCACTCTGCGGCCTTAAAAAGTGTTTCTACTCCACGGGAAGTGAATAAAATAACATTTGGAGGCCTTTATTGTTCAATCAAAAACGCCCATTTTTTGGTGAAAGAGATAACCACCCCCCCCTTACGACATGCTTCAGAAACGGAAAAAATGGTCCGTTTTCAAATGTTGCCTCTTTGAACTACAATTCACATTTGTAAGTGGAAAATCACTTTTAAAGAAAAAATGAGATGTTTAAAGTGATTTTCATGCTTCCAGGGGCCTTAAACACAAGATTTGAGGAATGGGTAAAAGTGAATGAAAATGGCCAATTTACTCACTCTGCGGCCTTAAAAAGTGTTTCTACTCCACGGGAAGCGAATTAAATAACATTTGTAGGCCTTTATTGTTCAATCAAAAACGCCCGATTTTTGATGAAAGAGATAACCACCCCCCCTTACGACATGCTTCAGAAACTATAAAAATGGTCCATTTTCAAATGTTGCCTCTTTGAACTACAATTCACATTTGTATGTGGAAAATCACTTTTAAAGATGAAATGATATGTTTAAAGTGATTTTCATGCTTCCAGGGGCCTTAAACACAATATTTGAGGAATGGGTAAAAGTGAATGGAAATGGCCAATTTACTCACTCTGTGGCCTTAAAAAGTGTTTCTACTCCACTGGAAGTGAATAAAATAACATTTGGAGGTCTTTATTGTTCAAGCGAAAACACCAGATTTTTGACGAAAGAGATAACCACCCCCCTTACGACATGCTTCAGAAACGAAAAAAATGGTCCATTTTCAAATGTTGCGTCTTTGAACTACAATTCACATTTGTACGTGGATAATCACTTTTAGAGATAAAATTAGATGTTTGAAGTGATTTTCAAGCTTCCCCGGGCCCTAAACACAAGATTTGAGGAATGGGAAAACGTGAATGAAAATGGCCAATTTATTCACTCTGAGGCCTTAAAAAGTTTTTCTCCACCCCAGAAAGTGAATTAAATAACAGTTGTAGGCCTTTATTGTTCAATCAAAAATGCCCGATTTTTGATGAAAGAGATAACCACCCCCCCTTACGACATGCTTCAGAAACTAAAAAAATGGTCCATTTTCAAATGTTGCCTCTTTGAACTACAATTCACATTTGTACGTGGATAATCACTTTTAGAGATAAAATTAGATGTTTGAAGTGATTTTCAAGCTTCCCCGGGCCCTAAACACAAGATTTGAGGAATGGGAAAACGTGAATGAAAATGGCCAATTTATTCACTCTGAGGCCTTAAAAAGTTTTTCTCCACCCCAGAAAGTGAATTAAATAACATTTGTGGGCCTTTATTGTTCAATCAAAATGCCTGATTTTTGATGAAAGAGATAACCACCCCCCCTTACGACATGCTTCAGAAACGAAAAAAATGGTTCATTTTCAAATGTTGCATCTTTGAACTACAATTCACATTTGTATGTGGATTATCACTTTTAGAGATAAAATTATATGTTTAAAGTGATTTTCATGCGTCCAGGAGTCTTAAACACAAGATTTTTGGAATGGGTAAAAGTGAATGAAAATGGCCAATGTACTCACTCTGCGGCCTTAAAAAGTGTTTCTACTCCACGGGAAGTGAATAAAATAACATTTGGAGGCCTTTATTGTTCAATCAAAAACGCTCATTTTTTGGTGAAAGAGATAACCACCCCCCCTTACGACATGCTTCAGAAACGAAAAAAATGGGTTATTTTCAAATGTTGCATCTTTGAACTACAATTCACATTTGTATGTGGATTATCACTTTTAGAGATAAAATGATATGTTTAAAGTGATTTTCATGCGTCCAGGGGTCTTAACCACAAGATTTTTGGAATGGGTAAAAGTGAATGAAAATGGCCAATTTAAACACTCTGTGGCCTTAAAAAGTGTTTCTCCTCCACGGCAAGTGAATAAAATAACATTTGGAGGTCTTTATTGTAAAGGCGAAAAAGCCAGATTTTTGACGAAAGAGATAACCACCCCCCCTTACGACATGCTTCAGAAACGAAAAAAATGGTCCATTTTCAAATGTTGCATCTTTGAACTACAATTCACATTTGTACGTGGATAATCACTTTTAGAGATGAGATTAGATGTTTAAAGTGATTTTCAAGCTTCCAGGGGCCCTAAACACAAGATTTGAGAAATGGGTAAAAGTGAATGAAAATGGCCAATTTACTCACTCTGCGGCCTTAAAAAGTGTTTCTACTCCACTGGAAGTGAATAAAATAACATTTGGAGGCCTTTATTGTTCAATCAAACACGCCCATTTTTTGGTGAAAGAGATAACCACCCCCCCTTACGACATGCTTCAGAAACGAAAAAAATGGTTTATTTTCAAATGTTGCGTCTTTGAACTACAATTCACATTTGTACGTGGAATATCACTTTTAGAGATAAGATTAGATGTTTAAAGTGATTTTCAAGCTATAAGGGGCCCTAAACACAAGATTTGAGAAATGGGTAAAAGTGAATGAAAATGGCCAATTTACTCACTCTGCGGCCTTAAAAAGTTTTTCTCCTCCACGGCAAGTGAATAAAATAACATTTGGAGGTCTTTATTGTTCAAGCGAAAACGCCAGATTTTTGACGAAAGAGATAACCACCCCCCCTTACGACATGCTTCAGAAACGAAAAAAATGGTCCATTTTCAAATGTTGTGTCTTTGAACTACAATTCACATTTGTACATGGATAATCACTTTTAGAGATAAAATTAGATGTTTGAAGTGATTTTCAAGCTTCCCCGGGCCCTAAACACAAGATTTGAGGAATGGGAAAACGTGAATGAAAATGGCCAATTTATTCACTCTGAGGCCTTAAAAAGTTTTTCTCCACCCCAGAAAGTGAATTAAATAACATTTGTAGGCCTTTATTGTTCAATCAAAAATGCCCGATTTTTGATGAAAGAGATAACCACCCCCCTTACGACATGCTTCAGAAACAAAAAAAATGGTTCATTTTCAAATGTTGCCTCTTTGAACTACAATTCACATTTGTATGTGGAAAATCACTTTTAAAGATAAAATTATATGTTTAAAGTGATTTTCATGCTTCCAGGGGCCTTAAACACAAGATTTGAGGAATGGGTAAAAGTGAATGGAAATGGCCAATTTACTCATTCTGAGGCCTTAAAAAGTGTTTCTCCTCCACGGGAAGTGAATTAAATAACATTTGGAGGCCTTTATTGTTCAATCAAAAACGCCAGATTTTTGATGAAAGAGATAACCACCCCCTTACGACATGCTTCAGAAACGAAAAAAATGGTTCATTTTCAAATGTTGCATCTTTGAACTACAATTCACATTTGTATGTGGATTATCACTTTTAGAGATAAAATGATATGTTTAAAGTGATTTTCATGCGTCCAGGGGTCTTAAACACAAGATTTTTGGAATGGGTAAAAGTGAATGAAAATGGCCAATTTACTCACTCTGCGGCCTTAAAAAGTGTTTCTACTCCACTGGAAGTGAATAAAATAACATTTGGAGGCCTTTATTGTTCAATCAAAAACGCCCATTTTTTGGTGAAAGAGATAACCACCCCCACTTACGACATGCTTCAGAAACGAAAAAAATGGTCCGTTTTCAAATGTTGCCTCTTTGAACTACAATTCACATTTGTACGTGGAAAATCACTTTTAAAGAAAAAATGAGATGTTTAAAGTGATTTTCATGCTTCCAGGGGCCTTAAACACAAGATTTGAGGAATGGGTAAAAGTGAATGAAAATGGCCAATTTACTCACTCTGCGGCCTTAAAAAGTGTTTCTACTCCACGGGAAGCGAATTAAATAACATTTGTAGGCCTTTATTGTTCAATCAAAAACGCCCGATTTTTGATGAAAGAGATAACCACCCCCCCTTACGACATGCTTCAGAAACTATAAAAATGGTCCATTTTCAAATGTTGCCTCTTTGAACTACAATTCACATTTGTATGTGGAAAATCACTTTTAAAGATGAAATGATATGTTTAAAGTGATTTTCATGCTTCCAGGGGCCTCAAACACAATATTTGAGGAATGGGTAAAAGTGAATGGAAATGGCCAATTTACTCACTCTGTGGCCTTAAAAAGTGTTTCTACTCCACTGGAAGTGAATAAAATAACATTTGGAGGTCTTTATTGTTCAAGCGAAAACACCAGATTTTTGACGAAAGAGATAACCACCCCCCTTACGACATGCTTCAGAAACGAAAAAAATGGTCCATTTTCAAATGTTGCGTCTTTGAACTACAATTCACATTTGTACGTGGATAATCACTTTTAGAGATAAAATTAGATGTTTGAAGTGATTTTCAAGCTTCCCCGGGCCCTAAACACAAGATTTGAGGAATGGGAAAACGTGAATGAAAATGGCCAATTTATTCACTCTGAGGCCTTAAAAAGTTTTTCTCCACCCCAGAAAGTGAATTAAATAACAGTTGTAGGCCTTTATTGTTCAATCAAAAATGCCCGATTTTTGATGAAAGAGATAACCACCCCCCCTTACGACATGCTTCAGAAACTAAAAAAATGGTCCATTTTCAAATGTTGCCTCTTTGAACTACAATTCACATTTGTACGTGGATAATCACTTTTAGAGATAAAATTAGATGTTTGAAGTGATTTTCAAGCTTCCCCGGGCCCTAAACACAAGATTTGAGGAATGGGAAAACGTGAATGAAAATGGCCAATTTATTCACTCTGAGGCCTTAAAAAGTTTTTCTCCACCCCAGAAAGTGAATTAAATAACATTTGTGGGCCTTTATTGTTCAATCAAAATGCCTGATTTTTGATGAAAGAGATAACCACCCCCCCTTACGACATGCTTCAGAAACGAAAAAAATGGTTCATTTTCAAATGTTGCATCTTTGAACTACAATTCACATTTGTATGTGGATTATCACTTTTAGAGATAAAATTATATGTTTAAAGTGATTTTCATGCGTCCAGGAGTCTTAAACACAAGATTTTTGGAATGGGTAAAAGTGAATGAAAATGGCCAATTTACTCACTCTGCGGCCTTAAAAAGTGTTTCTACTCCACGGGAAGTGAATAAAATAACATTTGGAGGCCTTTATTGTTCAATCAAAAACGCTCATTTTTTGGTGAAAGAGATAACCACCCCCCCTTACGACATGCTTCAGAAACGAAAAAAATGGGTTATTTTCAAATGTTGCATCTTTGAACTACAATTCACATTTGTATGTGGATTATCACTTTTAGAGATAAAATGATATGTTTAAAGTGATTTTCATGCGTCCAGGGGTCTTAACCACAAGATTTTTGGAATGGGTAAAAGTGAATGAAAATGGCCAATTTAAACACTCTGTGGCCTTAAAAAGTGTTTCTCCTCCACGGCAAGTGAATAAAATAACATTTGGAGGTCTTTATTGTAAAGGCGAAAAAGCCAGATTTTTGACGAAAGAGATAACCACCCCCCCTTACGACATGCTTCAGAAACGAAAAAAATGGTCCATTTTCAAATGTTGCGTCTTTGAACTACAATTCACATTTGTACGTGGATAATCACTTTTAGAGATGAGATTAGATGTTTAAAGTGATTTTCAAGCTTCCAGGGGCCCTAAACACAAGATTTGAGAAATGGGTAAAAGTGAATGAAAATGGCCAATTTACTCACTCTGCGGCCTTAAAAAGTGTTTCTACTCCACTGGAAGTGAATAAAATAACATTTGGAGGCCTTTATTGTTCAATCAAACACGCCCATTTTTTGGTGAAAGAGATAACCACCCCCCCCTTACGACATGCTTCAGAAACGAAAAAAATGGTTTATTTTCAAATGTTGCGTCTTTGAACTACAATTCACATTTGTACGTGGAATATCACTTTTAGAGATAAGATTAGATGTTTAAAGTGATTTTCAAGCTATAAGGGGCCCTAAACACAAGATTTGAGAAATGGGTAAAAGTGAATGAAAATGGCCAATTTACTCACTCTGCGTCCTTAAAAAGTTTTTCTCCTCCACGGCAAGTGAATAAAAGAACATTTGGAGGTCTTTATTGTTCAAGCGAAAACGCCAGATTTTTGACGAAAGAGATAACCACCCCCCCTTACGACATGCTTCAGAAACGAAAAAAATGGTCCATTTTCAAATGTTGTGTCTTTGAACTACAATTCACATTTGTACATGGATAATCACTTTTAGAGATAAAATTAGATGTTTGAAGTGATTTTCAAGCTTCCCCGGGCCCTAAACACAAGATTTGAGGAATGGGAAAACGTGAATGAAAATGGCCAATTAATTCACTCTGAGGCCTTAAAAAGTTTTTCTCCACCCCAGAAAGTGAATTAAATAACATTTGTAGGCCTTTATTGTTCAATCAAAAATGCCCGATTTTTGATGAAAGAGATAACCACCCCCCCTTACGACATGCTTCAGAAACGAAAAAAATGGTTCATTTTCAAATGTTGCATCTTTGAACTACAATTCACATTTGTATGTGGATTATCACTTTTAGAGATAAAATGATATGTTTAAAGTGATTTTCATGCGTCCAGGGGTCTTAAACACAAGATTTTTGGAATGGGTAAAAGTGAATGAAAATGGCCAATTTACTCACTCTGCGGCCTTAAAAAGTGTTTCTACTCCACGGGAAGTGAATAAAATAACATTTGGAGGCCTTCATTGTTCAATCAAAAACGCTCATTTTTTGGTGAAAGAGATAACCACCCCCCCTTACGACATGCTTCAGAAACGAAAAAAATGGTCCGTTTTCAAATGTTGCCTCTTTGAACTACAATTCACATTTGTACGTCGAAAATCACTTTTAAAGAAAAAATGAGATGTTTAAAGTGATTTTCATGCTTCCAGGGGCCTTAAACACAAGATTTGAGGAATGGGTAAAAGTGAATGAAAATGGCCAATTTACTCACTCTGCGGCCTTAAAAAGTGTTTCTACTCCACGGGAAGCGAATTAAATAACATTTGTAGGCCTTTATTGTTCAATCAAAAACGCCCGATTTTTGATGAAAGAGATAACCACCCCCCCTTACGACATGCTTCAGAAACTATAAAAATGGTCCATTTTCAAATGTTGCCTCTTTGAACTACAATTCACATTTGTATGTGAATTATCACTTTTAGAGATAAAATGATATGTTTAAAGTGATTTTCATGCGTCCAGGGGTCTTAACCACAAGATTTTTGGAATGGGTAAAAGTGAATGAAAATGGCCAATTTACTCACTCTGCGGCCTTAAAAAGTGTTTCTACTCCACGGGAAGTGAATTAAATAACATTTGTAGGCCTTTATTGTTCAATCAAAAACGCCCGATTTTTGATGAAAGAGATAACCACCCCCCCTTACGACATGCTTCAGAAACGAAAAAAATGGTCCATTTTCAAATGTTGCGTCTTTGAACTACAATTCACATTTGTACGTGGATAATCACTTTTAGAGATGAGATTAGATGTTTAAAGTGATTTTCATGCTTCCAGGGGCCTTAAACACAATATTTGAGGAATGGGTAAAAGTGAATGGAAATGGCCAATTTACTCACTCTGTGGCCTTAAAAAGTGTTTCTACTCCACTGGAAGTGAATAAAATAACATTTGGAGGCCTTTATTGTTCAATCAAAAACGCCCATTTTTTGGTGAAAGAGATAACCACCCCCCCTTACGACATGCTTCAGAAATGAAAAAAATGGTCCATTTTCAAATGTTGCGTCTTTGAACTACAATTCACATTTGTACGTGGATAATCACTTTTAGAGATGAGATTAGATGTTTAAAGTGATTTTCAAGCTTCCAGGGGCCGTAAACACAAGATTTGAGAAATGGCTAAAAGTGAATGAAAATGGCCAATTTACTCACTCTGCGGCCTTAACAAGTGTTTCTCCTCCACGGCAAGTGAATAAAATAACATTTGGAGGTCTTTATTGTTCAAGCGAAAACACCAGATTTTTGACGAAAGAGATAACCACCCCCTTACGACATGCTTCAGAAACGAAAAAAATGGTCCATTTTCAAATGTTGCGTCTTTGAACTACAATTCACATTTGTACATGGATAATCACTTTTAGAGATAAAATTAGATGTTTGAAGTGATTTTCAAGCTTCCCCGGGCCCTAAACACAAGATTTGAGGAATGGGAAAACGTGAATGAAAATGGCCAATTTATTCACTCTGAGGCCTTAAAAAGTTTTTCTCCACCCCAGAAAGTGAATTAAATAACATTTGTAGGCCTTTATTGTTCAATCAAAATGCCCGATTTTTGATGAAAGAGATAACCACCCCCCCTTACGACATGCTTCAGAAACGAAAAAAATGGTTCATTTTCAAATGTTGCATCTTTGAACTACAATTCACATTTGTATGTGGATTATCACTTTTAGAGATAAAATGATATGTTTAAAGTGATTTTCATGCGTCCAGGGGTCTTAAACACAAGATTTTTGGAATGGGTAAAAGTGAATGAAAATGGCCAATTTACTCACTCTGCGGCCTTAAAAAGTGTTTCTACTCCACGGGAAGTGAATAAAATAACATTTGGAGGTCTTTATTGTTCAATCAAAAACGCTCATTTTTTGGTGAAAGAGATAACCACCCCCCCTTACGACATGCTTCAGAAACGAAAAAAATGGTCCGTTTTCAAATGTTGCCTCTTTGAACTACAATTCACATTTGTACGTCGAAAATCACTTTTAAAGAAAAAATGAGATGTTTAAAGTGATTTTCATGCTTCCAGGGGCCTTAAACACAAGATTTGAGGAATGGGTAAAAGTGAATGAAAATGGCCAATTTACTCACTCTGCGGCCTTAAAAAGTGTTTCTACTCCACGGGAAGCGAATTAAATAACATTTGTAGGCCTTTATTGTTCAATCAAAAACGCCCGATTTTTGATGAAAGAGATAACCACCCCCCCTTACGACATGCTTCAGAAACTATAAAAATGGTCCATTTTCAAATGTTGCCTCTTTGAACTACAATTCACATTTGTATGTGGAAAATCACTTTTAAAGATGAAATGATATGTTTAAAGTGATTTTCATGCTTCCAGGGGCCTTAAACACAATATTTGAGGAATGGGTAAAAGTGAATGGAAATGGCCAATTTACTCACTCTGTGGCCTTAAAAAGTGTTTCTACTCCACTGGAAGTGAATAAAATAACATTTGGAGGTCTTTATTGTTCAAGCGAAAACACCAGATTTTTGACGAAAGAGATAACCACCCCCCTTACGACATGCTTCAGAAACGAAAAAAATGGTCCATTTTCAAATGTTGCGTCTTTGAACTACAATTCACATTTGTACGTGGATAATCACTTTTAGAGATAAAATTAGATGTTTGAAGTGATTTTCAAGCTTCCCCGGGCCCTAAACACAAGATTTGAGGAATGGGAAAACGTGAATGAAAATGGCCAATTTATTCACTCTGAGGCCTTAAAAAGTTTTTCTCCACCCCAGAAAGTGAATTAAATAACAGTTGTAGGCCTTTATTGTTCAATCAAAAATGCCCAATTTTTGATGAAAGAGATAACCACCCCCCCTTACGACATGCTTCAGAAACTAAAAAAATGGTCCATTTTCAAATGTTGCCTCTTTGAACTACAATTCACATTTGTACGTGGATAATCACTTTTAGAGATAAAATTAGATGTTTGAAGTGATTTTCAAGCTTCCCCGGGCCCTAAACACAAGATTTGAGGAATGGGAAAACGTGAATGAAAATGGCCAATTTATTCACTCTGAGGCCTTAAAAAGTTTTTCTCCACCCCAGAAAGTGAATTAAATAACATTTGTGGGCCTTTATTGTTCAATCAAAATGCCTGATTTTTGATGAAAGAGATAACCACCCCCCCTTACGACATGCTTCAGAAACGAAAAAAATGGTTCATTTTCAAATGTTGCATCTTTGAACTACAATTCACATTTGTATGTGGATTATCACTTTTAGAGATAAAATTATATGTTTAAAGTGATTTTCATGCGTCCAGGAGTCTTAAACACAAGATTTTTGGAATGGGTAAAAGTGAATGAAAATGGCCAATGTACTCACTCTGCGGCCTTAAAAAGTGTTTCTACTCCACGGGAAGTGAATAAAATAACATTTGGAGGCCTTTATTGTTCAATCAAAAACGCTCATTTTTTGGTGAAAGAGATAACCACCCCCCCTTACGACATGCTTCAGAAACGAAAAAAATGGGTTATTTTCAAATGTTGCATCTTTGAACTACAATTCACATTTGTATGTGGATTATCACTTTTAGAGATAAAATGATATGTTTAAAGTGATTTTCATGCGTCCAGGGGTCTTAACCACAAGATTTTTGGAATGGGTAAAAGTGAATGAAAATGGCCAATTTAAACACTCTGTGGCCTTAAAAAGTGTTTCTCCTCCACGGCAAGTGAATAAAATAACATTTGGAGGTCTTTATTGTAAAGGCGAAAAAGCCAGATTTTTGACGAAAGAGATAACCACCCCCCCTTACGACATGCTTCAGAAACGAAAAAAATGGTCCATTTTCAAATGTTGCATCTTTGAACTACAATTCACATTTGTACGTGGATAATCACTTTTAGAGATGAGATTAGATGTTTAAAGTGATTTTCAAGCTTCCAGGGGCCCTAAACACAAGATTTGAGAAATGGGTAAAAGTGAATGAAAATGGCCAATTTACTCACTCTGCGGCCTTAAAAAGTGTTTCTACTCCACTGGAAGTGAATAAAATAACATTTGGAGGCCTTTATTGTTCAATCAAACACGCCCATTTTTTGGTGAAAGAGATAACCACCCCCCCCCTTACGACATGCTTCAGAAACGAAAAAAATGGTTTATTTTCAAATGTTGCGTCTTTGAACTACAATTCACATTTGTACGTGGAATATCACTTTTAGAGATAAGATTAGATGTTTAAAGTGATTTTCAAGCTATAAGGGGCCCTAAACACAAGATTTGAGAAATGGGTAAAAGTGAATGAAAATGGCCAATTTACTCACTCTGCGGCCTTAAAAAGTTTTTCTCCTCCACGGCAAGTGAATAAAATAACATTTGGAGGTCTTTATTGTTCAAGCGAAAACGCCAGATTTTTGACGAAAGAGATAACCACCCCCCCTTACGACATGCTTCAGAAACGAAAAAAATGGTCCATTTTCAAATGTTGTGTCTTTGAACTACAATTCACATTTGTACATGGATAATCACTTTTAGAGATAAAATTAGATGTTTGAAGTGATTTTCAAGCTTCCCCGGGCCCTAAACACAAGATTTGAGGAATGGGAAAACGTGAATGAAAATGGCCAATTTATTCACTCTGAGGCCTTAAAAAGTTTTTCTCCACCCCAGAAAGTGAATTAAATAACATTTGTAGGCCTTTATTGTTCAATCAAAAATGCCCGATTTTTGATGAAAGAGATAACCACCCCCCTTACGACATGCTTCAGAAACAAAAAAAATGGTTCATTTTCAAATGTTGCCTCTTTGAACTACAATTCACATTTGTATGTGGAAAATCACTTTTAAAGATAAAATTATATGTTTAAAGTGATTTTCATGCTTCCAGGGGCCTTAAACACAAGATTTGAGGAATGGGTAAAAGTGAATGGAAATGGCCAATTTACTCATTCTGAGGCCTTAAAAAGTGTTTCTCCTCCACGGGAAGTGAATTAAATAACATTTGGAGGCCTTTATTGTTCAATCAAAAACGCCAGATTTTTGATGAAAGAGATAACCACCCCCTTACGACATGCTTCAGAAACGAAAAAAATGGTTCATTTTCAAATGTTGCATCTTTGAACTACAATTCACATTTGTATGTGGATTATCACTTTTAGAGATAAAATGATATGTTTAAAGTGATTTTCATGCGTCCAGGGGTCTTAAACACAAGATTTTTGGAATGGGTAAAAGTGAATGAAAATGGCCAATTTACTCACTCTGCGGCCTTAAAAAGTGTTTCTACTCCACTGGAAGTGAATAAAATAACATTTGGAGGCCTTTATTGTTCAATCAAAAACGCCCATTTTTTGGTGAAAGAGATAACCACCCCCACTTACGACATGCTTCAGAAACGAAAAAAATGGTCCGTTTTCAAATGTTGCCTCTTTGAACTACAATTCACATTTGTACGTGGAAAATCACTTTTAAAGAAAAAATGAGATGTTTAAAGTGATTTTCATGCTTCCAGGGGCCTTAAACACAAGATTTGAGGAATGGGTAAAAGTGAATGAAAATGGCCAATTTACTCACTCTGCGGCCTTAAAAAGTGTTTCTACTCCACGGGAAGCGAATTAAATAACATTTGTAGGCCTTTATTGTTCAATCAAAAACGCCCGATTTTTGATGAAAGAGATAACCACCCCCCCTTACGACATGCTTCAGAAACTATAAAAATGGTCCATTTTCAAATGTTGCCTCTTTGAACTACAATTCACATTTGTATGTGGAAAATCACTTTTAAAGATGAAATGATATGTTTAAAGTGATTTTCATGCTTCCAGGGGCCTTAAACACAATATTTGAGGAATGGGTAAAAGTGAATGGAAATGGCCAATTTACTCACTCTGTGGCCTTAAAAAGTGTTTCTACTCCACTGGAAGTGAATAAAATAACATTTGGAGGTCTTTATTGTTCAAGCGAAAACACCAGATTTTTGACGAAAGAGATAACCACCCCCCTTACGACATGCTTCAGAAACGAAAAAAATGGTCCATTTTCAAATGTTGCGTCTTTGAACTACAATTCACATTTGTACGTGGATAATCACTTTTAGAGATAAAATTAGATGTTTGAAGTGATTTTCAAGCTTCCCCGGGCCCTAAACACAAGATTTGAGGAATGGGAAAACGTGAATGAAAATGGCCAATTTATTCACTCTGAGGCCTTAAAAAGTTTTTCTCCACCCCAGAAAGTGAATTAAATAACAGTTGTAGGCCTTTATTGTTCAATCAAAAATGCCCGATTTTTGATGAAAGAGATAACCACCCCCCCTTACGACATGCTTCAGAAACTAAAAAAATGGTCCATTTTCAAATGTTGCCTCTTTGAACTACAATTCACATTTGTACGTGGATAATCACTTTTAGAGATAAAATTAGATGTTTGAAGTGATTTTCAAGCTTCCCCGGGCCCTAAACACAAGATTTGAGGAATGGGAAAACGTGAATGAAAATGGCCAATTTATTCACTCTGAGGCCTTAAAAAGTTTTTCTCCACCCCAGAAAGTGAATTAAATAACATTTGTGGGCCTTTATTGTTCAATCAAAATGCCTGATTTTTGATGAAAGAGATAACCACCCCCCCTTACGACATGCTTCAGAAACGAAAAAAATGGTTCATTTTCAAATGTTGCATCTTTGAACTACAATTCACATTTGTATGTGGATTATCACTTTTAGAGATAAAATTATATGTTTAAAGTGATTTTCATGCGTCCAGGAGTCTTAAACACAAGATTTTTGGAATGGGTAAAAGTGAATGAAAATGGCCAATTTACTCACTCTGCGGCCTTAAAAAGTGTTTCTACTCCACGGGAAGTGAATAAAATAACATTTGGAGGCCTTTATTGTTCAATCAAAAACGCTCATTTTTTGGTGAAAGAGATAACCACCCCCCCTTACGACATGCTTCAGAAACGAAAAAAATGGGTTATTTTCAAATGTTGCGTCTTTGAACTACAATTCACATTTGTATGTGGATTATCACTTTTAGAGATAAAATGATATGTTTAAAGTGATTTTCATGCGTCCAGGGGTCTTAACCACAAGATTTTTGGAATGGGTAAAAGTGAATGAAAATGGCCAATTTAAACACTCTGTGGCCTTAAAAAGTGTTTCTCCTCCACGGCAAGTGAATAAAATAACATTTGGAGGTCTTTATTGTAAAGGCGAAAAAGCCAGATTTTTGACGAAAGAGATAACCACCCCCCCTTACGACATGCTTCAGAAACGAAAAAAATGGTCCATTTTCAAATGTTGCGTCTTTGAACTACAATTCACATTTGTACGTGGATAATCACTTTTAGAGATGAGATTAGATGTTTAAAGTGATTTTCAAGCTTCCAGGGGCCCTAAACACAAGATTTGAGAAATGGGTAAAAGTGAATGAAAATGGCCAATTTACTCACTCTGCGGCCTTAAAAAGTGTTTCTACTCCACTGGAAGTGAATAAAATAACATTTGGAGGCCTTTATTGTTCAATCAAACACGCCCATTTTTTGGTGAAAGAGATAACCACCCCCCCCTTACGACATGCTTCAGAAACGAAAAAAATGGTTTATTTTCAAATGTTGCGTCTTTGAACTACAATTCACATTTGTACGTGGAATATCACTTTTAGAGATAAGATTAGATGTTTAAAGTGATTTTCAAGCTATAAGGGGCCCTAAACACAAGATTTGAGAAATGGGTAAAAGTGAATGAAAATGGCCAATTTACTCACTCTGCGGCCTTAAAAAGTTTTTCTCCTCCACGGCAAGTGAATAAAATAACATTTGGAGGTCTTTATTGTTCAAGCGAAAACGCCAGATTTTTGACGAAAGAGATAACCACCCCCCCTTACGACATGCTTCAGAAACGAAAAAAATGGTCCATTTTCAAATGTTTTGTCTTTGAACTACAATTCACATTTGTACATGGATAATCACTTTTAGAGATAAAATTAGATGTTTGAAGTGATTTTCAAGCTTCCCCGGGCCCTAAACACAAGATTTGAGGAATGAGAAAACGTGAATGAAAATGGCCAATTTATTCACTCTGAGGCCTTAAAAAGTTTTTCTCCACCCCAGAAAGTGAATTAAATAACATTTGTAGGCCTTTATTGTTCAATCAAAAATGCCCGATTTTTGATGAAAGAGATAACCACCCCCCTTACGACATGCTTCAGAAACAAAAAAAATGGTTCATTTTCAAATGTTGCCTCTTTGAACTACAATTCACATTTGTATGTGGAAAATCACTTTTAAAGATAAAATTATATGTTTAAAGTGATTTTCATGCTTCCAGGGGCCTTAAACACAAGATTTGAGGAATGGGTAAAAGTGAATGGAAATGGCCAATTTACTCATTCTGAGGCCTTAAAAAGTGTTTCTCCTCCACGGGAAGTGAATTAAATAACATTTGGAGGCCTTTATTGTTCAATCAAAAACGCCAGATTTTTGATGAAAGAGATAACCACCCCCTTACGACATGCTTCAGAAACGAAAAAAATGGTTCATTTTCAAATGTTGCATCTTTGAACTACAATTCACATTTGTATGTGGATTATCACTTTTAGAGATAAAATGATATGTTTAAAGTGATTTTCATGCGTCCAGGGGTCTTAAACACAAGATTTTTGGAATGGGTAAAAGTGAATGAAAATGGCCAATTTACTCACTCTGCGGCCTTAAAAAGTGTTTCTACTCCACTGGAAGTGAATAAAATAACATTTGGAGGCCTTTATTGTTCAATCAAAAACGCCCATTTTTTGGTGAAAGAGATAACCACCCCCACTTACGACATGCTTCAGAAACGAAAAAAATGGTCCGTTTTCAAATGTTGCCTCTTTGAACTACAATTCACATTTGTACGTGGAAAATCACTTTTAAAGAAAAAATGAGATGTTTAAAGTGATTTTCATGCTTCCAGGGGCCTTAAACACAAGATTTGAGGAATGGGTAAAAGTGAATGAAAATGGCCAATTTACTCACTCTGCGGCCTTAAAAAGTGTTTCTACTCCACGGGAAGCGAATTAAATAACATTTGTAGGCCTTTATTGTTCAATCAAAAACGCCCGATTTTTTATGAAAGAGATAACCACCCCCCCTTACAACATGCTTCAGAAACAAAAAAAATGTTCCATTTTCAAATGTTGCCTCTTTGAACTAAAATTCACATTTGTATGTGGAAAATCACTTTTAAAGATAAAATTATATGTTTAAAGTGGTTTTCATGCGTCCAGGGGTCTTAAACACAAGATTTTTGGAATGGGTAAAAGTGAATGGAAATGGCCAATTTACTCACTCTGTGGCCTTAAAAAGTGTTTCTACTCCACTGGAAGTGAATAAAATACCATTTGGATGCCTTTATTGTTCAATCAAAAACGCCCATTTTTTGGTGAAAGAGATAACCACCCCCCCTTACGACATGCTTCAGAAACGAAAAAAATGGTCCATTTTCAAATGTTGCGTCTTTGAACTACAATTCACATTTGTACGTGGATAATCACTTTTAGAGATGAGGTTAGATGTTTAAAGTGATTTTCAAGCTTCCAGGGGCCCTAAACACAAGATTTGAGAAATGGGTAAAAGTGAATGAAAATGGCCAATTTACTCACTCTGCGGCATTAAAAAGTGTTTCTCCTCCACGGCAAGTGAATAAAATACCATTTGGAGGTCTTTATTGTTCAAGCGAAAACACCAGATTTTTGACGAAAGAGATAACCACCCCCTTACGACATGCTTCAGAAACGAAAAAAATGGTCCATTTTCAAATGTTGCGTCTTTGAACTACAATTCACATTTGTACGTGGATAATCACTTTTAGAGATAAAATGAGATGTTAAAAGTGATTTTCAAGCTTCCCCGGGCCCTAAACACAAGATTTGAGGAATGGGAAAACGAGAATGAAAATGGCCAATTTATTCACTCTGAGGCCTCAAAAAGTTTTTCTCCACCCCAGAAAGTGAATTAAATAACATTTGTAGGCCTTTATTGTTCAATCAAAAATGCCCGATTTTTGATGAAAGAGATAACCACCCCCCCTTACGACATGCTTCAGAAACAAAAACAAATGGTTCATTTTCAAATGTTGCCTCTTTGAACTACAATTCACATTTGTATGTGGAAAATCACTTTTAGAGATAAAATGATATGTTTAAAGTGATTTTCATGCGTCCAGGGGTCTTAAACACAAGATTTTTGGAATGGGTAAAAGTGAATGAAAATTGCCAATTTACTCACTCTGCGGCCTTAAAAAGTGTTTCTACTCCACTGGAAGTGAATAAAATAACATTTGGAGGCCTTTATTGTTCAATCAAAAACGCCCATTTTTTGGTGAAAGAGATAACCACCCCCCCTTACGACATGCTTCAGAAACGAAAAAAATGGTCCGTTTTCAAATGTTGCCTCTTTGAACTACAATTCACATTTGTACGTGGAAAATCACTTTTAAAGAAAAAATGAGATGTTTAAAGTGATTTTCATGCTTCCAGGGGCCTTAAACACAAGATTTGAGGAATGGGTAAAAGTGAATGAAAATGGCCAATTTACTCACTCTGCGGCCTTAAAAAGTATTTCTACTCCACGGGAAGCGAATTAAATAACATTTGTAGGCCTTTATTGTTCAATCAAAAACGCCTGATTTTTGATGAAAGAGATAACCACCCCCCCTTACGACATGCTTCAGAAACTAAAAAAACTGGTCCATTTTCAAATGTTGCCTCTTTGAACTACAATTCACATTTGTATGTGGAAAATCACTTTTAAAGATAAAATGATATGTTTAAAGTGATTTTCATACTTCCAGGGGCCTTAAACACAAGATTTGAGGAATGGGTAAAAGTGAAAGGAAATGGCCAATTTACTCATTCTGAGGCCTTAAAAAGTGTTTCTCCTCCACGGGAAGTGAATTAAATAACATTTGTAGGCCTTTATTGTTCAATCAAAAACGCCAGATTTTTGATGAAAGAAATAAGCACCCCCCCTTACGACATGCTTCAGAAACGAAAATAATGGTTCATTTTCAAATGTTGCATCTTTGAACTACAATTCACATTTGTATGTGGATTATCACTTTTAGAGATAAAATGATATGTTTAAAGTGATTTTCATGCGTCCAGGGGTCTTAAACACAAGATTTTTGGAATGGGTAAAAGTGAATGAAAATGGCCAATTTACTCACTCTGCGGCCTTAAAAAGTGTTTCTACTCCACTGGAAGTGAATAAAATAACATTTGGAGGCCTTTATTGTTCAATCAAACACGCCCATTTTTTGGTGAAAGAGATAACCACCCCCCCTTACGACATGCTTCAGAAACGAAAAAAATGGTCCGTTTTCAAATGTTGCCTCTTTGAACTACAATTCACATTTGTACGTGGAAAATCACTTTTAAAGAAAAAATGAGATGTTTAAACTGATTTTCATGCTTCCAGGGGCCTTAAACACAAGATTTGAGGAATGGGTAAAAGTGAATGAAAATGGCCAATTTACTCACTCTGCGGCCTTAAAAAGTATTTCTACTCCACGGGAAGCGAATTAAATAACATTTGTAGGCCTTTATTGTTCAATCAAAAACGCCCGATTTTTGATGAACGAGATAACCACCCCCCCTTACGACATGCTTCAGAAACTAAAAAAACTGGTCCATTTTCAAATGTTGCCTCTTTGAACTACAATTCACATTTGTATGTGGAAAATCACTTTTAAAGATAAAATGATATATTTAACGTGATTTTCATACTTCCAGGGGCCTTAAACACAAAATTTGAGGAATGGGTAAAAGTGAATGGAAATGGCCAATTTACTCATTCTGAGGCCTTAAAAAGTGTTTCTCCTCCACGGGAAGTGAATTAAATAACATTTGTAGGCCTTTATTGTTCAATCAAAAACGCCAGATTTTTGATGAAAGAAATAACCACCCCCCCTTACGACATACTTCAGAAACGAAAATAATGGTCCGTTTTCAAATGTTGCCTCTTTGAACTACAATTCACATTTGTACGTGGAAAATCACTTTTAAAGAAAAAATGAGATGTTTAAAGTGATTTTCATGCTTCCAGGGGCCTTAAACACAAGATTTGAGGAATGGGTAAAAGTGAATGAAAATGGCCAATTTACTCACTCTGTGGCCTTAAAAAGTATTTCTTCTCCACGGGAAGCGAATTAAATAACATTTGTAGGCCTTTATTGTTCAATCAAAAACGCCCATTTTTTGGTGAAAGAGATAACCACCCCCCCCTTACGACATGCTTCAGAAACGAAAAAAATGGTCCATTTTCAAATGTTGCCTCTTTGAACTACAATTCACATTTGTACGTGGAAAATCACTTTTAAAGAAAAAATGAGATGTTTAAAGTGATTTTCATGCTTCCAGGGGCCTTAAACACAAGATTTGAGGAATGGGTAAAAGTGAATGAAAATGGCCAATTTACTCATTCTGAGGCCTTAAAAAGTATTTCTACTCCACGGGAAGCGAATTAAATAACATTTGGAGGCCTTTATTGTTCAATCAAAAACGCACGATTTTTGATGAAAGAGATAACCACCCCCCCTTACGACATGCTTCAGAAACGAAAAAAATGGTCCATTTTCAAATGTTGCCTCTTTGAACTACAATTCACATTTGTATGTGGAAAATCACTTTTAAAGAAAAAATGAGATGTTTAAAGTGATTTTCATGCTTCCAGGGGCCTTAAACACAAGATTTGAGGAATGGGTAAAAGTGAATGAAAATGGCATATTTACTCACTCTGTGGCCTTAAAAAGTATTTCTACTCCACGGGAAGCGAATTAAATAACATTTGTAGGCCTTTATTGTTCAATCAAAAATGCCCGATTTTTGATGAAAGAGATAACCACCCCCCCCTTACAACATGCTTCAGAAACGAAAAAAATGGTCCATTTTCAAATGTTGCCTCTTTGAACTACAATTCACATTTGTATGTGGAAAATCGCTTTTAAAGATAAAATGAGATGTTTAAAGTGATTTTCATGCTTCCAGGGACCTTAAACACAAGATTTGAGGAATGGGTAAAAGTGAATGGAAATGGCCAATTTACTCATTCTGAGGCCTTAAAAAGTGTTTCTCCTCCACGGGAAGTAAATTAAATAACATTTGGAGGCCTTTATTGTTCAATGAAAAACGCCAGATTTTTGATGAAAGAGATAACCACCCCCCCTTACGACATGCTTCAGAAACGAAAAAAATGGTCCATTTTCAAATGTTGCCTCTTTGAACTACAATTCACATTTGTATGTGGAAAATCACTTTTAAAGATAAAATGAGATGTTTAAAGTGATTTTCATGCTTCCAGGGGCCTTAAACACAAGATTTGAGGAATGGGTAAAAGTGAATGAAAATGGCCAATTTACTCACTCTGCGGCCTTAAAAAGTGTTTCTACTCCACGGGAAGCGAATTAAATAACATTTGTAGGCCTTTATTGTTCAATCAAAAACGCCTGATTTTTGATGAAAGAGATAACCACCCCCCCTTACGACATGCTTCAGAAAGGAAAAAAATGGTCCATTTTCAAATGTTGCCTCTTTGAACTACAATTCACATTTGTATGTGGAAAATCACTTTTAAAGATAAAATGAGATGTTTAAAGTGATTTTCATGCTTCCAGGGACCTTAAACACAAGATTTGAGGAATGGGTAAAAGTGAATGGAAATGGCCAATTTACTCATTCTGAGGCCTTAAAAAGTGTTTCTCCTCCACGGGAAGTAAATTAAATAACATTTGGAGGCCTTTATTGTTCAATGAAAAACGCCAGATTTTTGATGAAAGAGATAACCACCCCCCCTTACGACATGCTTCAGAAACGAAAAAAATGGTCCATTTTCAAATGTTGCCTCTTTGAACTACAATTCACATTTGTATGTGGAAAATCACTTTTAAAGATAAAATGAGATGTTTAAAGTGATTTTCATGCTTCCAGGGGCCTTAAACACAAGATTTGAGGAATGGGTAAAAGTGAATGGAAATGGCCAATTTACTCATTCTGAGGCCTTAAAAAGTGTTTCTCCTCCACGGGAAGTGAATTAAATAACATTTGGAGGCCTTTATTGTTCAATGAAAAACGCCAGATTTTTGATGAAAGAGATAACCACCCCCCCTTACGACATGCTTCAGAAACGAAAAAAATGGTCCATTTTCAAATGTTGCGTCTTTGAACTACAATTCACATTTGTACGTGGAAAATCACTTTTAGAGATAAGATTAGATGTTTAAAGTGATTTTCAAGCTTCCAGGGGCCCTAAACACAAGATTTGAGAAATGGGTAAAAGTAAATGAAAATGGCCAATTTACTCACTCTGCGGCCTTAAAAAGTGTTTCTCCTCCACGGTAAGTGAATAAAATAACATTTGGAGGTCTATATTGTTCAAGCGAAAACGCCAGATTTTTGACGAAAGAGATAACCACCCCCCCTTACGACATGCTTCAGAAACGAAAAAAATGGTCCATTTTCAAATGTTGCGTCTTTGAACCACAATTCACATTTGTACGTGGATAATCACTTTTAGAGATAAAATTAGATGTTTGAAGTGATTTTCAAGCTTCCCCAGGCCCTAAACACAAGATTTGAGGAATGGGAAAACGTGAATGAAAATGGCCAATTTATTCACTCTGAGGCCTTAAAAAGTTTTTCTCCACCCAAGAAAGTGAATTAAATAACATTTGTAGGCCTTTATTGTTCAATCAAAAATGCCCGATTTTTGATGAAAGAGATAACCACCCCCCCTTACGACATGCTTCAGAAACAAAAAAAATGGTTCATTTTCAAATGTTGCATCTTTGAACTACAATTCACATTTGTATGTGGATTATCACTTTTAGAGATAAAATGATATGTTTAAAGTGATTTTCATGCGCCCAGGGGTCTTAAACACAAGATTTTTGGAATGGGTAAAAGTGAATGAAAATGGCCAATTTACTCACTCTGCGGCCTTAAAAAGTGTTTCTACTCCACGGGAAGTGAATAAAATAACATTTGGAGGCCTTTAATGTTCAATCAAAAACGCCCATTTTTTGGTGAAAGAGATAACCACCCCCCCTTACGACATGCTTCAGAAACGAAAAAAAATGGTCCGTTTTCAAATGTTGCCTCTTTGAACTACAATTCACATTTGTACGTGGAAAATCACTTTTAAAGAAAAAATGAGATGTTTAAAGTGATTTTCATGCTTCCAGGGGCCTTAAACACAAGATTTGAGGAATGGGTAAAAGTGAATGAAAATGGCCAATTTACTCACTCTGCGGCCTTAAAAAGTGTTTCTACTCCACGGAAAGCGAATTAAATAACATTTGTAGGCCTTTATTGTTCAATCAAAAACGCCCGATTTTTGATGAAAGAGATAACCACCCCCCCTTACGACATGCTTCAGAAACTAAAAAAATGGTCCATTTTCAAATGTTGCCTCTTTGAACTACAATTCACATTTGTATGTGGAAAATCACTTTTAAAGATAAAATGAGATGTTTAAAGTGATTTTCATGCTTCCAGGGGCCTTAAACACAAGATTTGAGGAATGGGTAAAAGTGAATGGAAATGGCCTATTTACTCATTTTGAGGCCTTAAAAAGTGTTTCTCCTCCACGGGAAGTGAATTAAATAACATTTGGAGGCCTTTATTGTTCAATGAAAAACGCCAGATTTTTGATGAAAGAGATAACCACCCCCCCTTACGACATGCTTCAGAAACAAAAAAAATGGTTCATTTTCAAATGTTGCATCTTTGAACTACAATTCACATTTGTATGTGGATTATCACTTTTAGAGATAAAATGATATGTTTAAAGTGATTTTCATGCGCCCAGGGGTCTTAAACACAAGATTTTTGGAATGGGTAAAAGTGAATGAAAATGGCCAATTTACTCACTCTGCGGCCTTAAAAAGTGTTTCTACTCCACGGGAAGTGAATAAAATAACATTTGGAGGCCTTTATTGTTCAATCAAAAACGCCCATTTTTTGGTGAAAGAGATAACCACCCCCCCTTACGACATGCTTCAGAAACGAAAAAAAATGGTCCGTTTTCAAATGTTGCCTCTTTGAACTACAATTCACATTTGTACGTGGAAAATCACTTTTAAAGAAAAAATGAGATGTTTAAAGTGATTTTCATGCTTCCAGGGGCCTTAAACACAAGATTTGAGGAATGGGTAAAAGTGAATGAAAATGGCCAATTTACTCACTCTGCGGCCTTAAAAAGTGTTTCTACTCCACGGAAAGCGAATTAAATAACATTTGTAGGCCTTTATTGTTCAATCAAAAATGCCCGATTTTTGATGAAAGAGATAACCACCCCCCCTTACGACATGCTTCAGAAACTAAAAAAATGGTCCATTTTCAAATGTTGCCTCTTTGAACTACAATTCACATTTGTATGTGGAAAATCACTTTTAAAGATAAAATGAGATGTTTAAAGTGATTTTCATGCTTCCAGGGGCCTTAAACACAAGATTTGAGGAATGGGTAAAAGTGAATGGAAATGGCCTATTTACTCATTTTGAGGCCTTAAAAAGTGTTTCTCCTCCACGGGAAGTGAATTAAATAACATTTGGAGGCCTTTATTGTTCAATGAAAAACGCCAGATTTTTGATGAAAGAGATAACCACCCCCCCTTACGACATGCTTCAGAAACGAAAAAAATGGTCCATTTTCAAATGTTGCGTCTTTGAACTACAATTCACATTTGTACGTGGAAAATCACTTTTAGAGATAAGATTAGATGTTTAAAGTGATTTTCAAGCTTCCAGGGGCCCTAAACACAAGATTTGAGAAATGGGTAAAAGTAAATGAAAATGGCCAATTTACTCACTCTGCGGCCTTAAAAAGTTTTTCTCCTCCACGGTAAGTGAATAAAATAACATTTGGAGGTCTTTATTGTTCAAGCGAAAACGCCAGATTTTTGACGAAAGAGATAACCACCCCCCCTTACGACATGCTTCAGAAACGAAAAAAATGGTCCATTTTCAAATGTTGCGTCTTTGAACTACAATTCACATTTGTACGTGGATAATCACTTTTAGAGATAAAATTAGATGTTTGAAGTGATTTTCAAGCTTCCCCGGGCCCTAAACACAAGATTTGAGGAATGGGAAAACGTGAATGAAAATGGCCAATTTATTCACTCTGAGGCCTTAAAAAAATTTTCTCCACCCCAGAAAGTGAATTAAATAACATTTGTAGGCCTTTATTGTTCAATCAAAAATGCCCGATTTTTGATGAAAGAGATAACCACCCCCCCTTACGACATGCTTCAGAAACGAAAAAAATGGTCCGTTTTCAAATGTTGCCTCTTTGAACTACAATTCACATTTGTACGTGGAAAATCACTTTTAAAGAAAAAATGAGATGTTTAAAGTGATTTTCATGCTTCCAGGGGCCTTAAACACAAGATTTGAGGAATGGGTAAAAGTGAATGAAAATGGCCAATTTACTCACTCTGCGGCCTTAAAAAGTGTTTCTACTCCACGGGAAGTGAATAAAATAACATTTGGTGGCCTTTATTGTTCAATCAAAAACGCCCAATTTTTGATGAAAGGGATAACCACCCCCCGACATGCTTCAGAAACTAAAAAAATGGTCCATTTTCAAATGTTGCCTCTTTGAACTACAATTCACATTTGTATGTGGAAAATCACTTTTAAAGATAAAATGATATGTTTAAAGTGATTTTCATGCTTCCAGGGGCCTTAAACACAAGATTTTTGAAATGGGTAAAAGTGAATGAAAATGGCCAATTTACTCACTCTGCGGCCTTAAAAAGTGTTTCTACTCCACGGGAAGTGAATAAAATAACATTTGGAGGCCTTTATTGTTCAATAAAAAACGCCCATTTTTTGGTGAAAGAGATAACCACCCCCCTTACGACATGCTTCAGAAACGAAAAAAATGGTCCATTTTCAAATGTTGCCTCTTTGAACTACAATTCACATTTGTACGTGGAAAATCACTTTTAAAGAAAAAATGAGATGTTTAAAGTGATTTTCATGCTTCCAGGGGCCTTAAACACAAGATTTGAGGAATGGGTAAAAGTGAATGAAAATGGCCAATTTACTCATTCTGCGGCCTTAAAAAGTGTTTCTACTCCACGGGAAGCGAATTAAATAACATTTTTAGGCCTTTATTGTTCAATCAAAAACACCAGATTTTTGATGAAAGAGATAACCACCCCCCCTTACGACATGCTTCAGAAACGAAAAATATGGTTCATTTTCAAGTGTTGCATCTTTGAACTACAATTCACATTTGTATGTGGATTATCACTTTTAGAGATAAAATGAGATGTTTAAAGTGATTTTCATGCTTCCAGGGGCCTTAAACACAAGATTTGAGGAATGGGTAAAAGTGAATGAAACTGGCCAATTTACTCACTCTGCGGCCTTAAAAAGTGTTTCTCCTCCACGGGAAGCGAATTAAATAACATTTGTAGGCCTTTATTGTTCAATCAAAAACGCCCGATTTTTGATGAAAGAGATAACCACCCCCCCTTACGACATGCTTCAGAAACTAAAAAAACTGGTCCATTTTCAAATGTTGGCTCTTTGAACTACAATTCACATTTGTATGTGGAAAATCACTTTTAAAGATAAAATGATATGTTTAAAGTGATTTTCATGCTTCCAGGGGCCTTAAACACAAGATTTTTGAAATGGGTAAAAGTGAATGAAAATGGCCAATTTACTCACTCTGCGGCCTTAAAAAGTGTTTCTACTCCACGGGAAGTGAATAAAATAACATTTGGAGGCCTTTATTGTTCAATCAAAAACGCCCAATTTTTGATGAAAGGGATAACCACCCCCCGACATGCTTCAGAAACTAAAAAAATGGTCCATTTTCAAATGTTGCCTCTTTGAACTACAATTCACATTTGTATGTGGAAAATCACTTTTAAAGATAAAATGATATGTTTAAAGTGATTTTCATGCTTCCAGGGGCCTTAAACACAAGATTTTTGAAATGGGTAAAAGTGAATGAAAATGGCCAATTTACTCACTCTGCGGCCTTAAAAAGTGTTTCTACTCCACGGGAAGTGAATAAAATAACATTTGGAGGCCTTTATTGTTCAATAAAAAACGCCCATTTTTTGGTGAAAGAGATAACCACCCCCCTTACGACATGCTTCAGAAACGAAAAAAATGGTCCATTTTCAAATGTTGCCTCTTTGAACTACAATTCACATTTGTACGTGGAAAATCACTTTTAAAGAAAAAATGAGATGTTTAAAGTGATTTTCATGCTTCCAGGGGCCTTAAACACAAGATTTGAGGAATGGGTAAAAGTGAATGAAAATGGCCAATTTACTCATTCTGCGGCCTTAAAAAGTGTTTCTACTCCACGGGAAGCGAATTAAATAACATTTGTAGGCCTTTATTGTTCAATCAAAAACGCCCGATTTTTGATGAAAGAGATAACCACCCCCCCTTACGACATGCTTCAGAAACTAAAAAAATGGTCCGTTTTCAAATGTTGCCTCTTTGAACTACAATTCACATTTGTATGTGGAAAATCACTTTTAAAGATAAAATGATATGTTTAAAGTGATTTTCATGCTTCCAGGGGCCTTAAACACAAGATTTGAGGAATGGGAAAAGTGAATGGAAATGGCCAATTTACTCATTCTGAGGCCTTAAAAAGTGTTTCTCCTCCACGGGAAGTGAATTAAATAGCATTTGGAGGCCTTTATTGTTCAATCAAAAACACCAGATTTTTGATGAAAGAGATAACCACCCCCCCTTACGACATGCTTCAGAAACGAAAAATATGGTTCATTTTCAAGTGTTGCATCTTTGAACTACAATTCACATTTGTATGTGGATTATCACTTTTAGAGATAAAATGAGATGTTTAAAGTGATTTTCATGCTTCCAGGGGCCTTAAACACAAGATTTGAGGAATGGGTAAAAGTGAATGAAACTGGCCAATTTACTCACTCTGCGGCCTTAAAAAGTGTTTCTCCTCCACGGGAAGCGAATTAAATAACATTTGTAGGCCTTTATTGTTCAATCAAAAACGCCCGATTTTTGATGAAAGAGATAACCACCCCCCCTTACGACATGCTTCAGAAACTAAAAAAACTGGTCCATTTTCAAATGTTGGCTCTTTGAACTACAATTCACATTTGTATGTGGAAAATCACTTTTAAAGATAAAATGATATGTTTAAAGTGATTTTTATGCTTCCAGGGGCCTTAAACACAAGATTTGAGGAATGGGTAAAAGTGAATGGAAAGGGCCAATTTACTCATTCTGAGGCCTTAAAAAGTGTTTCTCCTCCACGGGAAGTGAATTAAATAACATTTGGAGGCCTTTATTGTTCAATCAAAAACACCAGATTTTTGATGAAAGAGATAACCAGCCCCCCTTACGACATGCTTCAGAAACGAAAATAATGGTTCATTTTCAAATGTTGCATCTTTGAACTACAATTCACATTTGTATGTGGATTATCACTTTTAGAGATAAAATGATATGTTTAAAGTGATTTTCATGCGTCCAGGGGTCTTAAACACAAGATTTTTGGAATGGGTAAAAGTGAATGAAAATGGCTAATTTACTCACTCTGCGGCCTTAAAAAGTATTTCTACTCCACGGGAAGCGAATTAAATAACATTTGTAGGCCTTTATTGTTCAATCAAAAACGCCCGATTTTTGATGAAAGAGATAACCACCCCCCCTTACGACATGTTTCAGAAAGGAAAAAAATGGTCCATTTTCAAATGTTGCCTCTTTGAACTACAAGTCACATTTGTATGTGGAAAATCACTTTTAAAGATAAAATGAGATGTTTAAAGTGTTTTTCATGCTTCCAGGGGCCTTAAACACAAGATTTGAGGAATGGGTAAAAGTGAATGGAAATGGCCTATTTACTCATTCTGAGGCCTTAAAAAGTGTTTCTCCTCCACGGGAAGTGAATTAAATAACATTTGGAGGCCTTTATTGTTCAATGAAAAACGCCAGATTTTTGATGAAAGAGATAACCACCCCCCCTTACGACATGCTTCAGAAACGAAAAAAATGGTCCATTTTCAAATGTTGCGCCTTTGAACTACAATTCACATTTGTACGTGGAAAATCACTTTTAGAGATAAGATTAGATGTTTAAAGTGATTTTCAAGCTTCCAGGGGCCCTAAACACAAGATTTGAGAAATGGGTAAAAGTAAATGAAAATGGCCAATTTACTCACTCTGCGGCCTTAAAAAGTTTTTCTCCTCCACGGTAAGTGAATAAAATAACATTTGGAGGTCTTTATTGTTCAAGCGAAAACGCCAGATTTTTGACGAAAGAGATAACCACCCCCCCTTACGACATGCTTCAGAAACGAAAAAAATGGTCCATTTTCAAATGTTGCGTCTTTGAACTACAATTCACATTTGTACGTGGATAATCACTTTTAGAGATAAAATTAGATGTTTGAAGTGATTTTCAAGCTTCCCCGGGCCCTAAACACAAGATTTGAGGAATGGGAAAACGTGAATGAAAATGGCCAATTTATTCACTCTGAGGCCTTAAAAAGTTTTTCTCCACCCCAGAAAGTGAATTAAATAACATTTGTAGGCCTTTATTGTTCAATCAAAAACGCCCATTTTTTGGTGAAAGAGATAACCACCCCCCCTTACGACATGCTTCAGAAACGAAAAAAATGGTCCGTTTTCAAATGTTGCCTCTTTGAACTACAATTCACATTTGTACGTGGAAAATCACTTTTAAAGAAAAAATGAGATGTTTAAAGTGATTTTCATGCTTCCAGGGGCCTTAAACACAAGATTTGAGGAATGGGTAAAAGTGAATGAAAATGGCCAATTTACTCACTCTGCGGCCTTAAAAAGTGTTTCTACTCCACGGGAAGTGAATAAAATAACATTTGGAGGCCTTTATTGTTCAATCAAAAACGCCCATTTTTTGGTGAAAGAGATAACCACCCCCCCTTACGACATGCTTCAGAAATGAAAAAAATGGTCCGTTTTCAAATGTTGCCTCTTTGAACTACAATTCACATTTGTACGTGGAAAATCACTTTTAAAGAAAGAATGAGATGTTTAAAGTGATTTTCATGCTTCCAGGGGACTTAAACACAAGATATGAGGAATGGGTAAAAGTGAATGGAAATGGCCAATTTACTCATTCTGAGGCCTTAAAAAGTGTTTCTCCTCCACGGGAAGTGAATTAAATAGCATTTGGAGGCCTTTATTGTTCAATCAAAAACACCAGATTTTTGATGAAAGAGATAACCACCCCCCCTTACGACATGCTTCAGAAAAGAAAAATATGGTTCATTTTCAAGTGTTGCATCTTTGAACTACAATTCACATTTGTATGTGGATTATCACTTTTAGAGATAAAATGAGATGTTTAAAGTGATTTTCATGCTTCCAGGGGCCTTAAACACAAGATTTGAGGAATGGGTAAAAGTGAATGGAAATGGCCAATTTACTCATTCTGAGGCCTTAAAAAGTTTTTCTCCACCCCAGAAAGTGAATTACATAACATTTGTAGGCCTTTATTTTTCAATCAAAAACGCCCGATTTTTGATGAAAGAGATAACCACCCCCTCTTACGACATGCTTCAGAAACTAAAAAAACTGGTCCATTTTCAAATGTTGCCTCTTTGAACTACAATTCACATTTGTATGTGGAAAATCACTTTTAAAGATAAAATGATATGTTTAAAGTGATTTTCATGCGTCCAGGGGTCTTAAACACAAGATTTTTGGAATGGGTAAAAGTGAATGAAAATGGCCAATTTACTCACTCTGCGGCCTTAAAAAGTATTTCTACTCCACGGGAAGCGAATTAAATAACATTTGTAGGCCTTTATTGTTCAATCAAAAACGCCCGATTTTTGATGAAAGAGATAACCACCCCCCCTTACGACATGCTTCAGAAACTAAAAAAATGGTCCATTTTCAAATGTTGCCTCTTTGAACTACAATTCACATTTGTATGTGGAAAATCACTTTTAAAGATAAAATGAGATGTTTAAAGTGATTTTCATGCTTCCAGGGGCCTTAAACACAAGATTTGAGGAATGGGTAAAAGTGAACGGAAATGGCCTATTTACTCATTCTGAGGCCTTAAAAAGTGTTTCTCCTCCACGGGAAGTGAATTAAATAACATTTGGAGGCCTTTATTGTTCAATGAAAAACGCCAGATTTTTGATGAAAGAGATAACCACCCCCCTTACGACATGCTTCAGAAACGAAAAAAATGGTCCATTTTCAAATGTTGCGTCTTTGAACTACAATTCACATTTGTACGTGGAAAATCACTTTTAGAGATAAGATTAGATGTTTAAAGTGATTTTCAAGCCTCCAGGGGCCCTAAACACAAGATTTGAGAAATGGGTAAAAGTAAATGAAAATGGCCAATTTACTCACTCTGCGGCCTTAAAAAGTTTTTCTCCTCCACGGTAAGTGAATAAAATAACATTTGGAGGTCTTTATTGTTCAAGCGAAAACGCCAGATTTTTGACGAAAGAGACAACCACCCCCCCTTACGACATGCTTCAGAAACGAAAAAAATGGTCCATTTTCAAATGTTGCGTCTTTGAACTACAATTCACATTTGTACGTGGATAATCACTTTTAGAGATAAAATTAGATGTTTGAAGTGATTTTCAAGCTTCCCCGGGCCCTAAACACAAGATTTGAGGAATGGGAAAACGTGAATGAAAATGGCCAATTTATTCACTCTGAGGCCTTAAAAAGTTTTTCTACTCCACGGGAAGCGAATTAAATAACATTTGTAGGCCTTTATTGTTCAATCAAAAACGCCCAATTTTTGATGAAAGAGATAACCACCCCCCCTTACGACATGCTTCAGAAACTAAAAAAATGGTCCATTTTCAAATATTGCCTCTTTGAACTACAATTCACATTTGTATGTGGAAAATCACTTTTAAAGATAAAATTATATGTTTAAAGTGATTTTCATGCTTCCAGGGGCCTTAAACACAAGATTTGAGGAATGGGAAAAGTGAATGGAAATGGCCAATTTACTCACTCTGCGGCCTTAAAAAGTGTTTCTACTCCACGGGAAGTGAATAAAATAACATTTGGAGGCCTTTATTGTTCAATCAAAAACGCCCATTTTTTGGTGAAAGAGATAACCACCCCCCCCTTACGACATGCTTCAGAAACGAAAAAAATGGTCCGTTTTCAAATATTGCCTCTTTGAACTACAATTCACATTTGTACGTGGAAAATCACTTTTAAAGAAAAAATGAGATGTTTAAAGTGATTTTCATGCTTCCAGGGGCCTTAAACACAAGATTTGAGGAATGGGTAAAAGTGAATGAAAATGGCCAATTTACTCACTCTGCGGCCTTAAAAAGTGTTTCTACTCCACGGGAAGTGAATAAAATAACATTTGGAGGCCTTTATTGTTCAATCAAAAACGCCCATTTTTTGGTGAAAGAGATAACCACCCCCCCTTACGACATGCTTCAGAAATGAAAAAAATGGTCCGTTTTCAAATGTTGCCTCTTTGAACTACAATTCACATTTGTACGTGGAAAATCACTTTTAAAGAAAGAATGAGATGTTTAAAGTGATTTTCATGCTTCCAGGGGACTTAAACACAAGATATGAGGAATGGGTAAAAGTGAATGGAAATGGCCAATTTACTCATTCTGAGGCCTTAAAAAGTGTTTCTCCTCCACGGGAAGTGAATTAAATAGCATTTGGAGGCCTTTATTGTTCAATCAAAAACACCAGATTTTTGATGAAAGAGATAACCACCCCCCCTTACGACATGCTTCAGAAAAGAAAAATATGGTTCATTTTCAAGTGTTGCATCTTTGAACTACAATTCACATTTGTATGTGGATTATCACTTTTAGAGATAAAATGAGATGTTTAAAGTGATTTTCATGCTTCCAGGGGCCTTAAACACAAGATTTGAGGAATGGGTAAAAGTGAATGGAAATGGCCAATTTACTCATTCTGAGGCCTTAAAAAGTTTTTCTCCACCCCAGAAAGTGAATTACATAACATTTGTAGGCCTTTATTTTTCAATCAAAAACGCCCGATTTTTGATGAAAGAGATAACCACCCCCTCTTACGACATGCTTCAGAAACTAAAAAAACTGGTCCATTTTCAAATGTTGCCTCTTTGAACTACAATTCACATTTGTATGTGGAAAATCACTTTTAAAGATAAAATGATATGTTTAAAGTGATTTTCATGCGTCCAGGGGTCTTAAACACAAGATTTTTGGAATGGGTAAAAGTGAATGAAAATGGCCAATTTACTCACTCTGCGGCCTTAAAAAGTATTTCTACTCCACGGGAAGCGAATTAAATAACATTTGTAGGCCTTTATTGTTCAATCAAAAACGCCCGATTTTTGATGAAAGAGATAACCACCCCCCCTTACGACATGCTTCAGAAACTAAAAAAATGGTCCATTTTCAAATGTTGCCTCTTTGAACTACAATTCACATTTGTATGTGGAAAATCACTTTTAAAGATAAAATGAGATGTTTAAAGTGATTTTCATGCTTCCAGGGGCCTTAAACACAAGATTTGAGGAATGGGTAAAAGTGAACGGAAATGGCCTATTTACTCATTCTGAGGCCTTAAAAAGTGTTTCTCCTCCACGGGAAGTGAATTAAATAACATTTGGAGGCCTTTATTGTTCAATGAAAAACGCCAGATTTTTGATGAAAGAGATAACCACCCCCCTTACGACATGCTTCAGAAACGAAAAAAATGGTCCATTTTCAAATGTTGCGTCTTTGAACTACAATTCACATTTGTACGTGGAAAATCACTTTTAGAGATAAGATTAGATGTTTAAAGTGATTTTCAAGCCTCCAGGGGCCCTAAACACAAGATTTGAGAAATGGGTAAAAGTAAATGAAAATGGCCAATTTACTCACTCTGCGGCCTTAAAAAGTTTTTCTCCTCCACGGTAAGTGAATAAAATAACATTTGGAGGTCTTTATTGTTCAAGCGAAAACGCCAGATTTTTGACGAAAGAGACAACCACCCCCCCTTACGACATGCTTCAGAAACGAAAAAAATGGTCCATTTTCAAATGTTGCGTCTTTGAACTACAATTCACATTTGTACGTGGATAATCACTTTTAGAGATAAAATTAGATGTTTGAAGTGATTTTCAAGCTTCCCCGGGCCCTAAACACAAGATTTGAGGAATGGGAAAACGTGAATGAAAATGGCCAATTTATTCACTCTGAGGCCTTAAAAAGTTTTTCTACTCCACGGGAAGCGAATTAAATAACATTTGTAGGCCTTTATTGTTCAATCAAAAACGCCCAATTTTTGATGAAAGAGATAACCACCCCCCCTTACGACATGCTTCAGAAACTAAAAAAATGGTCCATTTTCAAATATTGCCTCTTTGAACTACAATTCACATTTGTATGTGGAAAATCACTTTTAAAGATAAAATTATATGTTTAAAGTGATTTTCATGCTTCCAGGGGCCTTAAACACAAGATTTGAGGAATGGGAAAAGTGAATGGAAATGGCCAATTTACTCACTCTGCGGCCTTAAAAAGTGTTTCTACTCCACGGGAAGTGAATAAAATAACATTTGGAGGCCTTTATTGTTCAATCAAAAACGCCCATTTTTTGGTGAAAGAGATAACCACCCCCCCCTTACGACATGCTTCAGAAACGAAAAAAATGGTCCGTTTTCAAATATTGCCTCTTTGAACTACAATTCACATTTGTACGTGGAAAATCACTTTTAAAGAAAAAATGAGATGTTTAAAGTGATTTTCATGCTTCCAGGGGCCTTAAACACAAGATTTGAGGAATGGGTAAAAGTGAATGAAAATGGCCAATTTACTCACTCTGCAGCCTTAAAAAGTGTTTCTACTCCACGGGAAGCGAATTAAATAACATTTGTAGGCCTTTATTGTTCAATCAAAAACGCCCGATTTTTGATGAAAGAGATAACCACCCCCCCTTACGACATGCTTCAGAAACTAAAAAATTGGTCCATTTTCAAATGTTGCCTCTTTGAACTACAATTCACATTTGTATGTGGAAAATCACTTTTAAAGATAAAATGATATGTTTAAAGTGATTTTCATGCTTCCAGGGGCCTTAAACACAAGATTTTTGGAATGGGTAAAAGTGAATGAAAATGGCCAATTTACTCACTCTGCGGCCTTAAAAAGTGTTTCTACTCCACGGGAAGTGAATAAAATAACATTTGGAGGCCTTTATTGTTCAATCAAAAACGCCCATTTTTTGGTGAAAGAGATAACCACCCCCCCTTACGACATGCTTCAGAAACGAAAAAAATGGTCCGTTTTCAAATGTTGCCTCTTTGAACTACAATTCACATTTGTACGTGGAAAATCACTTTTAAAGAAAAAATGAGATGTTTAAAGTGATTTTCATGCTTCCAGGGGCCTTAAACACAAGATTTGAGGAATGGGTAAAAGTGAATGAAACTGGCCAATTTACTCACTCTGCGGCCTTAAAAAGTGTTTCTCCTCCACGGGAAGCGAATTAAATAACATATGTAGGCCTTTATTGTTCAATCAAAAACGCCCGATTTTTGATGAAAGAGATAACCACCCCCCCTTACGACATGCTTCAGAAACTAAAAAAATGGTCCATTTTCAAATGTTGCCTCTTTGAACTACAATTCACATTTGTATGTGGAAAATCACTTTTAAAGATAAAATGAGATGTTTAAAGTGATTTTCATGCTTCCAGGGGCCTTAAACACAAGATTTGAGGAATGGGTAAAAGTGAATGGAAATGGCCTATTTACTCATTTTGAGGCCTTAAAAAGTGTTTCTCCTCCACGGGAAGTGAATTAAATAACATTTGGAGGCCTTTATTGTTCAATGAAAAACGCCAGATTTTTGATGAAAGAGATAACCACCCCCCCTTACGACATGCTTCAGAAACGAAAAAAATGGTCCATTTTCAAATGTTGCGTCTTTGAACTACAATTCACATTTGTACGTGGAAAATCACTTTTAGAGATAAGATTAGATGTTTAAAGTGATTTTCAAGCTTCCAGGGGCCCTAAACACAAGATTTGAGAAATGGGTAAAAGTAAATGAAAATGGCCAATTTACTCACTCTGCGGCCTTAAAAAGTTTTTCTCCTCCACGGTAAGTGAATAAAATAACATTTGGAGGTCTTTATTGTTCAAGCGAAAACGCCAGATTTTTGACGAAAGAGATAACCACCCCCCCTTACGACATGCTTCAGAAACGAAAAAAATGGTCCATTTTCAAATGTTGCGTCTTTGAACTACAATTCACATTTGTACGTGGATAATCACTTTTAGAGATAAAATTAGATGTTTGAAGTGATTTTCAAGCTTCCCCGGGCCCTAAACACAAGATTTGAGGAATGGGAAAACGTGAATGAAAATGGCCAATTTATTCACTCTGAGGCCTTAAAAAATTTTTCTCCACCCCAGAAAGTGAATTAAATAACATTTGTAGGCCTTTATTGTTCAATCAAAAATGCCCGATTTTTGATGAAAGAGATAACCACCCCCCCTTACGACATGCTTCAGAAACGAAAAAAATGGTCCGTTTTCAAATGTTGCCTCTTTGAACTACAATTCACATTTGTACGTGGAAAATCACTTTTAAAGAAAAAATGAGATGTTTAAAGTGATTTTCATGCTTCCAGGGGCCTTAAACACAAGATTTGAGGAATGGGTAAAAGTGAATGAAAATGGCCAATTTACTCACTCTGCGGCCTTAAAAAGTGTTTCTACTCCACGGGAAGTGAATAAAATAACATTTGGAGGCCTTTATTGTTCAATCAAAAACGCCCAATTTTTGATGAAAGGGATAACCACCCCCCGACATGCTTCAGAAACTAAAAAAATGGTCCATTTTCAAATGTTGCCTCTTTGAACTACAATTCACATTTGTATGTGGAAAATCACTTTTAAAGATAAAATGATATGTTTAAAGTGATTTTCATGCTTCCAGGGGCCTTCAACACAAGATTTTTGAAATGGGTAAAAGTGAATGAAAATGGCCAATTTACTCACTCTGCGGCCTTAAAAAGTGTTTCTACTCCACGGGAAGTGAATAAAATAACATTTGGAGGCCTTTATTGTTCAATCAAAAACGCCCATTTTTTGGTGAAAGAGATAACCACCCCCCTTACGACATGCTTCAGAAACGAAAAAAATGGTCCATTTTCAAATGTTGCCTCTTTGAACTACAATTCACATTTGTACGTGGAAAATCACTTTTAAAGAAAAAATGAGATGTTTAAAGTGATTTTCATGCTTCCAGGGGCCTTAAACACAAGATTTGAGGAATGGGTAAAAGTGAATGAAAATGGCCAATTTACTCATTCTGCGGCCTTAAAAAGTGTTTCTACTCCACGGGAAGCGAATTAAATAACATTTGTAGGCCTTTATTGTTCAATCAAAAACGCCCGATTTTTGATGAAAGAGATAACCACCCCCCCTTACGACATGCTTCAGAAACTAAAAAAACTGGTCCGTTTTCAAATGTTGGCTCTTTGAACTACAATTCACATTTGTATGTGGAAAATCACTTTTAAAGATAAAATGATATGTTTAAAGTGATTTTCATGCTTCCAGGGGCCTTAAACACAAGATTTGAGGAATGGGTAAAAGTGAATGGAAATGGCCAATTTACTCATTCTGAGGCCTTAAAAAGTGTTTCTCCTCCACGGGAAGTGAATTAAATAACATTTGGAGGCCTTTATTGTTCAATCAAAAACACCAGATTTTTGATGAAAGAGATAACCAGCCCCCCTTACGACATGCTTCAGAAACGAAAATAATGGTTCATTTTCAAATGTTGCATCTTTGAACTACAATTCACATTTGTATGTGGATTATCACTTTTAGAGATAAAATGATATGTTTAAAGTGATTTTCATGCGTCCAGGGGTCTTAAACACAAGATTTTTGGAATGGGTAAAAGTGAATGAAAATGGCTAATTTACTCACTCTGCGGCCTTAAAAAGTATTTCTACTCCACGGGAAGCGAATTAAATAACATTTGTAGGCCTTTATTGTTCAATCAAAAACGCCCGATTTTTGATGAAAGAGATAACCACCCCCCCTTACGACATGTTTCAGAAAGGAAAAAAATGGTCCATTTTCAAATGTTGCCTCTTTGAACTACAAGTCACATTTGTATGTGGAAAATCACTTTTAAAGATAAAATGAGATGTTTAAAGTGTTTTTCATGCTTCCAGGGGCCTTAAACACAAGATTTGAGGAATGGGTAAAAGTGAATGGAAATGGCCTATTTACTCATTCTGAGGCCTTAAAAAGTGTTTCTCCTCCACGGGAAGTGAATTAAATTACATTTGGAGGCCTTTATTGTTCAATGAAAAACGCCAGATTTTTGATGAAAGAGATAACCACCCCCCCTTACGACATGCTTCAGAAACGAAAAAAATGGTCCATTTTCAAATGTTGCGCCTTTGAACTACAATTCACATTTGTACGTGGAAAATCACTTTTAGAGATAAGATTAGATGTTTAAAGTGATTTTCAAGCTTCCAGGGGCCCTAAACACAAGATTTGAGAAATGGGTAAAAGTAAATGAAAATGGCCAATTTACTCACTCTGCGGCCTTAAAAAGTTTTTCTCCTCCACGGTAAGTGAATAAAATAACATTTGGAGGTCTTTATTGTTCAAGCGAAAACGCCAGATTTTTGACGAAAGAGATAACCACCCCCCCTTACGACATGCTTCAGAAACGAAAAAAATGGTCCATTTTCAAATGTTGCGTCTTTGAACTACAATTCACATTTGTACGTGGATAATCACTTTTAGAGATAAAATTAGATGTTTGAAGTGATTTTCAAGCTTCCCCGGGCCCTAAACACAAGATTTGAGGAATGGGAAAACGTGAATGAAAATGGCCAATTTATTCACTCTGAGGCCTTAAAAAGTTTTTCTCCACCCCAGAAAGTGAATTAAATAACATTTGTAGGCCTTTATTGTTCAATCAAAAATGCCCGATTTTTGATGAAAGAGATAACCACCCCCCCTTACGACATGCTTCAGAAACAAAAAAAATGGTTAATTTTCAAATGTTGCATCTTTGAACTACAATTCACATTTGTATGTGGATTATCACTTTTAGAGATAAAATGATATGTTTAAAGTGATTTTCATGCGCCCAGGGGTCTTAAACACAAGATTTTTGGAATGGGTAAAAGTGAATGAAAATGGCCAATTTACTCACTCTGCGGCCTTAAAAAGTGTTTCTACTCCACGGGAAGTGAATAAAATAACATTTGGAGGCCTTTATTGTTCAATCAAAAACGCCCATTTTTTGGTGAAAGAGATAACCACCCCCCCTTACGACATGCTTCAGAAACGAAAAAAATGGTCCGTTTTCAAATGTTGCCTCTTTGAACTACAATTCACATTTGTACGTGGAAAATCACTTTTAAAGAAAAAATGAGATGTTTAAAGTGATTTTCATGCTTCCAGGGGCCTTAAACACAAGATTTGAGGAATGGGTAAAAGTGAATGAAAATGGCCAATTTACTCACTCTGCGGCCTTAAAAAGTGTTTCTACTCCACGGGAAGTGAATAAAATAACATTTGGAGGCCTTTATTGTTCAATCAAAAACGCCCATTTTTTGGTGAAAGAGATAACCACCCCCCCTTACGACATGCTTCAGAAATGAAAAAAATGGTCCGTTTTCAAATGTTGCCTCTTTGAACTACAATTCACATTTGTACGTGGAAAATCACTTTTAAAGAAAGAATGAGATGTTTAAAGTGATTTTCATGCATCCAGGGGACTTAAACACAAGATTTGAGGAATGGGTAAAAGTGAATGGAAATGGCCAATTTACTCATTCTGAGGCCTTAAAAAGTGTTTCTCCTCCACGGGAAGTGAATTAAATAGCATTTGGAGGCCTTTATTGTTCAATCAAAAACACCAGATTTTTGATGAAAGAGATAACCACCCCCCCTTACGACATGCTTCAGAAACTAAAAAAATGGTCCATTTTCAAATGTTGCCTCTTTGAACTACAATTCACATTTGTATGTGGAAAATCACTTTTAAAGATAAAATGAGATGTTTAAAGTGATTTTCAAGCTTCCCCGGGCCCTAAACACAAGATTTGAGGAATGGGAAAACGTGAATGAAAATGGCCAATTTATTCACTCTGAGGCCTTAAAAAGTTTTTCTCCACCCCAGAAAGTGAATTAAATAACATTTGTAGGCCTTTATTGTTCAATCAAAAATGCCCGATTTTTGATGAAAGAGATAACCACCCCCCCTTACGACATGCTTCAGAAACAAAAAAAATGGTTAATTTTCAAATGTTGCATCTTTGAACTACAATTCACATTTGTATGTGGATTATCACTTTTAGAGATAAAATGATATGTTTAAAGTGATTTTCATGCGCCCAGGGGTCTTAAACACAAGATTTTTGGAATGGGTAAAAGTGAATGAAAATGGCCAATTTACTCACTCTGCGGCCTTAAAAAGTGTTTCTACTCCACGGGAAGTGAATAAAATAACATTTGGAGGCCTTTATTGTTCAATCAAAAACGCCCATTTTTTGGTGAAAGAGATAACCACCCCCCCTTACGACATGCTTCAGAAACGAAAAAAATGGTCCGTTTTCAAATGTTGCCTCTTTGAACTACAATTCACATTTGTACGTGGAAAATCACTTTTAAAGAAAAAATGAGATGTTTAAAGTGATTTTCATGCTTCCAGGGGCCTTAAACACAAGATTTGAGGAATGGGTAAAAGTGAATGAAAATGGCCAATTTACTCACTCTGCGGCCTTAAAAAGTGTTTCTACTCCACGGGAAGTGAATAAAATAACATTTGGAGGCCTTTATTGTTCAATCAAAAACGCCCATTTTTTGGTGAAAGAGATAACCACCCCCCCTTACGACATGCTTCAGAAATGAAAAAAATGGTCCGTTTTCAAATGTTGCCTCTTTGAACTACAATTCACATTTGTACGTGGAAAATCACTTTTAAAGAAAGAATGAGATGTTTAAAGTGATTTTCATGCTTCCAGGGGACTTAAACACAAGATTTGAGGAATGGGTAAAAGTGAATGGAAATGGCCAATTTACTCATTCTGAGGCCTTAAAAAGTGTTTCTCCTCCACGGGAAGTGAATTAAATAGCATTTGGAGGCCTTTATTGTTCAATCAAAAACACCAGATTTTTGATGAAAGAGATAACCACCCCCCCTTACGACATGCTTCAGAAAAGAAAAATATGGTTCATTTTCAAGTGTTGCATCTTTGAACTACAATTCACATTTGTATGTGGATTATCACTTTTAGAGATAAAATGAGATGTTTAAAGTGATTTTCATGCTTCCAGGGGCCTTAAACACAAGATTTGAGGAATGGGTAAAAGTGAATGGAAATGGCCAATTTACTCACTCTGCGGCCTTAAAAAGTGTTTCTCCTCCACGGGAAGTGAATTAAATAACATTTGTAGGCCTTTATTGTTCAATCAAAAACGCCCGATTTTTGATGAAAGAGATAACCACCCCCCTTACGACATGCTTCAGAAACTAAAAAAACTGGTCCATTTTCAAATGTTGCCTCTTTGAACTACAATTCACATTTGTATGTGGAAAATCACTTTTAAAGATAAAATGATATGTTTAAAGTGATTTTCATGCGTCCAGGGGTCTTAAACACAAGATTTTTGGAATGGGTAAAAGTGAATGAAAATGGCCAATTTACTCACTCTGCGGCCTTAAAAAGTATTTCTACTCCACGGGAAGCGAATTAAATAACATTTGTAGGCCTTTATTGTTCAATCAAAAACGCCCGATTTTTGATGAAAGAGATAACCACCCCCCCTTACGACATGCTTCAGAAACTAAAAAAATGGTCCATTTTCAAATGTTGCCTCTTTGAACTACAATTCACATTTGTATGTGGAAAATCACTTTTAAAGATAAAATGAGATGTTTAAAGTGATTTTCATGCTTCCAGGGGCCTTAAACACAAGATTTGAGGAATGGGTAAAAGTGAACGGAAATGGCCTATTTACTCATTCTGAGGCCTTAAAAAGTGTTTCTCCTCCACGGGAAGTGAATTAAATAACATTTGGAGGCCTTTATTGTTCAATGAAAAACGCCAGATTTTTGATGAAAGAGATAACCACCCCCCTTACGACATGCTTCAGAAACGAAAAAAATGGTCCATTTTCAAATGTTGCGTCTTTGAACTACAATTCACATTTGTACGTGGAAAATCACTTTTAGAGATAAGATTAGATGTTTAAAGTGATTTTCAAGCTTCCAGGGGCCCTAAACACAAGATTTGAGAAATGGGTAAAAGTAAATGAAAATGGCCAATTTACTCACTCTGCGGCCTTAAAAAGTTTTTCTCCTCCACGGTAAGTGAATAAAATAACATTTGGAGGTCTTTATTGTTCAAGCGAAAACGCCAGATTTTTGACGAAAGAGATAACCACCCCCCCTTACGACATGCTTCAGAAACGAAAAAAATGGTCCATTTTCAAATGTTGCGTCTTTTAACTACAATTCACATTTGTACGTGGATAATCACTTTTAGAGATAAAATTAGATGTTTGAAGTGATTTTCAAGCTTCCCCGGGCCCTAAACACAAGATTTGAGGAATGGGAAAACGTGAATGAAAATGGCCAATTTATTCACTCTGAGGCCTTAAAAAGTTTTTCTACTCCACGGGAAGCGAATTAAATAACATTTGTAGGCCTTTATTGTTCAATCAAAAACGCCCAATTTTTGATGAAAGAGATAACCACCCCCCCTTACGACATGCTTCAGAAACTAAAAAAATGGTCCATTTTCAAATATTGCCTCTTTGAACTACAATTCACATTTGTATGTGGAAAATCACTTTTAAAGATAAAATTATATGTTTAAAGTGATTTTCATGCTTCCAGGGGCCTTAAACACAAGATTTGAGGAATGGGAAAAGTGAATGGAAATGGCCAATTTACTCACTCTGCGGCCTTAAAAAGTGTTTCTACTCCACGGGAAGTGAATAAAATAACATTTGGAGGCCTTTATTGTTCAATCAAAAACGCCCATTTTTTGGTGAAAGAGATAACCACCCCCCCTTACGACATGCTTCAGAAACGAAAAAAATGGTCCGTTTTCAAATATTGCCTCTTTGAACTACAATTCACATTTGTACGTGGAAAATCACTTTTAAAGAAAAAATGAGATGTTTAAAGTGATTTTCATGCTTCCAGGGGCCTTAAACACAAGATTTGAGGAATGGGTAAAAGTGAATGAAAATGGCCAATTTACTCACTCTGCAGCCTTAAAAAGTGTTTCTACTCCACGGGAAGCGAATTAAATAACATTTGTAGGCCTTTATTGTTCAATCAAAAACGCCAGATTTTTGATGAAAGAGATAACCACCCCCCCTTACGACATGCTTCAGAAACTAAAAAAATGGTCCATTTTCAAATGTTGCCTCTTTGAACTACAATTCACATTTTTATGTGGAAAATCACTTTTAAAGATAAAATGATATGTTTAAAGTGATTTTCATGCGCCCAGGGGTCTTAAACACAAGATTTTTGGAATGGGTAAAAGTGAATGAAAATGGCCAATTTACTCACTCTGCGGCCTTAAAAAGTGTTTCTACTCCACGGGAAGTGAATAAAATAACATTTGGAGGCCTTTATTGTTCAATCAAAAACGCCCATTTTTTGGTGAAAGAGATAACCACCCCCCCTTACGACATGCTTCAGAAACGAAAAAAATGGTCCGTTTTCAAATGTTGCCTCTTTGAACTACAATTCACATTTGTACGTGGAAAATCACTTTTAAAGAAAAAATGAGATGTTTAAAGTGATTTTCATGCTTCCAGGGGCCTTAAACACAAGATTTGAGGAATGGGTAAAAGTGAATGAAAATGGCCAATTTACTCACTCTGCGGCCTTAAAAAGTGTTTCTACTCCACGGGAAGTGAATAAAATAACATTTGGAGGCCTTTATTGTTCAATCAAAAACGCCCATTTTTTGGTGAAAGAGATAACCACCCCCCCTTACGACATGCTTCAGAAATGACAAAAATGGTCCGTTTTCAAATGTTGCCTCTTTGAACTACAATTCACATTTGTACGTGGAAAATCACTTTTAAAGAAAGAATGAGATGTTTAAAGTGATTTTCATGCTTCCAGGGGACTTAAACACAAGATTTGAGGAATGGGTAAAAGTGAATGGAAATGGCCAATTTACTCATTCTGAGGCCTTAAAAAGTGTTTCTCCTCCACGGGAAGTGAATTAAATAGCATTTGGAGGCCTTTATTGTTCAATCAAAAACACCAGATTTTTGATGAAAGAGATAACCACCCCCCCTTACGACATGCTTCAGAAAAGAAAAATATGGTTCATTTTCAAGTGTTGCATCTTTGAACTACAATTCACATTTGTATGTGGATTATCACTTTTAGAGATAAAATGAGATGTTTAAAGTGATTTTCATGCTTCCAGGGGCCTTAAACACAAGATTTGAGGAATGGGTAAAAGTGAATGGAAATGCCAATTTACTCACTCTGCGGCCTTAAAAAGTGTTTCTCCTCCACGGGAAGTGAATTAAATAACATTTGTAGGCCTTTATTGTTCAATCAAAAACGCCCGATTTTTGATGAAAGAGATAACCACCCCCCTTACGACATGCTTCAGAAACTAAAAAAACTGGTCCATTTTCAAATGTTGCCTCTTTGAACTACAATTCACATTTGTATGTGGAAAATCACTTTTAAAGATAAAATGATATGTTTAAAGTGATTTTCATGCGTCCAGGGGTCTTAAACACAAGATGTTTGGAATGGGTAAAAGTGAATGAAAATGGCCAATTTACTCACTCTGCTGCCTTAAAAAGTATTTCTACTCCACGGGAAGCGAATTAAATAACATTTGTAGGCCTTTATTGTTCAATCAAAAACGCCCGATTTTTGATGAAAGAGATAACCACCCCCCCTTACGACATGCTTCAGAAACTAAAAAAATGGTCCATTTTCAAATGTTGCCTCTTTGAACTACAATTCACATTTGTATGTGGAAAATCACTTTTAAAGATAAAATGAGATGTTTAAAGTGATTTTCATGCTTCCAGGGGCCTTAAACACAAGATTTGAGGAATGGGTAAAAGTGAACGGAAATGGCCTATTTACTCATTCTGAGGCCTTAAAAAGTGTTTCTCCTCCACGGGAAGTGAATTAAATAACATTTGGAGGCCTTTATTGTTCAATGAAAAACGCCAGATTTTTGATGAAAGAGATAACCACCCCCCTTACGACATGCTTCAGAAACGAAAAAAATGGTCCATTTTCAAATGTTGCGTCTTTGAACTACAATTCACATTTGTACGTGGAAAATCACTTTTAGAGATAAGATTAGATGTTTAAAGTGATTTTCAAGCTTCCAGGGGCCCTAAACACAAGATTTGAGAAATGGGTAAAAGTAAATGAAAATGGCCAATTTACTCACTCTGCGGCCTTAAAAAGTTTTTCTCCTCCACGGTAAGTGAATAAAATAACATTTGGAGGTCTTTATTGTTCAAGCGAAAACGCCAGATTTTTGACGAAAGAGATAACCACCCCCCCTTACGACATGCTTCAGAAACGAAAAAAATGGTCCATTTTCAAATGTTGCGTCTTTGAACTACAATTCACATTTGTACGTGGATAATCACTTTTAGAGATAAAATTAGATGTTTGAAGTGATTTTCAAGCTTCCCCGGGCCCTAAACACAAGATTTGAGGAATGGGAAAACGTGAATGAAAATGGCCAATTTATTCACTCTGAGGCCTTAAAAAGTTTTTCTACTCCACGGGAAGCGAATTAAATAACATTTGTAGGCCTTTATTGTTCAATCAAAAACGCCCAATTTTTGATGAAAGAGATAACCACCCCCCCTTACGACATGCTTCAGAAACTAAAAAAATGGTCCATTTTCAAATATTGCCTCTTTGAACTACAATTCACATTTGTATGTGGAAAATCACTTTTAAAGATAAAATTATATGTTTAAAGTGATTTTCATGCTTCCAGGGGCCTTAAACACAAGATTTGAGGAATGGGAAAAGTGAATGGAAATGGCCAATTTACTCACTCTGCGGCCTTAAAAAGTGTTTCTACTCCACGGGAAGTGAATAAAATAACATTTGGAGGCCTTTATTGTTCAATCAAAAACGCCCATTTTTTGGTGAAAGAGATAACCACCCCCCCCTTACGACATGCTTCAGAAACGAAAAAAATGGTCCGTTTTCAAATATTGCCTCTTTGAACTACAATTCACATTTGTACGTGGAAAATCACTTTTAAAGAAAAAATGAGATGTTTAAAGTGATTTTCATGCTTCCAGGGGCCTTAAACACAAGATTTGAGGAATGGGTAAAAGTGAATGAAAATGGCCAATTTACTCACTCTGCAGCCTTAAAAAGTGTTTCTACTCCACGGGAAGCGAATTAAATAACATTTGTAGGCCTTTATTGTTCAATCAAAAATGCCCGATTTTTGATGAAAGAGATAACCACCCCCCCTTACGACATGCTTCAGAAACTAAAAAAATGGTCCATTTTCAAATGTTGCCTCTTTGAACTACAATTCACATTTGTATGTGGAAAATCACTTTTAAAGATAAAATGATATGTTTAAAGTGATTTTCATGCTTCCAGGGGCCTTAAACACAAGATTTTTGGAATGGGTAAAAGTGAATGAAAATGGCCAATTTACTCACTCTGCGGCCTTAAAAAGTGTTTCTACTCCACGGGAAGTGAATAAAATAACATTTGGAGGCCTTTATTGTTCAATCAAAAACGCCCATTTTTTGGTGAAAGAGATAACCACCCCCCCTTACGACATGCTTCAGAAACGAAAAAAATGGTCCGTTTTCAAATGTTGCCTCTTTGAACTACAATTCACATTTGTACGTGGAAAATCACTTTTAAAGAAAAAATGAGATGTTTAAAGTGATTTTCATGCTTCCAGGGGCCTTAAACACAAGATTTGAGGAATGGGTAAAAGTGAATGAAACTGGCCAATTTACTCACTCTGCGGCCTTAAAAAGTGTTTCTCCTCCACGGGAAGCGAATTAAATAACATATGTAGGCCTTTATTGTTCAATCAAAAACGCCCGATTTTTGATGAAAGAGATAACCACCCCCCCTTACGACATGCTTCAGAAACTAAAAAAACTGGTCCATTTTCAAATGTTGCCTCTTTGAACTACAATTCACATTTGTACGTGGAAAATCACTTTTAAAGATAAAATGATATGTTTAAAGTGATTTTTATGCTTCCAGGGGCCTTAAACACAAGATTTGAGGAATGGGTAAAAGTGAATGGAAATGGCCAATTTACTCATTCTGAGGCCTTAAAAAGTGTTTCTCCTCCACGGGAAGTGAATTAAATAACATTTGGAGGCCTTTATTGTTCAATCAAAAACACCAGATTTTTGATGAAAGAGATAACCAGCCCCCCTTACGACATGCTTCAGAAACGAAAATAATGGTTCATTTTCAAATGTTGCATCTTTGAACTACATTTCACATTTGTATGTGGATTATCACTTTTAGAGATAAAATGATATGTTTAAAGTGATTTTCATGCGTCCAGGGGTCTTAAACACAAGATTTTTGGAATGGGTAAAAGTGAATGAAAATGGCCAATTTACTCACTCTGCGGCCATAAAAAGTGTTTCTACTCCACGGGAAGCGAATTAAATAACATTTGTAGGCCTGTATTGTTCAATCAAAAACGCCCGATTTTTGATGAAAGAGATAACCACCCCCCCTTACGACATGCTTCAGAAACGAAAAAAATGGTCCATTTTCAAATGTTGCCTCTTTGAACTACAATTCACATTTGTATGTGGAAAATCACTTTTAAAGATAAAATGAGATGTTTAAAGTGATTTTCATGCTTCCAGGGGCCTTAAACACAAGATTTGAGGAATGGGTAAAAGTGAATGGAAATGGCCAATTTACTCATTCTGAGGCCTTAAAAAGTGTTTCTCCTCCACGGGAAGTGAATTAAATAACATTTGGAGGCCTTTATTGTTCAATGAAAAACGCTCGATTTTTGATGAAAGAGATAACCACCCCCCCTTACGACATGCTTCAGAAACGAAAAAAATGGTCCATTTTCAAATGTTGCGTCTTTGAACTACAATTCACATTTGTACGTGGAAAATCACTTTTAGAGATAAGATTAGATGTTTAAAGTGATTTTCAAGCTTCCAGGGGCCCTAAACACAAGATTTGAGAAATGGGTAAAAGTAAATGAAAATGGCCAATTTACTCACTCTGAGGCCTTAAAAAGTTTTTCTCCTCCACGGTAAGTGAATAAAATAACATTTGGAGGTCTTTATTGTTCAAGCGAAAACGCCAGATTTTTGACGAAAGAGATAACCACCCCCCCTTACGACATGCTTCAGAAACGAAAAAAATGGTCCATTTTCTAATGTTGCGTCTTTGAACTACAATTCACATTTGTACGTGGATAATCACTTTTAGAGATAAAATTAGATGTTTGAAGTGATTTTCAAGCTTCCCCGGGCCCTAAACACAAGATTTGAGGAATGGGAAAACGTGAATGAAAATGGCCAATTTATTCACTCTGAGGCCTTAAAAAGTTTTTCTCCACCCCAGAAAGTGAATTAAATGACATTTGTAGGCCTTTATTGTTCAATCAAAAATGCCCGATTTTTGATGAAAGAGATAACCACCCCCCCCTTACGACATGCTTCAGAAACAAAAAAAATGGTTCATTTTCAAATGTTGCATCTTTGAACTACAATTCACATTTGTATGTGGATTATCACTTTTAGAGATAAAATGATATGTTTAAAGTGATTTTCATGCTTCCAGGGGCCTTAAACACAAGATTTTTGGAATGGGTAAAAGTGAATGAAAATGGCCAATTTACTCACTCTGCGGCCTTAAAAAGTGTTTCTACTCCACGGGAAGTGAATAAAATAACATTTGGAGGCCTTTATTGTTCAATCAAAAACGCCCATTTTTTGGTGAAAGAGATAACCACCCCCCCTTACGACATGCTTCAGAAACGAAAAAAATGGTCCGTTTTCAAATGTTGCCTCTTTGAACTACAATTCACATTTGTACGTGGAAAATCACTTTTAAAGAAAAAATGAGATGTTTAAAGTGATTTTCATGCTTCCAGGGGCCTTAAACACAAGATTTGAGGAATGGGTAAAAGTGAATGAAACTGGCCAATTTACTCACTCTGCGGCCTTAAAAAGTGTTTCTCCTCCACGGGAAGCGAATTAAATAACATATGTAGGCCTTTATTGTTCAATCAAAAACGCCCGATTTTTGATGAAAGAGATAACCACCCCCCCTTACGACATGCTTCAGAAACTAAAAAAATGGTCCATTTTCAAATGTTGCCTCTTTGAACTACAATTCACATTTGTATGTGGAAAATCACTTTTAAAGATAAAATGAGATGTTTAAAGTGATTTTCATGCTTCCAGGGGCCTTAAACACAAGATTTGAGGAATGGGTAAAAGTGAATGGAAATGGCCTATTTACTCATTTTGAGGCCTTAAAAAGTGTTTCTCCTCCACGGGAAGTGAATTAAATAACATTTGGAGGCCTTTATTGTTCAATGAAAAACGCCAGATTTTTGATGAAAGAGATAACCACCCCCCCTTACGACATGCTTCAGAAACGAAAAAAATGGTCCATTTTCAAATGTTGCGTCTTTGAACTACAATTCACATTTGTACGTGGAAAATCACTTTTAGAGATAAGATTAGATGTTTAAAGTGATTTTCAAGCTTCCAGGGGCCCTAAACACAAGATTTGAGAAATGGGTAAAAGTAAATGAAAATGGCCAATTTACTCACTCTGCGGCCTTAAAAAGTTTTTCTCCTCCACGGTAAGTGAATAAAATAACATTTGGAGGTCTTTATTGTTCAAGCGAAAACGCCAGATTTTTGACGAAAGAGATAACCACCCCCCCTTACGACATGCTTCAGAAACGAAAAAAATGGTCCATTTTCAAATGTTGCGTCTTTGAACTACAATTCACATTTGTACGTGGATAATCACTTTTAGAGATAAAATTAGATGTTTGAAGTGATTTTCAAGCTTCCCCGGGCCCTAAACACAAGATTTGAGGAATGGGAAAACGTGAATGAAAATGGCCAATTTATTCACTCTGAGGCCTTAAAAAATTTTTCTCCACCCCAGAAAGTGAATTAAATAACATTTGTAGGCCTTTATTGTTCAATCAAAAATGCCCGATTTTTGATGAAAGAGATAACCACCCCCCCTTACGACATGCTTCAGAAACGAAAAAAATGGTCCGTTTTCAAATGTTGCCTCTTTGAACTACAATTCACATTTGTACGTGGAAAATCACTTTTAAAGAAAAAATGAGATGTTTAAAGTGATTTTCATGCTTCCAGGGGCCTTAAACACAAGATTTGAGGAATGGGTAAAAGTGAATGAAAATGGCCAATTTACTCACTCTGCGGCCTTAAAAAGTGTTTCTACTCCACGGGAAGTGAATAAAATAACATTTGGAGGCCTTTATTGTTCAATCAAAAACGCCCAATTTTTGATGAAAGGGATAACCACCCCCCGACATGCTTCAGAAACTAAAAAAATGGTCCATTTTCAAATGTTGCCTCTTTGAACTACAATTCACATTTGTATGTGGAAAATCACTTTTAAAGATAAAATGATATGTTTAAAGTGATTTTCATGCTTCCAGGGGCCTTCAACACAAGATTTTTGAAATGGGTAAAAGTGAATGAAAATGGCCAATTTACTCACTCTGCGGCCTTAAAAAGTGTTTCTACTCCACGGGAAGTGAATAAAATAACATTTGGAGGCCTTTATTGTTCAATCAAAAACGCCCATTTTTTGGTGAAAGAGATAACCACCCCCCTTACGACATGCTTCAGAAACGAAAAAAATGGTCCATTTTCAAATGTTGCCTCTTTGAACTACAATTCACATTTGTACGTGGAAAATCACTTTTAAAGAAAAAATGAGATGTTTAAAGTGATTTTCATGCTTCCAGGGGCCTTAAACACAAGATTTGAGGAATGGGTAAAAGTGAATGAAAATGGCCAATTTACTCATTCTGCGGCCTTAAAAAGTGTTTCTACTCCACGGGAAGCGAATTAAATAACATTTGTAGGCCTTTATTGTTCAATCAAAAACGCCCGATTTTTGATGAAAGAGATAACCACCCCCCCTTACGACATGCTTCAGAAACTAAAAAAACTGGTCCGTTTTCAAATGTTGGCTCTTTGAACTACAATTCACATTTGTATGTGGAAAATCACTTTTAAAGATAAAATGATATGTTTAAAGTGATTTTCATGCTTCCAGGGGCCTTAAACACAAGATTTGAGGAATGGGTAAAAGTGAATGGAAATGGCCAATTTACTCATTCTGAGGCCTTAAAAAGTGTTTCTCCTCCACGGGAAGTGAATTAAATAACATTTGGAGGCCTTTATTGTTCAATCAAAAACACCAGATTTTTGATGAAAGAGATAACCAGCCCCCCTTACGACATGCTTCAGAAACGAAAATAATGGTTCATTTTCAAATGTTGCATCTTTGAACTACAATTCACATTTGTATGTGGATTATCACTTTTAGAGATAAAATGATATGTTTAAAGTGATTTTCATGCGTCCAGGGGTCTTAAACACAAGATTTTTGGAATGGGTAAAAGTGAATGAAAATGGCTAATTTACTCACTCTGCGGCCTTAAAAAGTATTTCTACTCCACGGGAAGCGAATTAAATAACATTTGTAGGCCTTTATTGTTCAATCAAAAACGCCCGATTTTTGATGAAAGAGATAACCACCCCCCCTTACGACATGTTTCAGAAAGGAAAAAAATGGTCCATTTTCAAATGTTGCCTCTTTGAACTACAAGTCACATTTGTATGTGGAAAATCACTTTTAAAGATAAAATGAGATGTTTAAAGTGTTTTTCATGCTTCCAGGGGCCTTAAACACAAGATTTGAGGAATGGGTAAAAGTGAATGGAAATGGCCTATTTACTCATTCTGAGGCCTTAAAAAGTGTTTCTCCTCCACGGGAAGTGAATTAAATTACATTTGGAGGCCTTTATTGTTCAATGAAAAACGCCAGATTTTTGATGAAAGAGATAACCACCCCCCCTTACGACATGCTTCAGAAACGAAAAAAATGGTCCATTTTCAAATGTTGCGCCTTTGAACTACAATTCACATTTGTACGTGGAAAATCACTTTTAGAGATAAGATTAGATGTTTAAAGTGATTTTCAAGCTTCCAGGGGCCCTAAACACAAGATTTGAGAAATGGGTAAAAGTAAATGAAAATGGCCAATTTACTCACTCTGCGGCCTTAAAAAGTTTTTCTCCTCCACGGTAAGTGAATAAAATAACATTTGGAGGTCTTTATTGTTCAAGCGAAAACGCCAGATTTTTGACGAAAGAGATAACCACCCCCCCTTACGACATGCTTCAGAAACGAAAAAAATGGTCCATTTTCAAATGTTGCGTCTTTGAACTACAATTCACATTTGTACGTGGATAATCACTTTTAGAGATAAAATTAGATGTTTGAAGTGATTTTCAAGCTTCCCCGGGCCCTAAACACAAGATTTGAGGAATGGGAAAACGTGAATGAAAATGGCCAATTTATTCACTCTGAGGCCTTAAAAAGTTTTTCTCCACCCCAGAAAGTGAATTAAATAACATTTGTAGGCCTTTATTGTTCAATCAAAAATGCCCGATTTTTGATGAAAGAGATAACCACCCCCCCTTACGACATGCTTCAGAAACAAAAAAAATGGTTAATTTTCAAATGTTGCATCTTTGAACTACAATTCACATTTGTATGTGGATTATCACTTTTAGAGATAAAATGATATGTTTAAAGTGATTTTCATGCGCCCAGGGGTCTTAAACACAAGATTTTTGGAATGGGTAAAAGTGAATGAAAATGGCCAATTTACTCACTCTGCGGCCTTAAAAAGTGTTTCTACTCCACGGGAAGTGAATAAAATAACATTTGGAGGCCTTTATTGTTCAATCAAAAACGCCCATTTTTTGGTGAAAGAGATAACCACCCCCCCTTACGACATGCTTCAGAAACGAAAAAAATGGTCCGTTTTCAAATGTTGCCTCTTTGAACTACAATTCACATTTGTACGTGGAAAATCACTTTTAAAGAAAAAATGAGATGTTTAAAGTGATTTTCATGCTTCCAGGGGCCTTAAACACAAGATTTGAGGAATGGGTAAAAGTGAATGAAAATGGCCAATTTACTCACTCTGCGGCCTTAAAAAGTGTTTCTACTCCACGGGAAGTGAATAAAATAACATTTGGAGGCCTTTATTGTTCAATCAAAAACGCCCATTTTTTGGTGAAAGAGATAACCACCCCCCCTTACGACATGCTTCAGAAATGAAAAAAATGGTCCGTTTTCAAATGTTGCCTCTTTGAACTACAATTCACATTTGTACGTGGAAAATCACTTTTAAAGAAAGAATGAGATGTTTAAAGTGATTTTCATGCTTCCAGGGGACTTAAACACAAGATTTGAGGAATGGGTAAAAGTGAATGGAAATGGCCAATTTACTCATTCTGAGGCCTTAAAAAGTGTTTCTCCTCCACGGGAAGTGAATTAAATAGCATTTGGAGGCCTTTATTGTTCAATCAAAAACACCAGATTTTTGATGAAAGAGATAACCACCCCCCCTTACGACATGCTTCAGAAAAGAAAAATATGGTTCATTTTCAAGTGTTGCATCTTTGAACTACAATTCACATTTGTATGTGGATTATCACTTTTAGAGATAAAATGAGATGTTTAAAGTGATTTTCATGCTTCCAGGGGCCTTAAACACAAGATTTGAGGAATGGGTAAAAGTGAATGGAAATGGCCAATTTACTCACTCTGCGGCCTTAAAAAGTGTTTCTCCTCCACGGGAAGTGAATTAAATAACATTTGTAGGCCTTTATTGTTCAATCAAAAACGCCCGATTTTTGATGAAAGAGATAACCACCCCCCTTACGACATGCTTCAGAAACTAAAAAAACTGGTCCATTTTCAAATGTTGCCTCTTTGAACTACAATTCACATTTGTATGTGGAAAATCACTTTTAAAGATAAAATGATATGTTTAAAGTGATTTTCATGCGTCCAGGGGTCTTAAACACAAGATTTTTGGAATGGGTAAAAGTGAATGAAAATGGCCAATTTACTCACTCTGCGGCCTTAAAAAGTATTTCTACTCCACGGGAAGCGAATTAAATAACATTTGTAGGCCTTTATTGTTCAATCAAAAACGCCCGATTTTTGATGAAAGAGATAACCACCCCCCCTTACGACATGCTTCAGAAACTAAAAAAATGGTCCATTTTCAAATGTTGCCTCTTTGAACTACAATTCACATTTGTATGTGGAAAATCACTTTTAAAGATAAAATGAGATGTTTAAAGTGATTTTCATGCTTCCAGGGGCCTTAAACACAAGATTTGAGGAATGGGTAAAAGTGAACGGAAATGGCCTATTTACTCATTCTGAGGCCTTAAAAAGTGTTTCTCCTCCACGGGAAGTGAATTAAATAACATTTGGAGGCCTTTATTGTTCAATGAAAAACGCCAGATTTTTGATGAAAGAGATAACCACCCCCCTTACGACATGCTTCAGAAACGAAAAAAATGGTCCATTTTCAAATGTTGCGTCTTTGAACTACAATTCACATTTGTACGTGGAAAATCACTTTTAGAGATAAGATTAGATGTTTAAAGTGATTTTCAAGCTTCCAGGGGCCCTAAACACAAGATTTGAGAAATGGGTAAAAGTAAATGAAAATGGCCAATTTACTCACTCTGCGGCCTTAAAAAGTTTTTCTCCTCCACGGTAAGTGAATAAAATAACATTTGGAGGTCTTTATTGTTCAAGCGAAAACGCCAGATTTTTGACGAAAGAGATAACCACCCCCCCTTACGACATGCTTCAGAAACGAAAAAAATGGTCCATTTTCAAATGTTGCGTCTTTTAACTACAATTCACATTTGTACGTGGATAATCACTTTTAGAGATAAAATTAGATGTTTGAAGTGATTTTCAAGCTTCCCCGGGCCCTAAACACAAGATTTGAGGAATGGGAAAACGTGAATGAAAATGGCCAATTTATTCACTCTGAGGCCTTAAAAAGTTTTTCTACTCCACGGGAAGCGAATTAAATAACATTTGTAGGCCTTTATTGTTCAATCAAAAACGCCCAATTTTTGATGAAAGAGATAACCACCCCCCCTTACGACATGCTTCAGAAACTAAAAAAATGGTCCATTTTCAAATATTGCCTCTTTGAACTACAATTCACATTTGTATGTGGAAAATCACTTTTAAAGATAAAATTATATGTTTAAAGTGATTTTCATGCTTCCAGGGGCCTTAAACACAAGATTTGAGGAATGGGAAAAGTGAATGGAAATGGCCAATTTACTCACTCTGCGGCCTTAAAAAGTGTTTCTACTCCACGGGAAGTGAATAAAATAACATTTGGAGGCCTTTATTGTTCAATCAAAAACGCCCATTTTTTGGTGAAAGAGATAACCACCCCCCCTTACGACATGCTTCAGAAACGAAAAAAATGGTCCGTTTTCAAATATTGCCTCTTTGAACTACAATTCACATTTGTACGTGGAAAATCACTTTTAAAGAAAAAATGAGATGTTTAAAGTGATTTTCATGCTTCCAGGGGCCTTAAACACAAGATTTGAGGAATGGGTAAAAGTGAATGAAAATGGCCAATTTACTCACTCTGCAGCCTTAAAAAGTGTTTCTACTCCACGGGAAGCGAATTAAATAACATTTGTAGGCCTTTATTGTTCAATCAAAAACGCCAGATTTTTGATGAAAGAGATAACCACCCCCCCTTACGACATGCTTCAGAAACTAAAAAAATGGTCCATTTTCAAATGTTGCCTCTTTGAACTACAATTCACATTTTTATGTGGAAAATCACTTTTAAAGATAAAATGATATGTTTAAAGTGATTTTCATGCGCCCAGGGGTCTTAAACACAAGATTTTTGGAATGGGTAAAAGTGAATGAAAATGGCCAATTTACTCACTCTGCGGCCTTAAAAAGTGTTTCTACTCCACGGGAAGTGAATAAAATAACATTTGGAGGCCTTTATTGTTCAATCAAAAACGCCCATTTTTTGGTGAAAGAGATAACCACCCCCCCTTACGACATGCTTCAGAAACGAAAAAAATGGTCCGTTTTCAAATGTTGCCTCTTTGAACTACAATTCACATTTGTACGTGGAAAATCACTTTTAAAGAAAAAATGAGATGTTTAAAGTGATTTTCATGCTTCCAGGGGCCTTAAACACAAGATTTGAGGAATGGGTAAAAGTGAATGAAAATGGCCAATTTACTCACTCTGCGGCCTTAAAAAGTGTTTCTACTCCACGGGAAGTGAATAAAATAACATTTGGAGGCCTTTATTGTTCAATCAAAAACGCCCATTTTTTGGTGAAAGAGATAACCACCCCCCCTTACGACATGCTTCAGAAATGACAAAAATGGTCCGTTTTCAAATGTTGCCTCTTTGAACTACAATTCACATTTGTACGTGGAAAATCACTTTTAAAGAAAGAATGAGATGTTTAAAGTGATTTTCATGCTTCCAGGGGACTTAAACACAAGATTTGAGGAATGGGTAAAAGTGAATGGAAATGGCCAATTTACTCATTCTGAGGCCTTAAAAAGTGTTTCTCCTCCACGGGAAGTGAATTAAATAGCATTTGGAGGCCTTTATTGTTCAATCAAAAACACCAGATTTTTGATGAAAGAGATAACCACCCCCCCTTACGACATGCTTCAGAAAAGAAAAATATGGTTCATTTTCAAGTGTTGCATCTTTGAACTACAATTCACATTTGTATGTGGATTATCACTTTTAGAGATAAAATGAGATGTTTAAAGTGATTTTCATGCTTCCAGGGGCCTTAAACACAAGATTTGAGGAATGGGTAAAAGTGAATGGAAATGCCAATTTACTCACTCTGCGGCCTTAAAAAGTGTTTCTCCTCCACGGGAAGTGAATTAAATAACATTTGTAGGCCTTTATTGTTCAATCAAAAACGCCCGATTTTTGATGAAAGAGATAACCACCCCCCTTACGACATGCTTCAGAAACTAAAAAAACTGGTCCATTTTCAAATGTTGCCTCTTTGAACTACAATTCACATTTGTATGTGGAAAATCACTTTTAAAGATAAAATGATATGTTTAAAGTGATTTTCATGCGTCCAGGGGTCTTAAACACAAGATGTTTGGAATGGGTAAAAGTGAATGAAAATGGCCAATTTACTCACTCTGCTGCCTTAAAAAGTATTTCTACTCCACGGGAAGCGAATTAAATAACATTTGTAGGCCTTTATTGTTCAATCAAAAACGCCCGATTTTTGATGAAAGAGATAACCACCCCCCCTTACGACATGCTTCAGAAACTAAAAAAATGGTCCATTTTCAAATGTTGCCTCTTTGAACTACAATTCACATTTGTATGTGGAAAATCACTTTTAAAGATAAAATGAGATGTTTAAAGTGATTTTCATGCTTCCAGGGGCCTTAAACACAAGATTTGAGGAATGGGTAAAAGTGAACGGAAATGGCCTATTTACTCATTCTGAGGCCTTAAAAAGTGTTTCTCCTCCACGGGAAGTGAATTAAATAACATTTGGAGGCCTTTATTGTTCAATGAAAAACGCCAGATTTTTGATGAAAGAGATAACCACCCCCCTTACGACATGCTTCAGAAACGAAAAAAATGGTCCATTTTCAAATGTTGCGTCTTTGAACTACAATTCACATTTGTACGTGGAAAATCACTTTTAGAGATAAGATTAGATGTTTAAAGTGATTTTCAAGCTTCCAGGGGCCCTAAACACAAGATTTGAGAAATGGGTAAAAGTAAATGAAAATGGCCAATTTACTCACTCTGCGGCCTTAAAAAGTTTTTCTCCTCCACGGTAAGTGAATAAAATAACATTTGGAGGTCTTTATTGTTCAAGCGAAAACGCCAGATTTTTGACGAAAGAGATAACCACCCCCCCTTACGACATGCTTCAGAAACGAAAAAAATGGTCCATTTTCAAATGTTGCGTCTTTGAACTACAATTCACATTTGTACGTGGATAATCACTTTTAGAGATAAAATTAGATGTTTGAAGTGATTTTCAAGCTTCCCCGGGCCCTAAACACAAGATTTGAGGAATGGGAAAACGTGAATGAAAATGGCCAATTTATTCACTCTGAGGCCTTAAAAAGTTTTTCTACTCCACGGGAAGCGAATTAAATAACATTTGTAGGCCTTTATTGTTCAATCAAAAACGCCCAATTTTTGATGAAAGAGATAACCACCCCCCCTTACGACATGCTTCAGAAACTAAAAAAATGGTCCATTTTCAAATATTGCCTCTTTGAACTACAATTCACATTTGTATGTGGAAAATCACTTTTAAAGATAAAATTATATGTTTAAAGTGATTTTCATGCTTCCAGGGGCCTTAAACACAAGATTTGAGGAATGGGAAAAGTGAATGGAAATGGCCAATTTACTCACTCTGCGGCCTTAAAAAGTGTTTCTACTCCACGGGAAGTGAATAAAATAACATTTGGAGGCCTTTATTGTTCAATCAAAAACGCCCATTTTTTGGTGAAAGAGATAACCACCCCCCCTTACGACATGCTTCAGAAACTAAAAAAATGGTCCATTTTCAAATGTTGCCTCTTTGAACTACAATTCACATTTGTATGTGGAAAATCACTTTTAAAGATAAAATGATATGTTTAAAGTGATTTTCATGCTTCCAGGGGCCTTAAACACAAGATTTTTGGAATGGGTAAAAGTGAATGAAAATGGCCAATTTACTCACTCTGCGGCCTTAAAAAGTGTTTCTACTCCACGGGAAGTGAATAAAATAACATTTGGAGGCCTTTATTGTTCAATCAAAAACGCCCATTTTTTGGTGAAAGAGATAACCACCCCCCCTTACGACATGCTTCAGAAACGAAAAAAATGGTCCGTTTTCAAATGTTGCCTCTTTGAACTACAATTCACATTTGTACGTGGAAAATCACTTTTAAAGAAAAAATGAGATGTTTAAAGTGATTTTCATGCTTCCAGGGGCCTTAAACACAAGATTTGAGGAATGGGTAAAAGTGAATGAAACTGGCCAATTTACTCACTCTGCGGCCTTAAAAAGTGTTTCTCCTCCACGGGAAGCGAATTAAATAACATATGTAGGCCTTTATTGTTCAATCAAAAACGCCCGATTTTTGATGAAAGAGATAACCACCCCCCCTTACGACATGCTTCAGAAACTAAAAAAACTGGTCCATTTTCAAATGTTGCCTCTTTGAACTACAATTCACATTTGTACGTGGAAAATCACTTTTAAAGATAAAATGATATGTTTAAAGTGATTTTTATGCTTCCAGGGGCCTTAAACACAAGATTTGAGGAATGGGTAAAAGTGAATGGAAATGGCCAATTTACTCATTCTGAGGCCTTAAAAAGTGTTTCTCCTCCACGGGAAGTGAATTAAATAACATTTGGAGGCCTTTATTGTTCAATCAAAAACACCAGATTTTTGATGAAAGAGATAACCAGCCCCCCTTACGACATGCTTCAGAAACGAAAATAATGGTTCATTTTCAAATGTTGCATCTTTGAACTACATTTCACATTTGTATGTGGATTATCACTTTTAGAGATAAAATGATATGTTTAAAGTGATTTTCATGCGTCCAGGGGTCTTAAACACAAGATTTTTGGAATGGGTAAAAGTGAATGAAAATGGCCAATTTACTCACTCTGCGGCCATAAAAAGTGTTTCTACTCCACGGGAAGCGAATTAAATAACATTTGTAGGCCTGTATTGTTCAATCAAAAACGCCCGATTTTTGATGAAAGAGATAACCACCCCCCCTTACGACATGCTTCAGAAACGAAAAAAATGGTCCATTTTCAAATGTTGCCTCTTTGAACTACAATTCACATTTGTATGTGGAAAATCACTTTTAAAGATAAAATGAGATGTTTAAAGTGATTTTCATGCTTCCAGGGGCCTTAAACACAAGATTTGAGGAATGGGTAAAAGTGAATGGAAATGGCCAATTTACTCATTCTGAGGCCTTAAAAAGTGTTTCTCCTCCACGGGAAGTGAATTAAATAACATTTGGAGGCCTTTATTGTTCAATGAAAAACGCTCGATTTTTGATGAAAGAGATAACCACCCCCCCTTACGACATGCTTCAGAAACGAAAAAAATGGTCCATTTTCAAATGTTGCGTCTTTGAACTACAATTCACATTTGTACGTGGAAAATCACTTTTAGAGATAAGATTAGATGTTTAAAGTGATTTTCAAGCTTCCAGGGGCCCTAAACACAAGATTTGAGAAATGGGTAAAAGTAAATGAAAATGGCCAATTTACTCACTCTGAGGCCTTAAAAAGTTTTTCTCCTCCACGGTAAGTGAATAAAATAACATTTGGAGGTCTTTATTGTTCAAGCGAAAACGCCAGATTTTTGACGAAAGAGATAACCACCCCCCCTTACGACATGCTTCAGAAACGAAAAAAATGGTCCATTTTCTAATGTTGCGTCTTTGAACTACAATTCACATTTGTACGTGGATAATCACTTTTAGAGATAAAATTAGATGTTTGAAGTGATTTTCAAGCTTCCCCGGGCCCTAAACACAAGATTTGAGGAATGGGAAAACGTGAATGAAAATGGCCAATTTATTCACTCTGAGGCCTTAAAAAGTTTTTCTCCACCCCAGAAAGTGAATTAAATGACATTTGTAGGCCTTTATTGTTCAATCAAAAATGCCCGATTTTTGATGAAAGAGATAACCACCCCCCCCTTACGACATGCTTCAGAAACAAAAAAAATGGTTCATTTTCAAATGTTGCATCTTTGAACTACAATTCACATTTGTATGTGGATTATCACTTTTAGAGATAAAATGATATGTTTAAAGTGATTTTCATGCGCCCAGGGGTCTTAAACACAAGATTTTTGGAAAGGGTAAAAGTGAATGAAAATGGCCAATTTACTCACTCTGCGGCCTTAAAAAGTGTTTCTACTCCACGGGAAGTGAATAAAATAACATTTGGAGGCCTTTATTGTTCAATCAAAAACGCCCATTTTTTGGTGAAAGAGATAAGCACCCCCCCTTACGACATGCTTCAGAAACGAAAAAAATGGTCCGTTTTCAAATGTTGCCTCTTTGAACTACAATTCACATTTGTACGTGGAAAATCACTTTAAAAGAAAAAATTAGATGTTTAAAGTGATTTTCATGCTTCCAGGGGCCTTAAACACAAGATTTGAGGAATGGGTAAAAGTGAATGAAAATGGCCAATTTACTCACTCTGTGGCCTTAAAAAGTGGTTCTACTCCACGGGAAGTGAATAAAATAACATTTGGAGGCCTTTATTGTTCAATCAAAAACGCCCATTTTTTGGTGAAAGAGATAACCACCCCCCCCTTACGACATGCTTCAGAAACGAAAAAAATGGTCCGTTTTCAAATGTTGCCTCTTTGAACTACAATTCACATGTGTACGTGGAAAATCACTTTTAAAGAAAAAATGAGATGTTTAAAGTGATTTTCATGCGCCCAGGGGTCTTAAACACAAGATTTTTGGAATGGGTAAAAGTGAATGAAAATGGCCAATTTACTCACTCTGCGGCCTTAAAAATTGTTTCTACTCCACGGGAAGTGAATAAAATAACATTTGGAGGCCTTTATTGTTCAATCAAAAACGCCCAGTTTTTTGGTGAAAGAGATAACCACCCCCCCTTACGACATGCTTCAGAAACGAAAAAAATGGTCCGTTTTCAAATGTTGCCTCTTTGAACTACAATTCACATTTGTACGTGGGAAATCACTTTTAAAGAAAAAATTAGATGTTTAAAGTGATTTTCATGCTTCCAGGGGCCTTAAACACAAGATTTGAGGAATGGGTAAAAGTGAATGAAAATGGCCAATTTACTCACTCTGCGGCCTTAAAAAGTGTTTCTACTCCACGGGAAGTGAATAAAATAACATTTGGAGGCCTTTATTGTTCAATCAAAAATGCCCATTTTTTGGTGAAAGAGATAATCACCCCCCCTTACGACATGCTTCAGAAACGAAAAAAATGGTCCGTTTTCAAATGTTGCCTCTTTGAACTACAATTCACATTTGTACGTGGAAAATCACTTTTAAAGAAAAAATTAGATGTTTAAAGTGATTTTCATGCTTCCAGGGGCCTTAAACACAAGATTTGAGGAATGGGTAAAAGTGAATGAAACTGGCCAATTTACTCACTCTGCGGCCTTAAAAAGTGTTTCTCCTCCACGGGAAGTGAATTAAATAACATTTGTAGGCCTTTATTGTTCAATCAAAAACGCCCGATTTTTGATGAAAGAGATAACCACCCCCCCTTACGACATGCTTCAGAAACAAAAAAAATGGTCTATTTTCAAATGTTGCATCTTTGAACTACAATTCACATTTGTATGTGGATTATCACTTTTAGAGATAAAATGATATGTTTAAAGTGATTTTCATGCGTCCAGGGGTCTTAAACACAAGATTTTTGGAATGGGTAAAAGTGAATGAAAATGGCCAATTTACTCACTCTGCGGCTTTAAAAAGTGTTTCTACTCCACTGGAAGTGAATAAAATACCATTTGGAGGCCTTTATTGTTCAATCAAAAACGCCCATTTTTTGGTGAAAGAGATAACCACCCCCCCTTACGACATGCTTCAGAAACGAAAAAAATGGTCCGTTTTCAAATGTTGCCTCTTTGAACTACAATTCACATTTGTACGTGGAAAATCACTTTTAAAGAAAAAATGAGATGTTTAAAGTGATTTTCATGCTTCCAGGGGCCTTAAACACAAGATTTGAGGAATGGGTAAAAGTGAATGAAACTGGCCAATTTACTCACTCTGCGGCCTTAAAAAGTGTTTCTCCTCCACGGCAAGTGAATAAAATAACATTTGGAGGTCTTTATTGTTCAAGCGAAAACGCCAGATTTTTGACGAAAGAGATAACCACCCCCCCTTACGACATGCTTCAGAAACGAAAAAAATGGTCCATTTTCAAATGTTGCGTCTTTGAACTACAATTCACATTTGTACGTGGATAATCACTTTTAGAGATAAAATTAGATGTTTGAAGTGATTTTCAAGCTTCCCCGGGCCCTAAACACAAGATTTGAGGAATGGGAAAACGTGAATGAAAATGGCCGATTTATTCACTCTGAGGCCTTAAAAAGTTTTTCTCCACCCCAGAAAGTGAATTAAATAACATTTGTAGGCCTTTATTGTTCAATCAAAAATGCCCGATTTTTGATGAAAGAGATAACCACCCCCCCTTACGACATGCTTCAGAAACAAAAAAAATGGTTCATTTTCAAATGTTGCATCTTTGAACTACAATTCACATTTGTATGTGGATTATCACTTTTAGAGATAAAATGATATGTTTAAAGTGATTTTCATGCGTCCAGGGGTCTTAAACACAAGATTTTTGGAATGGGTAAAAGTGAATAAAAATGGCCAATTTACTCACTCTGCGGCTTTAAAAAGTGTTTCTACTCCACTGGAAGTGAATAAAATAACATTTGGAGGCCTTTATTGTTCAATCAAAAACGCCCATTTTTTGGTGAAAGAGATAACCACCCCCCCCTTACGACATGCTTCAGAAACGAAAAAAATGGTCCGTTTTCAAATGTTGCCTCTTTGAACTACAATTCACATTTGTACGTGGAAAATCACTTTTAAAGAAAAAATGAGATGTTTAAAGTGATTTTCATGCTTCCAGGCGCCTTAAACACAAGATTTGAGGAATGGGTAAAAGTGAATGAAAATGGCCAATTTACTCACTCTGCGGCCTTAAAAAGTATTTCTACTCCACGGGAAGCGAATTAAATAACATTTGTAGGCCTTTATTGTTCAATCAAAAACGCCCGATTTTTGATGAAAGAGATAACCACCCCCCCTTACGACATGCTTCAGAAACGAAAAAAATGGTCCATTTTCAAATGTTGCCTCTTTGAACTACAATTCACATTTGTATGTGGAAAATCACTTTTAAAGATAAAATGAGATGTTTAAAGTGATTTTCATGCTTCCAGGGGCCTTAAACACAAGATTTGAGGAATGGGTAAAAGTGAATGGAAATGGCCAATTTACTCATTCTGAGGCCTTAAACAGTGTTTCTCCTCCACGGGAAGTGAATTAAATAACATTTGGAGGCCTTTATTGTTCAATCAAAAACGCCAGATTTTTGATGAAAGAGATAACCACCCCCCCTTACGACATGCTTCAGAAACGTAAAAAATGGTCCATTTTCAAATGTTGCGTCTTTGAACTACAATTCACATTTGTACGTGGAAAATCACTTTTAGAGATAAGATTAGATGTTTAAAGTGATTTTCAAGCTTCCAGGGGCCCTAAACACAAGATTTGAGAAATGGGTAAAAGTGAATGAAAATGGCCAATTTACTCACTCTGCGGCCTTAAAACGTTTTTCTCCTCCACGGCAAGTGAATAAAATAACATTTGGAGGTCTTTATTGTTCAAGCGAAAACGCCAGATTTTTGACGAAAGAGATAACCACCCCCCCTTACGACATGCTTCAGAAACGAAAAAAATGGTCCATTTTCAAATGTTGCGTCTTTGAACTACAATTCACATTTGTACGTGGATAATCACTTTTAGAGATAAAATTAGATGTTTGAAGTGATTTTCAAGCGTCCCCGGGCCCTAAACACAAGATTTGAGGAATGGGAAAACGTGAATGAAAATGGCCAATTTACTCACTCTGCGGCCTTAAAAAGTGTTTCTACTCCATGGGAAGTGAATAAAATAACATTTGGAGGCCTTTATTGTTCAATCAAAAACGCCCATTTTTTGGTGAAAGAGATAACCACCCCCCCTTACGACATGCTTCAGAAACGAAAAAAATGTTACGTTTTCAAATGTTGCCTCTTTGAACTACAATTCACATTTGTACGTGGAAAATCACTTTTAAAGAAAAAATGAGATGTTTAAAGTGATTTTCATGCTTCCAGGGGCCTTAAACACAAGATTTGAGGAATGGGTAAAAGTGAATGGAAATGGCCAATTCACTCATTCTGAGGCCTTAAAAAGTGTTTCTCCTCCACTGGAAGTGATTAAAATACCATTTGGAGGCCTTTATTGTTCAATCAAAAACGCCGATTTTTTGGTGAAAGAGATAACCACCCCCCCTTACGACATGCTTCAGAAACGAAAAAAATGGTCCGTTTTCAAATGTTGCCTCTTTGAACTACAATTCACATTTGTACGTGGAAAATCACTTTTAAAGAAAAAATGAGATGTTTAAAGTGATTTTCATGCTTCCAGGGGCCTTAAACACAAGATTTGAGGAATGGGTAAAAGTGAATGGAAATGGCCAATTTACTCATTCTGAGGCCTTAAAAAGTGTTTCTCCTCCACGGGAAGTGAATTAAATAACATTTGGAGGCCTTTATTGTTCAATCAAAAACGCCAGATTTTTGATGAAAGAGATAACCACCCCCCCTTACGACATGCTTCAGAAACGTAAAAAATGGTCCATTTTCAAATGTTGCGTCTTTGAACTACAATTCACATTTGTACGTGGAAAATCACTTTTAGAGATAAGATTAGATGTTTAAAGTGATTTTCAAGCTTCCAGGGGCCCTAAACACAAGATTTGAGAAATGGGTAAAAGTGAATGAAAATGGCCACTTTACTCACTCTGCGGCCTTAAAAAGTTTTTCTCCTCCACGGCAAGTGAATAAAATAACATTTGGAGGTCTTTATTGTTCAAGCGAAAACGCCAGATTTTTGACGAAAGAGATAACCACCCCCCCTTACGACATGCTTCAGAAACGAAAAAAATGTTACGTTTTCAAATGTTGCCTCTTTGAACTACAATTCACATTGGTACGTGGAAAATCACTTTTAAAGAAAAAATGAGATGTTTAAAGTGATTTTCATGCTTCCAGGGGCCTTAAACACAAGATTTGAGGAATGGGTAAAAGTGAATGGAAATGGCCAATTCACTCATTCTGAGGCCTTAAAAAGTGTTTCTCCTCCACGGTAAGTGAATAAAATAACATTTGGAGGTCTTTATTGTTCAAGCGAAAACGCCAGATTTTTGACGAAAGAGATAACCACCCCCCCTTACGACATGCTTCAGAAACGAAAAAAATGGTCCATTTTCAAATGTTGCGTCTTTGAACTACAATTCACATTTGTACGTGGATAATCACTTTTAGAGATAAAATTAGATGTTTGAAGTGATTTTCAAGCTTCCCCGGGCCCTAAACACAAGATTTGAGGAATGGGAAAACGTGAATGAAAATGGCCGATTTATTCACTCTGAGGCCTTAAAAAGTTTTTCTCCACCCCAGAAAGTGAATTAAATAACATTTGTAGGCCTTTATTGTTCAATCAAAAATGCCCGATTTTTGATGAAAGAGATAACCACCCCCCCTTACGACATGCTTCAGAAACAAAAAAAATGGTTCATTTTCAAATGTTGCATCTTTGAACTACAATTCACATTTGTATGTGGATTATCACTTTTAGAGATAAAATGATATGTTTAAAGTGATTTTCATGCGCCCAGGGGTCTTAAACACAAGATTTTTGGAATGGGTAAAAGTGAATGAAAATGGCCAATTTACTCACTCTGCGGCCTTAAAAAGTGTTTCTACTCCACGGGAAGTGAATAAAATAACATTTGGAGGCCTTTATTGTTCAATCAAAAACGCCCATTTTTTGGTGAAAGAGATAACCACCCCCCCTTACGACATGCTTCAGAAACGAAAAAAATGGTCCGTTTTCAAATGTTGCCTCTTTGAACTACAATTCACATTTGTACGTGGAAAATCACTTTTAAAGAAAAAATGAGATGTTTAAAGTGATTTTCATGCTTCCAGGGGCCTTAAACACAAGATTTGAGGAATGGGTAAAAGTGAATGAAAATGGCCAATTTACTCACTCTGCGGCCTTAAAAAGTGTTTCTACTCCACGGGAAGTGAATAAAATAACATTTGGAGGCCTTTATTGTTCAATCAAAAACGCCCATTTTTTGGTGAAAGAGATAACCACCCCCCCTTACGACATGCTTCAGAAACGAAAAAAATGTTACGTTTTCAAATGTTGCCTCTTTGAACTACAATTCACATTGGTACGTGGAAAATCACTTTTAAAGAAAAAATGAGATGTTTAAAGTGATTTTCATGCTTCCAGGGGCCTTAAACACAAGATTTGAGGAATGGGTAAAAGTGAATGGAAATGGCCAATTCACTCATTCTGAGGCCTTAAAAAGTGTTTCTCCTCCACGGTAAGTGAATAAAATAACATTTGGAGGTCTTTATTGTTCAAGCGAAAACGCCAGATTTTTGACGAAAGAGATAACCACCCCCCCTTACGACATGCTTCAGAAACGAAAAAAATGGTCCATTTTCAAATGTTGCGTCTTTGAACTACAATTCACATTTGTACGTGGATAATCACTTTTAGAGATAAAATTAGATGTTTGAAGTGATTTTCAAGCTTCCCCGGGCCCTAAACACAAGATTTGAGGAATGGGAAAACGTGAATGAAAATGGCCGATTTATTCACTCTGAGGCCTTAAAAAGTTTTTCTCCACCCCAGAAAGTGAATTAAATAACATTTGTAGGCCTTTATTGTTCAATCAAAAATGCCCGATTTTTGATGAAAGAGATAACCACCCCCCCTTACGACATGCTTCAGAAACAAAAAAAATGGTTAATTTTCAAATGTTGCATCTTTGAACTACAATTCACATTTGTATGTGGATTATCACTTTTAGAGATAAAATGATATGTTTAAAGTGATTTTCATGCGCCCAGGGGTCTTAAACACAAGATTTTTGGAATGGGTAAAAGTGAATGAAAATGGCCAATTTACTCACTCTGCGGCCTTAAAAAGTGTTTCTACTCCACGGGAAGTGAATAAAATAACATTTGGAGGCCTTTATTGTTCAATCAAAAACGCCCATTTTTTGGTGAAAGAGATAACCACCCCCCCTTACGACATGCTTCAGAAACGAAAAAAATGGTCCGTTTTCAAATGTTGCCTCTTTGAACTACAATTCACATTTGTACGTGGAAAATCACTTTTAAAGAAAAAATGAGATGTTTAAAGTGATTTTCATGCTTCCAGGGGCCTTAAACACAAGATTTGAGGAATGGGTAAAAGTGAATGAAAATGGCCAATTTACTCACTCTGCGGCCTTAAAAAGTGTTTCTACTCCACGGGAAGTGAATAAAATAACATTTGGAGGCCTTTATTGTTCAATCAAAAACGCCCATTTTTTGGTGAAAGAGATAACCACCCCCCCTTACGACATGCTTCAGAAATGAAAAAAATGGTCCGTTTTCAAATGTTGCCTCTTTGAACTACAATTCACATTTGTACGTGGAAAATCACTTTTAAAGAAAGAATGAGATGTTTAAAGTGATTTTCATGCTTCCAGGGGACTTAAACACAAGATTTGAGGAATGGGTAAAAGTGAATGGAAATGGCCAATTTACTCATTCTGAGGCCTTAAAAAGTGTTTCTCCTCCACGGGAAGTGAATTAAATAGCATTTGGAGGCCTTTATTGTTCAATCAAAAACACCAGATTTTTGATGAAAGAGATAACCACCCCCCCTTACGACATGCTTCAGAAAAGAAAAATATGGTTCATTTTCAAGTGTTGCATCTTTGAACTACAATTCACATTTGTATGTGGATTATCACTTTTAGAGATAAAATGAGATGTTTAAAGTGATTTTCATGCTTCCAGGGGCCTTAAACACAAGATTTGAGGAATGGGTAAAAGTGAATGGAAATGGCCAATTTACTCATTCTGAGGCCTTAAAAAGTTTTTCTCCACCCCAGAAAGTGAATTAAATAACATTTGTAGGCCTTTATTTTTCAATCAAAAACGCCCGATTTTGATGAAAGAGATAACCACCCCCTCTTACGACATGCTTCAGAAACTAAAAAAACTGGTCCATTTTCAAATGTTGCCTCTTTGAACTACAATTCACATTTGTATGTGGAAAATCACTTTTAAAGATAAAATGATATGTTTAAAGTGATTTTCATGCGTCCAGGGGTCTTAAACACAAGATTTTTGGAATGGGTAAAAGTGAATGAAAATGGCCAATTTACTCACTCTGCGGCCTTAAAAAGTATTTCTACTCCACGGGAAGCGAATTAAATAACATTTGTAGGCCTTTATTGTTCAATCAAAAACGCCCGATTTTTGATGAAAGAGATAACCACCCCCCCTTACGACATGCTTCAGAAACTAAAAAAATGGTCCATTTTCAAATGTTGCCTCTTTGAACTACAATTCACATTTGTATGTGGAAAATCACTTTTAAAGATAAAATGAGATGTTTAAAGTGATTTTCATGCTTCCAGGGGCCTTAAACACAAGATTTGAGGAATGGGTAAAAGTGAACGGAAATGGCCTATTTACTCATTCTGAGGCCTTAAAAAGTGTTTCTCCTCCACGGGAAGTGAATTAAATAACATTTGGAGGCCTTTATTGTTCAATGAAAAACGCCAGATTTTTGATGAAAGAGATAACCACCCCCCTTACGACATGCTTCAGAAACGAAAAAAATGGTCCATTTTCAAATGTTGCGTCTTTGAACTACAATTCAGATTTGTACGTGGAAAATCACTTTTAGAGATAAGATTAGATGTTTAAAGTGATTTTCAAGCTTCCAGGGGCCCTAAACACAAGATTTGAGAAATGGGTAAAAGTAAATGAAAATGGCCAATTTACTCACTCTGCGGCCTTAAAAAGTTTTTCTCCTCCACGGTAAGTGAATAAAATAACATTTGGAGGTCTTTATTGTTCAAGCGAAAACGCCAGATTTTTGACGAAAGAGATAACCACCCCCCCTTACGACATGCTTCAGAAACGAAAAAAATGGTCCATTTTCAAATGTTGCGTCTTTGAACTACAATTCACATTTGTACGTGGATAATCACTTTTAGAGATAAAATTAGATGTTTGAAGTGATTTTCAAGCTTCCCCGGGCCCTAAACACAAGATTTGAGGAATGGGAAAACGTGAATGAAAATGGCCAATTTATTCACTCTGAAGCCTTAAAAAGTTTTTCTACTCCACGGGAAGCGAATTAAATAACATTTGTAGGCCTTTATTGTTCAATCAAAAACGCCCAATTTTTGATGAAAGAGATAACCACCCCCCTTACGACATGCTTCAGAAACTAAAAAAATGGTCCATTTTCAAATATTGCCTCTTTGAACTACAATTCACATTTGTATGTGGAAAATCACTTTTAAAGATAAAATGATATGTTTAAAGTGATTTTCATGCTTCCAGGGGCCTTAAACACAAGATTTTTGGAATGGGTAAAAGTGAATGAAAATGGCCAATTTACTCACTCTGCGGCCTTAAAAAGTGTTTCTACTCCACGGGAAGTGAATAAAATAACATTTGGAGGCCTTTATTGTTCAATCAAAAACGCCCATTTTTTGGTGAAAGAGATAAGCACCCCCCCTTACGACATGCTTCAGAAACGAAAAAAATGGTCCGTTTTCAAATGTTGCCTCTTTGAACTACAATTCACATTTGTACGTGGAAAATCACTTTAAAAGAAAAAATTAGATGTTTAAAGTGATTTTCATGCTTCCAGGGGCCTTAAACACAAGATTTGAGGAATGGGTAAAAGTGAATGAAAATGGCCAATTTACTCACTCTGTGGCCTTAAAAAGTGGTTCTACTCCACGGGAAGTGAATAAAATAACATTTGGAGGCCTTTATTGTTCAATCAAAAACGCCCATTTTTTGGTGAAAGAGATAACCACCCCCCCCTTACGACATGCTTCAGAAACGAAAAAAATGGTCCGTTTTCAAATGTTGCCTCTTTGAACTACAATTCACATGTGTACGTGGAAAATCACTTTTAAAGAAAAAATGAGATGTTTAAAGTGATTTTCATGCGCCCAGGGGTCTTAAACACAAGATTTTTGGAATGGGTAAAAGTGAATGAAAATGGCCAATTTACTCACTCTGCGGCCTTAAAAATTGTTTCTACTCCACGGGAAGTGAATAAAATAACATTTGGAGGCCTTTATTGTTCAATCAAAAACGCCCAGTTTTTTGGTGAAAGAGATAACCACCCCCCCTTACGACATGCTTCAGAAACGAAAAAAATGGTCCGTTTTCAAATGTTGCCTCTTTGAACTACAATTCACATTTGTACGTGGGAAATCACTTTTAAAGAAAAAATTAGATGTTTAAAGTGATTTTCATGCTTCCAGGGGCCTTAAACACAAGATTTGAGGAATGGGTAAAAGTGAATGAAAATGGCCAATTTACTCACTCTGCGGCCTTAAAAAGTGTTTCTACTCCACGGGAAGTGAATAAAATAACATTTGGAGGCCTTTATTGTTCAATCAAAAATGCCCATTTTTTGGTGAAAGAGATAATCACCCCCCCTTACGACATGCTTCAGAAACGAAAAAAATGGTCCGTTTTCAAATGTTGCCTCTTTGAACTACAATTCACATTTGTACGTGGAAAATCACTTTTAAAGAAAAAATTAGATGTTTAAAGTGATTTTCATGCTTCCAGGGGCCTTAAACACAAGATTTGAGGAATGGGTAAAAGTGAATGAAACTGGCCAATTTACTCACTCTGCGGCCTTAAAAAGTGTTTCTCCTCCACGGGAAGTGAATTAAATAACATTTGTAGGCCTTTATTGTTCAATCAAAAACGCCCGATTTTTGATGAAAGAGATAACCACCCCCCCTTACGACATGCTTCAGAAACAAAAAAAATGGTCTATTTTCAAATGTTGCATCTTTGAACTACAATTCACATTTGTATGTGGATTATCACTTTTAGAGATAAAATGATATGTTTAAAGTGATTTTCATGCGTCCAGGGGTCTTAAACACAAGATTTTTGGAATGGGTAAAAGTGAATGAAAATGGCCAATTTACTCACTCTGCGGCTTTAAAAAGTGTTTCTACTCCACTGGAAGTGAATAAAATACCATTTGGAGGCCTTTATTGTTCAATCAAAAACGCCCATTTTTTGGTGAAAGAGATAACCACCCCCCCTTACGACATGCTTCAGAAACGAAAAAAATGGTCCGTTTTCAAATGTTGCCTCTTTGAACTACAATTCACATTTGTACGTGGAAAATCACTTTTAAAGAAAAAATGAGATGTTTAAAGTGATTTTCATGCTTCCAGGGGCCTTAAACACAAGATTTGAGGAATGGGTAAAAGTGAATGAAACTGGCCAATTTACTCACTCTGCGGCCTTAAAAAGTGTTTCTCCTCCACGGCAAGTGAATAAAATAACATTTGGAGGTCTTTATTGTTCAAGCGAAAACGCCAGATTTTTGACGAAAGAGATAACCACCCCCCCTTACGACATGCTTCAGAAACGAAAAAAATGGTCCATTTTCAAATGTTGCGTCTTTGAACTACAATTCACATTTGTACGTGGATAATCACTTTTAGAGATAAAATTAGATGTTTGAAGTGATTTTCAAGCTTCCCCGGGCCCTAAACACAAGATTTGAGGAATGGGAAAACGTGAATGAAAATGGCCGATTTATTCACTCTGAGGCCTTAAAAAGTTTTTCTCCACCCCAGAAAGTGAATTAAATAACATTTGTAGGCCTTTATTGTTCAATCAAAAATGCCCGATTTTTGATGAAAGAGATAACCACCCCCCCTTACGACATGCTTCAGAAACAAAAAAAATGGTTCATTTTCAAATGTTGCATCTTTGAACTACAATTCACATTTGTATGTGGATTATCACTTTTAGAGATAAAATGATATGTTTAAAGTGATTTTCATGCGTCCAGGGGTCTTAAACACAAGATTTTTGGAATGGGTAAAAGTGAATAAAAATGGCCAATTTACTCACTCTGCGGCTTTAAAAAGTGTTTCTACTCCACTGGAAGTGAATAAAATAACATTTGGAGGCCTTTATTGTTCAATCAAAAACGCCCATTTTTTGGTGAAAGAGATAACCACCCCCCCCTTACGACATGCTTCAGAAACGAAAAAAATGGTCCGTTTTCAAATGTTGCCTCTTTGAACTACAATTCACATTTGTACGTGGAAAATCACTTTTAAAGAAAAAATGAGATGTTTAAAGTGATTTTCATGCTTCCAGGCGCCTTAAACACAAGATTTGAGGAATGGGTAAAAGTGAATGAAAATGGCCAATTTACTCACTCTGCGGCCTTAAAAAGTATTTCTACTCCACGGGAAGCGAATTAAATAACATTTGTAGGCCTTTATTGTTCAATCAAAAACGCCCGATTTTTGATGAAAGAGATAACCACCCCCCCTTACGACATGCTTCAGAAACGAAAAAAATGGTCCATTTTCAAATGTTGCCTCTTTGAACTACAATTCACATTTGTATGTGGAAAATCACTTTTAAAGATAAAATGAGATGTTTAAAGTGATTTTCATGCTTCCAGGGGCCTTAAACACAAGATTTGAGGAATGGGTAAAAGTGAATGGAAATGGCCAATTTACTCATTCTGAGGCCTTAAACAGTGTTTCTCCTCCACGGGAAGTGAATTAAATAACATTTGGAGGCCTTTATTGTTCAATCAAAAACGCCAGATTTTTGATGAAAGAGATAACCACCCCCCCTTACGACATGCTTCAGAAACGTAAAAAATGGTCCATTTTCAAATGTTGCGTCTTTGAACTACAATTCACATTTGTACGTGGAAAATCACTTTTAGAGATAAGATTAGATGTTTAAAGTGATTTTCAAGCTTCCAGGGGCCCTAAACACAAGATTTGAGAAATGGGTAAAAGTGAATGAAAATGGCCAATTTACTCACTCTGCGGCCTTAAAACGTTTTTCTCCTCCACGGCAAGTGAATAAAATAACATTTGGAGGTCTTTATTGTTCAAGCGAAAACGCCAGATTTTTGACGAAAGAGATAACCACCCCCCCTTACGACATGCTTCAGAAACGAAAAAAATGGTCCATTTTCAAATGTTGCGTCTTTGAACTACAATTCACATTTGTACGTGGATAATCACTTTTAGAGATAAAATTAGATGTTTGAAGTGATTTTCAAGCGTCCCCGGGCCCTAAACACAAGATTTGAGGAATGGGAAAACGTGAATGAAAATGGCCAATTTACTCACTCTGCGGCCTTAAAAAGTGTTTCTACTCCATGGGAAGTGAATAAAATAACATTTGGAGGCCTTTATTGTTCAATCAAAAACGCCCATTTTTTGGTGAAAGAGATAACCACCCCCCCTTACGACATGCTTCAGAAACGAAAAAAATGTTACGTTTTCAAATGTTGCCTCTTTGAACTACAATTCACATTTGTACGTGGAAAATCACTTTTAAAGAAAAAATGAGATGTTTAAAGTGATTTTCATGCTTCCAGGGGCCTTAAACACAAGATTTGAGGAATGGGTAAAAGTGAATGGAAATGGCCAATTCACTCATTCTGAGGCCTTAAAAAGTGTTTCTCCTCCACTGGAAGTGATTAAAATACCATTTGGAGGCCTTTATTGTTCAATCAAAAACGCCGATTTTTTGGTGAAAGAGATAACCACCCCCCCTTACGACATGCTTCAGAAACGAAAAAAATGGTCCGTTTTCAAATGTTGCCTCTTTGAACTACAATTCACATTTGTACGTGGAAAATCACTTTTAAAGAAAAAATGAGATGTTTAAAGTGATTTTCATGCTTCCAGGGGCCTTAAACACAAGATTTGAGGAATGGGTAAAAGTGAATGGAAATGGCCAATTTACTCATTCTGAGGCCTTAAAAAGTGTTTCTCCTCCACGGGAAGTGAATTAAATAACATTTGGAGGCCTTTATTGTTCAATCAAAAACGCCAGATTTTTGATGAAAGAGATAACAACCCCCCCTTACGACATGCTTCAGAAACGTAAAAAATGGTCCATTTTCAAATGTTGCGTCTTTGAACTACAATTCACATTTGTACGTGGAAAATCACTTTTAGAGATAAGATTAGATGTTTAAAGTGATTTTCAAGCTTCCAGGGGCCCTAAACACAAGATTTGAGAAATGGGTAAAAGTGAATGAAAATGGCCACTTTACTCACTCTGCGGCCTTAAAAAGTTTTTCTCCTCCACGGCAAGTGAATAAAATAACATTTGGAGGTCTTTATTGTTCAAGCGAAAACGCCAGATTTTTGACGAAAGAGATAACCACCCCCCCTTACGACATGCTTCAGAAACGAAAAAAATGTTACGTTTTCAAATGTTGCCTCTTTGAACTACAATTCACATTGGTACGTGGAAAATCACTTTTAAAGAAAAAATGAGATGTTTAAAGTGATTTTCATGCTTCCAGGGGCCTTAAACACAAGATTTGAGGAATGGGTAAAAGTGAATGGAAATGGCCAATTCACTCATTCTGAGGCCTTAAAAAGTGTTTCTCCTCCACGGTAAGTGAATAAAATAACATTTGGAGGTCTTTATTGTTCAAGCGAAAACGCCAGATTTTTGACGAAAGAGATAACCACCCCCCCTTACGACATGCTTCAGAAACGAAAAAAATGGTCCATTTTCAAATGTTGCGTCTTTGAACTACAATTCACATTTGTACGTGGATAATCACTTTTAGAGATAAAATTAGATGTTTGAAGTGATTTTCAAGCTTCCCCGGGCCCTAAACACAAGATTTGAGGAATGGGAAAACGTGAATGAAAATGGCCGATTTATTCACTCTGAGGCCTTAAAAAGTTTTTCTCCACCCCAGAAAGTGAATTAAATAACATTTGTAGGCCTTTATTGTTCAATCAAAAATGCCCGATTTTTGATGAAAGAGATAACCACCCCCCCTTACGACATGCTTCAGAAACAAAAAAAATGGTTCATTTTCAAATGTTGCATCTTTGAACTACAATTCACATTTGTATGTGGATTATCACTTTTAGAGATAAAATGATATGTTTAAAGTGATTTTCATGCGCCCAGGGGTCTTAAACACAAGATTTTTGGAATGGGTAAAAGTGAATGAAAATGGCCAATTTACTCACTCTGCGGCCTTAAAAAGTGTTTCTACTCCACGGGAAGTGAATAAAATAACATTTGGAGGCCTTTATTGTTCAATCAAAAACGCCCATTTTTTGGTGAAAGAGATAACCACCCCCCCTTACGACATGCTTCAGAAACGAAAAAAATGGTCCGTTTTCAAATGTTGCCTCTTTGAACTACAATTCACATTTGTACGTGGAAAATCACTTTTAAAGAAAAAATGAGATGTTTAAAGTGATTTTCATGCTTCCAGGGGCCTTAAACACAAGATTTGAGGAATGGGTAAAAGTGAATGAAAATGGCCAATTTACTCACTCTGCGGCCTTAAAAAGTGTTTCTACTCCACGGGAAGTGAATAAAATAACATTTGGAGGCCTTTATTGTTCAATCAAAAACGCCCATTTTTTGGTGAAAGAGATAACCACCCCCCCTTACGACATGCTTCAGAAACGAAAAAAATGTTACGTTTTCAAATGTTGCCTCTTTGAACTACAATTCACATTGGTACGTGGAAAATCACTTTTAAAGAAAAAATGAGATGTTTAAAGTGATTTTCATGCTTCCAGGGGCCTTAAACACAAGATTTGAGGAATGGGTAAAAGTGAATGGAAATGGCCAATTCACTCATTCTGAGGCCTTAAAAAGTGTTTCTCCTCCACGGTAAGTGAATAAAATAACATTTGGAGGTCTTTATTGTTCAAGCGAAAACGCCAGATTTTTGACGAAAGAGATAACCACCCCCCCTTACGACATGCTTCAGAAACGAAAAAAATGGTCCATTTTCAAATGTTGCGTCTTTGAACTACAATTCACATTTGTACGTGGATAATCACTTTTAGAGATAAAATTAGATGTTTGAAGTGATTTTCAAGCTTCCCCGGGCCCTAAACACAAGATTTGAGGAATGGGAAAACGTGAATGAAAATGGCCGATTTATTCACTCTGAGGCCTTAAAAAGTTTTTCTCCACCCCAGAAAGTGAATTAAATAACATTTGTAGGCCTTTATTGTTCAATCAAAAATGCCCGATTTTTGATGAAAGAGATAACCACCCCCCCTTACGACATGCTTCAGAAACAAAAAAAATGGTTAATTTTCAAATGTTGCATCTTTGAACTACAATTCACATTTGTATGTGGATTATCACTTTTAGAGATAAAATGATATGTTTAAAGTGATTTTCATGCGCCCAGGGGTCTTAAACACAAGATTTTTGGAATGGGTAAAAGTGAATGAAAATGGCCAATTTACTCACTCTGCGGCCTTAAAAAGTGTTTCTACTCCACGGGAAGTGAATAAAATAACATTTGGAGGCCTTTATTGTTCAATCAAAAACGCCCATTTTTTGGTGAAAGAGATAACCACCCCCCCTTACGACATGCTTCAGAAACGAAAAAAATGGTCCGTTTTCAAATGTTGCCTCTTTGAACTACAATTCACATTTGTACGTGGAAAATCACTTTTAAAGAAAAAATGAGATGTTTAAAGTGATTTTCATGCTTCCAGGGGCCTTAAACACAAGATTTGAGGAATGGGTAAAAGTGAATGAAAATGGCCAATTTACTCACTCTGCGGCCTTAAAAAGTGTTTCTACTCCACGGGAAGTGAATAAAATAACATTTGGAGGCCTTTATTGTTCAATCAAAAACGCCCATTTTTTGGTGAAAGAGATAACCACCCCCCCTTACGACATGCTTCAGAAATGAAAAAAATGGTCCGTTTTCAAATGTTGCCTCTTTGAACTACAATTCACATTTGTACGTGGAAAATCACTTTTAAAGAAAGAATGAGATGTTTAAAGTGATTTTCATGCTTCCAGGGGACTTAAACACAAGATTTGAGGAATGGGTAAAAGTGAATGGAAATGGCCAATTTACTCATTCTGAGGCCTTAAAAAGTGTTTCTCCTCCACGGGAAGTGAATTAAATAGCATTTGGAGGCCTTTATTGTTCAATCAAAAACACCAGATTTTTGATGAAAGAGATAACCACCCCCCCTTACGACATGCTTCAGAAAAGAAAAATATGGTTCATTTTCAAGTGTTGCATCTTTGAACTACAATTCACATTTGTATGTGGATTATCACTTTTAGAGATAAAATGAGATGTTTAAAGTGATTTTCATGCTTCCAGGGGCCTTAAACACAAGATTTGAGGAATGGGTAAAAGTGAATGGAAATGGCCAATTTACTCATTCTGAGGCCTTAAAAAGTTTTTCTCCACCCCAGAAAGTGAATTAAATAACATTTGTAGGCCTTTATTTTTCAATCAAAAACGCCCGATTTTGATGAAAGAGATAACCACCCCCTCTTACGACATGCTTCAGAAACTAAAAAAACTGGTCCATTTTCAAATGTTGCCTCTTTGAACTACAATTCACATTTGTATGTGGAAAATCACTTTTAAAGATAAAATGATATGTTTAAAGTGATTTTCATGCGTCCAGGGGTCTTAAACACAAGATTTTTGGAATGGGTAAAAGTGAATGAAAATGGCCAATTTACTCACTCTGCGGCCTTAAAAAGTATTTCTACTCCACGGGAAGCGAATTAAATAACATTTGTAGGCCTTTATTGTTCAATCAAAAACGCCCGATTTTTGATGAAAGAGATAACCACCCCCCCTTACGACATGCTTCAGAAACTAAAAAAATGGTCCATTTTCAAATGTTGCCTCTTTGAACTACAATTCACATTTGTATGTGGAAAATCACTTTTAAAGATAAAATGAGATGTTTAAAGTGATTTTCATGCTTCCAGGGGCCTTAAACACAAGATTTGAGGAATGGGTAAAAGTGAACGGAAATGGCCTATTTACTCATTCTGAGGCCTTAAAAAGTGTTTCTCCTCCACGGGAAGTGAATTAAATAACATTTGGAGGCCTTTATTGTTCAATGAAAAACGCCAGATTTTTGATGAAAGAGATAACCACCCCCCTTACGACATGCTTCAGAAACGAAAAAAATGGTCCATTTTCAAATGTTGCGTCTTTGAACTACAATTCAGATTTGTACGTGGAAAATCACTTTTAGAGATAAGATTAGATGTTTAAAGTGATTTTCAAGCTTCCAGGGGCCCTAAACACAAGATTTGAGAAATGGGTAAAAGTAAATGAAAATGGCCAATTTACTCACTCTGCGGCCTTAAAAAGTTTTTCTCCTCCACGGTAAGTGAATAAAATAACATTTGGAGGTCTTTATTGTTCAAGCGAAAACGCCAGATTTTTGACGAAAGAGATAACCACCCCCCCTTACGACATGCTTCAGAAACGAAAAAAATGGTCCATTTTCAAATGTTGCGTCTTTGAACTACAATTCACATTTGTACGTGGATAATCACTTTTAGAGATAAAATTAGATGTTTGAAGTGATTTTCAAGCTTCCCCGGGCCCTAAACACAAGATTTGAGGAATGGGAAAACGTGAATGAAAATGGCCAATTTATTCACTCTGAAGCCTTAAAAAGTTTTTCTACTCCACGGGAAGCGAATTAAATAACATTTGTAGGCCTTTATTGTTCAATCAAAAACGCCCAATTTTTGATGAAAGAGATAACCACCCCCCCTTACGACATGCTTCAGAAACTAAAAAAATGGTCCATTTTCAAATATTGCCTCTTTGAACTACAATTCACATTTGTATGTGGAAAATCACTTTTAAAGATAAAATGATATGTTTAAAGTGATTTTCATGCTTCCAGGGGCCTTAAACACAAGATTTTTGGAATGGGTAAAAGTGAATGAAAATGGCCAATTTACTCACTCTGCGGCCTTAAAAAGTGTTTCTACTCCACGGGAAGTGAATAAAATAACATTTGGAGGCCTTTATTGTTCAATCAAAAACGCCCATTTTTTGGTGAAAGAGATAACCACCCCCCCTTACGACATGCTTCAGAAACGAAAAAAATGGTCCGTTTTCAAATGTTGCCTCTTTGAACTACAATTCACATTTGTACGTGGAAAATCACTTTTAAAGAAAAAATGAGATGTTTAAAGTGATTTTCATGCTTCCAGGGGCCTTAAACACAAGATTTGAGGAATGGGTAAAAGTGAATGAAACTGGCCAATTTACTCACTCTGCGGCATTAAAAAGTGTTTCTCCTCCACGGGAAGCGAATTAAATAACATATGTAGGCCTTTATTGTTCAATCAAAAACGCCCGATTTTTGATGAAAGAGATAACCACCCCCCCTTACGACATGCTTCAGAAACTAAAAAAACTGGTCCATTTTCAAATGTTGCCTCTTTGAACTACAATTCACATTTGTACGTGGAAAATCACTTTTAAAGATAAAATGATATGTTTAAAGTGATTTTTATGCTTCCAGGGGCCTTAAACACAAGATTTGAGGAATGGGTAAAAGTGAATGGAAATGGCCAATTTACTCATTCTGAGGCCTTAAAAAGTGTTTCTCCTCCACGGGAAGTGAATTAAATAACATTTGGAGGCCTTTATTGTTCAATGAAAAACGCTCGATTTTTGATGAAAGAGATAACCACCCCCCCTTACGACATGCTTCAGAAACGAAAATAATGGTTCATTTTCAAATGTTGCATCTTTGAACTACATTTCACATTTGTATGTGGATTATCACTTTTAGAGATAAAATGATATGTTTAAAGTGATTTTCATGCGTCCAGGGGTCTTAAACACAAGATTTTTGGAATGGGTAAAAGTGAATGAAAATGGCCAATTTACTCACTCTGCGGCCTTAAAAAGTATTTCTACTCCACGGGAAGCGAATTAAATAACATTTGTAGGCCTTTATTGTTCAATCAAAAACGCCCGATTTTTGATGAAAGAGATAACCACCCCCCCTTACGACATGTTTCAGAAAGGAAAAAAATGGTCCATTTTCAAATGTTGCCTCTTTGAACTACAATTCACATTTGTACGTGGAAAATCACTTTTAAAGAAAAAATGAGATGTTTAAAGTGATTTTCATGCTTCCAGGGGCCTTAAACACAACATTTGAGGAATGGGTAAAAGTGAATGAAAATGGCCAATTTACTCACTCTGCGGCCATAAAAAGTGTTTCTACTCCACGGGAAGCGAATTAAATAACATTTGTAGGCCTGTATTGTTCAATCAAAAACGCCCGATTTTTGATGAAAGAGATAACCACCCCCCCTTACGACATGCTTCAGAAACGAAAAAAATGGTCCATTTTCAAATGTTGCCTCTTTGAACTACAATTCACATTTGTATGTGGAAAATCACTTTTAAAGATAAAATGAGATGTTTAAAGTGATTTTCATGCTTCCAGGGGCCTTAAACACAAGATTTGAGGAATGGGTAAAAGTGAATGGAAATGGCCAATTTACTCATTCTGAGGCCTTAAAAAGTGTTTCTCCTCCACGGGAAGTGAATTAAATAACATTTGGAGGCCTTTATTGTTCAATGAAAAACGCTCGATTTTTGATGAAAGAGATAACCACCCCCCCTTACGACATGCTTCAGAAACGAAAAAAATGGTCCATTTTCAAATGTTGCATCTTTGAACTACAATTCACATTTGTACGTGGAAAATCACTTTTAGAGATAAGATTAGATGTTTAAAGTGATTTTCAAGCTTCCAGTGGCCCTAAACACAAGATTTGAGAAATGGGTAAAAGTAAATGAAAATGGCCAATTTACTCACTCTGAGGCCTTAAAAAGTTTTTCTCCTCCACGGTAAGTGAATAAAATAACATTTGGAGGTCTTTATTGTTCAAGCGAAAACGCCAGATTTTTGACGAAAGAGATAACCACCCCCCCTTACGACATGCTTCAGAAACGAAAAAAATGGTCCATTTTCAAATGTTGCGTCTTTGAACTACAATTCACATTTGTACGTGGATAATCACTTTTAGAGATAAAATTAGATGTTTGAAGTGATTTTCAAGCTTCCCCGGGCCCTAAACACAAGATTTGAGGAATGGGAAAACGTGAATGAAAATGGCCAATTTATTCACTCTGAGGCCTTAAAAAGTTTTTCTCCACCCCAGAAAGTGAATTAAATGACATTTGTAGGCCTTTATTGTTCAATCAAAAATGCCCGATTTTTGATGAAAGAGATAACCACCCCCCCTTACGACATGCTTCAGAAACAAAAAAAATGGTTCATTTTCAAATGTTGCATCTTTGAACTACAATTCACATTTGTATGTGGATTATCACTTTTAGAGATAAAATGATATGTTTAAAGTGATTTTCATGCGCCCAGGGGTCTTAAACACAAGATTTTTGGAAAGGGTAAAAGTGAATGAAAATGGCCAATTTACTCACTCTGCGGCCTTAAAAAGTGTTTCTACTCCACGGGAAGTGAATAAAATAACATTTGGAGGCCTTTATTGTTCAATCAAAAACGCCCATTTTTTGGTGAAAGAGATAAGCACCCCCCCCTTACGACATGCTTCAGAAACGAAAAAAATGGTCCGTTTTCAAATGTTGCCTCTTTGAACTACAATTCACATTTGTACGTGGAAAATCACTTTAAAAGAAAAAATTAGATGTTTAAAGTGATTTTCATGCTTCCAGGGGCCTTAAACACAAGATTTGAGGAATGGGTAAAAGTGAATGAAAATGGCCAATTTACTCACTCTGTGGCCTTAAAAAGTGTTTCTACTCCACGGGAAGTGAATAAAATAACATTTGGAGGCCTTTATTGTTCAATCAAAAACGCCCATTTTTTGGTGAAAGAGATAACCACCCCCCCTTACGACATGCTTCAGAAACGAAAAAAATGGTCCGTTTTCAAATGTTGCCTCTTTGAACTACAATTCACATGTGTACGTGGAAAATCACTTTTAAAGAAAAAATGAGATGTTTAAAGTGATTTTCATGCGCCCAGGGGTCTTAAACACAAGATTTTTGGAATGGGTAAAAGTGAATGAAAATGGCCAATTTACTCACTCTGCGGCCTTAAAAATTGTTTCTACTCCACGGGAAGTGAATAAAATAACATTTGGAGGCCTTTATTGTTCAATCAAAAACGCCCATTTTTTGGTGAAAGAGATAACCACCCCCCTTACGACATGCTTCAGAAACGAAAAAAATGGTCCGTTTCAAATGTTGCCTCTTTGAACTACAATTCACATTTGTACGTGGGAAATCACTTTTAAAGAAAAAATTAGATGTTTAAAGTGATTTTCATGCTTCCAGGGGCCTTAAACACAAGATTTGAGGAATGGGTAAAAGTGAATGAAAATGGCCAATTTACTCACTCTGCGGCCTTAAAAAGTGTTTCTACTCCACGGGAAGTGAATAAAATAACATTTGGAGGCCTTTATTGTTCAATCAAAAACGCCCATTTTTTGGTGAAAGAGATAATCACCCCCACTTACGACATGCTTCAGAAACGAAAAAAATGGTCCGTTTTCAAATGTTGCCTCTTTGAACTACAATTCACATTTGTACGTGGAAAATCACTTTTAAAGAAAAAATTAGATGTTTAAAGTGATTTTCATGCTTCCAGGGGCCTTAAACACAAGATTTGAGGAATGGGTAAAAGTGAATGAAACTGGCCAATTTACTCACTCTGCGGCCTTAAAAAGTGTTTCTCCTCCACGGGAAGTGAATTAAATAACATTTGTAGGCCTTTATTGTTCAATCAAAAACGCCCGATTTTTGATGAAAGAGATAACCACCCCCCCTTACGACATGCTTCAGAAACAAAAAAAATGGTCTATTTTCAAATGTTGCATCTTTGAACTACAATTCACATTTGTATGTGGATTATCACTTTTAGAGATAAAATGATATGTTTAAAGTGATTTTCATGCGTCCAGGGGTCTTAAACACAAGATTTTTGGAATGGGTAAAAGTGAATGAAAATGGCCAATTTACTCACTCTGCGGCTTTAAAAAGTGTTTCTACTCCACTGGAAGTGAATAAAATACCATTTGGAGGCCTTTATTGTTCAATCAAAAACGCCCATTTTTTGGTGAAAGAGATAACCACCCCCCCTTACGACATGCTTCAGAAACGAAAAAAATTGTCCGTTTTCAAATGTTGCCTCTTTGAACTACAATTCACATTTGTACGTGGAAAATCACTTTTAAAGAAAAAATGAGATGTTTAAAGTGATTTTCATGCTTCCAGGGGCCTTAAACACAAGATTTGAGGAATGGGTAAAAGTGAATGAAACTGGCCAATTTACTCACTCTGCGGCCTTAAAAAGTGTTTCTCCTCCACGGCAAGTGAATAAAATAACATTTGGAGGTCTTTATTGTTCAAGCGAAAACGCCAGATTTTTGACGAAAGAGATAACCACCCCCCCTTACGACATGCTTCAGAAACGAAAAAAATGGTTCATTTTCAAATGTTGCATCTTTGAACTACAATTCACATTTGTATGTGGATTATCACTTTTAGAGATAAAATGATATGTTTAAAGTGATTTTCATGCGTCCAGGGGTCTTAAACACAAGATTTTTGGAATGGGAAAACGTGAATGAAAATGGCCAATTTATTCACTCTGAGGCCTTAAAAAGTTTTTCTCCACCCCAGAAAGTGAATTAAATAACATTTGTAGGCCTTTATTGTTCAATCAAAAATGCCCGATTTTTGATGAAAGAGATAACCACCCCCCCTTACGACATGCTTCAGAAACAAAAAAAATGGTTCATTTTCAAATGTTGCATCTTTGAACTACAATTCACATTTGTATGTGGATTATCACTTTTAGAGATAAAATGATATGTTTAAAGTGATTTTCATGCGTCCAGGGGTCTTAAACACAAGATTTTTGGAATGGGTAAAAGTGAATAAAAATGGCCAATTTACTCACTCTGCGGCTTTAAAAAGTGTTTCTACTCCACTGGAAGTGAATAAAATAACATTTGGAGGCCTTTATTGTTCAATCAAAAACGCCCATTTTTTGGTGAAAGAGATAACCACCCCCCCCTTACGACATGCTTCAGAAACGAAAAAAATGGTCCGTTTTCAAATGTTGCCTCTTTGAACTACAATTCACATTTGTACGTGGAAAATCACTTTTAAAGAAAAAATGAGATGTTTAAAGTGATTTTCATGCTTCCAGGCGCCTTAAACACAAGATTTGAGGAATGGGTAAAAGTGAATGAAAATGGCCAATTTACTCACTCTGCGGCCTTAAAAAGTATTTCTACTCCACGGGAAGCGAATTAAATAACATTTGTAGGCCTTTATTGTTCAATCAAAAACGCCCGATTTTTGATGAAAGAGATAACCACCCCCCCTTACGACATGCTTCAGAAACGAAAAAAATGGTCCATTTTCAAATGTTGCCTCTTTGAACTACAATTCACATTTGTATGTGGAAAATCACTTTTAAAGATAAAATGAGATGTTTAAAGTGATTTTCATGCTTCCAGGGGCCTTAAACACAAGATTTGAGGAATGGGTAAAAGTGAATGGAAATGGCCAATTTACTCATTCTGAGGCCTTAAACAGTGTTTCTCCTCCACGGGAAGTGAATTAAATAACATTTGGAGGCCTTTATTGTTCAATCAAAAACGCCAGATTTTTGATGAAAGAGATAACCACCCCCCCTTACGACATGCTTCAGAAACGTAAAAAATGGTCCATTTTCAAATGTTGCGTCTTTGAACTACAATTCACATTTGTACGTGGAAAATCACTTTTAGAGATAAGATTAGATGTTTAAAGTGATTTTCAAGCTTCCAGGGGCCCTAAACACAAGATTTGAGAAATGGCTAAAAGTGAATGAAAATGGCCAATTTACTCACTCTGCGGCCTTAAAAAGTTTTTCTCCTCCACGGCAAGTGAATAAAATACCATTTGGAGGTCTTTATTGTTCAAGCGAAAACGCCAGATTTTTGACGAAAGAGATAACCACCCCCCCTTACGACATGCTTCAGAAACGAAAAAAATGGTCCATTTTCAAATGTTGCGTCTTTGAACTACAATTCACATTTGTACGTGGATAATCACTTTTAGAGATAAAATTAGATGTTTGAAGTGATTTTCAAGCGTCCCCGGGCCCTAAACACAAGATTTGAGGAATGGGAAAGCGTGAATGAAAATGGCCAATTTACTCACTCTGCGGCCTTAAAAAGTGTTTCTACTCCACGGGAAGTGAATAAAATAACATTTGGAGGCCTTTATTGTTCAATCAAAAACGCCCATTTTTTGGTGAAAGAGATAACCACCCCCCCTTACGACATGCTTCAGAAACGAAAAAAATGTTACGTTTTCAAATGTTGCCTCTTTGAACTACAATTCACATTGGTACGTGGAAAATCACTTTTAAAGAAAAAATGAGATGTTTAAAGTGATTTTCATGCTTCCAGGGGCCTTAAACACAAGATTTGAGGAATGGGTAAAAGTGAATGGAAATGGCCAATTCACTCATTCTGAGGCCTTAAAAAGTGTTTCTCCTCCACTGGAAGTGAATAAAATACCATTTGGAGGCCTTTATTGTTCAATCAAAAACGCCCATTTTTTGGTGAAAGAGATAACCACCCCCCCTTACGACATGCTTCAGAAACGAAAAAAATGGTCCGTTTTCAAATGTTGCCTCTTTGAACTACAATTCACATTTGTATGTGGAAAATCACTTGTAAAGATAAAATGATATGTTTAAAGTGATTTTCATGCTTCCAGGGGCCTTAAACACAAGATTTGAGGAATGGGTAAAAGTGAATGGAAATGGCCAATTTACTCATTCTGAGGCCTTAAAAAGTGTTTCTCCACCCCAGAAAGTGAAGTAAATAACATTTGTAGGCCTTTATTGTTCAATCAAAAATGCCCGATTTTTGATGAAAGAGATAACCACCCCCCCTTACGACATGCTTCAGAAACAAAAAAATGGTCCATTTTCAAATGTTGCCTCTTTGAACTACAATTCACATTTGTATGTGGAAAATCACTTTTAAAGATAAAATGATATGTTTAAAGGGATTTTCATGCTTCCAGGGGCCTTAAACACAAGATTTGAGGAATGGGTAAAAGTGAATGGATATGGCCAATTTACTCATTCTGAGGCCTTAAAAAGTTTTTCTCCTCCACGGGAAGTGAATTAAATAACATTTGGAGGCCTTTATTGTTCAATCAAAAATGCCCGATTTTTGATGAAAGAGATAACCACCCCCCCTTACGACATGCTTCAGAAACGTAAAAAATGGTCCATTTTCAAATGTTGCGTCTTTGAACTACAATTCACATTTGTACGTGGAAAATCACTTTTAGAGATAAGATTAGATGTTTAAAGTGATTTTCAAGCTTCCAGGGGCCCTAAACACAAGATTTGAGAAATGGGTAAAAGTGAATGAAAATGGCCAATTTACTCACTCTGCGGCCTTAAAAAGTTTTTCTCCTCCACGGCAAGTGAATAAAATAACATTTGGAGGTCTTTATTGTTCAAGCGAAAACGCCAGATTTTTGACGAAAGAGATAACCACCCCCCCTTACGACATGCTTCAGAAACGAAAAAAATGGTCCATTTTCAAATGTGGCGTCTTTGAACTACAATTCACATTTGTACGTGGATAATCACTTTTAGAGATAAAATTAGATGTTTGAAGTGATTTTCAAGCTTCCCCGGGCCCTAAACACAAGATTTGAGGAATGGGAAAACGTGAATGAAAATGGCCAATTTATTCACTCTGAGGCCTTAAAAAGTTTTTCTCCACCCCAGAAAGTGAATTAAATAACATTTGTAGGCCTTTATTGTTCAATCAAAAATGCCCGATTTTTGATGAAAGAGATAACCACCCCCCCTTACGACATGCTTCAGAAACAAAAAAAATGGTCTATTTTCAAATGTTGCATCTTTGAACTACAATTCACATTTGTATGTGGATTATCACTTTTAGAGATAAAATGATATGTTTAAAGTGATTTTCATGCGTCCAGGGGTCTTAAACACAAGATTTTTGGAATGGGTAAAAGTGAATGAAAATGGCCAATTTACTCACTCTGCGGCCTTAAAAAGTTTGTCTCCACCACGGAAAGTGAATAAAATACCATTTGGAGGCCTTTATTGTTCAATCAAAAAAGCCCATTTTTTGTTGAAAGACATAACCACCCCCCCTTACGACATGCTTCAGAAATGAAAAAAATGGTCCGTTTTCAAATGTTGCCTCTTTGAACTACAATTCACATTTGTACGTGGAAAATAACTTTTAAAGAAAAAATTAGATGTTTAAAGTGATTTTCATGCTTCCAGGGGCCTTAAACACAAGATTTGAGGAATGGGTAAAAGTGAATGAAAATGGCCAATTTACTCACTCTGCGGCCTTAAAAAGTGTTTCTACTCCACGGGAAGCGAATTAAATAACATTTGTAGGCCTTTATTGTTCAATCAAAAACGCCCGATTTTTGATGAAAGAGATAACCACCCCCCCTTACGACATGCTTCAGAAACGAAAAAAATGGTTCATTTTCAAATGTTGCATCTTTGAACTACAATTCACATTTGATTGTGGATTATCACTTTTAGAGATAAAATGATATGTTTAAAGTGATTTTCATGCGTCCAGGGGTCTTAAACACAAGATTTTTGGAATGGGTAAAAGTGAATGAAAATGGCCAATTCACTCACTCTGCGGCTTTAAAAAGTGTTTCTACTCCACTGGAAGTGAATAAAATAACATTTGGAGGCCTTTATTGTTCAATCAAAAACGCCCATTTTTTGGTGAACGAGATAACCACCACCCCTTACGACATGCTTCAGAAACGAAAAAAATGGTCCGTTTTCAAATGTTGCCTCTTTGAACTACAATTCACATTTGTACGTGGAAAATCACTTTTAAAGAAAAAATTAGATGTTTAAAGTGATTTTCATGCTTCCAGGGGCCTTAAACACAAGATTTGAGGAATGGGTAAAAGTGAATGAAACTGGCCAATGTACTCACTCTGCGGCCTTAAAAAGTGTTTCTCCTCCACGGGAAGCAAATTAAATAACATTTGTAGGCCTTTATTGTTCAATCAAAAACGCCCGATTTTTGATGAAAGAGATAACCACCCCCCCTTACGACATGCTTCAGAAACAAAAAAACTGGTCCATTTTCAAATGTTGCCTCTTTGAACTACAATTCACATTTGTATGTGGAAAATCACTTTTAAAGATAAAATGATATGTTTAAAGTGATTTTCATGCTTCCAGGGGCCTTAAACACAAGATTTGAGGAATGGGTAAAAGTGAATGGAAATAGCCAATTTACTCATTCTGAGGCCTTAAAAAGTGTTTCTCCTCCACGGGAAGTGAATTAAATAACATTTGGAGGCCTTTATTGTTCAATCAAAAACGCCAGATTTTTGATGAAAGAGATAACCACCCCCCCTTACGATATGCTTCAGAAACGAAAATAATGGTTCATTTTCAAATGTTGCATCTTTGAACTACATTTCACATTTGTATGTGGATTATCACTTTTAGAGATAAAATGATATGTTTAAAGTGATTTTCATGCGTCCAGGGGTCTTAAACACAAGATTTTTGGAATGGGTAAAAGTGAATGAAAATGGCCAATTTACTCACTCTGCGGCCTTAAAAAGTATTTCTACTCCACGGGAAGCGAATTAAATAACATTTGTAGGCCTTTATTGTTCAATCAAAAACGCCCGATTTTTGATGAAAGAGATAACCACCCCCCCTTACGACATGTTTCAGAAAGGAAAAAAATGGTCCATTTTCAAATGTTGCCTCTTTGAACTACAATTCACATTTGTACGTGGAAAATCACTTTTAAAGAAAAAATGAGATGTTTAAAGTGATTTTCATGCTTCCAGGGGCCTTAAACACAACATTTGAGGAATGGGTAAAAGTGAATGAAAATGGCCAATTTACTCACTCTGCGGCCATAAAAAGTGTTTCTACTCCACGGGAAGCGAATTAAATAACATTTGTAGGCCTGTATTGTTCAATCAAAAACGCCCGATTTTTGATGAAAGAGATAACCACCCCCCCTTACGACATGCTTCAGAAACGAAAAAAATGGTCCATTTTCAAATGTTGCCTCTTTGAACTACAATTCACATTTGTATGTGGAAAATCACTTTTAAAGATAAAATGAGATGTTTAAAGTGATTTTCATGCTTCCAGGGGCCTTAAACACAAGATTTGAGGAATGGGTAAAAGTGAATGAAAATGGCCAATTTACTCATTCTGAGGCCTTAAAAAGTGTTTCTCCTCCACGGGAAGTGAATTAAATAACATTTGGAGGCCTTTATTGTTCAATGAAAAACGCTCGATTTTTGATGAAAGAGATAACCACCCCCCCTTACGACATGCTTCAGAAACGAAAAAAATGGTCCATTTTCAAATGTTGCGTCTTTGAACTACAATTCACATTTGTACGTGGAAAATCACTTTTAGAGATAAGATTAGATGTTTAAAGTGATTTTCAAGCTTCCAGTGGCCCTAAACACAAGATTTGAGAAATGGGTAAAAGTAAATGAAAATGGCCAATTTACTCACTCTGAGGCCTTAAAAAGTTTTTCTCCTCCACGGTAAGTGAATAAAATAACATTTGGAGGTCTTTATTGTTCAAGCGAAAACGCCAGATTTTTGACGAAAGAGATAACCACCCCCCCTTACGACATGCTTCAGAAACGAAAAAAATGGTCCATTTTCAAATGTTGCGTCTTTGAACTACAATTCACATTTGTACGTGGATAATCACTTTTAGAGATAAAATTAGATGTTTGAAGTGATTTTCAAGCTTCCCCGGGCCCTAAACACAAGATTTGAGGAATGGGAAAACGTGAATGAAAATGGCCAATTTATTCACTCTGAGGCCTTAAAAAGTTTTTCTCCACCCCAGAAAGTGAATTAAATGACATTTGTAGGCCTTTATTGTTCAATCAAAAATGCCCGATTTTTGATGAAAGAGATAACCACCCCCCCTTACGACATGCTTCAGAAACAAAAAAAATGGTTCATTTTCAAATGTTGCATCTTTGAACTACAATTCACATTTGTATGTGGATTATCACTTTTAGAGATAAAATGATATGTTTAAAGTGATTTTCATGCGCCCAGGGGTCTTAAACACAAGATTTTTGGAAAGGGTAAAAGTGAATGAAAATGGCCAATTTACTCACTCTGCGGCCTTAAAAAGTGTTTCTACTCCACGGGAAGTGAATAAAATAACATTTGGAGGCCTTTATTGTTCAATCAAAAACGCCCATTTTTTGGTGAAAGAGATAAGCACCCCCCCCTTACGACATGCTTCAGAAACGAAAAAAATGGTCCGTTTTCAAATGTTGCCTCTTTGAACTACAATTCACATTTGTACGTGGAAAATCACTTTAAAAGAAAAAATTAGATGTTTAAAGTGATTTTCATGCTTCCAGGGGCCTTAAACACAAGATTTGAGGAATGGGTAAAAGTGAATGAAAATGGCCAATTTACTCACTCTGTGGCCTTAAAAAGTGTTTCTACTCCACGGGAAGTGAATAAAATAACATTTGGAGGCCTTTATTGTTCAATCAAAAACGCCCATTTTTTGGTGAAAGAGATAACCACCCCCCCTTACGACATGCTTCAGAAACGAAAAAAATGGTCCGTTTTCAAATGTTGCCTCTTTGAACTACAATTCACATGTGTACGTGGAAAATCACTTTTAAAGAAAAAATGAGATGTTTAAAGTGATTTTCATGCGCCCAGGGGTCTTAAACACAAGATTTTTGGAATGGGTAAAAGTGAATGAAAATGGCCAATTTACTCACTCTGCGGCTGTTAGAACCGGCGGTCTCTAGTTGGCAGAGGTATACACTTCTGACAAATAGGGACCAACCAACTCTAGTCAGGGCAAGGGGATTACACACTCAGATAACCCCTGCTACCCCCTTGGTAGCTTGGCAGAGCAGACAGGCTTATCTCAGAGGCAGTGTGTTAAGCATTTATGACCACATACAGTAATAAAGTGAATACACTACAGATGGACACGACACAGAAGTTATTATAAAAATAGTATGTTTATATAAGGCTTAGCACAAGACCAAATAACGACAAAAATATACCACAGACTTAATAAATACTCTTTGGAAGGAAAAATAATAGTTCAAGTAAGGTTTCTTCTTGGCAAATAGTTCTTTAGCAAAGTATTCTTCTGAGCACAGTCTTTGGCAACAATGTAACCCCCACAGGAGTCACACGACGTCGAGTCTACAAGATTCCCAAGGTTCGGCGTCGACCGCGAGGAGCGCTACGTCAAGCCTGGAGTCGCAACAGACCCCACAAGTACAGTACCTTGAGAAACGAAGAAAACGATGATCCACGGCGTCGAGATGTCGGCGTCGAGGTCGGCGTCGATCGTGCCTCGGAGTCGGGCCAATCCACAGCGGCGTCGAGGGATGTCGGGCCGGAGCAGCGCTCACGGCGTCGAGACGGGCGTCGAGTCGATGCGATCAGCAGCGGCGTCGGGACGGGGTCGCTTGGAGGCAGAGCCGATACTCACTCCTCACTGGCGTCGATACCGGCGTCGAGACGGGGTCACTTGGAGCCGGGGCCGATACCCACTGCTCACTGGCGTTGCTGCTGGCGTCGAGACTGCAGATTTTCCCTTGTGTACTGGAAACAACACTTTCCAGCAATTCAGCAATTCAGTAGATGGTGAAGTCCTTTGGCCCTGTGACTTCAACAGGAGACTGGCACTCTTCCAGTCCTTGGAGATTTTCTAGCAAGTGTTCAGAGAGTACACACCAAGTTCCTCTCTCCTTGTTCCTTGGCAAAAATAAAGAAGCAGCTTTCCGGTTCCTCCACAGCAAAACAGCACTCTGGCAGAAAGGGGAGGCAAGTCCTTAGATCAGCAGGCTTCTTGTCCTTGGTACAGGTTTCCTTGTCAGAAGTGATCTGAGTTCTTGGTTCAGGGGTCCTTCTCTTATACCCCTTTTTCCCTTTGTTCCCTTTGTCCAAGCAGGGAGATTCCCACCATCTCAGGTTTGTTGTGGGTGTTGCCAGGCAGAGGCACCTGGCCTATTCACTGAGCAGGGCAGAGTCCTCAGCCGCCCAGCAGGAGGCGGAGCCAGTATTGTCGCTGGCAGGAGCAGGGCTATCAGTCGCCCAGCAGGAGGCGGAGCCAGTATCGTGTCAGGCAGGGCAGGCTACTCTTCCCTCACTCTATGTGTAAACGCCCCATTCACCCCACACTGACTCACTCAGACCTCTGGAGCCACCCAGCCCCTGACACACACACCAAACCAGCAGAGACCGGTAGATAGTTGGACAAGAAAATAGCCACTTTCTAAAAGTGCTATTTTCAAACATAGAATTTAAAAACCATCCATCCTAAAGGGTGTGTTATTAAATTCTGAGTTCAGGGATACTAAACTCGACTTGCTACCATGCTCCCTGAGTCAGATAGATTATAATGGAGTTAATAATCAGTCTGCCCAGTCTGGCCTATTGGAGGCAGGTAGCCCTTCAATAGTGAAAAACGAAAATGGCTGTAATTCACTATTAGGTCATGCCACACACATCAGGGCATGACCTACCTTTTACCAACAATGCACCCTGCCCTAGGGCCTACCATAGAGGTGTCCGAAATGTGGCAAAGTGAAGGTTTAGAGACTGGTAAGTAGGTTTCCTTACCAAGTCGACATGGCAGTCAGGGACTGCACGCAGGCGCTGCGGTGGCAGGCCTGGGACACATTTTACACGCTGCTTCCGTGGGTGGCACAACCAGTGCTGCAAGCCCACCAGCAGCAGTTAACTTACACGCCCTTGGCACCCGCAGTGCCCTAGACTAGGGTCTGAACAGTAAGTCAACCAAGCCAATCATGGTAACACCAATCAATGTAACAATTTAACATAGGGAGCACTTGCACTGTGGCACTGATCAGCAGTGGCACAGTGCCCAAAGCAATAATCCAGCAAAAACATCGTACACAGAGGAGGCAAACAGGAAAAAAAATGGAGGAGAGACTCATGCCAATGATGCCAGGTCTAACAGCGGCCTTAAAAATTGTTTCTACTCCACGGGAAGTGAATAAAATAACATTTGGAGGCCTTTATTGTTCAATCAAAAACGCCCATTTTTTGGTGAAAGAGATAACCACCCCCCCTTACGACATGCTTCAGAAACGAAAAAAATGGTCCGTTTTCAAATATTGCCTCTTTGAACTACAATTCACATTTGTACGTGGGAAATCACTTTTAAAGAAAAAATTAGATGTTTAAAGTGATTTTCATGCTTCCAGGGGCCTTAAACACAAGATTTGAGGAATGGGTAAAAGTGAATGAAAATGGCCAATTTACTCACTCTGCAGCCTTAAAAAGTGTTTCTACTCCACGGGAAGTGAATAAAATAACATTTGGAGGCCTTTATTGTTCAATCAAAAACGCCCATTTTTTGGTGAAAGAGATAATCACCCCCACTTACGACATGCTTCAGAAACGAAAAAAATGGTCCGTTTTCAAATGTTGCCTCTTTGAACTACAATTCACATTTGTACGTGGAAAATCACTTTTAAAGAAAAAATTAGATGTTTAAAGTGATTTTCATGCTTCCAGGGGCCTTAAACACAAGATTTGAGGAATGGGTAAAAGTGAATGAAACTGGCCAATTTACTCACTCTGCGGCCTTAAAAAGTGTTTCTCCTCCACGGGAAGTGAATTAAATAACATTTGTAGGCCTTTATTGTTCAATCAAAAACGCCCGATTTTTGATGAAAGAGATAACCACCCCCCCTTACGACATGCTTCAGAAACAAAAAAAATGGTCTATTTTCAAATGTTGCATCTTTGAACTACAATTCACATTTGTATGTGGATTATCACTTTTAGAGATAAAATGATATGTTTAAAGTGATTTTCATGCGTCCAGGGGTCTTAAACACAAGATTTTTGGAATGGGTAAAAGTGAATGAAAATGGCCAATTTACTCACTCTGCGGCTTTAAAAAGTGTTTCTACTCCACTGGAAGTGAATAAAATACCATTTGGAGGCCTTTATTGTTCAATCAAAAACGCCCATTTTTTGGTGAAAGAGATAACCACCCCCCCTTACGACATGCTTCAGAAACGAAAAAAATTGTCCGTTTTCAAATGTTGCCTCTTTGAACTACAATTCACATTTGTACGTGGAAAATCACTTTTAAAGAAAAAATGAGATGTTTAAAGTGATTTTCATGCTTCCAGGGGCCTTAAACACAAGATTTGAGGAATGGGTAAAAGTGAATGAAACTGGCCAATTTACTCACTCTGCGGCCTTAAAAAGTGTTTCTCCTCCACGGCAAGTGAATAAAATAACATTTGGAGGTCTTTATTGTTCAAGCGAAAACGCCAGATTTTTGACGAAAGAGATAACCACCCCCCCTTACGACATGCTTCAGAAACGAAAAAAATGGTCCATTTTCAAATGTTGCGTCTTTGAACTACAATTCACATTTGTACGTGGATAATCACTTTTAGAGATAAAATTAGATGTTTGAAGTGATTTTCAAGCTTCCCCGGGCCCTAAACACAAGATTTGAGGAATGGGAAAACGTGAATGAAAATGGCCGATTTATTCACTCTGAGGCCTTAAAAAGTTTTTCTCCACCCCAGAAAGTGAATTAAATAACATTTGTAGGCCTTTATTGTTCAATCAAAAATGCCCGATTTTTGATGAAAGAGATAACCACCCCCCCTTACGACATGCTTCAGAAACAAAAAAAATGGTTCATTTTCAAATGTTGCATCTTTGAACTACAATTCACATTTGTATGTGGATTATCACTTTTAGAGATAAAATGATATGTTTAAAGTGATTTTCATGCGTCCAGGGGTCTTAAACACAAGATTTTTGGAATGGGTAAAAGTGAATAAAAATGGCCAATTTACTCACTCTGCGGCTTTAAAAAGTGTTTCTACTCCACTGGAAGTGAATAAAATAACATTTGGAGGCCTTTATTGTTCAATCAAAAACGCCCATTTTTTGGTGAAAGAGATAACCACCCCCCCTTACGACATGCTTCAGAAACGAAAAAAATGGTCCGTTTTCAAATGTTGCCTCTTTGAACTACAATTCACATTTGTACGTGGAAAATCACTTTTAAAGAAAAAATGAGATGTTTAAAGTGATTTTCATGCTTCCAGGCGCCTTAAACACAAGATTTGAGGAATGGGTAAAAGTGAATGAAAATGGCCAATTTACTCACTCTGCGGCCTTAAAAAGTATTTCTACTCCACGGGAAGCGAATTAAATAACATTTGTAGGCCTTTATTGTTCAATCAAAAACGCCCGATTTTTGATGAAAGAGATAACCACCCCCCCTTACGACATGCTTCAGAAACGAAAAAAATGGTCCATTTTCAAATGTTGCCTCTTTGAACTACAATTCACATTTGTATGTGGAAAATCACTTTTAAAGATAAAATGAGATGTTTAAAGTGATTTTCATGCTTCCAGGGGCCTTAAACACAAGATTTGAGGAATGGGTAAAAGTGAATGGAAATGGCCAATTTACTCATTCTGAGGCCTTAAACAGTGTTTCTCCTCCACGGGAAGTGAATTAAATAACATTTGGAGGCCTTTATTGTTCAATCAAAAACGCCAGATTTTTGATGAAAGAGATAACCACCCCCCCTTACGACATGCTTCAGAAACGTAAAAAATGGTCCATTTTCAAATGTTGCGTCTTTGAACTACAATTCACATTTGTACGTGGAAAATCACTTTTAGAGATAAGATTAGATGTTTAAAGTGATTTTCAAGCTTCCAGGGGCCCTAAACACAAGATTTGAGAAATGGGTAAAAGTGAATGAAAATGGCCAATTTACTCACTCTGCGGCCTTAAAACGTTTTTCTCCTCCACGGCAAGTGAATAAAATAACATTTGGAGGTCTTTATTGTTCAAGCGAAAACGCCAGATTTTTGACGAAAGAGATAACCACCCCCCCTTACGACATGCTTCAGAAACGAAAAAAATGGTCCATTTTCAAATGTTGCGTCTTTGAACTACAATTCACATTTGTACGTGGATAATCACTTTTAGAGATAAAATTAGATGTTTGAAGTGATTTTCAAGCGTCCCCGGGCCCTAAACACAAGATTTGAGGAATGGGAAAACGTGAATGAAAATGGCCAATTTACTCACTCTGCGGCCTTAAAAAGTGTTTCTACTCCATGGGAAGTGAATAAAATAACATTTGGAGGCCTTTATTGTTCAATCAAAAACGCCCATTTTTTGGTGAAAGAGATAACCACCCCCCCTTACGACATGCTTCAGAAACGAAAAAAATGTTACGTTTTCAAATGTTGCCTCTTTGAACTACAATTCACATTTGTACGTGGAAAATCACTTTTAAAGAAAAAATGAGATGTTTAAAGTGATTTTCATGCTTCCAGGGGCCTTAAACACAAGATTTGAGGAATGGGTAAAAGTGAATGGAAATGGCCAATTCACTCATTCTGAGGCCTTAAAAAGTGTTTCTCCTCCACTGGAAGTGAATAAAATACCATTTGGAGGCCTTTATTGTTCAATCAAAAACGCCGATTTTTTGGTGAAAGAGATAACCACCCCCCCTTACGACATGCTTCAGAAACGAAAAAAATGGTCCGTTTTCAAATGTTGCCTCTTTGAACTACAATTCACATTTGTACGTGGAAAATCACTTTTAAAGAAAAAATGAGATGTTTAAAGTGATTTTCATGCTTCCAGGGGCCTTAAACACAAGATTTGAGGAATGGGTAAAAGTGAATGGAAATGGCCAATTTACTCATTCTGAGGCCTTAAAAAGTGTTTCTCCTCCACGGGAAGTGAATTAAATAACATTTGGAGGCCTTTATTGTTCAATCAAAAACGCCAGATTTTTGATGAAAGAGATAACCACCCCCCCTTACGACATGCTTCAGAAACGTAAAAAATGGTCCATTTTCAAATGTTGCGTCTTTGAACTACAATTCACATTTGTACGTGGAAAATCACTTTTAGAGATAAGATTAGATGTTTAAAGTGATTTTCAAGCTTCCAGGGGCCCTAAACACAAGATTTGAGAAATGGGTAAAAGTGAATGAAAATGGCCACTTTACTCACTCTGCGGCCTTAAAAAGTTTTTCTCCTCCACGGCAAGTGAATAAAATAACATTTGGAGGTCTTTATTGTTCAAGCGAAAACGCCAGATTTTTGACGAAAGAGATAACCACCCCCCCTTACGACATGCTTCAGAAACGAAAAAAATGGTCCATTTTCAAATGTTGCGTCTTTGAACTACAATTCACATTTGTACGTGGATAATCACTTTTAGAGATAAAATTAGATGTTTGAAGTGATTTTCAAGCGTCCCCGGGCCCTAAACACAAGATTTGAGGAATGGGAAAGCGTGAATGAAAATGGCCAATTTACTCACTCTGCGGCCTTAAAAAGTGTTTCTACTCCACGGGAAGTGAATAAAATAACATTTGGAGGCCTTTATTGTTCAATCAAAAACGCCCATTTTTTGGTGAAAGAGATAACCACCCCCCCTTACGACATGCTTCAGAAACGAAAAAAATGTTACGTTTTCAAATGTTGCCTCTTTGAACTACAATTCACATTGGTACGTGGAAAATCACTTTTAAAGAAAAAATGAGATGTTTAAAGTGATTTTCATGCTTCCAGGGGCCTTAAACACAAGATTTGAGGAATGGGTAAAAGTGAATGGAAATGGCCAATTCACTCATTCTGAGGCCTTAAAAAGTGTTTCTCCTCCACGGTAAGTGAATAAAATAACATTTGGAGGTCTTTATTGTTCAAGCGAAAACGCCAGATTTTTGACGAAAGAGATAACCACCCCCCCTTACGACATGCTTCAGAAACGAAAAAAATGGTCCATTTTCAAATGTTGCGTCTTTGAACTACAATTCACATTTGTACGTGGATAATCACTTTTAGAGATAAAATTAGATGTTTGAAGTGATTTTCAAGCTTCCCCGGGCCCTAAACACAAGATTTGAGGAATGGGAAAACGTGAATGAAAATGGCCGATTTATTCACTCTGAGGCCTTAAAAAGTTTTTCTCCACCCCAGAAAGTGAATTAAATAACATTTGTAGGCCTTTATTGTTCAATCAAAAATGCCCGATTTTTGATGAAAGAGATAACCACCCCACCTTACGACATGCTTCAGAAACAAAAAAAATGGTTCATTTTCAAATGTTGCATCTTTGAACTACAATTCACATTTGTATGTGGATTATCACTTTTAGAGATAAAATGATATGTTTAAAGTGATTTTCATGCGCCCAGGGGTCTTAAACACAAGATTTTTGGAATGGGTAAAAGTGAATGAAAATGGCCAATTTACTCACTCTGCGGCCTTAAAAAGTGTTTCTACTCCACGGGAAGTGAATAAAATAACATTTGGAGGCCTTTATTGTTCAATCAAAAACGCCCATTTTTTGTTGAAAGATATAACCACCCCCCCTTACGACATGCTTCAGAAACGAAAAAAATGGTCCGTTTTCAAATGTTGCCTCTTTGAACTACAATTCACATTTGTACGTGGAAAATCACTTTTAAAGAAAAAATGAGATGTTTAAAGTGATTTTCATGCTTCCAGGGGCCTTAAACACAAGATTTGAGGAATGGGTAAAAGTGAATGAAAATGGCCAATTTACTCACTCTGCGGCCTTAAAAAGTGTTTCTACTCCACGGGAAGTGAATAAAATAACATTTGGAGGCCTTTATTGTTCAATCAAAAACGCCCATTTTTTGGTGAAAGAGATAACCACCCCCCCTTACGACATGCTTCAGAAATGAAAAAAATGGTCCGTTTTCAAATGTTGCCTCTTTGAACTACAATTCACATTTGTACGTGGAAAATCACTTTTAAAGAAAGAATGAGATGTTTAAAGTGATTTTCATGCTTCCAGGGGACTTAAACACAAGATTTGAGGAATGGGTAAAAGTGAATGGAAATGGCCAATTTACTCATTCTGAGGCCTTAAAAAGTGTTTCTCCTCCACGGGAAGTGAATTAAATAGCATTTGGAGGCCTTTATTGTTCAATCAAAAACACCAGATTTTTGATGAAAGAGATAACCACCCCCCCTTACGACATGCTTCAGAAAAGAAAAATATGGTTCATTTTCAAGTGTTGCATCTTTGAACTACAATTCACATTTGTATGTGAATTATCACTTTTAGAGATAAAATGAGATGTTTAAAGTGATTTTCATGCTTCCAGGGGCCTTAAACACAAGATTTGAGGAATGGGTAAAAGTGAATGGAAATGGCCAATTTACTCATTCTGAGGCCTTAAAAAGTTTTTCTCCACCCCAGAAAGTGAATTAAATAACATTTGTAGGCCTTTATTTTTCAATCAAAAACGCCCGATTTTGATGAAAGAGATAACCACCCCCTCTTACGACATGCTTCAGAAACTAAAAAAACTGGTCCATTTTCAAATGTTGCCTCTTTGAACTACAATTCACATTTGTATGTGGAAAATCACTTTTAAAGATAAAATGATATGTTTAAAGTGATTTTCATGCGTCCAGGGGTCTTAAACACAAGATTTTTGGAATGGGTAAAAGTGAATGAAAATGGCCAATTTACTCACTCTGCGGCCTTAAAAAGTATTTCTACTCCACGGGAAGCGAATTAAATAACATTTGTAGGCCTTTATTGTTCAATCAAAAACGCCCGATTTTTGATGAAAGAGATAACCACCCCCCCTTACGACATGCTTCAGAAACTAAAAAAATGGTCCATTTTCAAATGTTGCCTCTTTGAACTACAATTCACATTTGTATGTGGAAAATCACTTTTAAAGATAAAATGAGATGTTTAAAGTGATTTTCATGCTTCCAGGGGCCTTAAACACAAGATTTGAGGAATGGGTAAAAGTGAACGGAAATGGCCTATTTACTCATTCTGAGGCCTTAAAAAGTGTTTCTCCTCCACGGGAAGTGAATAAAATAACATTTGGAGGCCTTTATTGTTCAATCAAAAACGCCCATTTTTTGGTGAAAGAGATAACCACCCCCCCTTACGACATGCTTCAGAAACGAAAAAAATGTTACGTTTTCAAATGTTGCCTCTTTGAACTACAATTCACATTGGTACGTGGAAAATCACTTTTAAAGAAAAAATGAGATGTTTAAAGTGATTTTCATGCTTCCAGGGGCCTTAAACACAAGATTTGAGGAATGGGTAAAAGTGAATGGAAATGGCCAATTCACTCATTCTGAGGCCTTAAAAAGTGTTTCTCCTCCACGGTAAGTGAATAAAATAACATTTGGAGGTCTTTATTGTTCAAGCGAAAACGCCAGATTTTTGACGAAAGAGATAACCACCCCCCCTTACGACATGCTTCAGAAACGAAAAAAATGGTCCATTTTCAAATGTTGCGTCTTTGAACTACAATTCACATTTGTACGTGGATAATCACTTTTAGAGATAAAATTAGATGTTTGAAGTGATTTTCAAGCTTCCCCGGGCCCTAAACACAAGATTTGAGGAATGGGAAAACGTGAATGAAAATGGCCGATTTATTCACTCTGAGGCCTTAAAAAGTTTTTCTCCACCCCAGAAAGTGAATTAAATAACATTTGTAGGCCTTTATTGTTCAATCAAAAATGCCCGATTTTTGATGAAAGAGATAACCACCCCCCCTTACGACATGCTTCAGAAACAAAAAAAATGGTTAATTTTCAAATGTTGCATCTTTGAACTACAATTCACATTTGTATGTGGATTATCACTTTTAGAGATAAAATGATATGTTTAAAGTGATTTTCATGCGCCCAGGGGTCTTAAACACAAGATTTTTGGAATGGGTAAAAGTGAATGAAAATGGCCAATTTACTCACTCTGCGGCCTTAAAAAGTGTTTCTACTCCACGGGAAGTGAATAAAATAACATTTGGAGGCCTTTATTGTTCAATCAAAAACGCCCATTTTTTGTTGAAAGATATAACCACCCCCCCTTACGACATGCTTCAGAAACGAAAAAAATGGTCCGTTTTCAAATGTTGCCTCTTTGAACTACAATTCACATTTGTACGTGGAAAATCACTTTTAAAGAAAAAATGAGATGTTTAAAGTGATTTTCATGCTTCCAGGGGCCTTAAACACAAGATTTGAGGAATGGGTAAAAGTGAATGAAAATGGCCAATTTACTCACTCTGCGGCCTTAAAAAGTGTTTCTACTCCACGGGAAGTGAATAAAATAACATTTGGAGGCCTTTATTGTTCAATCAAAAACGCCCATTTTTTGGTGAAAGAGATAACCACCCCCCCTTACGACATGCTTCAGAAATGAAAAAAATGGTCCGTTTTCAAATGTTGCCTCTTTGAACTACAATTCACATTTGTACGTGGAAAATCACTTTTAAAGAAAGAATGAGATGTTTAAAGTGATTTTCATGCTTCCAGGGGACTTAAACACAAGATTTGAGGAATGGGTAAAAGTGAATGGAAATGGCCAATTTACTCATTCTGAGGCCTTAAAAAGTGTTTCTCCTCCACGGGAAGTGAATTAAATAGCATTTGGAGGCCTTTATTGTTCAATCAAAAACACCAGATTTTTGATGAAAGAGATAACCACCCCCCCTTACGACATGCTTCAGAAAAGAAAAATATGGTTCATTTTCAAGTGTTGCATCTTTGAACTACAATTCACATTTGTATGTGGATTATCACTTTTAGAGATAAAATGAGATGTTTAAAGTGATTTTCATGCTTCCAGGGGCCTTAAACACAAGATTTGAGGAATGGGTAAAAGTGAATGGAAATGGCCAATTTACTCATTCTGAGGCCTTAAAAAGTTTTTCTCCACCCCAGAAAGTGAATTAAATAACATTTGTAGGCCTTTATTTTTCAATCAAAAACGCCCGATTTTGATGAAAGAGATAACCACCCCCTCTTACGACATGCTTCAGAAACTAAAAAAACTGGTCCATTTTCAAATGTTGCCTCTTTGAACTACAATTCACATTTGTATGTGGAAAATCACTTTTAAAGATAAAATGATATGTTTAAAGTGATTTTCATGCGTCCAGGGGTCTTAAACACAAGATTTTTGGAATGGGTAAAAGTGAATGAAAATGGCCAATTTACTCACTCTGCGGCCTTAAAAAGTATTTCTACTCCACGGGAAGCGGATTAAATAACATTTGTAGGCCTTTATTGTTCAATCAAAAACGCCCGATTTTTGATGAAAGAGATAACCACCCCCCCTTACGACATGCTTCAGAAACTAAAAAAATGGTCCATTTTCAAATGTTGCCTCTTTGAACTACAATTCACATTTGTATGTGGAAAATCACTTTTAAAGATAAAATGAGATGTTTAAAGTGATTTTCATGCTTCCAGGGGCCTTAAACACAAGATTTGAGGAATGGGTAAAAGTGAACGGAAATGGCCTATTTACTCATTCTGAGGCCTTAAAAAGTGTTTCTCCTCCACGGGAAGTGAATAAAATAACATTTGGAGGCCTTTATTGTTCAATCAAAAACGCCCATTTTTTGGTGAAAGAGATAACCACCCCCCCTTACGACATGCTTCAGAAACGAAAAAAATGTTACGTTTTCAAATGTTGCCTCTTTGAACTACAATTCACATTGGTACGTGGAAAATCACTTTTAAAGAAAAAATGAGATGTTTAAAGTGATTTTCATGCTTCCAGGGGCCTTAAACACAAGATTTGAGGAATGGGTAAAAGTGAATGGAAATGGCCAATTCACTCATTCTGAGGCCTTAAAAAGTGTTTCTCCTCCACGGTAAGTGAATAAAATAACATTTGGAGGTCTTTATTGTTCAAGCGAAAACGCCAGATTTTTGACGAAAGAGATAACCACCCCCCCTTACGACATGCTTCAGAAACGAAAAAAATGGTCCATTTTCAAATGTTGCGTCTTTGAACTACAATTCACATTTGTACGTGGATAATCACTTTTAGAGATAAAATTAGATGTTTGAAGTGATTTTCAAGCTTCCCCGGGCCCTAAACACAAGATTTGAGGAATGGGAAAACGTGAATGAAAATGGCCGATTTATTCACTCTGAGGCCTTAAAAAGTTTTTCTCCACCCCAGAAAGTGAATTAAATAACATTTGTAGGCCTTTATTGTTCAATCAAAAATGCCCGATTTTTGATGAAAGAGATAACCACCCCCCCTTACGACATGCTTCAGAAACAAAAAAAATGGTTAATTTTCAAATGTTGCATCTTTGAACTACAATTCACATTTGTATGTGGATTATCACTTTTAGAGATAAAATGATATGTTTAAAGTGATTTTCATGCGCCCAGGGGTCTTAAACACAAGATTTTTGGAATGGGTAAAAGTGAATGAAAATGGCCAATTTACTCACTCTGCGGCCTTAAAAAGTGTTTCTACTCCACGGGAAGTGAATAAAATAACATTTGGAGGCCTTTATTGTTCAATCAAAAACGCCCATTTTTTGTTGAAAGATATAACCACCCCCCCTTACGACATGCTTCAGAAACGAAAAAAATGGTCCGTTTTCAAATGTTGCCTCTTTGAACTACAATTCACATTTGTACGTGGAAAATCACTTTTAAAGAAAAAATGAGATGTTTAAAGTGATTTTCATGCTTCCAGGGGCCTTAAACACAAGATTTGAGGAATGGGTAAAAGTGAATGAAAATGGCCAATTTACTCACTCTGCGGCCTTAAAAAGTGTTTCTACTCCACGGGAAGTGAATAAAATAACATTTGGAGGCCTTTATTGTTCAATCAAAAACGCCCATTTTTTGGTGAAAGAGATAACCACCCCCCCTTACGACATGCTTCAGAAATGAAAAAAATGGTCCGTTTTCAAATGTTGCCTCTTTGAACTACAATTCACATTTGTACGTGGAAAATCACTTTTAAAGAAAGAATGAGATGTTTAAAGTGATTTTCATGCTTCCAGGGGACTTAAACACAAGATTTGAGGAATGGGTAAAAGTGAATGGAAATGGCCAATTTACTCATTCTGAGGCCTTAAAAAGTGTTTCTCCTCCACGGGAAGTGAATTAAATAGCATTTGGAGGCCTTTATTGTTCAATCAAAAACACCAGATTTTTGATGAAAGAGATAACCACCCCCCCTTACGACATGCTTCAGAAAAGAAAAATATGGTTCATTTTCAAGTGTTGCATCTTTGAACTACAATTCACATTTGTATGTGGATTATCACTTTTAGAGATAAAATGAGATGTTTAAAGTGATTTTCATGCATCCAGGGGCCTTAAACACAAGATTTGAGGAATGGGTAAAAGTGAACGGAAATGGCCTATTTACTCATTCTGAGGCCTTAAAAAGTGTTTCTCCTCCACGGGAAGTGAATTAAATAACATTTGGAGGCCTTTATTGTTCAATGAAAAACGCCAGATTTTTGATGAAAGAGATAACCACCCCCCTTACGACATGCTTCAGAAACGAAAAAAATGGTCCATTTTCAAATGTTGCGTCTTTGAACTACAATTCAGATTTGTACGTGGAAAATCACTTTTAGAGATAAGATTAGATGTTTAAAGTGATTTTCAAGCTTCCAGGGGCCCTAAACACAAGATTTGAGAAATGGGTAAAAGTAAATGAAAATGGCCAATTTACTCACTCTGCGGCCTTAAAAAGTTTTTCTCCTCCACGGTAAGTGAATAAAATAACATTTGGAGGTCTTTATTGTTCAAGCGAAAACGCCAGATTTTTGACGAAAGAGATAACCACCCCCCCTTACGACATGCTTCAGAAACGAAAAAAATGGTCCATTTTCAAATGTTGCGTCTTTGAACTACAATTCACATTTGTACGTGGATAATCACTTTTAGAGATAAAATTAGATGTTTGAAGTGATTTTCAAGCTTCCCCGGGCCCTAAACACAAGATTTGAGGAATGGGAAAACGTGAATGAAAATGGCCAATTTATTCACTCTGAAGCCTTAAAAAGTTTTTCTACTCCACGGGAAGCGAATTAAATAACATTTGTAGGCCTTTATTGTTCAATCAAAAACGCCCAATTTTTGATGAAAGAGATAACCACCCCCCCTTACGACATGCTTCAGAAACTAAAAAAATGGTCCATTTTCAAATATTGCCTCTTTGAACTACAATTCACATTTGTATGTGGAAAATCACTTTTAAAGATAAAATTATTTGTTTAAAGTGATTTTCATGCTTCCAGGGGCCTTAAACACAAGATTTGAGGAATGGGAAAAGTGAATGGAAATGGCCAATTTACTCACTCTGCGGCCTTAAAAAGTGTTTCTACTCCACGGGAAGTGAATAAAATAACATTTGGAGGCCTTTATTGTTCAATCAAAAACGCCCATTTTTTGGTGAAAGAGATAACCACCCCCCCCTTACGACATGCTTCAGAAACGAAAAAAATGGTCCGTTTTCAAATATTGCCTCTTTGAACTACAATTCACATTTGTACGTGGAAAATCACTTTTAAAGAAAAAATGAGATGTTTAAAGTGATTTTCATGCTTCCAGGGGCCTTAAACACAAGATTTGAGGAATGGGTAAAAGTGAATGAAAATGGCCAATTTACTCACTCTGCAGCCTTAAAAAGTGTTTCTACTCCACGGGAAGCGAATTAAATAACATTTGTAGGCCTTTATTGTTCAATCAAAAACGCCCGATTTTTGATGAAAGAGATAACCACCCCCCCTTACGACATGCTTCAGAAACTAAAAAAATGGTCCATTTTCAAATGTTGCCTCTTTGAACTACAATTCACATTTGTATGTGGAAAATCACTTTTAAAGATAAAATGATATGTTTAAAGTGATTTTCATGCTTCCAGGGGCCTTAAACACAAGATTTTTGGAATGGGTAAAAGTGAATGAAAATGGCCAATTTACTCACTCTGCGGCCTTAAAAAGTGTTTCTACTCCACGGGAAGTGAATAAAATAACATTTGGAGGCCTTTATTGTTCAATCAAAAACGCCCATTTTTTGGTGAAAGAGATAACCACCCCCCCTTACGACATGCTTCAGAAACGAAAAAAATGGTCCGTTTTCAAATGTTGCCTCTTTGAACTACAATTCACATTTGTACGTGGAAAATCACTTTTAAAGAAAAAATGAGATGTTTAAAGTGATTTTCATGCTTCCAGGGGCCTTAAACACAAGATTTGAGGAATGGGTAAAAGTGAATGAAACTGGCCAATTTACTCACTCTGCGGCATTAAAAAGTGTTTCTCCTCCACGGGAAGCGAATTAAATAACATATGTAGGCCTTTATTGTTCAATCAAAAACGCCCGATTTTTGATGAAAGAGATAACCACCCCCCCTTACGACATGCTTCAGAAACTAAAAAAACTGGTCCATTTTCAAATGTTGCCTCTTTGAACTACAATTCACATTTGTACGTGGAAAATCACTTTTAAAGATAAAATGATATGTTTAAAGTGATTTTTATGCTTCCAGGGGCCTTAAACACAAGATTTGAGGAATGGGTAAAAGTGAATGGAAATGGCCAATTTACTCATTCTGAGGCCTTAAAAAGTGTTTCTCCTCCACGGGAAGTGAATTAAATAACATTTGGAGGCCTTTATTGTTCAATCAAAAACACCAGATTTTTGATGAAAGAGATAACCAGCCCCCCTTACGACATGCTTCAGAAACGAAAATAATGGTTCATTTTCAAATGTTGCATCTTTGAACTACATTTCACATTTGTATGTGGATTATCACTTTTAGAGATAAAATGATATGTTTAAAGTGATTTTCATGCGTCCAGGGGTCTTAAACACAAGATTTTTGGAATGGGTAAAAGTGAATGAAAATGGCCAATTTACTCACTCTGCGGCCTTAAAAAGTATTTCTACTCCACGGGAAGCGAATTAAATAACATTTGTAGGCCTTTATTGTTCAATCAAAAACGCCCGATTTTTGATGAAAGAGATAACCACCCCCCCTTACGACATGTTTCAGAAAGGAAAAAAATGGTCCATTTTCAAATGTTGCCTCTTTGAACTACAATTCACATTTGTACGTGGAAAATCACTTTTAAAGAAAAAATGAGATGTTTAAAGTGATTTTCATGCTTCCAGGGGCCTTAAACACAACATTTGAGGAATGGGTAAAAGTGAATGAAAATGGCCAATTTACTCACTCTGCGGCCATAAAAAGTGTTTCTACTCCACGGGAAGCGAATTAAATAACATTTGTAGGCCTGTATTGTTCAATCAAAAACGCCCGATTTTTGATGAAAGAGATAACCACCCCCCCTTACGACATGCTTCAGAAACGAAAAAAATGGTCCATTTTCAAATGTTGCCTCTTTGAACTACAATTCACATTTGTATGTGGAAAATCACTTTTAAAGATAAAATGAGATGTTTAAAGTGATTTTCATGCTTCCAGGGGCCTTAAACACAAGATTTGAGGAATGGGTAAAAGTGAATGGAAATGGCCAATTTACTCATTCTGAGGCCTTAAAAAGTGTTTCTCCTCCACGGGAAGTGAATTAAATAACATTTGGAGGCCTTTATTGTTCAATGAAAAATGCTCGATTTTTGATGAAAGAGATAACCACCCCCCCTTACGACATGCTTCAGAAACGAAAAAAATGGTCCATTTTCAAATGTTGCGTCTTTGAACTACAATTCACATTTGTACGTGGAAAATCACTTTTAGAGATAAGATTAGATGTTTAAAGTGATTTTCAAGCTTCCAGTGGCCCTAAACACAAGATTTGAGAAATGGGTAAAAGTAAATGAAAATGGCCAATTTACTCACTCTGAGGCCTTAAAAAGTTTTTCTCCTCCACGGTAAGTGAATAAAATAACATTTGGAGGTCTTTATTGTTCAAGCGAAAACGCCAGATTTTTGACGAAAGAGATAACCACCCCCCCTTACGACATGCTTCAGAAACGAAAAAAATGGTCCATTTTCAAATGTTGCGTCTTTGAACTACAATTCACATTTGTACGTGGATAATCACTTTTAGAGATAAAATTAGATGTTTGAAGTGATTTTCAAGCTTCCCCGGGCCCTAAACACAAGATTTGAGGAATGGGAAAACGTGAATGAAAATGGCCAATTTATTCACTCTGAGGCCTTAAAAAGTTTTTCTCCACCCCAGAAAGTGAATTAAATGACATTTGTAGGCCTTTATTGTTCAATCAAAAATGCCCGATTTTTGATGAAAGAGATAACCACCCCCCCTTACGACATGCTTCAGAAACAAAAAAAATGGTTCATTTTCAAATGTTGCATCTTTGAACTACAATTCACATTTGTATGTGGATTATCACTTTTAGAGATAAAATGATATGTTTAAAGTGATTTTCATGCGCCCAGGGGTCTTAAACACAAGATTTTTGGAAAGGGTAAAAGTGAATGAAAATGGCCAATTTACTCACTCTGCGGCCTTAAAAAGTGTTTCTACTCCACGGGAAGTGAATAAAATAACATTTGGAGGCCTTTATTGTTCAATCAAAAACGCCCATTTTTTGGTGAAAGAGATAAGCACCCCCCCCTTACGACATGCTTCAGAAACGAAAAAAATGGTCCGTTTTCAAATGTTGCCTCTTTGAACTACAATTCACATTTGTACGTGGAAAATCACTTTAAAAGAAAAAATTAGATGTTTAAAGTGATTTTCATGCTTCCAGGGGCCTTAAACACAAGATTTGAGGAATGGGTAAAAGTGAATGAAAATGGCCAATTTACTCACTCTGTGGCCTTAAAAAGTGTTTCTACTCCACGGGAAGTGAATAAAATAACATTTGGAGGCCTTTATTGTTCAATCAAAAACGCCCATTTTTTGGTGAAAGAGATAACCACCCCCCCTTACGACATGCTTCAGAAACGAAAAAAATGGTCCGTTTTCAAATGTTGCCTCTTTGAACTACAATTCACATGTGTACGTGGAAAATCACTTTTAAAGAAAAAATGAGATGTTTAAAGTGATTTTCATGCGCCCAGGGGTCTTAAACACAAGATTTTTGGAATGGGTAAAAGTGAATGAAAATGGCCAATTTACTCACTCTGCGGCCTTAAAAATTGTTTCTACTCCACGGGAAGTGAATAAAATAACATTTGGAGGCCTTTATTGTTCAATCAAAAACGCCCATTTTTTGGTGAAAGAGATAACCACCCCCCTTACGACATGCTTCAGAAACGAAAAAAATGGTCCGTTTCAAATGTTGCCTCTTTGAACTACAATTCACATTTGTACGTGGGAAATCACTTTTAAAGAAAAAATTAGATGTTTAAAGTGATTTTCATGCTTCCAGGGGCCTTAAACACAAGATTTGAGGAATGGGTAAAAGTGAATGAAAATGGCCAATTTACTCACTCTGCGGCCTTAAAAAGTGTTTCTACTCCACGGGAAGTGAATAAAATAACATTTGGAGGCCTTTATTGTTCAATCAAAAACGCCCATTTTTTGGTGAAAGAGATAATCACCCCCACTTACGACATGCTTCAGAAACGAAAAAAATGGTCCGTTTTCAAATGTTGCCTCTTTGAACTACAATTCACATTTGTACGTGGAAAATCACTTTTAAAGAAAAAATTAGATGTTTAAAGTGATTTTCATGCTTCCAGGGGCCTTAAACACAAGATTTGAGGAATGGGTTAAAAGTGAATGAAACTGGCCAATTTACTCACTCTGCGGCCTTAAAAAGTGTTTCTCCTCCACGGGAAGTGAATTAAATAACATTTGTAGGCCTTTATTGTTCAATCAAAAACGCCCGATTTTTGATGAAAGAGATAACCACCCCCCCTTACGACATGCTTCAGAAACAAAAAAAATGGTCTATTTTCAAATGTTGCATCTTTGAACTACAATTCACATTTGTATGTGGATTATCACTTTTAGAGATAAAATGATATGTTTAAAGTGATTTTCATGCGTCCAGGGGTCTTAAACACAAGATTTTTGGAATGGGTAAAAGTGAATGAAAATGGCCAATTTACTCACTCTGCGGCTTTAAAAAGTGTTTCTACTCCACTGGAAGTGAATAAAATACCATTTGGAGGCCTTTATTGTTCAATCAAAAACGCCCATTTTTTGGTGAAAGAGATAACCACCCCCCCTTACGACATGCTTCAGAAACGAAAAAAATTGTCCGTTTTCAAATGTTGCCTCTTTGAACTACAATTCACATTTGTACGTGGAAAATCACTTTTAAAGAAAAAATGAGATGTTTAAAGTGATTTTCATGCTTCCAGGGGCCTTAAACACAAGATTTGAGGAATGGGTAAAAGTGAATGAAACTGGCCAATTTACTCACTCTGCGGCCTTAAAAAGTGTTTCTCCTCCACGGCAAGTGAATAAAATAACATTTGGAGGTCTTTATTGTTCAAGCGAAAACGCCAGATTTTTGACGAAAGAGATAACCACCCCCCCTTACGACATGCTTCAGAAACGAAAAAAATGGTCCATTTTCAAATGTTGCGTCTTTGAACTACAATTCACATTTGTACGTGGATAATCACTTTTAGAGATAAAATTAGATGTTTGAAGTGATTTTCAAGCTTCCCCGGGCCCTAAACACAAGATTTGAGGAATGGGAAAACGTGAATGAAAATGGCCAATTTATTCACTCTGAGGCCTTAAAAAGTTTTTCTCCACCCCAGAAAGTGAATTAAATAACATTTGTAGGCCTTTATTGTTCAATCAAAAATGCCCGATTTTTGATGAAAGAGATAACCACCCCCCCTTACGACATGCTTCAGAAACAAAAAAAATGGTTCATTTTCAAATGTTGCATCTTTGAACTACAATTCACATTTGTATGTGGATTATCACTTTTAGAGATAAAATGATATGTTTAAAGTGATTTTCATGCGTCCAGGGGTCTTAAACACAAGATTTTTGGAATGGGTAAAAGTGAATAAAAATGGCCAATTTACTCACTCTGCGGCTTTAAAAAGTGTTTCTACTCCACTGGAAGTGAATAAAATAACATTTGGAGGCCTTTATTGTTCAATCAAAAACGCCCATTTTTTGGTGAAAGAGATAACCACCCCCCCCTTACGACATGCTTCAGAAACGAAAAAAATGGTCCGTTTTCAAATGTTGCCTCTTTGAACTACAATTCACATTTGTACGTGGAAAATCACTTTTAAAGAAAAAATGAGATGTTTAAAGTGATTTTCATGCTTCCAGGCGCCTTAAACACAAGATTTGAGGAATGGGTAAAAGTGAATGAAAATGGCCAATTTACTCACTCTGCGGCCTTAAAAAGTATTTCTACTCCACGGGAAGCGAATTAAATAACATTTGTAGGCCTTTATTGTTCAATCAAAAACGCCCGATTTTTGATGAAAGAGATAACCACCCCCCCTTACGACATGCTTCAGAAACGAAAAAAATGGTCCATTTTCAAATGTTGCCTCTTTGAACTACAATTCACATTTGTATGTGGAAAATCACTTTTAAAGATAAAATGAGATGTTTAAAGTGATTTTCATGCTTCCAGGGGCCTTAAACACAAGATTTGAGGAATGGGTAAAAGTGAATGGAAATGGCCAATTTACTCATTCTGAGGCCTTAAACAGTGTTTCTCCTCCACGGGAAGTGAATTAAATAACATTTGGAGGCCTTTATTGTTCAATCAAAAACGCCAGATTTTTGATGAAAGAGATAACCACCCCCCCTTACGACATGCTTCAGAAACGTAAAAAATGGTCCATTTTCAAATGTTGCGTCTTTGAACTACAATTCACATTTGTACGTGGAAAATCACTTTTAGAGATAAGATTAGATGTTTAAAGTGATTTTCAAGCTTCCAGGGGCCCTAAACACAAGATTTGAGAAATGGGTAAAAGTGAATGAAAATGGCCAATTTACTCACTCTGCGGCCTTAAAAAGTTTTTCTCCTCCACGGCAAGTGAATAAAATACCATTTGGAGGTCTTTATTGTTCAAGCGAAAACGCCAGATTTTTGACGAAAGAGATAACCACCCCCCCTTACGACATGCTTCAGAAACGAAAAAAATGGTCCATTTTCAAATGTTGCGTCTTTGAACTACAATTCACATTTGTACGTGGATAATCACTTTTAGAGATAAAATTAGATGTTTGAAGTGATTTTCAAGCGTCCCCGGGCCCTAAACACAAGATTTGAGGAATGGGAAAGCGTGAATGAAAATGGCCAATTTACTCACTCTGCGGCCTTAAAAAGTGTTTCTACTCCACGGGAAGTGAATAAAATAACATTTGGAGGCCTTTATTGTTCAATCAAAAACGCCCATTTTTTGGTGAAAGAGATAACCACCCCCCCTTACGACATGCTTCAGAAACGAAAAAAATGTTACGTTTTCAAATGTTGCCTCTTTGAACTACAATTCACATTGGTACGTGGAAAATCACTTTTAAAGAAAAAATGAGATGTTTAAAGTGATTTTCATGCTTCCAGGGGCCTTAAACACAAGATTTGAGGAATGGGTAAAAGTGAATGGAAATGGCCAATTCACTCATTCTGAGGCCTTAAAAAGTGTTTCTCCTCCACTGGAAGTGAATAAAATACCATTTGGAGGCCTTTATTGTTCAATCAAAAACGCCCATTTTTTGGTGAAAGAGATAACCACCCCCCCTTACGACATGCTTCAGAAACGAAAAAAATGGTCCGTTTTCAAATGTTGCCTCTTTGAACTACAATTCACATTTGTATGTGGAAAATCACTTGTAAAGATAAAATGATATGTTTAAAGTGATTTTCATGCTTCCAGGGGCCTTAAACACAAGATTTGAGGAATGGGTAAAAGTGAATGGAAATGGCCAATTTACTCATTCTGAGGCCTTAAAAAGTGTTTCTCCACCCCAGAAAGTGAAGTAAATAACATTTGTAGGCCTTTATTGTTCAATCAAAAATGCCCGATTTTTGATGAAAGAGATAACCACCCCCCCTTACGACATGCTTCAGAAACAAAAAAATGGTCCATTTTCAAATGTTGCCTCTTTGAACTACAATTCACATTTGTATGTGGAAAATCACTTTTAAAGATAAAATGATATGTTTAAAGGGATTTTCATGCTTCCAGGGGCCTTAAACACAAGATTTGAGGAATGGGTAAAAGTGAATGGATATGGCCAATTTACTCATTCTGAGGCCTTAAAAAGTTTTTCTCCTCCACGGGAAGTGAATTAAATAACATTTGGAGGCCTTTATTGTTCAATCAAAAATGCCCGATTTTTGATGAAAGAGATAACCACCCCCCCTTACGACATGCTTCAGAAACGTAAAAAATGGTCCATTTTCAAATGTTGCGTCTTTGAACTACAATTCACATTTGTACGTGGAAAATCACTTTTAGAGATAAGATTAGATGTTTAAAGTGATTTTCAAGCTTCCAGGGGCCCTAAACACAAGATTTGAGAAATGGGTAAAAGTGAATGAAAATGGCCAATTTACTCACTCTGCGGCCTTAAAAAGTTTTTCTCCTCCACGGCAAGTGAATAAAATAACATTTGGAGGTCTTTATTGTTCAAGCGAAAACGCCAGATTTTTGACGAAAGAGATAACCACCCCCCCTTACGACATGCTTCAGAAACGAAAAAAATGGTCCATTTTCAAATGTGGCGTCTTTGAACTACAATTCACATTTGTACGTGGATAATCACTTTTAGAGATAAAATTAGATGTTTGAAGTGATTTTCAAGCTTCCCCGGGCCCTAAACACAAGATTTGAGGAATGGGAAAACGTGAATGAAAATGGCCAATTTATTCACTCTGAGGCCTTAAAAAGTTTTTCTCCACCCCAGAAAGTGAATTAAATAACATTTGTAGGCCTTTATTGTTCAATCAAAAATGCCCGATTTTTGATGAAAGAGATAACCACCCCCCCTTACGACATGCTTCAGAAACAAAAAAAATGGTCTATTTTCAAATGTTGCATCTTTGAACTACAATTCACATTTGTATGTGGATTATCACTTTTAGAGATAAAATGATATGTTTAAAGTGATTTTCATGCGTCCAGGGGTCTTAAACACAAGATTTTTGGAATGGGTAAAAGTGAATGAAAATGGCCAATTTACTCACTCTGCGGCCTTAAAAAGTTTGTCTCCACCACGGAAAGTGAATAAAATACCATTTGGAGGCCTTTATTGTTCAATCAAAAAAGCCCATTTTTTGTTGAAAGACATAACCACCCCCCCTTACGACATGCTTCAGAAATGAAAAAAATGGTCCGTTTTCAAATGTTGCCTCTTTGAACTACAATTCACATTTGTACGTGGAAAATAACTTTTAAAGAAAAAATTAGATGTTTAAAGTGATTTTCATGCTTCCAGGGGCCTTAAACACAAGATTTGAGGAATGGGTAAAAGTGAATGAAAATGGCCAATTTACTCACTCTGCGGCCTTAAAAAGTGTTTCTACTCCACGGGAAGCGAATTAAATAACATTTGTAGGCCTTTATTGTTCAATCAAAAACGCCCGATTTTTGATGAAAGAGATAACCACCCCCCCTTACGACATGCTTCAGAAACGAAAAAAATGGTTCATTTTCAAATGTTGCATCTTTGAACTACAATTCACATTTGATTGTGGATTATCACTTTTAGAGATAAAATGATATGTTTAAAGTGATTTTCATGCGTCCAGGGGTCTTAAACACAAGATTTTTGGAATGGGTAAAAGTGAATGAAAATGGCCAATTCACTCACTCTGCGGCTTTAAAAAGTGTTTCTACTCCACTGGAAGTGAATAAAATAACATTTGGAGGCCTTTATTGTTCAATCAAAAACGCCCATTTTTTGGTGAACGAGATAACCACCACCCCTTACGACATGCTTCAGAAACGAAAAAAATGGTCCGTTTTCAAATGTTGCCTCTTTGAACTACAATTCACATTTGTACGTGGAAAATCACTTTTAAAGAAAAAATTAGATGTTTAAAGTGATTTTCATGCTTCCAGGGGCCTTAAACACAAGATTTGAGGAATGGGTAAAAGTGAATGAAACTGGCCAATGTACTCACTCTGCGGCCTTAAAAAGTGTTTCTCCTCCACGGGAAGCGAATTAAATAACATTTGTAGGCCTTTATTGTTCAATCAAAAACGCCCGATTTTTGATGAAAGAGATAACCACCCCCCCTTACGACATGCTTCAGAAACAAAAAAACTGGTCCATTTTCAAATGTTGCCTCTTTGAACTACAATTCACATTTGTATGTGGAAAATCACTTTTAAAGATAAAATGATATGTTTAAAGTGATTTTCATGCTTCCAGGGGCCTTAAACACAAGATTTGAGGAATGGGTAAAAGTGAATGGAAATAGCCAATTTACTCATTCTGAGGCCTTAAAAAGTGTTTCTCCTCCACGGGAAGTGAATTAAATAACATTTGGAGGCCTTTATTGTTCAATCAAAAACGCCAGATTTTTGATGAAAGAGATAACCACCCCCCCTTACGATATGCTTCAGAAACGAAAATAATGGTTCATTTTCAAATGTTGCATCTTTGAACTACATTTCACATTTGTATGTGGATTATCACTTTTAGAGATAAAATGATATGTTTAAAGTGATTTTCATGCGTCCAGGGGTCTTAAACACAAGATTTTTGGAATGGGTAAAAGTGAATGAAAATGGCCAATTTACTCACTCTGCGGCCTTAAAAAGTATTTCTACTCCACGGGAAGCGAATTAAATAACATTTGTAGGCCTTTATTGTTCAATCAAAAACGCCCGATTTTTGATGAAAGAGATAACCACCCCCCCTTACGACATGTTTCAGAAAGGAAAAAAATGGTCCATTTTCAAATGTTGCCTCTTTGAACTACAATTCACATTTGTTCGTGGAAAATCACTTTTAAAGAAAAAATGAGATGTTTAAAGTGATTTTCATGCTTCCAGGGGCCTTAAACACAACATTTGAGGAATGGGTAAAAGTGAATGAAAATGGCCAATTTACTCACTCTGCGGCCATAAAAAGTGTTTCTACTCCACGGGAAGCGAATTAAATAACATTTGTAGGCCTGTATTGTTCAATCAAAAACGCCCGATTTTTGATGAAAGAGATAACCACCCCCCCTTACGACATGCTTCAGAAACGAAAAAAATGGTCCATTTTCAAATGTTGCCTCTTTGAACTACAATTCACATTTGTATGTGGAAAATCACTTTTAAAGATAAAATGAGATGTTTAAAGTGATTTTCATGCTTCCAGGGGCCTTAAACACAAGATTTGAGGAATGGGTAAAAGTGAATGAAAATGGCCAATTTACTCATTCTGAGGCCTTAAAAAGTGTTTCTCCTCCACGGGAAGTGAATTAAATAACATTTGGAGGCCTTTATTGTTCAATGAAAAACGCTCGATTTTTGATGAAAGAGATAACCACCCCCCCTTACGACATGCTTCAGAAACGAAAAAAATGGTCCATTTTCAAATGTTGCGTCTTTGAACTACAATTCACATTTGTACGTGGAAAATCACTTTTAGAGATAAGATTAGATGTTTAAAGTGATTTTCAAGCTTCCAGTGGCCCTAAACACAAGATTTGAGAAATGGGTAAAAGTAAATGAAAATGGCCAATTTACTCACTCTGAGGCCTTAAAAAGTTTTTCTCCTCCACGGTAAGTGAATAAAATAACATTTGGAGGTCTTTATTGTTCAAGCGAAAACGCCAGATTTTTGACGAAAGAGATAACCACCCCCCCTTACGACATGCTTCAGAAACGAAAAAAATGGTCCATTTTCAAATGTTGCGTCTTTGAACTACAATTCACATTTGTACGTGGATAATCACTTTTAGAGATAAAATTAGATGTTTGAAGTGATTTTCAAGCTTCCCCGGGCCCTAAACACAAGATTTGAGGAATGGGAAAACGTGAATGAAAATGGCCAATTTATTCACTCTGAGGCCTTAAAAAGTTTTTCTCCACCCCAGAAAGTGAATTAAATGACATTTGTAGGCCTTTATTGTTCAATCAAAAATGCCCGATTTTTGATGAAAGAGATAACCACCCCCCCTTACGACATGCTTCAGAAACAAAAAAAATGGTTCATTTTCAAATGTTGCATCTTTGAACTACAATTCACATTTGTATGTGGATTATCACTTTTAGAGATAAAATGATATGTTTAAAGTGATTTTCATGCGCCCAGGGGTCTTAAACACAAGATTTTTGGAAAGGGTAAAAGTGAATGAAAATGGCCAATTTACTCACTCTGCGGCCTTAAAAAGTGTTTCTACTCCACGGGAAGTGAATAAAATAACATTTGGAGGCCTTTATTGTTCAATCAAAAACGCCCATTTTTTGGTGAAAGAGATAAGCACCCCCCCCTTACGACATGCTTCAGAAACGAAAAAAATGGTCCGTTTTCAAATGTTGCCTCTTTGAACTACAATTCACATTTGTACGTGGAAAATCACTTTAAAAGAAAAAATTAGATGTTTAAAGTGATTTTCATGCTTCCAGGGGCCTTAAACACAAGATTTGAGGAATGGGTAAAAGTGAATGAAAATGGCCAATTTACTCACTCTGTGGCCTTAAAAAGTGTTTCTACTCCACGGGAAGTGAATAAAATAACATTTGGAGGCCTTTATTGTTCAATCAAAAACGCCCATTTTTTGGTGAAAGAGATAACCACCCCCCCTTACGACATGCTTCAGAAACGAAAAAAATGGTCCGTTTTCAAATGTTGCCTCTTTGAACTACAATTCACATGTGTACGTGGAAAATCACTTTTAAAGAAAAAATGAGATGTTTAAAGTGATTTTCATGCGCCCAGGGGTCTTAAACACAAGATTTTTGGAATGGGTAAAAGTGAATGAAAATGGCCAATTTACTCACTCTGCGGCCTTAAAAATTGTTTCTACTCCACGGGAAGTGAATAAAATAACATTTGGAGGCCTTTATTGTTCAATCAAAAACGCCCATTTTTTGGTGAAAGAGATAACCACCCCCCCTTACGACATGCTTCAGAAACGAAAAAAATGGTCCGTTTTCAAATATTGCCTCTTTGAACTACAATTCACATTTGTACGTGGGAAATCACTTTTAAAGAAAAAATTAGATGTTTAAAGTGATTTTCATGCTTCCAGGGGCCTTAAACACAAGATTTGAGGAATGGGTAAAAGTGAATGAAAATGGCCAATTTACTCACTCTGCAGCCTTAAAAAGTGTTTCTACTCCACGGGAAGTGAATAAAATAACATTTGGAGGCCTTTATTGTTCAATCAAAAACGCCCATTTTTTGGTGAAAGAGATAATCACCCCCACTTACGACATGCTTCAGAAACGAAAAAAATGGTCCGTTTTCAAATGTTGCCTCTTTGAACTACAATTCACATTTGTACGTGGAAAATCACTTTTAAAGAAAAAATTAGATGTTTAAAGTGATTTTCATGCTTCCAGGGGCCTTAAACACAAGATTTGAGGAATGGGTAAAAGTGAATGAAACTGGCCAATTTACTCACTCTGCGGCCTTAAAAAGTGTTTCTCCTCCACGGGAAGTGAATTAAATAACATTTGTAGGCCTTTATTGTTCAATCAAAAACGCCCGATTTTTGATGAAAGAGATAACCACCCCCCCTTACGACATGCTTCAGAAACAAAAAAAATGGTCTATTTTCAAATGTTGCATCTTTGAACTACAATTCACATTTGTATGTGGATTATCACTTTTAGAGATAAAATGATATGTTTAAAGTGATTTTCATGCGTCCAGGGGTCTTAAACACAAGATTTTTGGAATGGGTAAAAGTGAATGAAAATGGCCAATTTACTCACTCTGCGGCTTTAAAAAGTGTTTCTACTCCACTGGAAGTGAATAAAATACCATTTGGAGGCCTTTATTGTTCAATCAAAAACGCCCATTTTTTGGTGAAAGAGATAACCACCCCCCCTTACGACATGCTTCAGAAACGAAAAAAATTGTCCGTTTTCAAATGTTGCCTCTTTGAACTACAATTCACATTTGTACGTGGAAAATCACTTTTAAAGAAAAAATGAGATGTTTAAAGTGATTTTCATGCTTCCAGGGGCCTTAAACACAAGATTTGAGGAATGGGTAAAAGTGAATGAAACTGGCCAATTTACTCACTCTGCGGCCTTAAAAAGTGTTTCTCCTCCACGGCAAGTGAATAAAATAACATTTGGAGGTCTTTATTGTTCAAGCGAAAACGCCAGATTTTTGACGAAAGAGATAACCACCCCCCCTTACGACATGCTTCAGAAACGAAAAAAATGGTCCATTTTCAAATGTTGCGTCTTTGAACTACAATTCACATTTGTACGTGGATAATCACTTTTAGAGATAAAATTAGATGTTTGAAGTGATTTTCAAGCTTCCCCGGGCCCTAAACACAAGATTTGAGGAATGGGAAAACGTGAATGAAAATGGCCAATTTATTCACTCTGAGGCCTTAAAAAGTTTTTCTCCACCCCAGAAAGTGAATTAAATAACATTTGTAGGCCTTTATTGTTCAATCAAAAATGCCCGATTTTTGATGAAAGAGATAACCACCCCCCCTTACGACATGCTTCAGAAACAAAAAAAATGGTTCATTTTCAAATGTTGCATCTTTGAACTACAATTCACATTTGTATGTGGATTATCACTTTTAGAGATAAAATGATATGTTTAAAGTGATTTTCATGCATCCAGGGGTCTTAAACACAAGATTTTTGGAATGGGTAAAAGTGAATAAAAATGGCGAATTTACTCACTCTGCGGCTTTAAAAAGTGTTTCTACTCCACTGGAAGTGAATAAAATAACATTTGGAGGCCTTTATTGTTCAATCAAAAACGCCCATTTTTTGGTGAAAGAGATAACCACCCCCCCCTTACGACATGCTTCAGAAACGAAAAAAATGGTCCGTTTTCAAATGTTGCCTCTTTGAACTACAATTCACATTTGTACGTGGAAAATCACTTTTAAAGAAAAAATGAGATGTTTAAAGTGATTTTCATGCTTCCAGGCGCCTTAAACACAAGATTTGAGGAATGGGTAAAAGTGAATGAAAATGGCCAATTTACTCACTCTGCGGCCTTAAAAAGTATTTCTACTCCACGGGAAGCGAATTAAATAACATTTGTAGGCCTTTATTGTTCAATCAAAAACGCCCGATTTTTGATGAAAGAGATAACCACCCCCCCTTACGACATGCTTCAGAAACGAAAAAAATGGTCCATTTTCAAATGTTGCCTCTTTGAACTACAATTCACATTTGTATGTGGAAAATCACTTTTAAAGATAAAATGAGATGTTTAAAGTGATTTTCATGCTTCCAGGGGCCTTAAACACAAGATTTGAGGAATGGGTAAAAGTGAATGGAAATGGCCAATTTACTCATTCTGAGGCCTTAAACAGTGTTTCTCCTCCACGGGAAGTGAATTAAATAACATTTGGAGGCCTTTATTGTTCAATCAAAAACGCCAGATTTTTGATGAAAGAGATAACCACCCCCCCTTACGACATGCTTCAGAAACGTAAAAAATGGTCCATTTTCAAATGTTGCGTCTTTGAACTACAATTCACATTTGTACGTGGAAAATCACTTTTAGAGATAAGATTAGATGTTTAAAGTGATTTTCAAGCTTCCAGGGGCCCTAAACACAAGATTTGAGAAATGGGTAAAAGTGAATGAAAATGGCCAATTTACTCACTCTGCGGCCTTAAAAAGTTTTTCTCCTCCACGGCAAGTGAATAAAATACCATTTGGAGGTCTTTATTGTTCAAGCGAAAACGCCAGATTTTTGACGAAAGAGATAACCACCCCCCCTTACGACATGCTTCAGAAACGAAAAAAATGGTCCATTTTCAAATGTTGCGTCTTTGAACTACAATTCACATTTGTACGTGGATAATCACTTTTAGAGATAAAATTAGATGTTTGAAGTGATTTTCAAGCGTCCCCGGGCCCTAAACACAAGATTTGAGGAATGGGAAAGCGTGAATGAAAATGGCCAATTTACTCACTCTGCGGCCTTAAAAAGTGTTTCTACTCCACGGGAAGTGAATAAAATAACATTTGGAGGCCTTTATTGTTCAATCAAAAACGCCCATTTTTTGGTGAAAGAGATAACCACCCCCCCTTACGACATGCTTCAGAAACGAAAAAAATGTTACGTTTTCAAATGTTGCCTCTTTGAACTACAATTCACATTGGTACGTGGAAAATCACTTTTAAAGAAAAAATGAGATGTTTAAAGTGATTTTCATGCTTCCAGGGGCCTTAAACACAAGATTTGAGGAATGGGTAAAAGTGAATGGAAATGGCCAATTCACTCATTCTGAGGCCTTAAAAAGTGTTTCTCCTCCACTGGAAGTGAATAAAATACCATTTGGAGGCCTTTATTGTTCAATCAAAAACGCCCATTTTTTGGTGAAAGAGATAACCACCCCCCCTTACGACATGCTTCAGAAACGAAAAAAATGGTCCGTTTTCAAATGTTGCCTCTTTGAACTACAATTCACATTTGTATGTGGAAAATCACTTGTAAAGATAAAATGATATGTTTAAAGTGATTTTCATGCTTCCAGGGGCCTTAAACACAAGATTTGAGGGATGGGTAAAAGTGAATGGAAATGGCCAATTTACTCATTCTGAGGCCTTAAAAAGTGTTTCTCCACCCCAGAAAGTGAAGTAAATAACATTTGTAGGCCTTTATTGTTCAATCAAAAATGCCCGATTTTTGATGAAAGAGATAACCACCCCCCCTTACGACATGCTTCAGAAACAAAAAAATGGTCCATTTTCAAATGTTGCCTCTTTGAACTACAATTCACATTTGTATGTGGAAAATCACTTTTAAAGATAAAATGATATGTTTAAAGGGATTTTCATGCTTCCAGGGGCCTTAAACACAAGATTTGAGGAATGGGTAAAAGTGAATGGATATGGCCAATTTACTCATTCTGAGGCCTTAAAAAGTTTTTCTCCTCCACGGGAAGTGAATTAAATAACATTTGGAGGCCTTTATTGTTCAATCAAAAATGCCCGATTTTTGATGAAAGAGATAACCACCCCCCCTTACGACATGCTTCAGAAACGTAAAAAATGGTCCATTTTCAAATGTTGCGTCTTTGAACTACAATTCACATTTGTACGTGGAAAATCACTTTTAGAGATAAGATTAGATGTTTAAAGTGATTTTCAAGCTTCCAGGGGCCCTAAACACAAGATTTGAGAAATGGGTAAAAGTGAATGAAAATGGCCAATTTACTCACTCTGCGGCCTTAAAAAGTTTTTCTCCTCCACGGCAAGTGAATAAAATAACATTTGGAGGTCTTTATTGTTCAAGCGAAAACGCCAGATTTTTGACGAAAGAGATAACCACCCCCCCTTACGACATGCTTCAGAAACGAAAAAAATGGTCCATTTTCAAATGTGGCGTCTTTGAACTACAATTCACATTTGTACGTGGATAATCACTTTTAGAGATAAAATTAGATGTTTGAAGTGATTTTCAAGCTTCCCCGGGCCCTAAACACAAGATTTGAGGAATGGGAAAATGTGAATGAAAATGGCCAATTTATTCACTCTGAGGCCTTAAAAAGTTTTTCTCCACCCCAGAAAGTGAATTAAATAACATTTGTAGGCCTTTATTGTTCAATCAAAAATGCCCGATTTTTGATGAAAGAGATAACCACCCCCCCTTACGACATGCTTCAGAAACAAAAAAAATGGTCTATTTTCAAATGTTGCATCTTTGAACTACAATTCACATTTGTATGTGGATTATCACTTTTAGAGATAAAATGATATGTTTAAAGTGATTTTCATGCGTCCAGGGGTCTTAAACACAAGATTTTTGGAATGGGTAAAAGTGAATGAAAATGGCCAATTTACTCACTCTGCGGCCTTAAAAAGTTTGTCTCCACCACGGAAAGTGAATAAAATACCATTTGGAGGCCTTTATTGTTCAATCAAAAAAGCCCATTTTTTGTTGAAAGACATAACCACCCCCCTTACGACATGCTTCAGAAATGAAAAAAATGGTCCGTTTTCAAATGTTGCCTCTTTGAACTACAATTCACATTTGTACGTGGAAAATAACTTTTAAAGAAAAAATTAGATGTTTAAAGTGATTTTCATGCTTCCAGGGGCCTTAAACACAAGATTTGAGGAATGGGTAAAAGTGAATGAAAATGGCCAATTTACTCACTCTGCGGCCTTAAAAAGTGTTTCTACTCCACGGGAAGCGAATTAAATAACATTTGTAGGCCTTTATTGTTCAATCAAAAACGCCCGATTTTTGATGAAAGAGATAACCACCCCCCCTTACGACATGCTTCAGAAACGAAAAAAATGGTTCATTTTCAAATGTTGCATCTTTGAACTACAATTCACATTTGATTGTGGATTATCACTTTTAGAGATAAAATGATATGTTTAAAGTGATTTTCATGCGTCCAGGGGTCTTAAACACAAGATTTTTGGAATGGGTAAAAGTGAATGAAAATGGCCAATTCACTCACTCTGCGGCTTTAAAAAGTGTTTCTACTCCACTGGAAGTGAATAAAATAACATTTGGAGGCCTTTATTGTTCAATCAAAAACGCCCATTTTTTGGTGAACGAGATAACCACCACCCCTTACGACATGCTTCAGAAACGAAAAAAATGGTCCGTTTTCAAATGTTGCCTCTTTGAACTACAATTCACATTTGTACGTGGAAAATCACTTTTAAAGAAAAAATTAGATGTTTAAAGTGATTTTCATGCTTCCAGGGGCCTTAAACACAAGATTTGAGGAATGGGTAAAAGTGAATGAAACTGGCCAATGTACTCACTCTGCGGCCTTAAAAAGTGTTTCTCCTCCACGGGAAGCGAATTAAATAACATTTGTAGGCCTTTATTGTTCAATCAAAAACGCCCGATTTTTGATGAAAGAGATAACCACCCCCCCTTACGACATGCTTCAGAAACAAAAAAACTGGTCCATTTTCAAATGTTGCCTCTTTGAACTACAATTCACATTTGTATGTGGAAAATCACTTTTAAAGATAAAATGATATGTTTAAAGTGATTTTCATGCTTCCAGGGGCCTTAAACACAAGATTTGAGGAATGGGTAAAAGTGAATGGAAATAGCCAATTTACTCATTCTGAGGCCTTAAAAAGTGTTTCTCCTCCACGGGAAGTGAATTAAATAACATTTGGAGGCCTTTATTGTTCAATCAAAAACGCCAGATTTTTGATGAAAGAGATAACCACCCCCCCTTACGATATGCTTCAGAAACGAAAATAATGGTTCATTTTCAAATGTTGCATCTTTGAACTACATTTCACATTTGTATGTGGATTATCACTTTTAGAGATAAAATGATATGTTTAAAGTGATTTTCATGCGTCCAGGGGTCTTAAACACAAGATTTTTGGAATGGGTAAAAGTGAATGAAAATGGCCAATTTACTCACTCTGCGGCCTTAAAAAGTATTTCTACTCCACGGGAAGCGAATTAAATAACATTTGTAGGCCTTTATTGTTCAATCAAAAACGCCCGATTTTTGATGAAAGAGATAACCACCCCCCCTTACGACATGTTTCAGAAAGGAAAAAAATGGTCCATTTTCAAATGTTGCCTCTTTGAACTACAATTCACATTTGTACGTGGAAAATCACTTTTAAAGAAAAAATGAGATGTTTAAAGTGATTTTCATGCTTCCAGGGGCCTTAAACACAACATTTGAGGAATGGGTAAAAGTGAATGAAAATGGCCAATTTACTCACTCTGCGGCCATAAAAAGTGTTTCTACTCCACGGGAAGCGAATTAAATAACATTTGTAGGCCTGTATTGTTCAATCAAAAACGCCCGATTTTTGATGAAAGAGATAACCACCCCCCCTTACGACATGCTTCAGAAACGAAAAAAATGGTCCATTTTCAAATGTTGCCTCTTTGAACTACAATTCACATTTGTATGTGGAAAATCACTTTTAAAGATAAAATGAGATGTTTAAAGTGATTTTCATGCTTCCAGGGGCCTTAAACACAAGATTTGAGGAATGGGTAAAAGTGAATGAAAATGGCCAATTTACTCATTCTGAGGCCTTAAAAAGTGTTTCTCCTCCACGGGAAGTGAATTAAATAACATTTGGAGGCCTTTATTGTTCAATGAAAAACGCTCGATTTTTGATGAAAGAGATAACCACCCCCCCTTACGACATGCTTCAGAAACGAAAAAAATGGTCCATTTTCAAATGTTGCGTCTTTGAACTACAATTCACATTTGTACGTGGAAAATCACTTTTAGAGATAAGATTAGATGTTTAAAGTGATTTTCAAGCTTCCAGTGGCCCTAAACACAAGATTTGAGAAATGGGTAAAAGTAAATGAAAATGGCCAATTTACTCACTCTGAGGCCTTAAAAAGTTTTTCTCCTCCACGGTAAGTGAATAAAATAACATTTGGAGGTCTTTATTGTTCAAGCGAAAACGCCAGATTTTTGACGAAAGAGATAACCACCCCCCCTTACGACATGCTTCAGAAACGAAAAAAATGGTCCATTTTCAAATGTTGCGTCTTTGAACTACAATTCACATTTGTACGTGGATAATCACTTTTAGAGATAAAATTAGATGTTTGAAGTGATTTTCAAGCTTCCCCGGGCCCTAAACACAAGATTTGAGGAATGGGAAAACGTGAATGAAAATGGCCAATTTATTCACTCTGAGGCCTTAAAAAGTTTTTCTCCACCCCAGAAAGTGAATTAAATGACATTTGTAGGCCTTTATTGTTCAATCAAAAATGCCCGATTTTTGATGAAAGAGATAACCACCCCCCCTTACGACATGCTTCAGAAACAAAAAAAATGGTTCATTTTCAAATGTTGCATCTTTGAACTACAATTCACATTTGTATGTGGATTATCACTTTTAGAGATAAAATGATATGTTTAAAGTGATTTTCATGCGCCCAGGGGTCTTAAACACAAGATTTTTGGAAAGGGTAAAAGTGAATGAAAATGGCCAATTTACTCACTCTGCGGCCTTAAAAAGTGTTTCTACTCCACGGGAAGTGAATAAAATAACATTTGGAGGCCTTTATTGTTCAATCAAAAACGCCCATTTTTTGGTGAAAGAGATAAGCACCCCCCCCCTTACGACATGCTTCAGAAACGAAAAAAATGGTCCGTTTTCAAATGTTGCCTCTTTGAACTACAATTCACATTTGTACGTGGAAAATCACTTTAAAAGAAAAAATTAGATGTTTAAAGTGATTTTCATGCTTCCAGGGGCCTTAAACACAAGATTTGAGGAATGGGTAAAAGTGAATGAAAATGGCCAATTTACTCACTCTGTGGCCTTAAAAAGTGTTTCTACTCCACGGGAAGTGAATAAAATAACATTTGGAGGCCTTTATTGTTCAATCAAAAACGCCCATTTTTTGGTGAAAGAGATAACCACCCCCCCTTACGACATGCTTCAGAAACGAAAAAAATGGTCCGTTTTCAAATGTTGCCTCTTTGAACTACAATTCACATGTGTACGTGGAAAATCACTTTTAAAGAAAAAATGAGATGTTTAAAGTGATTTTCATGCGCCCAGGGGTCTTAAACACAAGATTTTGGAATGGGTAAAAGTGAATGAAAATGGCCAATTTACTCACTCTGCGGCCTTAAAAATTGTTTCTACTCCACGGGAAGTGAATAAAATAACATTTGGAGGCCTTTATTGTTCAATCAAAAACGCCCATTTTTTGGTGAAAGAGATAACCACCCCCCCTTACGACATGCTTCAGAAACGAAAAAAATGGTCCGTTTTCAAATATTGCCTCTTTGAACTACAATTCACATTTGTACGTGGGAAATCACTTTTAAAGAAAAAATTAGATGTTTAAAGTGATTTTCATGCTTCCAGGGGCCTTAAACACAAGATTTGAGGAATGGGTAAAAGTGAATGAAAATGGCCAATTTACTCACTCTGCGGCCTTAAAAAGTGTTTCTACTCCACGGGAAGTGAATAAAATAACATTTGGAGGCCTTTATTGTTCAATCAAAAACGCCCATTTTTTGGTGAAAGAGATAATCACCCCCACTTACGACATGCTTCAGAAACGAAAAAAATGGTCCGTTTTCAAATGTTGCCTCTTTGAACTACAATTCACATTTGTACGTGGAAAATCACTTTTAAAGAAAAAATTAGATGTTTAAAGTGATTTTCATGCTTCCAGGGGCCTTAAACACAAGATTTGAGGAATGGGTAAAAGTGAATGAAACTGGCCAATTTACTCACTCTGCGGCCTTAAAAAGTGTTTCTCCTCCACGGGAAGTGAATTAAATAACATTTGTAGGCCTTTATTGTTCAATCAAAAACGCCCGATTTTTGATGAAAGAGATAACCACCCCCCCTTACGACATGCTTCAGAAACAAAAAAAATGGTCTATTTTCAAATGTTGCATCTTTGAACTACAATTCACATTTGTATGTGGATTATCACTTTTAGAGATAAAATGATATGTTTAAAGTGATTTTCATGCGTCCAGGGGTCTTAAACACAAGATTTTTGGAATGGGTAAAAGTGAATGAAAATGGCCAATTTACTCACTCTGCGGCTTTAAAAAGTGTTTCTACTCCACTGGAAGTGAATAAAATACCATTTGGAGGCCTTTATTGTTCAATCAAAAACGCCCATTTTTTGGTGAAAGAGATAACCACCCCCCCTTACGACATGCTTCAGAAACGAAAAAAATTGTCCGTTTTCAAATGTTGCCTCTTTGAACTACAATTCACATTTGTACGTGGAAAATCACTTTTAAAGAAAAAATGAGATGTTTAAAGTGATTTTCATGCTTCCAGGGGCCTTAAACACAAGATTTGAGGAATGGGTAAAAGTGAATGAAACTGGCCAATTTACTCACTCTGCGGCCTTAAAAAGTGTTTCTCCTCCACGGCAAGTGAATAAAATAACATTTGGAGGTCTTTATTGTTCAAGCGAAAACGCCAGATTTTTGACGAAAGAGATAACCACCCCCCCTTACGACATGCTTCAGAAACGAAAAAAATGGTCCATTTTCAAATGTTGCGTCTTTGAACTACAATTCACATTTGTACGTGGATAATCACTTTTAGAGATAAAATTAGATGTTTGAAGTGATTTTCAAGCTTCCCCGGGCCCTAAACACAAGATTTGAGGAATGGGAAAACGTGAATGAAAATGGCCAATTTATTCACTCTGAGGCCTTAAAAAGTTTTTCTCCACCCCAGAAAGTGAATTAAATAACATTTGTAGGCCTTTATTGTTCAATCAAAAATGCCCGATTTTTGATGAAAGAGATAACCACCCCCCCTTACGACATGCTTCAGAAACAAAAAAAATGGTTCATTTTCAAATGTTGCATCTTTGAACTACAATTCACATTTGTATGTGGATTATCACTTTTAGAGATAAAATGATATGTTTAAAGTGATTTTCATGCGTCCAGGGGTCTTAAACACAAGATTTTTGGAATGGGTAAAAGTGAATAAAAATGGCCAATTTACTCACTCTGCGGCTTTAAAAAGTGTTTCTACTCCACTGGAAGTGAATAAAATAACATTTGGAGGCCTTTATTGTTCAATCAAAAACGCCCATTTTTTGGTGAAAGAGATAACCACCCCCCCCTTACGACATGCTTCAGAAACGAAAAAAATGGTCCGTTTTCAAATGTTGCCTCTTTGAACTACAATTCACATTTGTACGTGGAAAATCACTTTTAAAGAAAAAATGAGATGTTTAAAGTGATTTTCATGCTTCCAGGCGCCTTAAACACAAGATTTGAGGAATGGGTAAAAGTGAATGAAAATGGCCAATTTACTCACTCTGCGGCCTTAAAAAGTATTTCTACTCCACGGGAAGCGAATTAAATAACATTTGTAGGCCTTTATTGTTCAATCAAAAACGCCCGATTTTTGATGAAAGAGATAACCACCCCCCCTTACGACATGCTTCAGAAACGAAAAAAATGGTCCATTTTCAAATGTTGCCTCTTTGAACTACAATTCACATTTGTATGTGGAAAATCACTTTTAAAGATAAAATGAGATGTTTAAAGTGATTTTCATGCTTCCAGGGGCCTTAAACACAAGATTTGAGGAATGGGTAAAAGTGAATGGAAATGGCCAATTTACTCATTCTGAGGCCTTAAACAGTGTTTCTCCTCCACGGGAAGTGAATTAAATAACATTTGGAGGCCTTTATTGTTCAATCAAAAACGCCAGATTTTTGATGAAAGAGATAACCACCCCCCCTTACGACATGCTTCAGAAACGTAAAAAATGGTCCATTTTCAAATGTTGCGTCTTTGAACTACAATTCACATTTGTACGTGGAAAATCACTTTTAGAGATAAGATTAGATGTTTAAAGTGATTTTCAAGCTTCCAGGGGCCCTAAACACAAGATTTGAGAAATGGGTAAAAGTGAATGAAAATGGCCAATTTACTCACTCTGCGGCCTTAAAAAGTTTTTCTCCTCCACGGCAAGTGAATAAAATACCATTTGGAGGTCTTTATTGTTCAAGCGAAAACGCCAGATTTTTGACGAAAGAGATAACCACCCCCCCTTACGACATGCTTCAGAAACGAAAAAAATGGTCCATTTTCAAATGTTGCGTCTTTGAACTACAATTCACATTTGTACGTGGATAATCACTTTTAGAGATAAAATTAGATGTTTGAAGTGATTTTCAAGCGTCCCCGGGCCCTAAACACAAGATTTGAGGAATGGGAAAGCGTGAATGAAAATGGCCAATTTACTCACTCTGCGGCCTTAAAAAGTGTTTCTACTCCACGGGAAGTGAATAAAATAACATTTGGAGGCCTTTATTGTTCAATCAAAAACGCCCATTTTTTGGTGAAAGAGATAACCACCCCCCCTTACGACATGCTTCAGAAACGAAAAAAATGTTACGTTTTCAAATGTTGCCTCTTTGAACTACAATTCACATTGGTACGTGGAAAATCACTTTTAAAGAAAAAATGAGATGTTTAAAGTGATTTTCATGCTTCCAGGGGCCTTAAACACAAGATTTGAGGAATGGGTAAAAGTGAATGGAAATGGCCAATTCACTCATTCTGAGGCCTTAAAAAGTGTTTCTCCTCCACTGGAAGTGAATAAAATACCATTTGGAGGCCTTTATTGTTCAATCAAAAACGCCCATTTTTTGGTGAAAGAGATAACCACCCCCCCTTACGACATGCTTCAGAAACGAAAAAAATGGTCCGTTTTCAAATGTTGCCTCTTTGAACTACAATTCACATTTGTATGTGGAAAATCACTTGTAAAGATAAAATGATATGTTTAAAGTGATTTTCATGCTTCCAGGGGCCTTAAACACAAGATTTGAGGAATGGGTAAAAGTGAATGGAAATGGCCAATTTACTCATTCTGAGGCCTTAAAAAGTGTTTCTCCACCCCAGAAAGTGAAGTAAATAACATTTGTAGGCCTTTATTGTTCAATCAAAAATGCCCGATTTTTGATGAAAGAGATAACCACCCCCCCTTACGACATGCTTCAGAAACAAAAAAATGGTCCATTTTCAAATGTTGCCTCTTTGAACTACAATTCACATTTGTATGTGGAAAATCACTTTTAAAGATAAAATGATATGTTTAAAGGGATTTTCATGCTTCCAGGGGCCTTAAACACAAGATTTGAGGAATGGGTAAAAGTGAATGGATATGGCCAATTTACTCATTCTGAGGCCTTAAAAAGTTTTTCTCCTCCACGGGAAGTGAATTAAATAACATTTGGAGGCCTTTATTGTTCAATCAAAAATGCCCGATTTTTGATGAAAGAGATAACCACCCCCCCTTACGACATGCTTCAGAAACGTAAAAAATGGTCCATTTTCAAATGTTGCGTCTTTGAACTACAATTCACATTTGTACGTGGAAAATCACTTTTAGAGATAAGATTAGATGTTTAAAGTGATTTTCAAGCTTCCAGGGGCCCTAAACACAAGATTTGAGAAATGGGTAAAAGTGAATGAAAATGGCCAATTTACTCACTCTGCGGCCTTAAAAAGTTTTTCTCCTCCACGGCAAGTGAATAAAATAACATTTGGAGGTCTTTATTGTTCAAGCGAAAACGCCAGATTTTTGACGAAAGAGATAACCACCCCCCTTACGACATGCTTCAGAAACGAAAAAAATGGTCCATTTTCAAATGTGGCGTCTTTGAACTACAATTCACATTTGTACGTGGATAATCACTTTTAGAGATAAAATTAGATGTTTGAAGTGATTTTCAAGCTTCCCCGGGCCCTAAACACAAGATTTGAGGAATGGGAAAACGTGAATGAAAATGGCCAATTTATTCACTCTGAGGCCTTAAAAAGTTTTTCTCCACCCCAGAAAGTGAATTAAATAACATTTGTAGGCCTTTATTGTTCAATCAAAAATGCCCGATTTTTGATGAAAGAGATAACCACCCCCCCTTACGACATGCTTCAGAAACAAAAAAAATGGTCTATTTTCAAATGTTGCATCTTTGAACTACAATTCACATTTGTATGTGGATTATCACTTTTAGAGATAAAATGATATGTTTAAAGTGATTTTCATGCGTCCAGGGGTCTTAAACACAAGATTTTTGGAATGGGTAAAAGTGAATGAAAATGGCCAATTTACTCACTCTGCGGCCTTAAAAAGTTTGTCTCCACCACGGAAAGTGAATAAAATACCATTTGGAGGCCTTTATTGTTCAATCAAAAAAGCCCATTTTTTGTTGAAAGACATAACCACCCCCCCTTACGACATGCTTCAGAAATGAAAAAAATGGTCCGTTTTCAAATGTTGCCTCTTTGAACTACAATTCACATTTGTACGTGGAAAATAACTTTTAAAGAAAAAATTAGATGTTTAAAGTGATTTTCATGCTTCCAGGGGCCTTAAACACAAGATTTGAGGAATGGGTAAAAGTGAATGAAAATGGCCAATTTACTCACTCTGCGGCCTTAAAAAGTGTTTCTACTCCACGGGAAGCGAATTAAATAACATTTGTAGGCCTTTATTGTTCAATCAAAAACGCCCGATTTTTGATGAAAGAGATAACCACCCCCCTTACGACATGCTTCAGAAACGAAAAAAATGGTTCATTTTCAAATGTTGCATCTTTGAACTACAATTCACATTTGATTGTGGATTATCACTTTTAGAGATAAAATGATATGTTTAAAGTGATTTTCATGCGTCCAGGGGTCTTAAACACAAGATTTTTGGAATGGGTAAAAGTGAATGAAAATGGCCAATTCACTCACTCTGCGGCTTTAAAAAGTGTTTCTACTCCACTGGAAGTGAATAAAATAACATTTGGAGGCCTTTATTGTTCAATCAAAAACGCCCATTTTTTGGTGAACGAGATAACCACCACCCCTTACGACATGCTTCAGAAACGAAAAAAATGGTCCGTTTTCAAATGTTGCCTCTTTGAACTACAATTCACATTTGTACGTGGAAAATCACTTTTAAAGAAAAAATTAGATGTTTAAAGTGATTTTCATGCTTCCAGGGGCCTTAAACACAAGATTTGAGGAATGGGTAAAAGTGAATGAAACTGGCCAATGTACTCACTCTGCGGCCTTAAAAAGTGTTTCTCCTCCACGGGAAGCGAATTAAATAACATTTGTAGGCCTTTATTGTTCAATCAAAAACGCCCGATTTTTGATGAAAGAGATAACCACCCCCCCTTACGACATGCTTCAGAAACAAAAAAACTGGTCCATTTTCAAATGTTGCCTCTTTGAACTACAATTCACATTTGTATGTGGAAAATCACTTTTAAAGATAAAATGATATGTTTAAAGTGATTTTCATGCTTCCAGGGGCCTTAAACACAAGATTTGAGGAATGGGTAAAAGTGAATGGAAATAGCCAATTTACTCATTCTGAGGCCTTAAAAAGTGTTTCTCCTCCACGGGAAGTGAATTAAATAACATTTGGAGGCCTTTATTGTTCAATCAAAAACGCCAGATTTTTGATGAAAGAGATAACCACCCCCCCTTACGATATGCTTCAGAAACGAAAATAATGGTTCATTTTCAAATGTTGCATCTTTGAACTACATTTCACATTTGTATGTGGATTATCACTTTTAGAGATAAAATGATATGTTTAAAGTGATTTTCATGCGTCCAGGGGTCTTAAACACAAGATTTTTGGAATGGGTAAAAGTGAATGAAAATGGCCAATTTACTCACTCTGCGGCCTTAAAAAGTATTTCTACTCCACGGGAAGCGAATTAAATAACATTTGTAGGCCTTTATTGTTCAATCAAAAACGCCCGATTTTTGATGAAAGAGATAACCACCCCCCCTTACGACATGTTTCAGAAAGGAAAAAAATGGTCCATTTTCAAATGTTGCCTCTTTGAACTACAATTCACATTTGTTCGTGGAAAATCACTTTTAAAGAAAAAATGAGATGTTTAAAGTGATTTTCATGCTTCCAGGGGCCTTAAACACAACATTTGAGGAATGGGTAAAAGTGAATGAAAATGGCCAATTTACTCACTCTGCGGCCATAAAAAGTGTTTCTACTCCACGGGAAGCGAATTAAATAACATTTGTAGGCCTGTATTGTTCAATCAAAAACGCCCGATTTTTGATGAAAGAGATAACCACCCCCCCTTACGACATGCTTCAGAAACGAAAAAAATGGTCCATTTTCAAATGTTGCCTCTTTGAACTACAATTCACATTTGTATGTGGAAAATCACTTTTAAAGATAAAATGAGATGTTTAAAGTGATTTTCATGCTTCCAGGGGCCTTAAACACAAGATTTGAGGAATGGGTAAAAGTGAATGAAAATGGCCAATTTACTCATTCTGAGGCCTTAAAAAGTGTTTCTCCTCCACGGGAAGTGAATTAAATAACATTTGGAGGCCTTTATTGTTCAATGAAAAACGCTCGATTTTTGATGAAAGAGATAACCACCCCCCCTTACGACATGCTTCAGAAACGAAAAAAATGGTCCATTTTCAAATGTTGCGTCTTTGAACTACAATTCACATTTGTACGTGGAAAATCACTTTTAGAGATAAGATTAGATGTTTAAAGTGATTTTCAAGCTTCCAGTGGCCCTAAACACAAGATTTGAGAAATGGGTAAAAGTAAATGAAAATGGCCAATTTACTCACTCTGAGGCCTTAAAAAGTTTTTCTCCTCCACGGTAAGTGAATAAAATAACATTTGGAGGTCTTTATTGTTCAAGCGAAAACGCCAGATTTTTGACGAAAGAGATAACCACCCCCCCTTACGACATGCTTCAGAAACGAAAAAAATGGTCCATTTTCAAATGTTGCGTCTTTGAACTACAATTCACATTTGTACGTGGATAATCACTTTTAGAGATAAAATTAGATGTTTGAAGTGATTTTCAAGCTTCCCCGGGCCCTAAACACAAGATTTGAGGAATGGGAAAACGTGAATGAAAATGGCCAATTTATTCACTCTGAGGCCTTAAAAAGTTTTTCTCCACCCCAGAAAGTGAATTAAATGACATTTGTAGGCCTTTATTGTTCAATCAAAAATGCCCGATTTTTGATGAAAGAGATAACCACCCCCCCTTACGACATGCTTCAGAAACAAAAAAAATGGTTCATTTTCAAATGTTGCATCTTTGAACTACAATTCACATTTGTATGTGGATTATCACTTTTAGAGATAAAATGATATGTTTAAAGTGATTTTCATGCGCCCAGGGGTCTTAAACACAAGATTTTTGGAAAGGGTAAAAGTGAATGAAAATGGCCAATTTACTCACTCTGCGGCCTTAAAAAGTGTTTCTACTCCACGGGAAGTGAATAAAATAACATTTGGAGGCCTTTATTGTTCAATCAAAAACGCCCATTTTTTGGTGAAAGAGATAAGCACCCCCCCCTTACGACATGCTTCAGAAACGAAAAAAATGGTCCGTTTTCAAATGTTGCCTCTTTGAACTACAATTCACATTTGTACGTGGAAAATCACTTTAAAAGAAAAAATTAGATGTTTAAAGTGATTTTCATGCTTCCAGGGGCCTTAAACACAAGATTTGAGGAATGGGTAAAAGTGAATGAAAATGGCCAATTTACTCACTCTGTGGCCTTAAAAAGTGTTTCTACTCCACGGGAAGTGAATAAAATAACATTTGGAGGCCTTTATTGTTCAATCAAAAACGCCCATTTTTTGGTGAAAGAGATAACCACCCCCCCTTACGACATGCTTCAGAAACGAAAAAAATGGTCCGTTTTCAAATGTTGCCTCTTTGAACTACAATTCACATGTGTACGTGGAAAATCACTTTTAAAGAAAAAATGAGATGTTTAAAGTGATTTTCATGCGCCCAGGGGTCTTAAACACAAGATTTTTGGAATGGGTAAAAGTGAATGAAAATGGCCAATTTACTCACTCTGCGGCCTTAAAAATTGTTTCTACTCCACGGGAAGTGAATAAAATAACATTTGGAGGCCTTTATTGTTCAATCAAAAACGCCCATTTTTTGGTGAAAGAGATAACCACCCCCCCTTACGACATGCTTCAGAAACGAAAAAAATGGTCCGTTTTCAAATATTGCCTCTTTGAACTACAATTCACATTTGTACGTGGGAAATCACTTTTAAAGAAAAAATTAGATGTTTAAAGTGATTTTCATGCTTCCAGGGGCCTTAAACACAAGATTTGAGGAATGGGTAAAAGTGAATGAAAATGGCCAATTTACTCACTCTGCAGCCTTAAAAAGTGTTTCTACTCCACGGGAAGTGAATAAAATAACATTTGGAGGCCTTTATTGTTCAATCAAAAACGCCCATTTTTTGGTGAAAGAGATAATCACCCCCACTTACGACATGCTTCAGAAACGAAAAAAATGGTCCGTTTTCAAATGTTGCCTCTTTGAACTACAATTCACATTTGTACGTGGAAAATCACTTTTAAAGAAAAAATTAGATGTTTAAAGTGATTTTCATGCTTCCAGGGGCCTTAAACACAAGATTTGAGGAATGGGTAAAAGTGAATGAAACTGGCCAATTTACTCACTCTGCGGCCTTAAAAAGTGTTTCTCCTCCACGGGAAGTGAATTAAATAACATTTGTAGGCCTTTATTGTTCAATCAAAAACGCCCGATTTTTGATGAAAGAGATAACCACCCCCCCTTACGACATGCTTCAGAAACAAAAAAAATGGTCTATTTTCAAATGTTGCATCTTTGAACTACAATTCACATTTGTATGTGGATTATCACTTTTAGAGATAAAATGATATGTTTAAAGTGATTTTCATGCGTCCAGGGGTCTTAAACACAAGATTTTTGGAATGGGTAAAAGTGAATGAAAATGGCCAATTTACTCACTCTGCGGCTTTAAAAAGTGTTTCTACTCCACTGGAAGTGAATAAAATACCATTTGGAGGCCTTTATTGTTCAATCAAAAACGCCCATTTTTTGGTGAAAGAGATAACCACCCCCCCTTACGACATGCTTCAGAAACGAAAAAAATTGTCCGTTTTCAAATGTTGCCTCTTTGAACTACAATTCACATTTGTACGTGGAAAATCACTTTTAAAGAAAAAATGAGATGTTTAAAGTGATTTTCATGCTTCCAGGGGCCTTAAACACAAGATTTGAGGAATGGGTAAAAGTGAATGAAACTGGCCAATTTACTCACTCTGCGGCCTTAAAAAGTGTTTCTCCTCCACGGCAAGTGAATAAAATAACATTTGGAGGTCTTTATTGTTCAAGCGAAAACGCCAGATTTTTGACGAAAGAGATAACCACCCCCCCTTACGACATGCTTCAGAAACGAAAAAAATGGTCCATTTTCAAATGTTGCGTCTTTGAACTACAATTCACATTTGTACGTGGATAATCACTTTTAGAGATAAAATTAGATGTTTGAAGTGATTTTCAAGCTTCCCCGGGCCCTAAACACAAGATTTGAGGAATGGGAAAACGTGAATGAAAATGGCCAATTTATTCACTCTGAGGCCTTAAAAAGTTTTTCTCCACCCCAGAAAGTGAATTAAATAACATTTGTAGGCCTTTATTGTTCAATCAAAAATGCCCGATTTTTGATGAAAGAGATAACCACCCCCCCTTACGACATGCTTCAGAAACAAAAAAAATGGTTCATTTTCAAATGTTGCATCTTTGAACTACAATTCACATTTGTATGTGGATTATCACTTTTAGAGATAAAATGATATGTTTAAAGTGATTTTCATGCATCCAGTGGTCTTAAACACAAGATTTTTGGAATGGGTAAAAGTGAATAAAAATGGCCAATTTACTCACTCTGCGGCTTTAAAAAGTGTTTCTACTCCACTGGAAGTGAATAAAATAACATTTGGAGGCCTTTATTGTTCAATCAAAAACGCCCATTTTTTGGTGAAAGAGATAACCACCCCCCCCTTACGACATGCTTCAGAAACGAAAAAAATGGTCCGTTTTCAAATGTTGCCTCTTTGAACTACAATTCACATTTGTACGTGGAAAATCACTTTTAAAGAAAAAATGAGATGTTTAAAGTGATTTTCATGCTTCCAGGCGCCTTAAACACAAGATTTGAGGAATGGGTAAAAGTGAATGAAAATGGCCAATTTACTCACTCTGCGGCCTTAAAAAGTATTTCTACTCCACGGGAAGCGAATTAAATAACATTTGTAGGCCTTTATTGTTCAATCAAAAACGCCCGATTTTTGATGAAAGAGATAACCACCCCCCCTTACGACATGCTTCAGAAACGAAAAAAATGGTCCATTTTCAAATGTTGCCTCTTTGAACTACAATTCACATTTGTATGTGGAAAATCACTTTTAAAGATAAAATGAGATGTTTAAAGTGATTTTCATGCTTCCAGGGGCCTTAAACACAAGATTTGAGGAATGGGTAAAAGTGAATGGAAATGGCCAATTTACTCATTCTGAGGCCTTAAACAGTGTTTCTCCTCCACGGGAAGTGAATTAAATAACATTTGGAGGCCTTTATTGTTCAATCAAAAACGCCAGATTTTTGATGAAAGAGATAACCACCCCCCCTTACGACATGCTTCAGAAACGTAAAAAATGGTCCATTTTCAAATGTTGCGTCTTTGAACTACAATTCACATTTGTACGTGGAAAATCACTTTTAGAGATAAGATTAGATGTTTAAAGTGATTTTCAAGCTTCCAGGGGCCCTAAACACAAGATTTGAGAAATGGGTAAAAGTGAATGAAAATGGCCAATTTACTCACTCTGCGGCCTTAAAAAGTTTTTCTCCTCCACGGCAAGTGAATAAAATACCATTTGGAGGTCTTTATTGTTCAAGCGAAAACGCCAGATTTTTGACGAAAGAGATAACCACCCCCCCTTACGACATGCTTCAGAAACGAAAAAAATGGTCCATTTTCAAATGTTGCGTCTTTGAACTACAATTCACATTTGTACGTGGATAATCACTTTTAGAGATAAAATTAGATGTTTGAAGTGATTTTCAAGCGTCCCCGGGCCCTAAACACAAGATTTGAGGAATGGGAAAGCGTGAATGAAAATGGCCAATTTACTCACTCTGCGGCCTTAAAAAGTGTTTCTACTCCACGGGAAGTGAATAAAATAACATTTGGAGGCCTTTATTGTTCAATCAAAAACGCCCATTTTTTGGTGAAAGAGATAACCACCCCCCCTTACGACATGCTTCAGAAACGAAAAAAATGTTACGTTTTCAAATGTTGCCTCTTTGAACTACAATTCACATTGGTACGTGGAAAATCACTTTTAAAGAAAAAATGAGATGTTTAAAGTGATTTTCATGCTTCCAGGGGCCTTAAACACAAGATTTGAGGAATGGGTAAAAGTGAATGGAAATGGCCAATTCACTCATTCTGAGGCCTTAAAAAGTGTTTCTCCTCCACTGGAAGTGAATAAAATACCATTTGGAGGCCTTTATTGTTCAATCAAAAACGCCCATTTTTTGGTGAAAGAGATAACCACCCCCCTTACGACATGCTTCAGAAACGAAAAAAATGGTCCGTTTTCAAATGTTGCCTCTTTGAACTACAATTCACATTTGTATGTGGAAAATCACTTGTAAAGATAAAATGATATGTTTAAAGTGATTTTCATGCTTCCAGGGGCCTTAAACACAAGATTTGAGGGATGGGTAAAAGTGAATGGAAATGGCCAATTTACTCATTCTGAGGCCTTAAAAAGTGTTTCTCCACCCCAGAAAGTGAAGTAAATAACATTTGTAGGCCTTTATTGTTCAATCAAAAATGCCCGATTTTTGATGAAAGAGATAACCACCCCCCCTTACGACATGCTTCAGAAACAAAAAAATGGTCCATTTTCAAATGTTGCCTCTTTGAACTACAATTCACATTTGTATGTGGAAAATCACTTTTAAAGATAAAATGATATGTTTAAAGGGATTTTCATGCTTCCAGGGGCCTTAAACACAAGATTTGAGGAATGGGTAAAAGTGAATGGATATGGCCAATTTACTCATTCTGAGGCCTTAAAAAGTTTTCTCCTCCACGGGAAGTGAATTAAATAACATTTGGAGGCCTTTATTGTTCAATCAAAAATGCCCGATTTTTGATGAAAGAGATAACCACCCCCCCTTACGACATGCTTCAGAAACGTAAAAATGGTCCATTTTCAAATGTTGCGTCTTTGAACTACAATTCACATTTGTACGTGGAAAATCACTTTTAGAGATAAGATTAGATGTTTAAAGTGATTTTCAAGCTTCCAGGGGCCCTAAACACAAGATTTGAGAAATGGGTAAAAGTGAATGAAAATGGCCAATTTACTCACTCTGCGGCCTTAAAAAGTTTTTCTCCTCCACGGCAAGTGAATAAAATAACATTTGGAGGTCTTTATTGTTCAAGCGAAAACGCCAGATTTTTGACGAAAGAGATAACCACCCCCCCTTACGACATGCTTCAGAAACGAAAAAAATGGTCCATTTTCAAATGTGGCGTCTTTGAACTACAATTCACATTTGTACGTGGATAATCACTTTTAGAGATAAAATTAGATGTTTGAAGTGATTTTCAAGCTTCCCCGGGCCCTAAACACAAGATTTGAGGAATGGGAAAATGTGAATGAAAATGGCCAATTTATTCACTCTGAGGCCTTAAAAAGTTTTTCTCCACCCCAGAAAGTGAATTAAATAACATTTGTAGGCCTTTATTGTTCAATCAAAAATGCCCGATTTTTGATGAAAGAGATAACCACCCCCCCTTACGACATGCTTCAGAAACAAAAAAAATGGTCTATTTTCAAATGTTGCATCTTTGAACTACAATTCACATTTGTATGTGGATTATCACTTTTAGAGATAAAATGATATGTTTAAAGTGATTTTCATGCGTCCAGGGGTCTTAAACACAAGATTTTTGGAATGGGTAAAAGTGAATGAAAATGGCCAATTTACTCACTCTGCGGCCTTAAAAAGTTTGTCTCCACCACGGAAAGTGAATAAAATACCATTTGGAGGCCTTTATTGTTCAATCAAAAAAGCCCATTTTTTGTTGAAAGACATAACCACCCCCCCTTACGACATGCTTCAGAAATGAAAAAAATGGTCCGTTTTCAAATGTTGCCTCTTTGAACTACAATTCACATTTGTACGTGGAAAATAACTTTTAAAGAAAAAATTAGATGTTTAAAGTGATTTTCATGCTTCCAGGGGCCTTAAACACAAGATTTGAGGAATGGGTAAAAGTGAATGAAAATGGCCAATTTACTCACTCTGCGGCCTTAAAAGTGTTTCTACTCCACGGGAAGCGAATTAAATAACATTTGTAGGCCTTTATTGTTCAATCAAAAACGCCCGATTTTTGATGAAAGAGATAACCACCCCCCCTTACGACATGCTTCAGAAACGAAAAAAATGGTTCATTTTCAAATGTTGCATCTTTGAACTACAATTCACATTTGATTGTGGATTATCACTTTTAGAGATAAAATGATATGTTTAAAGTGATTTTCATGCGTCCAGGGGTCTTAAACACAAGATTTTTGGAATGGGTAAAAGTGAATGAAAATGGCCAATTCACTCACTCTGCGGCTTTAAAAGTGTTTCTACTCCACTGGAAGTGAATAAAATAACATTTGGAGGCCTTTATTGTTCAATCAAAAACGCCCATTTTTTGGTGAACGAGATAACCACCACCCCTTACGACATGCTTCAGAAACGAAAAAAAATGGTCC